>NC_091256.1:50880000-51505000 GCF_042477335.2 Ovis canadensis | reverse complement strand
GTAAACCATTACCTTAATTCTCTGCACTTCAATTTCCCCATCTATAAAATGGGATGAGAATGACTGAGAGGATCACAGAAGATAGCGAAAGTGGGAATGATGAACAAGAGCGTCTTGGGAAGATGCTGCTTGACCCTTCTCTCTCCACCCACTCCAGCCACTCCTCTTTTTCTTGCTTCTTTTCTTACCAGAGTCAAAAGAGCTCTCTAATATTAGTATCTTCAGTAAAACAAAATGAAAATAGCCCCTCCCTTCTGTACTTCAAAGGGTCACTTTGTAAGATTCAGTTGGGCAAATGCAAGTAGAGCATGTTGTAAAGGTTAGGATCCAAATGTAGCTATATTTGTTTTTTGCCACATGACAGCTCTATGAATGGGTTTGTCAGAGTGGACATCATCCTTTCCATTTTACATACAAGGACATGTTTGGAGAGGCTGTGATTTCCATATGGTCACATAGCACTAGAACCCAGGCTTCTAGACTATCAAAGGCCATCCTAAAAAAAAAAAAAAACTTTTCAAAATATTTATTAATTTTATTTATTTGGCTGGACTGAGTCTTAGTTGCAGCATTTGGGATCTTTCATCTTTGTTGCAGCATGCGAGATCTTAGTTGTGGCATGTAGGATCTATTTCCCTGAGCAGGATTGAACCTGGGCCCCCTGCATTGGGAGCATGGAGTCTTAGCCACTGGACTACCAGGGAAGTCTCCAATCAAAGGCCATTTAAAAATTTTATTTCTCTCCTGTAAGTTAAATGATTTCAACTGTTCTAGCTTTTCTTCATAAATTCCACACATCAACCTAAAACAAATGAATTGCTCAAATGATTTTCTTCTCCAGAATTTTGCTATGAAAGTTGGATTGAGTTATGTGAGCACTGAGTGAGTAATAGCCAGCACTGTGTAGGGAACACAGTGGTAAATGATAAGTCATGGTCCCTGCCTTTATAGAATGTGTGTTCTGTGGGGGTTTGGGTGGAGTGAGTGGATGGTAAGCAGGAAAGAAGTGAATAAGCAAACAAATCAACAAGAGAGTTTTGAGTAGTCATAAGCATTTTTGAATCAAATAAAGTCTAGTGACCTGAAGGGGTGACAGTGTGTTGGTGGTATTGGTGGATGAGGAGGTGTGACTTAGATTGAGTGTTTGGGAAGGGCTCTGGAAGGGGATGACTGTGGAGTTGAGGCTTTAAGGAGAACAGGGACTTTGCCTTCGCTATCGCATCCGCATTCCCAGTAACCTGATCAGTGCCTAGCAAACAACGTGTTCAATAGATATTGGGTGAATGAATTAATTAATGGATGAAAGAGTCATTCATTCAAAGATCAGGGAGTGTTTGGAAATGTTTTTGCATGGCCAGTACTAATAGCTGCTTTTCACTTGGCTTTTTACATGCCAGGTACTTACACTTAGTGATTTACATTTATTTAAAAGTGGAATCCTCACAACACCACACAGAATTAATGAGATGATTACCCCATTTTTCAGATAAGGGCTATAATGACATTTGTGATAAAGGGAATAGAATTTTATATTTTAAAGTCTAACTTTCTTGTTACTCCTTTTAGTCTCAAACACTTTAAGGCCATAGTTTGGTCATATTTTTACTAGTCAAATGCTGGAAAAAATGGTGTTCTGATTCACCTAATTTTCTATCAAAGCTTGTTTGTTAAAGTTCTATATAAAAATGATAGTTGCTCTGTTTCATTCACATGCTAGTTAAAACTGAATCATAGAAAGTCTGAGTTTAAAACAGTAGAATTCAACTTGTCCAATAGTAGTACTGCCCAGGGGATTCTCCAGGCTAGAGGGTTGCCATGCCCTCCTCCAGGGGATCTTCCTGACCCAGGGATCAAACCTGCATCTCTTATGTCTCCTGCATTGGCAAGCGGGTTCTTTACTGTTAGCGACACCTGGGAAGCTCCATTATAAATAAAGGGACTTAGGCATCAAGAACCTTTCCAAATTTTTTTATTTAATGACTTGAATTTTTTGCAATGAATACTTGGAGTGAGCAAAAGTATATAATAACAAGATTGGCTGTCATCTGTTAAGCACATGAATTACGTGTTTCAAAACCAGTTCATTTGCTCTTTTAAAGAATTCCAATGATATAGACATTAGAATACTCACCTTGCTGATAAAAGTATACCTGAGGCCCAGGGGCCTGTGTAACTTGTTCAACGTCACATTGACCTTGGGGTTCAGTCAGAATTCAGTACACCGTGCTGCTTCTTCCAAAATAGGATCACTTCATAGTAAAAATTTAGAAAAAGAAAGCGAAAAGTGAAAGTGAAAGTTGCTTAGCCATGTCTGACTCTTTGTGACTCCAGGCCAGAATACTGGAGTTGGGTAGTCATTCCCTTCTCCAGGGGATCTTTCCAACCCACGGATTGAACCCAGATCTCCCGCATTGCAGGTGGATTCTTTATCAGCTGAGCCACCAAGGAAGCCCCCCTGTCCCCCTGGCCAAAAAAAATTAGAAATTGATAGCAAAAATTTTAGCAGTTTTGATTGACATTTACTCATCCAGGACACTAGAAATTATTTGATTCTTTTTTTCAGGGGAGGGTACAAATTTTTCTCCACCTGAAAGTAAAGGGTAGAAAAAAATTCCACTTACTTGTATTTTGAATTAATGCATGTAGTTTCACACGTCCAACGATCAACAGAATACAATTCATTTGTACATTCAGACCGTTGGCTTTTGGCAACTACAGAGAGGGAAACTTGACAGAGACTCTTGGGGAAGTCCCTACCCTAAGAAAATCCCTCCATGACAACAAAGTGCCCCAGGGGCGTTTGAGTTCTCTAAGGGCTGATAAAATGCAATCTTAACACCAGTGGCAGATTTTATCTTTCATCTTTCTCTGAATGACTAAGGATTTCTGTCTCTGATCTTCTTTTCCCCTCCTCTTTCTCATAGGAAGTTCCTGGCTGGAGAAACCCCCAGTATGGGTGGGCTAAAGATAAAGGACTTTGGGGTTGCTTGGTCTTGTCCAGACACATGAAAGATAATCATCAGCTTTTATTTTTATCTGTTTATCTGGGTTTCCCTGGTGGCTCACGGGTAAGGAACCCACCTGACAATGCAGGAGATAAGGGTTCGGTTCCTGGGTTGGGAAGATCCCCTGGAGAAGGAAATGGCAACCTACTCCAGTACTCCTGTGCCTGGGAAATCCCATGGACAGAGGAGCCTGGTGGGCTACAATCCATGAGGTTGAAAAAAAGAACTAGTCAAAACATGACTTAGTGTCTAAACAACAACAGCTATCTATGTATCTGCCATCTGTCATTACTTATTTTGGAGGTGTATGTTATTCATTCAGTCATGTCTGACTCTTTGCAACCCCATGGGGTGGGGCGCACCAGGCTCCTCCGTCCATGGGATTTTCCAGGCAAGAATACTGGAGTGGGTTGCCATTTAAGGGATTATATTAAACAGCCATAAAAAAATCAGTAGTGGAAGTGTGTGTGCTAAATCGCTTCTCTCGTGCCTGACTCTCTGTGACGCTATGGACTGTAGCCCACCAGGCTCCTCTGTCCATTGGATTCTCTATCAAGAATACTGGAGTGGGTTGCCATGCTCTCCTCCAGGGGGATCTTCCCGACCCAGGGATCGGACCTGAGTCTTTTACATCTCCTGCATTGGTAAGTGGGTTCTTTACCACAAGTGCCAGCTGGGGAAGTCTATCATCACTTATTTTGGAGGAGGTAAGGGATTCTGTTGAGCAACCATTAAAAAGTCAATAGCGCCTAGTGACTTATTGAGCTCCTAAAACAAGTCAATAAAACATGCCTTACAGAGATTGGGACAAACCAGCCTAAAAGTAATTTCAGTCATTTGAGGATTTTGGAGGGTGGGTTTAAACATCACTTAGTCTTTAGATCAACTCTGCACCAACTCTGTACTCCCCTATCCCCCACTTTCCTTCACACCTACATGCTTTGGTGGCATGTTGGAATCCGAAATTTGTCTAGTCATCACAGACTGAGAAACAGATAAACTCATAATTAGAAATTTAAACTATTTCTGAAATATCATTGTTATGCATCACCCCCTCAAAAGCCTTAATTCCAGGATCATAAATCCAAAAGTCAATACAAAAAGCACTCTAAGTTATTTGCTGTGAATCTTTTGATAAAACATGGTGGAATTTAAGAGTAAAGTTGTCCTAAACCAGTAGAAAAACATTTTAGGGAAATAGGCAGAAAAAGTCCTAAATTCCTTGAAGTTACATAAATGTCAAGCCTTGATCTCATTGAGCTGGTCCTCTGACATTTTCTGCTAATATCTAATTGCCATCACTTTCCCAAACGGATAGCCTTCTTGGTCATCAGAACTAGTATAATGAGACAAGAACAAAGACCAGCAATATTTTATAACTAAAAAATATGAGGGAATATGCTATTTTCTGTGACTAAAATTTATTACCACATCTGCATCCCAACTTTATCCACGGGATATATTGCTGTATTGTAGACTTATCACCCTGTAGTGTAATTACCCCTTTGCTTTTCTTTACCTCCCTCACTCTACCAAGTCCTTTAAAGGCAGCTCACAGTGCCTGTCTCACTGTGCTTTTCTTAGATAGGCATCCAATGGAAAACTCCCACAGGAGACTGGACTCTGTGTGCAGGGATATTTTCAAAAGCAACACCTTTTGAAAAATGTGGGGTGGGGGATGAAGGAAGTAGGATGGGGCAGAGGGAAGAGTTCACATGTGAAACCATCACAATGAAGGCCTCACAAGATCCTTGGGTAACTCTAAAACTGGGATGATCCCTTCAGAATCTCCCTTGAGGCAAGGGACCTAGGCCTTTATTGCTTATTCACTAGTCATTGGATGCAGGTTGGCTCTCCTAGTGGGGCATGACCTCGAGCCAGGCAGCTTTCACGCATTTACTGAGGGCATTTCCCTGAGAATGACTCAGCTCAGTGCTGTCAGCTACTACCAATATTCACAGAAGCCTGTGGAATAATGAGTATGCTTCCGTTCTAAATGCAGGGATCTGAATGCATACAACAGCATCCACTACAATCCTCAAAAACTATTATTAAGTAAGTGATATTATGCAGTTCCGGAGAAGGCAATGGCACCCCACTCCAGCACTCTTGCCTGGAAAATCCCATGGACGGAGGAGCCTGGTAGGCTGCAGTCCATGGGGTTGCACAGAATCGGACACGACTGAAGCGACTTAGCAGCAGCAGCAGCATGCAGTTCAGCCATTTATTCAAGTGACTGGCAGTTTGGATTTCACATATGTAAGAGGAATATTTTAACCAACTGGGGATGTAACTCACGTAGTTGTTAGTTTAGAAGCACCACTTTTAGGTATATAACTGCTAGGTTTCAGCACAAATTTACTTTGACATAAAATCCATTTTATTTCTCCAGTGTGATCTGCTTGAAGAAACTCTGAGACTTGAGTTAAAAGACTTGGATTCCTATTAGAACTCTGTCACTCATTGTCTGAGTCATATTGCTTCTTTGTTTTCAATTTTCTCATGTGTAGAGTGGCAAAAATTATATTTGGGGTTACTTTATCACAGGGTTGTAGTGCAAATAACGGAAAGGATGCCTGCCAAAGCTCTTTGTAAATGGCTGGTGAAGAAGGGAGTGAGGGTGAAATGGGAGTCTTCCATTAGCACGAGGAACAGGAAAGGAGATTGCAAAGGGGAGAGGTGAGATGGAATTTTTCTGAGGTGCTCCAACCATCTCTTCACTTCACCATTGCAACTCAGGCCTGCTCAAGTGAAGTAAGTTGAAAATAGAACAAAAGACACAGACAAATCATTTGACTGAATTATACACATTAAGTAAATCCTTAAGTATTTTAGAACTTTTTCCTCCTTGTCTCCCTACCAGATAGAGGCTGCAACAATCATCCTATTGGGAGGAAAGGAAAACCACTGTATTTGTTTAGTTCTGGGGGTTCTTGGCTGCAATATAGGATCTATCACCTCAACACCACTTTGACTCAACTTGTTTATCTGAAAGCAAGTGGGTGTTCATTTCGAAGTCTCTCTTTATCTCTCTCTCTATTTTTGTTGTGGTCGTGGTTGCTTTGGTCTCATTTTTGAACTTTCCCCGTGACAGACCTTTCTTAGTCCCTGTCCTGAAAGTAAGTGATCATCCTTCAGGTCAGGTTAGAGTTAGCACGGACTTCCCCACAGCAGCGGAAATGTTTCCTTTGAATTTTAAGCTTTTTCAACCTCGATGGCATGATCTTGGTTTTGGTTGAAAACTGGAGATGAATGTCATGTTGTCAACTCCAGGGAGGTGTACTCGGCTTATTTCTAATCAGAGGCATTTCCCAGTCCTCTGCCCACATGAGGCTAGTTTTCCCTTCTACTTCAGAGATTTTCTGTTGCAGTTTCTGTTCTCTTCCCTCTGCTTTTCTTTCTATTAATCCATCCGTTTATCCATCTCCCTCCATTCCTTCTGGTTAAGAACCCAGCTTGGGCTACAATGCACATTTCATAATCCCTTTTGCAGCCTCCTTGCTTTGGTTAGATGTGGATAAACCCTGCCTTCAACTTCAGTGCTGTCCTCCTGGAACCCATATATATATATATATATATATATATATATATATATATATATATATATATATACACTTTTTTGGGGGGGCTTGGCTTCCATCTCTGGGAACTCCCGATTAGTCAGGAAAATTTCAGTGAAGCAGCAGGGCAGATCAGGGTCTGGCAGACCTTGTGCTTCTTGGCATTTCAAGGTTTATGGGTTGGATGAATTCTTAAATGCAACCCTGGCCTTATCAACAACATATTTGTTTTTATCCCTAAGGTACTCTGGTAGGAGACCACATCGATGCCTGGGAAACCTGGCTTTACTTGGAGTGTGATGGACTTGACCTCCACCCCAGTGTTTCCTTTAAGTGTAGCCAGGTAACTTTCCCCTTACCAGATTTCTTAAAGGAAATATGGTGTTCACATATCCTTAGATGGTGTATGGATATAATGGAAGCATTTTTCTCATGGAAGCCTGTCCTGAGCCCCCCAAGTGTAGATTGGGCATCCTTGTATAGCATCATATACTTTCCCCTGTGTTTTCTTTTTTTAATTTAAAATAATTTTAAAATACTTTATTACTAAAAAATGTTAATTATTATCTGAGCTTTCAGTAAGTCAGAATCTTTTTTCTGTTGGAGTATCTTACCTCTATCTTGGTGGTTGCTGAAGGTTGGGGTGGCTGTGGCAACTTCTTGAAATAAGACAACAATGGAGATTGCCACATCCTTTGACTGTCTCTTTAACAAACAATTCTCTGTAATAGACGATGCTGTTTGACAACATTTTACTAATAGTAGAACTTCTTCCACGACTGAAATCAATCCTCTCAAATCTGACTTTATCAGCTAAGTTTATATAACACTCTTTTTAAAAAAACATTATTTTTAATTGGAGGATAATTGCCTTACAATATTGTGTCAGTTTCTGCCATACATCAACATGAATCAACCACAGATTTACACATGTCCTCTCTCCCCTGTATTTTCTGAAGCCTTAAAGAATCTCTTGTTTATCACTGTATCTCCAGAGTATGGAACACCGAAGTGTCAATACAAATTTGTTCTCGAATTAACGGAACTTTGGAAAGTATGAAACATCTTCCAGTTTCCTGACAAGGACGAGAAGTTAACAATATCTGCTTCTCTGAGTCCATTTACCCCAGGCCTCATGGCCCACTGAGAGGCAGTGCTGGGGGTAAGTGGATGTTACCTTCTTACATGTGACTTCATCTTTTTATCACTTATTTCCATCCAGACCATCCTCTTTGTTATACCTAGAACTTGTCAAGCACCAGGGGAGAAGCATGGTTGGCAATGTGACATTGTACAGGAGAAAGGGATCAAGACCATCCCCATGGAAAAGAATTGCAAAAAAGCAAAATGGCTGTCTGGAGAGGCCTTACAAATAGCTGTGAAAAGAAGAGAAGTGAAAAGCAAAGGAGAAAAGGAAAGATATAAGCATCTGAATGCAGAGTTCCAAAGAATAGCAAGAAGAGATAAGAAAGCCTTCCTCAGCGATCAGTGCAAAGAAATAGAGGAAAAGAACAGAATGGGAAAGACTAGAGATCTCTTGAAGAAAATTAGAGATACCAAGGGAACATTTCATGCAAAGATGGGCTCGATAAAGGACAGAAATGGTATGGACCTAATAGAAGCAGAAGATATTAAGAAGAAGTGGCAAGAATACACAGAAGAACTGTAGAATAAAGATCTTCACGACGCAGATAATCATGATGATGTGGTCACTCACCTGGAGGCAGACATCCTGGAATGTGAAGTCAAGTGGGCCTTAGAAAACATCACTATGAACAAAGCTGGTGGAGGTGATGGAATTCCAGCTGAGCTATTTCAAATCCTGAAAGATGATGCTGTGAAAGTGCTGCATGCAATATGCCAGCAAATTTGGAAAACTCAGCAGTGGCCATAGGACTAGAAAAGGTCAGTTTTCATTCCAATCCCAAAGAAAGGCAATGCCAAAGAATGCTCAAACTACCGCACAAGTGCACTCATCTCACACGCTAGTAAAGTAATAATGCTCAAAATTCTCCAAGCCAGGCTTCAGCAACACATGAACCCTGAACTTCCAAGTGTTCAAGCTGGTTTTAGAAAAGGCAGAGGAACCACAGATCAAATTGCCAACATTTGCTGGATCATGGGAAAAGCAAGAGAGTTCCAGAAAAACATCTATTTCTGCTTTATTGACTATGTCAAAGCCTTTGACTGTGTGGATCACAATAAACTGTGGAGAATTCTGAAAGAGATGGGAATACCAAACCACCTGACCTGCCTCTTGAAGAATCTGTATGCAGGTCAGGAAGAAACAGTTCGAACTGGACATGGAACAACAGACTGGTTCCAAATAGGAAAAGAAGTACGTCAAGGCTGTATATTGTCACCCTGCTTATTCAAATTATATGCAGAGTACATCATGAGAAACGCTGGGCTGGAAGAAGCACAAGCTGGAATCAAGATTGCCAGGAGAAACATCAATAACCTCAGATATGCAGATGACACCACCCTTATGGCAGAAAGTGAAGAGGAACTAAAAAGCCTCTTGATGAAAGTGAAAGAGGAGAGTGAACAAGTTGGCTTAAAGCTCAACATTCAGAAAATGAAGATCATGGCATCTGGTCCCATCACTTCATGGGAAATAGATGGGGAAACAGTGTCAGACTTTATTTTTTTGGGCTCCAAAATCACTGTAGATGGTGACTGCAGCCATGAAATTAAAACACACTTACTCCTTGGAAGGAAAGTTATGACCAACCTGGATAGCATATTGAAAAGCAGAGACATTACTTTGCCAACAAAGATCCATCTAGTCAAGGCTATCATTTCCAGTGGTCATGTATGGATGTGAGAGTTGGACTGTGAAGAAAGCTGAGCACCGAAGAATTGATGCTTTTTAACTGTGGTGTTGGAGAAGACTCTTGAGAGTCCCTTGGACTGCAAGGAGATCCAACTAGTCCATTCTGAAGGAGATCAGCCCTGGGATTTCTTTGGAAGGAATGATGCTAAAGCTGAAACTCCAGTACTTTGGCCACGTCATGGGAAGAGTTGACTCATTGGAAAAGACTCTGATGCTGGGAGGGATTGGGGGCAGGAGGAGAAGGGGACGACAGAGGATGAGATGGCTGGATGGCATCACTGACTCAATGAACATGGTTTGAGTGAACTCTGGGAATTGGTGATGGACAGGGTGGCCTGGCGTGCTGCAATTCATGGGGTCTCAAAGAGTTGGACACAACTGAGTGACTGAACTGATTGAACTGAACAGGTGGTCAGGAGGAAATAGCAAGCTGCTGACAAACAGACCATTTTCTTCCTGCCTACCCCTGCTCATTCACATGGTAAAGATATATTTTTAAAAAAATCCATTCTGTCAAGATCCTTTTCAAGCCTCTATTTTTCCTCTTCAAGTATCAAATCTATATTTTTTTGGTAAAATTGAAATTTAGGTGGTTAGACATCTAGCTTGTAATGGGCAGATGAGCTGGATAACATTATCTTTTGTCTCCAAGGGGTCAGGGCTTCTAGCTCTTCTTCTGGCTAACTCATACTTAACTTAAAAATACTTTCCTCTAAGAAGGCCTCTCAGTTCAATTCAGTTCAGTCGCTTGGTCGTGTCCGACTTTTTGCGACCCCATGAATTGCAGCACGCCAGGCCTTCCTGTCCATCACTGACTCCTGGAGTTCATTCAAACTCATGTCCATCGAGTCGGTGATGCCATCCAGCCATCTCATCCTCTGTTGTCCCCTTTGCCTCCTGCCCCCAATCCCTCCCAGCATCAGAGTCTTTTCCAATAGCCTCTAGGGCCATGCAAATTAGGGCTACTATTATGGGCTTTCCTATTTCATTGGAGTGTATTATAATTTCATCATATCAAAATTTCTTCTGTGATTTGTTTTTTTTTACTCATAAGAACAAATATTTCTTGAGGGCAAAGACCTTGTATGTGTCTTTTCTTTTCTGTGATCAGACTTATTTAAATAGTCCTGTCCAAGAGAGAACTTAAAGCAATAATGGAAATGCTCTATTCTGCTCAGTCCAGTGAGGCTACCACTAGCCAGAGGAGACTGTTGAACACTTGAAATGTAGCTAGTGTGACTGAGGAACTACCTTAACTGTATTTATAATTTTAATTAATGTGTATTTACATTTCAATAGTCACAGATGAATAATGGTTAAGTATTAAACCCCATGGACAGAAGTTTAACTATTTCTACTAATCTTTTTAAGGAACAAACTTTTGGCTTTGTTGGTTCTCAATTTTGTTTCTTTCCTATTTCAGTAAATTCTTGTCTTTATCATTTCCTTCTACTCCATTTCCTTCCTTCCTTCCTCCTTCTTTCCTTCCTTCCTTCCTTCTTTTTCTAGCTTCTTAACCTGGAAGCTTATATCATTAATCTTATCATTTCTTCTTTCTAATGTAAGCATTCAAAGATGTAAAATTTCAAACCGTAATGGAAAAGAATATTAAAAAAACATATATTTGTAACTGAATCACTTTGCTATACACAAGGGACTAACCCAACATTGTAAATCATTTATACTTCAATTAAAACATGTAAATTTTTCTTAATGTGTTGCTTTACTATATTCCACAATTTATAGTATTTTTAATTAACTTTATTGAGATTTAATTTGCACACATTAAAGTACACCCTTTTAAAGAGTACACTTAGATGAATTCCAGTAAATGTAGATATCACCTATTTTACTACCACCACAATTAAAATATGGACTTTTCCATTTCCAGAGTATACTTTTATGTCCCTTTGGCATCATTCCCTATCCCATTAGTCTACTATCACCACAGGTGAGTTTGCCTATTGTAGAACTTCATATAAATGGAAACCAAAAATCATGCATTCTTTGCTCTGTTTCTTTAGTTCAACAGAATATTTTTGAGAGTTACCCACGTTGTTGCAACAGAAATTGCTTCCTTTTTTATTGCAGATTAGTATTCCATGGGATGGTTAGGTCACAATTTTCTTATTTATTTATTTGGATATTTGAATGCTCATGTTGTTTTCAGGTTTTGACTATTATGAATAAAGCTGCTTTGAACATGTATGCACAGGTTTTTATGTGGAGATATATTTTCATTTCTGTGGGTATTTATCTGTGTGTGGAATTGTTGGGGTATATGATGATTGGAAGATTAACTTTATAAGAAATGGCCCAAATGTTTTAAAAACATAGTTGTATAATTTTCCAGCCATTGTGGAGAATAGTATAGAGATTTCTTTAAAAAAAAAAACAAACTAGGAATAAAACTACCATATGATTAAAAAATCTCACTACTGGCATATATTCTGAGAACACCATAGTTGAAAAAGACATATGAACGCCAATGTACATTGCAACACTATTTACAACAGCAAGGACATGGAAGCAATCTAGATGTCCATTGACAGATGAATGGATAAAGAAGTTGTGGTGTATTTATACACACACACACACACATATATGCACATACACACAATGGAATATTACTCAGATATAAAAAGGAATAAATTTGAGTCAGTTCTAGTGAGGTAGATGAATGTAGAGCCTGTCATACAGAGTGAAGTAAGTCAGAAAGAGAAAAACAAATATCATATATTAATCCAACGGATGTTGGCAATTTGATCTTTGGTTCCTCTGCCTTTTCTAAATCCAGCTTGTACATGTGGAAGTTCTCAGTTCACATACTGCCGAAGCCTAGCTTGAAGGATTTTGAGCATAACCTTGTTTTCATCTGCATATCTGAGGATATTGGTATTTCAGATTGCCGGAAGAAATAGCAATAACGTCAGATCTGCAGATGACACCACCCTTTTGGCAGAAAGCGAAGAGGAACTAAAGAGCCTCTTGATGAAAGTGAAAGAGGAAAGTGAAAAAGCTGACTTAAAACTCAACATTCAAAAAACAAAGATCATGGCATCCAGTCCTATCTCTTCATGGCAAATAGATGGGGAAACAGTGATAGACTTTATTTTCTTGGGCTCCAAAATCACTGCAGATGGTGACTGCAGCCATGAAATTAAAAGATGCTTCCTCATTGGAAGAAAAGTTATGACCAACTTAGGCAGCATATTAAAAAGCAGAGACATTACTTTGCAGAGAAAGGTCTGTCTAGTCAAAGCTATGGTTTTTCCAGTAGTCACGTGTGGATGTGAGAGTTGGACCATAAAGAAACCTGAGTGCCGAAGAATTAATGCTTTTGAACTGTGGTGTTGGAGAAGACTCTTGAGAGATCCTTGGACAGCAAGGAGATCCAAGCAGTCCATCCTAAAGGAAATCAGTACTGAATTTACATCGGAAGGACTGATGCTGAAGCTGAAGCTCTAATGCTTTGGCCACCTGATGTGAAGTCCTGACTCACTGGAAAAGACCTTGATACTGGGAAAGATTGAGGGCAGGAGGAGAAGGGGATGACAGAGGATGAGATGGTTGGATGGCATCACTGACTCAATGGATATGAGTTTGACCAAACTCCAGGAGATAGAGAAGGACAGGGAGGCCTGGCATGCTGCAGTCCATGGGGTTGCAAGGAGTCGGACACGACTGAGCAACTGAAGTGAACTGAACTGAACTGAACGCATATATATAGACTCTAGAAAAATGGTACTGATGAACCTAGTTTCAGGGCAGGAATAGAGACATAGACATAGAGAACTGACTTATGGACACAGGGGGCAGGAAAGGGTGGGATGAATTGAGAGAATAGCATTAAAATAATATACATTGACATATTAAAATATACAGCTAATGGGAAGTTATATTACAGGGACTTGTATAACAATGAATTCCCTGTAATTACAGGGAATTGTATTACAGGGAATTCAACCTGGTGCTCTGTGACAACCTAGAAGGGTGAAATGGGGTGCAGGATAGGAGGGAAGTTCAAGAGGGAGGAAACATATGCATACCTATGGCTGAGTCTTGCTGATGTATGGCAGAAACTAAGACAACATTGTAAAGCAATTATCTTCTAATTAAAAGTAAATTAAAAAAACAATTGTAACATTTTCAATTTCTACCAGTAATAGATGAGAGTTTTAGTTGCTCCATATCTTCATTGATACTTGTTATTGTCAGTCTTTTAAATCTTAGCTGATCTAGTGGGTGTGTAGTGGTATCTAACTTTGGTTTTATATTGCAATTCCCAGATGACAAATGATGTTGAGTATGGAGAAGGCAATGGGAACCCACTCCAATATTCTTGCCTGGAAAATCCCTGGTAGGCTGCAGTCCATGGGGTCACTAAGAGTCGGACACGACTGAGTGGCTTCACTTTCACTTTCCACTTTCATGCATTGGAGAAGAAATGGCAACCCACTCCATGCCTGGAGAATCCCAGGGACAGGGGAGCCTCGTGGGGTGCCGTCTATGGGGTCGCACGGAGTCGGACACACTGAAGTGACTTAGTAGCAGCAGCAGCAGCATGTGCTTATCAGACATCTGTGTAATTTTTGTGACATGCATTTTAAAATATTTTCTCCATTAAAATATTAGGTTGATTATCTTCTTAATATCATTTGTAAGAATTCTTTATATATTCTGGATACAAAATTTTTTTGTCAGTTATTGTTCGGTTGCTAAGATATGTCTGTCTCTTTGTGACCCCATGGACTGTAGCCTGCCAGACTCCTCTGTCCATGGGATTCTCCAGGCAAAAATACTGGAATGGGTTACCATTTCCTTCTCCAGTTCTTCACCTGTGAATATAGCCAATTACTTTGATATTTGAATGTTGAACTAATCTTTCATTTCTGAAATTGACCCCACTTTGGTGTTTATTGGGGTGTACTTCACTTTCACTTTTCACTTTCATGCATTGGAGAAGGAAATGGCAACCCACTCCAGTGTTCTTGCCTGGAGAATCCCAGGGACGGGGGAGCCTGGTGGGCTTCCGTCTATGGGGTTGCACAGAGTTGGACACAACTGAAGCGACTTAGCAGCAGCAGCAGCAAAATTTCCTGCTCCCCCCCACCCCCCGCCTTATTTTTGGTGTGTGTGTGTGATCTGTTGTGTCCGACTTTGCGACCCCATGGACTGTAGCCCTCCATGCTCCTCTGTCCATGGAGTTTTTGTTGGTTTTGCTAGGTTTTGACTTTTAAGAAATTTGTCCTTTCTAATATGGTATAATGGAGAAGGCAATGGCAACCCACTCCAGTACTCTTGACTGGAAAATCCCATGGACAGAGGAGCCTGGTAGGCTGCAGTCCATGGGGTCGCACAGAGTCAGACACGACTGAAGTGACTTAGCAGCAGCAGCAGCAATATGGTATAAAGTTGTTCATGCTTGTTATCTTTTTAATGTTTGTTGGCTCTTTTGAATCCTCGAATTTCTTATATCGATTTTTGTTGTTGTTCAGTCACTAAGTTGTATCTGACTCTTTGTGACACACATTGATAATCTTTGTCTTTTCTCTCCCTCTTTTTTCATAGTCATTTGGTTAGTTTGTTGATTGTACTACTTTTTTAAAGAACCAACTTTTAGTTTCATCTAATTTTCTGTATTGTTCCTTTAATTTCTATGTTACTGAGTCTACATATATATTTTTTATTTTGCTCTTTAATAGGAGGAGAAGAGGGTAACAGAGGATAAGACAGTTGGATGGCATCACTGACCCAATGGACATGAGTTTGAACCAACTCTGGGATATGGTGAAGTACAGGGAAGCCTGGCATGCTGCAGTCTATGGGGTCACAAAGAGTTGGACAGAACTTAGCAACTGAACAACAATATACCTTGGACTTGGTCTACCTTCCTTTTCAGCTTTTTAAGATTGAAGCTTAGATGACTGATTTTAGAATTCTTTCACTTTTCTTGAGGAAAACCCCTGTAGGTTTCTCATGGGATAACTGATTAAAGGCCAAAAACTCAACACAGAGAATTTAGTCAAGAGTTGATGAGGCCTGTGTAATCTAGCATGAGTCAAGTCCATGCAGGAAATATCTTGGTTAAAGTCAGGGGCTGCCATCCATTGACATCTTTTTAAAAAGTAAATTGGTCAATCACTGTGTTTTATCTGATTTCTTAGCCATACTCCAGAAATATGAAGCAGGAGACATTTATCCATTATGCACAATAGGTGAGGTGCCTAAATCCCATGATCTAAGGAAAATGGTTTATTTCATAAAACGATGCTGAAAACAATGGTGCTTACCATGTTAAAAAACAATAGGATGAATCATGTATGGCACCAAGCATAGGGCCCATTATGAGAAGCTATTTTCAATATCTGACATGTGAATACTTCCCAGAGCATCTATAAAACACTTCCTGAAGGGAGAACTATAAAGTGTTCAATCTGGCCTGGATCTCTTTTATTTGAGAATAAATAAAATTTAATTCTTTTCTGAGCAACTGATTAGAATACTATTTCTAGAGAAAGGGAGGGAAGAGGGTGAAAGGTGGAAATTCAACTGCCTTAACAGCAGGAGTCCAGCACAGGACCACCTGAGTTTGTGTGGAAGACCTATAACCAGAGATGCTGCGGTGGAGCACAGCAGAAGATGGACTCTGCTGTGATGTATGTGCAACACAAGCATTTTTGGATGCACTAATCCCTGGGCTGTGGTCTATGTTTGCTCGCTGACGTGAATTCACTATTAACAATCTGGAGTGCTCAAACTTTCTCAAGAGGTGGACTGAGTTTCTTGCAGAGTTTATCCGACCCAGAATGCTTTGCAGACTCAGCCCCAAGTTCCCTCTCCCTCCCCGCCCCTAGTACGGTGGGCTCTGTAGAAACTAAGGGCAAGCAGCACCCTAGTTAACCATTTCAGCTTAATTACTAGCCCAAGGACTGTACAGGCTGTCAAGTATGAAGGGTTGGACCATGTGATGGCGTCCAAACTTTTCTACAAGGGCTCCTGTAGTTCGTATGAGGTCATCTGTACTCCCTCTCCACCCCAAGGCCAGCATCCTTCCCACAAAATCAGCCTGCATAACCTAGTACAGCCCCTTCCCCAGGTCAGCCATTCTAATTTGAGGGCAGAGTAGTGAGCTAAACAGTAAAGCAGACCCGCCACTCCGCCAGCACTCACTCTTCTTTCCTAGAGTGTGCTTATTTTTGGCCACGCCCCCGTGCCGGCGCCCTAAGCAAGTCTCCGCCCCCCCCCCGCCCCCGCCACAACTGGCGGTCAAAGGAAAGCCAATCGCAAATGTCCAATAGCAGAGCACGTAAGCGTGGAACCTACGGAGACTGTGGAAGCCTGTGGAGACCGTTGGAGTCCATATTAGGTACCAGAGAGAGTGGCAGCCTCGACCTCTGCTTGTCAAGACTGTTTTCAGAGCTTGTGGAGACACAGGGCTTGCCAGGCATGCATTCTCTGCCCAGGGGCCATTACTGTTACTGCCTAGGAGTATGCGAAGTGGAGATAAGATCTAAACTGTGCAGTATCCAGCACCGGAAGTCAGAGAACGCTCCGCTGAGGAAGGAATTCCAGGCTTTGTGGACCACGTGAGCCACGAGGCTGCAGCAGCCAGGGGGGCTGCGATGGCGGCCGGGAGCCCCAAGAGCAGTCACCCGAGGATTTAAGTCGCTCTGCCGTCGAGGCCCCACAGCTCAGAAACAGGCTTCTCATTTGTTTTAATGTATTTGGAGTTATACACCCCTTCAAGGTATTGCCTTGTTCATGTTCCACAAGTTTTATTATGGTGGTTTTTTAAAAAAAATTTATTATTATTATTTTTTTAAATTTTATTTTTTTTACTTTACAGTACTGTATTGGTTTTGCCATACATTGACATGAATCCACCACAGGTGTACATGAGTTCCCAACCCTGAACCCCCCTCCCACCACCCTCCCCATATCATATCTCTGGGTCATCCCAGTGCACCAGCCCCAAGCATCCTGTATCCTGAACCTAGACTAGCGATTCGTTTCTTACATGATAGTATACATGTTTCAATGCCATTCTCTCAATCATCCCACCCTCTCCCTCTCCCACAGAGTCCAAAAGTCTGTTCTTTACATCTGTGTCTCTTTTGCTGTCTCACATACAGGGTTATCGTTACCATCTTTCTAAATTCCATATATATGTGTTAGTATATTGTATTGGTGTTTTTCTTTCTGGCTTACTTCACTCTGTATGGTGTGTTTTAATTTTTATTTAATTTAAAATATTTCTAATTTCCCTTGTGTGTATATATTTTGTTTTTTGATACATGGACTGTTTAGAAGCACATCTTTTAATTTCAAATTTTGCATCGCTTTCCCAGTTTCGTTTAGGTATTGATTTATATTCCTTGTTTATTTTTAACTTTAATTTCTGTTGTTTCAATCTGCCTGAATTTATTAATACTTGTTTTGTTGAAGACCGTAGAGTCTGCTTTGCTCAGTGATACATGTGTACCTGAAAAGAATGCGTGTTCTGCTGTTGTTGGTTGTAATGTTCTTTAAGTGCCAGGTAGATTAAGTTGTTGCTACCGCTAAGTCACTTCAGTCGTCGACTCTGTGCGACCCCATAGAGGGTAGCCCACTAGGCTTCCCCGTCCCTGGGATTCTCCAGGCAAGAACGCTGGAGTGGGTTGCCATTTCCTTCTCCAATGCATGAAAGTGAAAAGTGAAAGTGAAGTCGCTCAGTCGTGTCCAACTCTTCGAGACCCCATGGACTGCAGCCTACCAGGCTCCTCCGCCCATGGGATTTCCCAGGAAGGAGTACTGAGTGGGGTGCCATTGCCTTCTCCGGATTAAGTTGTTAACAAGTGTTACATTCTTCTATATCCTTATTGATTTCTCTTAATAAGTGTTCTATCACTTATTAAGAGAACGGTATTGAAATTTCCAATTACATTTGTGAACTTACTTATTTCTCCTTGAAGTTCTGTCAGTTTTGCTTCATGTATTTTGAATCTCTGTTGTTGGGTCTGTATAGGCTGAAGGTTGTTACCTTCCTAATGATTTGACCACTTTTTCATTATGAAGTGCCACTGTTTGTCCCTGATAACTTTCCTTGAATGATATTAATAAAATAATTTTAGTTTTTTATGGTTAGCATTTTTAATGTTATCTTTTCACCCTTTTGTTTTTTCTTAACCATATTAAAAAATTAAATTTTAATTTACAGTGTTGTGTTAGTTTCAGGGATACAGCAAAATGATTCAGTTTTGTATATATTCTTTTTCAGATTCTTTTCCATTATAGATTATGAGGTATTGAATACAGTTTCCTGTGCTGTACAGTAGATCCTTGTTTTTTATGTATTTATATATATAAAATATGTACATATAGTATATGTATGTTAATCCTAGACTCCTAATTTATGTCCTTGCTAATACTCCCTTTCAAAACCATAAGTTTGTTTTGTATGTCTGTGTCTGTTTCTGTTTTTATAAATAAGGTCCATTCATGTTGTTGCAAATGGCATTATTTCATTCTTTTTTATGGCTAAATAATATTTCATTGTATATAGATACCACGTCTTATATATCCTTCTGCTGATGGGCGCTGAGGTTGCTTCCATGTCTTGGCTGTTGTAAATAGTGCTGCTGTGTACACTGAGGTGCATGTATCTTTTTGAATTAGAGTTTTCTCTGGATATATGCTCCATCCTTTTGCTTTTAACCTGCCTATGTGTTTATATTTGGGTTTCCCTGGTGACTCAGTGGTAAAGAATCTGCCTGCCAATGCAGGAGATGTGGTTTAAAACTCGGGTCAAGAAGATCCCCTGGAGAAGGAAATGGCAACCCACTCCAGTATTCTTGCCTGGGAAATCCCGGGGACAGAAGAACCTGGCAGCAAAGGTCCAGGGGTCATAAAAGAGTCAGATGTGACTTAGCAACTGAACAACAGTGTTTATATTTCTATTGTTTCACACAGACCGCATAAGGTAGGCTTTCCTTTCTACCTAACCTGACAGTATCTGCCTTTTAAGTGGAATGTTACAAGTGTTTACATTCTTCATAATAAGCAATTTGATTAGTTAGGTATAAATCAACTGTTTTGCTACTAGTTTTCTATTTGTCCCATCTGTTTTTTTTTGTTTGTTTTTTGTTTTTTTTTTTACCTTTTTTCCTGCTTTCTTTACATGCATTAGATTAATTAAGCATTTTTTAGTATTCTTGCTTATCTCCATACTGGTCTCTTAGCTCTCCTTTAAGTGGTTGCTCTAGGGTTTCAGTTTTCATCTTTAACTTACCACCGTTTATCTTCAAATAATATACCTGTTCATATGTAACATAAAAATCTTTCAACAGCGTGCACTCACTTATCCTTTTATAGTTTGTCATATTGTTGTACAGTGCAAATAGTGTCAGACTTTATTTTTTGGGGCTCCAAAATCACTGCAGATGGTGACTGCAGCCATGAGATTAAAAGACACTTACTCCTTGGAAGGAAAGTTATGACCAACCTAGATAGTATATTCAAAAGCAGACATTATTTTGCTGACTAAGGTCCATCTAGTCAAGGCTATGGTTTTTCCAGTGGTCATGTATGGATGTGAGAGTTGGACTGTGAAGAAGGCTGAGTGCCGAAGAATTGATGCTTTTGAACTGTGGTGTTGGAGAAGACTCTTGAGAGTCCCTTGGACTGCAAGGAGATCCAACCAGTCCATTCTGAAGGAGATCAGCCCTGGGATTTCTTTGGAAGGAATGATGCTAAAGCTGAAACTCCAGTACTTTGGCCACGTCATGGGAAGAGTTGACTCATTGGAAAAGACTCTGATGCTGGGAGGGATTGGGGGCAGGAGGAGAAGGGGATGACAGAGGATGAGATGGCTGGATGGCATCACGGACTTGATGGATGTGAGTCTGAGTGAACTCCGGGAGTTGGTGATGGACAGGGAGGCCTGGTGTGCTGCGATTCATGGGGTCGCAAAGAGTCGGACACAACTGAGCGACTGAACTGAACTGATATTGTTGTTATATAGCTAATTTCTATATAAGTATATATATATAAACCGTACTACTTTCATATTATATTTGTTACAACACTCAGGTCTTTCAAAAATGAGGAAGCAAGAGAATTTTTTGTATTTACCACATACTTACCATTTTTAAGTCTCCTCATTCCTTTGTGTAGATCCAACTTTCTATCTGATACAATATTTTTTCAATGTGAGGAACTTCTTATAATATTTCTTCTAGTGTATATCTGCCAGTGACAGAGTTCCTCAGCTTTTGTTGGTCTGCAAAAGTCTTTGTTTCCCTTCATTTGAAGGAAATTTTTTATGGATATAATTAATGTTGACAGCTTTTTTTCAACATTTTAAAGGTATCATTCCGTTGTAGTCCGGTGTGCATTATTCTGACAGTCTTTAGTCATTCTTATATTTGTAATGTAATGTCATATCATGTCATATCTTGTAACTTGTATTTTTTTTTCTGACAACTTTTAAGATTTCCTCTTCATGAAAATTTTTAAAAAGCAATTTGATTGTAATGTGCCTTGTAAGATTTTTTGTGGTTTCATCCTGCTTGTGGTTCATTGAAGTTCTTAGGTCTATGGGCTCAATTTTCATCAAACTTGGAAAATTTTGAACCATTATTTCTCCAGTTTTTTTTTTTTTCAATCTCACATCTTTCTCTTTTCTTTTTGGAACTCTAGACTCCTGTTGCATGCATTGGAGAAGGAAATGGCAACCCACTCCAGTATTCTTGCCTGGAGAATCCCAGAGACTAAGGAACCTGGTGGGCCACTGTCTATGGGGTCGCACAGAGTTTGACACGACTGAAGCGACTTAGCAGCAGCAGCAGTAGCAGACTCCTGTTAGATTGCTTAATATTGTCCTAGAGATTCTTAAGGATTTGTAATTTTTTTACATTCTTTTTTTAATCTCTGCTTTAGTTTGGATGGTTTGTATTATTATGTTCAGGCTCACTGGTTCTTCTGCAGTGTCTAATTTGCTGTAAGTACATTCAGTGAATTTTGCAGTTTAGATACTGCTTTTTCAGTTCTTGAGGCTCCAGTCAGTTCTTTTTTAAATCTTGCTGTTTTCACTCTCATTATGTTGTGTTCTCATTGACACCCTTGAGCATGTTTTTAGTAGTTGTTTTAATGTGGTTGGTTGCTATTTTTTTATTACTGTCATGAAATATACTTTCATTACTGTACTTTTTACTGGTTTTTCCACATTTTCCTGATTTTTGCATGCCCAGTAATTTTAAAAAAGTAATTTCCAGGTGGCTCAGTGGTGAATCTGCCTGCAGTGCAGGAGACATGGGTTCGATCCCTGAGTCAGGAAAATTGCCTGGGCAGAGAAATGGCAACCCACTCCAGAAATTCTTACCTGGAAAAACCCCATGGACAGAGGATCCTGGCTAGCTATGCACTCCATGGGGGTTGCAAAAGAGTCAGACACTACAGCTAAACAACAAAGTTTTTGTAGATACTAGTCATTATGTTTGTTACATTGTTGAGAGTCTGGGTTTGGTTGTATTTTTTTTTTTTTTTTAAGAATATTGGAGAAAAAATTCTGGCACGCAGTTGTTACATGTGGATAAGCTTCTTCATTTTGAAGTTGTTTTAAACTTTATTTGGAAGAGTTTAAAGTAGCCTTCATTAACTCAAACATCCCTCCACTTTATGTGAGCTTTGAGAATTTTTCATTTTGGAGCTCTCCTATAATTCTTTCTCCAGCCTTACAGCATTTCACTGTATGTGGTGGTGGTGATGGTTTAGTCACTAAGTCGTGTCCGACTCTTGCAACCCCATGGACTGTAGCTAGCCAGGCTCCTCTGCCCATGGGATTCTCCAGGCAAGAATACTGGAGTGGGTTGCCCTTTCCTTCTCCATTCACTGTATGTATACATGGCTTACTCTTTAACAGTGGACTAAAAGGGACTGTTCTGCATATTTCTAGAGCCTTTTCTTTGCATCTTTTCTTTTTCTCTAGTACTCAACTTTGAAAAAATATGCTCTCCTTAGCCCCTTCACCCACTACAAGAACTCATTTTTTGAACTCATTGGAGGATGTGGGCTCTGTTGTGTTCTCCTTCTCTGTACTATTGCCTGGAAATTTCTCCAACAGAAAGCCAGCGTGAACATAGACAACCCTATGTCCTATTTTACTTCTTTCTGTGAAGAATCTTTTTTGTAGTACCTGTTGTATTGAATGCAGTTTCTTAAAATGTTTCATATATTTTGTCCAGTTTTACAAAGGTTTATAGTCAGAGAAAAAGCTTGGTTCTGTTTATTCCATCATAACTGAAATGGAAGCCCTGATCTGTGATTTATTTTTGCTTTGTTTTAAACACTGTTACGATTTAACTAATGAATTATTCACAACTGTGTTTTAAAATTTCCAAAATGTATGAGAGTTTTAACTTTTAAAAAATGATTTCAAACTTAATTGCATTATTCCCTGAGAATATATTCTACAGAACAATAAATACCTGAAATTTCTTGGAGCTTGACATGGGATTTATTATCATATAAATATTTCCCATGTGTATGAAAAGAAAGAGTATTTTCTAATAGTTAGGGACTGTTTCTACATATCTTCATTAAGTCAATATTGTTAATTATGTTCAACATTTTATATCTTTATTACATTTTTGGTGTGCTTGGCTATTTAGGCTCCTCTGTCCATGGGATTCTCCAGGCAAGAATACTGGAGTGGGTTGCCATTTCCTTCTCCAGGGGATCTTCCCGACCCAGGGATTGAACCCAGGTCTCCCACATTGCAGGCAGACGCTTTAACCTCTGAGCCACCAGGGAAGCCCATTTAGAAGGAGGTTTCTTGAAATCTAATACTGAGATGGTTGAGTTATCAATTTCTCTTTATAGTTCCATCAATTTTTGTTTTATGTATTTTGACACTTTAAAAATTGAGGTAAACACAGTAAAGTTATGTGGATCTTAAATGTATAGAACAAATAATTTTTATACGAACCCACCTACCCATATAACTACCACTTAGCTCAAGACGTGGAACATCTTCTGAACCACAGAAGTCCAGGAGTAGAATTGCTGTCCCAAGTAGAATTTTAAATATGCATTTTATCTTGGTAGGTAGAACCAAAAAGTTTTGTAAAATAATTGTACTGATTTACTCGCCCACCAGTACTGTATGAGAATTCCAGTTGCTCTACATCCTTACAAACACTGCTGCTGCTGCTGCTAAGTCGCTTCAGTCCGTGTACGACTCTGTGTGACCCCAGAGACTGCAGCCCACCAGGCTTCCCCGTTCCTGGGATTCTCCAGGCACTAGTCTATATTTTAGTTTTGGTAATTCTGGTGGATGTATAGTAGTATCTCATTGTGGTTTAAAATTTGCATTTCTCTGATGACCAGTGATGTTGAGCAGTTTCATATGTTTATTCACCATTTGGATGTCTTTCTTTCTCCTTATTTAGTGAGTGGGTTTTGGCTCCTTGCCCCCTTCCATTGGGTTGTCTCTCTTTTCCCTATTGATTTATATAATTTAACAAATATATTCTGGATAATAATTCTTTGTCAGTTGCACACATTAAAAAAAAGTCTCTGTAAGTGATTTGCCTTTTCATTATCTTAGTAATGTCTTTTGATGAACAGAGTTCTTGATTTTAAGGAAGTCTAATATATAACTTTTTTCTATCATGGTTAGTACTATTGTGTCTTTTTTAAGAAACCTGTCTTCTCTCAGTTCAACTTCAAAGAAAGATTCTTTGCCATCTCAGCCACCAGGAACTCATGTTTGAACCAGGTTCTAGTTATCTTATAGCAGAAGAGTCCTTTAGATTATGTAGTTTTCCACAAGGCAAAAATGGAGGTCTTTAAGAACTGTGTTTTGTTGAACCCAGTGCCTGTTACAACTAATTGTTGAATGAGTAACTCATATTTGATAGAAATAGAGAAGGTAGTCATCAGTATCCTATGTCTTGATAGATTTGGAACAGATTTGCAGCGGAAAGATATTTTTGCATTTGGTGCCTGCAGTTCTCTTTCAGAATGAGCTTACTTTCTTTTTATAAATAAAACAGTTATTACTTATTAATGGCAAGTGTCTACTTAGTTGGTCACTGCAGGTGACAAATCAAGCTTTTTATTGATCACTTATGACTTATACCTTAGTAATACTTTACTATCAGCATGAAATCAAAGCTTACATGTTCACACTAAAATGAACCTTAACTTCATGGGATTTAATGGTTTTATTTTGAATATTTATATACATATAATTCATAACCGGGCTTTCCTGGTAGCTCAGCCAGTAAAGAATCTGCCTGCAATGCAGGAGACCCTGGTTCAAATCCTGGGTTGGGAAGATTCCCTTGGAGAAGGGATAGGCTACACATTCCAGTATTCTTGGGCTTCCCTGGTGGCTCATACAGTAAAGAATACACCTGCAATGTAGGAGATGTGGGTTCGATCCCTGGGTGGGGAAGATCCCCTGGAGGAGGGCATGGCAACCCACTCCAGTATTCTTGCCTGGAGAATCCCTGGACAGAGGAGCGTGGTGAGTTACAGTCCATGGTGCAAAGAGTTGGACACCATGTGTGCATGAGTGACTCAGCACACACAGAGTTCATAACCAGGGAGTTTATTTTTTGTTGAAATATTGTTTTACAATGTTGTGTTAGTTTCTGCTGTACAATGAAGTGAATCACCATGTGCATATATATATCCCTTCACTCTTGGACCTCGCACTCTACCTGCATTCCATCTAGAGAGGTGGAGCTCTGAGCTGCACTTCCTGTGCTTTTCAGTAGCTCCCACTGGTTATCTGTTACCACATGATAATATATATGTCGATTCCAATTTTTCCCACCCTTCTTCCCCCCGCGCCGGGTTCACATGTCTGTTGTCTACATCTGTCTATTCCTGCCTTGGAAATAGGTTCATCTGTGCTATTTTTCTAGATTACACATGTATGTGTTAATAGTCAAAATTTATTTTTCAGACTTCACTGTGTATGACTAATTCTGGGTTCATCCATGTCTGTGCAAATGACCCTATTTCATTTGTTTCAGAGGCTGAGTAGTACTCCATTGTCTATATGTACTGCATCTTCTTTATCCATTCATCTGTCATTGGATAACCAGGGAGTTTAAATGTCTGGCCTGAGATCCTGAAATTGACTCCAGAATCACAAAGGAAAAGCAGATTTTTCATAAGATTGAGGTGGAGAGTGGGCATGAAGAAGACTTGGAGTCAGATATATTTGGCTCTGCCATTTAGTCATCTGTGACTTGCAAATTCTCATTCTTTCTATGCCTTAATTTACTTTTCTCTGAAAAGAGAATAATTTTATTAACTCCATCATAGGATTGTTGTGAGTATTAAATGTAATAAAGTGTGTAAATCTCTTGGGAAATATCTTAGGCTTAATAAATTCAATAAATGTCATCTATAGATGTTACAGTTACCCCATTCTTCTACTTGCAGTCCTAATCCAACAGAAGAGAACTATTGATGTGTATTTATTGACCACCTTGAGCCATCAGAAAATATCTAAATGGAAAGAGTCATAAAGAGTCAGCTTTGTCATGTAAACTTATTTTAATAATAATATCATATTAATACTGATGAAATTTTGCAGTTTAAATTTTGTCTGAGAAGTCCAGTTATGCATAAGTGCTTATTCAACTTCTGGTGAGAACGTATAAATAAGATACAGTGTGTACATACCACTCTGCCAAATTCCCATGTTCTTGCTCTCATTTTAAGAGTGAGGATATTTAGACTTAGGAATATGAAGTAACTTGCCTTAGGTAAAAAGCGCAGAATTTTACACCAAAGCAGTCAGGATGTTAAGCATGAGATTTTTCCATTTAGAGCATAATATATACCTCTATAGGGCTTCCCTGGTGACACAGTGGTAAAGAATCTGTCTGCCAATTCAGGAGACGTCGGTTCAGTCACTGGATTAGGGAGATTCCCTGGAGAAGGAAATGGCAAACCACTCCAGTATGCTTGCCTGGGAAATCCCATGGACAGAACATCCTGGTGGGCTACAATCCATGGGGTTGCAAAGAGTTGGACACAACTTAGTGACAAAGCAACAGCAAAATATCTTGATTCTCCCATACTGAAAACAAGAAACAGAGAGCCTTAGAAACTAGGAAAAAAAGCCAAGAAAAATACTGCCTCAAATTATGAGGAGAGGATTTTGTAAAGGAAGAGTGATCAGCAGCATTTAATGTCACTGAGAGATGAAAGAAGGATGAGAAATGTCGATACATATTTGATTCTGAAATATGATGTTCTATTAGTCACCATTAAGTCCTTTTTTAAAAAAACTAGAAGTGATTTTGACCTAGAATCTGCTATAAGAAATTAGTTGGCTAACTTTTGAGAGTCACCAAGTGATAATTGAGTGTGTAGTCAGAAAGAAATAGAATTTCTGGTATTAACAACCTTTGTTCATTTGACAAGGCAGCTACTGTCTTGTTTGATGGGAAGCATTTCTCTTGAAATATAAAGTTAATTTTACATACATGGGTTACAAACATGATTTTCTTGAAGTATTTTTATTGGTAGTGGATAGCCACTGTGACTGGTTTTACATTCTTATGAGGCTTCTGGTGGTTTTAGTGGAAGTTCTGGCCTTATCTTTCTTCTTGATGAATTGGTCAAATTGTATCATCATATCAATTTATTCTAAGACTACTTCTGGTAGCTAGGACATATATCTTGGAAATCTCCCCTTACTGTGCCTCTCGTTTGCTCAATTAGAAGTGAAACACACTGGTATGGAAAACTGGTTTCTCCATATTTATACAGTCACTTATATACTAGCTGTGCTCTGGGATCATATTTGATTTGTTAAGATGGTAAGTGCAATTTTTTCATGCCTTTATATTATGGGAATGATGTAAATAATGCTTCCATCCCAGCTGGAACATTAAATAAATGGTTGCAAAAAAAGAATAAAAATACTTTTTGCCAATCTCAGAGAGGCTAGAGATAACCAGAAATGCATCATTTTGAAACATCAACAAGAAGAATATAGGAGATACATAAATGTATTCATTCAGTCATTAAATAACTAATTAAATATCTATACTAGGCATTTGGTAAAGAATCCGCCTGCAATGCAGGAGACCCCGGTTTGATTCCTGGGTCGGGAAGATTCCCTGGAGCAGGGATAGGCTACCCACTCCAGTATTCTTGGGCTTCCCTTGTGGCTCAGCTGGTAAAGAATCCGCCTACAATGTGGGAGACCTGAGTTTGATTCTTGGGTTGAGAAGATTCCCTGGAGAAGGGAAAGGCTACCCACTCCAGTATTCTGGCTTGGAGAATTCCATGGACTGTATGGTCCATGGGGTTGCAAAGAGTTGGACACGACTGAGCAGCTTTCACTCACTCACACACTAGGCATTATATAGTGCAAGGTGCTGGTGATATAGCAGTTAACAAGATAGTCAGAATCTCTGGACACATGTAATGGGAGAACTTAGAAAGTATCCTTAATTACAGGTTGTCTAGGAAGGCTAGGGACACTAAGAATGAGATTTGGGGTCTCCTACTTAAGTTATCCAAGAGGATTTAAGTGATAATTTTCTTCAATGGGCAAAGCTCATCAGGTGCAGAATTTAGGTCTGATACAAGAAAGATCCAGACCTATACTCTCATTTATATACTTGCTGGGATTTTTGGTGGTATCATTCTTCCCCTAGTGTAATTGTTCCTCTTACACTCATGCTCTTTCTACCAAAATTTTTTTCTTAGAACTTGGTCATATAATAAAGTGGTTAAGAACATGAGTTTTAGAATCACACTAACTAGGGCTCCAGTTCCAGTTTGTCATTGATGACATGTTATTATTAATTAGGGTACTTAATGTCCCTAAGTTTCAGTTTCTCATCTGTTAATAGGGGGCAATAACAATACGTATTTCATATGACTGTTGTGAAGATTAGATGGAAATCTTTTAGCATAATGTCTGGTTCATAGTATCTTTCATTGTTGGAATTGTTCTTTATTCATAGATTAAATACTTAATATGTCTCAGCTTTATGGTAAGTAGCTTACTCATGAGTTGATAGTATCTCTTCTGTCTTATCACTTTTCACACCTCATTTTTTTGTTCCTACTGTTAAAATTCCCAGGAGGCCTAGAAATAGAATATTCTCTAAAAATTGAAATGAATATATTAGAAGGGCTACCTAGATCAGACCTACTAGTCTCTGACCCACTCGCTCCTGGTTTAAGACTCACTTTCCCTGTTTGTGGTTATTCTCATGGTTGAGACATCAGAAGTTGGTTGGGCAGAACAGATCTGGAGCAGTTACATCTATGACAGGTAGTAACCGCTACAAATTCCCCCATGTTCTTCACCCCAGACAGGTTTCTGTCTCATCATTGTGGAAGGTGGTAGGTTGAATATCATGAAACTATGTGCTGCTTTCTTTTTTATCACTGGCAGAGTTTCACTCTGGTTGAATGCGTTCAAAGAGAAGGTTTCAGTCTAACTGATGGACTTACACCTGGAACATTTGAAGCATTATGGCTGATTTATTCTGAAGAACTAGGGCTTTTCTTCCTTTAGGAACTATAGTTGTGTTTTCTTGTCTAAAAGGGAGAGAAATACTGCCTTCAGAAATCAATGTTCTGTCACAGCATCACAATTAGATGTCAACTTAACATCCAGCAGCAGAAAATGTAGCAGCAGTACTGGGTGCCCCTTGGAGGCTGAGGGACTCAGGAGCCTGTTCTTGGGTTGAAATGGCCAGAGATGAGCAAATTCTTCCTTTGAGTCCTCTTTGGTTTTATCCAGTGGCCTTCATCCAATCTCCTTTTCTAAAATGCTTGTCAATAATATATTTTTTTTGCAAATCTGAAATCTAAAATAGGAAATATCTGCCAAGTTGAGTTTAATAAATTAATGATGGCCACAGGAGCTAATCAGGAATGCAATTGGGTTGTTTCATAAAATGACTGTCACTGGCCTCTTTTGTTTCTATCTCTTTGGCATAGACTTAACACAATTATCCTTAGTTTTCTATTTTTAGGTATGAAGTTGATGGTTGGTTTGAAATCTGTAATTCTTTGTCATGGTAAAGGAACATCTATTATAAATTTTTAAAGAGTTCTTTTAAATCAAGTAGCATTTATTTTATGAAATTTCTTTTTTAAATGATCAATTAAGCTGCTTTTATTGTTTCTCTTATTTAATAAAATGGCATTATTGTCAACCACACTGTTGTAAGATTTGAATGGGTCAAGGAATGTACGTAAAGATCTTAGAAACATGTCTGCTATTAATAACAACAGTGTCATCTGTTATTGTGATTGATCTTAACCAATTACAAATATTAGTCTATCTTTAATTCCTTGAATAAAATCCAGGAGGCACTATTAACCTTAGCCCCATGGCTGATATGTGTTCCACTGGGGTAGGGAGGGATCCCCAACAATTTGAAACACTTTTTTCCAACAGTTGAAACCACTTTTCCAGAGGCACAATGTATGCTCTTGTGTGTAATTATTGTCTCTCTCCCAGAAAACACTGGTCCCAAGAGATTTGCAAGTGTTTACAGTTGAGCGAATTTGGTCTCATCCCATCAGTCAGATTAATTAGAGGCCCATCAGAGTGGTGTACTCATAAAGGTGTGGAGTGAGAGGTGGATTTGTTCAGAGGCAGTTCTCCATGGTGTTCGTACACATCTTGTGTCAATTGCAAAACTGTAGTTAACTTTTGACGCTAGTGAGACAGTGAAGAAAATAGATACCGGGTACATTGCTGTTGAGGGTGAATCTTACTGTATTATTTTCTCTTGCTTTATAATGTTACCACACATTTAGTGGCTCATAGCAACCCAAGTGCATTATCTCACACTGTCTGTAGCTTAGAAGTTCAGGGACAGTGTGGCTGGTTTCTCTGCTCTGGATCATAGTGTTTGTCAGAGCCATAGCTCTTAATCCGGGGCTCTTCCAAGCTCACTGGTTGTTGACAGAATTTGTTTCCTTGAAGTTCTAGGACTGAGGTCCCCATATCCTTGCTAGCTGTCAGCTGTAGGCCACTCTCAGCAAGCATAGGTGTCCATATTTCATGCCATGTGACCCTCTTCATCTTCAGGCCAGTAATGGCAAGCCAAATTCTTGTGTTTCAAATCTCTGACTTCCTTTTTTATATTCAGCTGGGGAAAACTGTCTTATTTTAAAAGGCTCATGTGATTAGGTCAGGCCCAAATGAAAAAAATCTCTCTTAAGGTCATGAAACTAACATGATCTGGGAATCTACAATATTCATAGTACCGGGAATTGCTGTAAGATGTGTATATGGTGAGGAGAGGGAGGTCATCTTAGAATTCTGCCTACTGCTTACTATAGTTAATTTGAAGAAGTGTTCTTTGAAGAAGTGTCTGGCAATATCTTTTGCAGCTAAGCATGCATATACCTTTTACTTCTGTATTCCTATTTTTAGAACTCCATTTTATAGAAACAAGTACATCAGCATATAAGGATAAAAGTCTGGAGATGTTTATTGCATTGTTTGTAATAACTCCTAACTGGAAACTCATTCTTCATCAAAAGGAGGCTACTTAAATAAACTATGGTTTATCCATCACATTCCTAATATCTTAGATTATTATCTATTAATTTGGATACTGAAAGAGCAAGTAGTTGAGTAAAATGTTCTTAGCAATATAATCAGATTTTGAAAAGAAAATTACAAAACTGTATCTGTGTTTGTGTGTTTCATTTATATATGAAGAAGGATGGACACCAGGCTGTTAATTTGATTACCTTACATGTCTAGAAATGGTAAAAAAGATGGAGTGGATGATGGGATGAGGTTTAGTAATTATATATCTCTGCATTTCATTTTTTAAAAATATATATTGTTATAAATATATTACTTGTTTAATTAAAAATAGTAAATATAAAAGCTAAACAAAAGTTAATACATGCTCCTTGCAGAAAATTTGCAAAATACAGTAAGGCTTACAGAAGCATATACAATTATGCATAATCCAAATATCCAGACATATTTCTTACTAACAGTTTGCTACATTCTATGCCCTTATATCCAGAGATTCACAATATAAATACTGCTTTGAAACTTTTTCACATGCATATATCATATATGCCTTATCCTACCTTATATACATGATCATGAATATTTTCTTCTGGGATCACTATGATCTAATTCTTAAACACTTGAATCTTTAATTCCTTTGGAATTTATTTTGGTGTACAGTGCTTAATGAGAATTAGTCAATGTATTTTTAAATTGGTTAGCTATTATCCCTATAACATTTATCACATAGCTACCTCCAATGATTAGAAATGCCACTTTTATTGTATACTAAATTCTTGTATGTATTTCTGAAAATTCATCTCTGCTCCACTGGTGACTCTGTAATCTGACTTGGCCAGCACACTTAAAAAATGTTTTATAGTTTTATGGTTTATAATATGCTTTAATATCTGGTATGGAAATCTTTCTGCTGCTTTGCATTTCTAACAGTTTTTGTTTTATACTTCCTTTTATACATCCTCAGCTTCCTTGCTATTTTCTCATTTGTTTGGTTTAATTCCAGTCCTATCTAATTTGTCCTCACCCCTGCACAGCCCAGTGTAGTTGGAAAAAATAATGTACAGCACTCATTTCAAATTTATGATCATTCAACTTAAGCTGACTCATTTCAAATTTATGATCATTCAAATTTATGATCATTCAACTTAAGCATCATGCTGCCCAGCAATATATTTCTCTAGTCTGTTCACTCTCCAACTCTCCTAGATGGTTATTTTGTACTATCTCTTCTCTCATCGAATCTCTCCTTCTCTCCTTCTCCTCGTGCTCAGTTGCAGATCCTGTTTCCTCCTTGAGTCCCTGAGTTCTAAGCACTTAAAACCTCAGGTCTCAAGTCTTTGGACCAAGATTCTGTATTTATAGTCATTCCTTGGGTGAGCTTATGTAGTCCCAGGACTTTAAGTGCCATTTTCATGTTAGTAATTCTCTAGGTTATAACCCCAGTCTGAATTTCAGAGTCTGGCATCTAGGTGGTACTTTACTTTAAAGTATAAGTGAACTCCTAAATATTTCTGCCTCAGCTGGCTCTGCTCATAGTCTTTCCCCATCTTAGTACAAGACAACTCTTAATTTCTAATGACTCAAGTCAAAACTACCTTAGAAGTGTCTTGACTCTCTCTTGCATAGCACACATCTGTTCTGTCAGTAAATTCTGCTACATTTACTTTCAGAGCATCTCCAGAGTCTGACCTCTTCTTCCACTTCTGTTTCCATCAGGTTTGAGGCACCATTATTCTTAACTAGATTACTGGATTATTGTAGTAGCCTCCTGGCTGGTCTGTCTGCTGCTTCTCTTGACAACCCGTTAAGTCTGTCTTCAGCAGGCAGCCGCTGTGAACCTGTTAAAACATAGATCAGATCTTGTCATCCTTTGACTCAAACCACAACATTCTGCCATTTGTATTTTATCTACCCCTATACCTATTCTCCAGACCCCTTTTGGAATAATATGTTTTCAGAAATTATTTTTTTAGACTAGAACTGGTGAATACATGTAAATATTAATTTGTTCCACCTAGTGAGCTGCATGCACATATTTTGATATAAAAGTGAATTTTATAATCAGAAGAGTAAACATTGTATCCTATCTAAGCTGGAGGCCATATCATCAGTGACATGAAAAATGACATCACGTGTTTTGATGTTATGTATTTACAACTGCAGCCTTTATTACTACCACTGAAGATTTCAAACATAGTAGCTGCATAATGTTAAGATGCTATGTCTCTTTTGGTCCTTGATACTTTTCTTGGCTCTCGTCTACCTTATCTGGTATCAAGTAGCCATTCCTGTTTTTTTATTTTTATTTTTATTTTTATCTGATGTATCTTTCCCAACCCTCTTACCTTTAACCTGTCTATTATCATTCTGTGTGAAATTAATTTCTTGTAGAAAATATGTAGCTGGATTGTGTTTTTTAAATCCCCACTAGGCTTTTGTTTGCTGGAAGATTTCTGATTACAGTTTCAATTTCTGTGCTTGTGATGGATCTGTTAAGATTATCTATTTCTTCCTGGTTCAGTTTTGGAAAGTTGTACTTTTCTAAGAATTTGTCCATTTCTTCCACTAATAGATGGAGAAATATACCATGTTCATGGATTGGAAGAATCAATATAGTGAAAATGAGTATACTACCCAAAGCAATCTACAGATTCAATGCAATCCCTATCAAGCTACCAGCGGTTTTTTTTTTCACAGAGCTAGAACAAATAATTTCACAATTTGTATGGAAATACAAAAAACCTCGAATAGCCAAAGCAATCTTGAGAAAGAAGAATGGAACTGGAGGAATCAACCTGCCTGACTTCAGGCTCTACTACAAAGCCACAGTCATCAAGACAGTATGGTACTGGCACAAAGACAGAAATAGAGATCAATGGAACAAAATAGAAAGCCCAGACATAAATCCACACACCTATGGACACCTTATCTTCGACTAAGGAGGCAAAAATATACAATGGATTAAAGACAATCTCTTTAACAAGTGGTGCTGGGAAAACTGGTCAACCACTTGTAAAAGAATGAAACTAGAACACTTTCTAACACCATACACAAAAATAAACTCCAAATGGATTAAAGATCCAAATGGAAGACCAGAAACTATAAAACTCCTAGAGGAGAACATAGGCAAAACACTCTCAGACATAAATTACAGCAGGATCCTCTATGATCCACCTCCCAGAATACTGGAAATAAAAGCAAAAATAAACAAATGGGATCTGATTAAAATTAAAAGCTTCTGCACAACAAAGGAAAGTATAAGCAAGGTGAAAAAACAGCCTTCAGAATGGGAGAAAATAATAACAAATGAAGCAACTGACAAACAAGTAATCTCAAAAATATACAAGCAACTTATGCAGCTCAATTCCAGAAAAATAAACGACCCAATCAAAAAATGGGCCAAAGAACTAAATAGACATTTCTCCAAAGAAGACATACAGATGGCTAACAAACACATGAAATGATGCTCAATATCACTCATTACCAGAGAAATGCAAATCAGAACCACAATGAGGTACCATTTCATGCCAGTCAGAATGGCTACGATCCAAAAGTCTGCAAGCAATAAATGCTGGAGAGGGTGTGGAGAAAAGGGAACCCTCTTACACTGTTGGTGAGAATGCAAACTAGTACAGCCACTATGGAGACCAGTGTGGAGATTCCTTAAAAAACTGGAAATAGAACTGCCTTATGACCCAGCAATCCCACTGCTGGGCATACACACCGAGGAAACCAGAATTGAAAGAGACATGTGTACCCCAATGTTCATTGCAGCACTGTTTATAATAGCCAGGACATGGAAGCAACCTAGATGTCCATCAGCAGATGAATGGGTAAGAAAGCTGTGGTACATATACACAGTGGAGTATTACTCAGCCATTAAAAAGAATACATTTGAATCAGTTCTAATGAGGTGGATGAAACTGGAGCTTATTATACAGAGTGAAGTAAGCCAGAAAGAAAAACACCAATACAGTATACTAACACATATATATGGAATTTAAAAAGATGGTAATGATAACCCTGTATGCGAGACCTGTGCAAAAGAGACACAGATGTATAGAACAGACTTTTGGATTCTGTGGGAGTGGGAGAAGGTGGGATGATTTGGGAGAATGGCATTGAAACATGTATACTATCATGTAAGAAACAAATCGCCAGTCTAGGTTCAATAAAGGATACAGGATGCTTGGGGCTGGTGCACTGGGATGACCCAGAGAGATGATATGGGGAGGGTGGTGGGAGGGGGGTTCAGGATTGGGAACTCATGTACAACGGTGGCAGATTCATGTCAATGTATGGCAAAACCAATACAGTATTGTAAAGTAAAAAAATAAATAAAAAAACAAATCCCCACTAATCTCTTTTAACTGGTGTAAGTGCCATTTTGTTGTTTTCTGCTCTTTCTCTATTTCTTGTTCCCTATCATCACTTGTCATTGGTGGGTAATTTGAACATCTTTTAAGAGTTCCATTTTGATGTCTTTATGGCATTTAAAAATTATATCACACTGTATATGTCTTAGTGGTTGCTCTAGGTATTTCCAAATGTCTGTGTAACTTTCAGCCTCCTGATGGTGGTGGTGTTGATGGTTTACGCTTCTAGTAAAGTCTAGAAACCATACTTTATTTGAGTTCTCTTTAAACCTCTTCCTCTTTTAAGTATAATTATCTTAAATATTTTCTCTACATACATTGAACACCACATCAGATGGTATTATAACTTTCATTTCAAGCATAAAATATCAAAGAGCCTCATGAAGCAAAAGATAGTTTATTGTATTTTCCACTATTTTTTCTCATTCAACTGATCTTTCTGTCAGGAGGACCCATCCTTCTACTATTACCATTTTCTTTCTGTATGGATTTTTTGGCCATTCTTTAAGGGTAAATCTGCTAGCAACAAGTGTTCTTAGTTCTCTTTAATTTAATGAGAATGTCTTTGTTTCCCCCTTCATTTCTGAAGAAAAGCTTTGTCAGATAGGGATTCAGAGTTAACAGTTCTTTAATTATGCATTTGAAAAATATTGTGTCACTTTTTTAACCTCCATTGTTATAGATGAGAAATCTGGTGTTATTCAAATTGGTTTTCCTTTATAGGAACCTTTTCTTCCTTCTCCTTTACCTCCTTGTTTTCCTTTGCCTCTTCTCTGAAAAATAGATTTTGTAGTGTTGGCAATCTGGAAACTGACTGTTGGGCGATCTTGGAAGCAGGTCCTTCAGTCCCAGTCAAGCCTTCAGATGACTGTATCCTTGGCTGGCAGTTTAACTACTACCCCATGAGAGACTGTAAACCATAACCATTTGGGTAATTCCTGACCCACTGAAATAGAACTAAAAAATGCTTGTTGTTTTAAATCACTAAGTTTTGTAGTAATTTGTTATGCAACCATAGATGACTGATACAAAATCCCACTAATTAATGTCTCACAGTGTGCATGAACAATTACTATTACATGTACAGTGTGGCGCATATTTTGTTTTCATAGTTTGATGGACTTACTCTGGTGTACACAGAGTAGGAATCAGCATTTGTCATATGTGCTGTACATATTTGAGGGAAAAGTGCATAATGGCTTCTTTTATTCATCACTTAAATGTTATAGAAAGACATTTTTCTGTTTGTTACTGGTGATTTCATAAACTGTAATATAGCCTGGTAAAGGTATATCAGGATACATAATTCTAAGATACTGTTTGCAGCAAGAATGGATGTTTCCCTGCTAGTAAGAGAAATTAAGTTCTTTTCCAGATCTTATTTATTTTTTTGCAGAGAATAATTGGTCAGTTATATGTCTCTTGATCTTAGTTTATATTAAAGGAAGTAGTAAAAATAGTGTGTATAATAGATAACAGTCACTGACTGTACCTTTTCAGTGCTGTGTAAAGAAATGGATAACATATAAATATAAAACCGTTCTTTTCCACACTGGGAACTGTAGATATCAAGAGTAAAGGTGTATACTTGAGTTTTCAGAATAGCAGCTGAGTTTAAAATATTTCTCAATGTCACTGTGGTAATGAGTGAAAGTAATGAGCATTTCTCTGATTCCTTTTGGTTTGAACTCCTATCAAGTAGTTCCTAGATCCTAAACATTTGAGAAACACTCATTGGATGTATGCTGCTGCTAAGTCACTTCAGTCTTGTCCGACTCTGTGTGACCCCATAGACGGCAGCCCACTAGGCTCCCCCGTTCCTGGGATTCTCCAGGCAAGAATACTGGAGTGGGTTGCCATTTCCTTCTCCAGTGCATGAAAGTGAAAAATGAAAGTGAAGTTGCTCAGTAGTGCCGAACTCTTAGCGACCCCATGGACTGCAGCCTACCAGGCTCCTCGGTCCATGGGATATTCCAGGCAAGAGTACTGGAGTGGGTTGCCATTGCCTTCTCTGCATTGGATGTATGGTAGACAATAAATGACAGTTATCATTTTATTATTTTTTGAGAGCTCCCCCGAATGTTTTACACTAGATAAACACTGTGATAGACACCAGGAATATAAAAATAAAAGTGACTGTCACAGAGACTTGAGTCTAGAAAAGGGATTAAGGCATGTAAAACTAATCATATGAATGCCAAGGCACTGGTACACTGGAGGAATTCACAGGGAACACAAAGAAGGGCACCCAGTTCAATTTAGATGGAGGCTGAGAAAGCTTTCCTAGAGGAAAGACATTTAAGTAGAATTTTAAAAGACAGGTAATAATAGAGGTTGTTATTGGTTGAGGGTTGACTTGTGCAAAAACCTGTTGCCAAGTCATTGCATTTCTGTACAAAGTTGGGCTATATTTTCTTGGTGAAATATATATATACCCTTCTTACAGTAATTTGCCTTGTTTTCTCAGACTGTATTTTTGCAGCTGTTTTTTCTATCTTCAATACACTTTCCTACATCACCTGTTGAATTCACACCCATCTTTCAAATACTCATCCTGTGTCCCTCTACTTAGAAGAATTTCCCATTTTCCTAGGTTGAATTGGGTATTATTTTTCCATACTCTTCTGCATATTCTTTATATTCATTAATGGTTTTTTGATGTGTGTTCCAGTACAGTTTTAGCTTTCAAGAAATAGTTTATGTCCTATAAGTCTGGCTTTATTATTATTCTGTTTTATTAATCCAACAGTTCAGTTCAGTTCAGTTCAGTTGCTCAGTTGTGTCCGACTCTTTGCCACCCCATGAGCTGCAGCACACCAGGCCTCCCTGTCCATCACCAACTCCTGGAGTTTACCCAAATTCATGTCCATCGAGTCGGTGATGCCATCCAGCCATCTCATCCTCTGTCGTCCCCTTCTCCTCCTGCCTCCAGTCTCTCCCAGCATCAGGGTCTTTTCCAGTGAGTCAACTCTTCGCATGAGGTGGCCAAAGTATTGGAGTTTCAGCTTCAGCATCAGTTCTTCCAATGAACACCCAAGACTGATCTCCTTTAGAATGGACTGGTTGGATCTCCTTGCAGTCCAGGGGACTCTGAAGAGTCTTCTCCAACACCACAGTTCAAAAGCATCAATTTTTTGGTGCTCAGCTTTCTTCACAGTCCAACTCACATCCATACATGACCACTGGAAAAACCATTAAGACCTACTATATGCCAGAAACTACTGGCCATTAAGAGTAGAATAGTGATTAAGCCAGACTTCAGTCATCAAAAATCCACAGTTTAGCAGGAGAAACAAATATATAACATATTCTAGAAAGAGATACAAGAATTATGATGAAGTTTTATAATAGCTCAAGGAAAAATCTAATCAGTACTGTGGGGCTTTTAGAAGGCTTCAGGTAGGTGGTAACCCTTGAATTGATTCTTGAAGGATAATTAAGAGTTTCTTTGAGGGGGCAAAAAAATTTCAATTGAAATAAACATTTTCTTCAAAGGTGTGCATGGCCATTTGGGCATTTGGGGAAGCAGTGCTATTTCAGTGTATCAGTGGAGATTGTGAAAGAAAAGGAACATCCATGAGAGATGGAGCTAAAAGTGATTTTCAGGGAAGGGCCTTGTATGTCAGCTTAAATAGCTTATGTTATCCCCAAAGCATTGAAGAGTTAAGGTTTACAGGAAGGGAATTCTGTGACTAATTTTGCCATTTAGAGAGATGACATTTGCAATAGGATGGAGTAGAAGAGAAGGTATTAAAGTCAGAAAGGCTACTTAGGAGGCTATTGGCACAGGAGTAAGTGTAAATAATAATTTTTTTTAAAAAAGCTAGAATATTTAGTGGAAAAGGGATCTAGTTTCTAATTAAAATGAAAAGTATCAAATACTTAGTAAAACAATCCAAAGAAAACAATATTAAGAAAGATGACTGTGTAATAAAACATACTTTATTTCTGATTAGATGGTCTCTATAGTTAGGATGTCAGATTCTCTGAAAATTACTTTATAAAAATGCTATCACAATAAAAAATCACAGTAGAACTTTTGAACTTGGCAGTAGGGATATAGATTTGGAGAAATAGAGATAGTCAAGAAATGCTTGCAAATAACAGTACAAATAAGGAACATAGACTTGAACTACTAGATATTAAAAACTAAAATGGAAACAAATACAGGCACTGGTATATAGAATTAAGAGAAGACTTAGATACAAACATTTAAGAATGTAGTATGTCATAGAGGTGGCAGTTCCAACCAATGGAAATTATTTAGACAACAAATTAACCATTGTAGGAAAATATATTTTAACACTCACTTCACTCCATTTTTAGAATATTCTGGAAGAATTAAAGACACACATATCAAAAATGAAGACATGGAAGTACTAGAAGAGAAAAATACCAAATATTTATGTAATGTTGTAATGTGGAAGACTTCTAAGCCTAACACTGAATGCAGAACTCATGAAGGAAAATATTCTAACTGGTCTAGAGTACATATTATTTTGGGGTAAAATCTAAGTGTAACTCTTTCTTTCCCTTCTCAGAAAAATAGCATGGTGGCTATTGCTAGAAGAATATGGAGAGAGGAGTCCAGGTAAAACTTGAGTCCAGAATTAAAATCTTCTTCAACTATAGGAGAGTTGAATTCTGAAACTTTTAATGTTTTGAAAGGTTTTGCAGTGTTAGGTAACAGAAGGCATTTTTCCAGAAGCAACTAGACATACATAACTGAAGTAATTAAAGTAAATGGCAAATTTAGAAGCAAACTCAAACATATTAAGAGCATAGTATGTAATAAAGGTGGTATTGACTTTATGTGTCATGTCATGAATCATTTAGTCATGTTCACCTTCCTTTTGTGAAATATTAATAGTAAAGTGAGACTTTAAAATACATTGCATATTCTCTGATAGTCCCACCATTTAGGGACAATCCAACTAAATATGAAAAACAAATTTTTATTTATTTATTTTATTATTACTATTATTTTTCTTTACAATATTGAGTTGGTTTTGCCATACATTGACATGAAGCCACCATGGGTGTACATGTGTTCCCCATCCTGAACCCCCCTCCCACCTCCCTCCCCATCCCATCCCTCTGGGTCATCCCAGTGCACCAGCCCCGAGCACCCTGTATCATGCGTTGAACCTGGACTGGTGATTCGTTTCACATATGATAATTTACATGTCTCAATGCCATTCTCCCATATCAGCCCGCCCTCACCCTCTCCCACAGAGTCCAAAAGACTGTTCTATATATCTGTGTCTCTTTTGCTATCTCGCATACTGGGTTATCATTACCATCTTTCTAAATTCCATGTATGCGTTAGTATACTGTATTGGTGTTTGAAAAAATATTTTAAAAAAGTATTCATTAAAGGAAGTATGGTGTAACAGATAACCACGATGGCGTGATCACTCACCTAGAGCCAGATATCCTGGAATGCAAAGTCAAGTGGGCCTTAGGAAGCATCACTATGAACAAAGCTAGTGAAGGTGATGGAATTCCAGTTGAATTATTTCAAATCCTAAAAGATGATGCTGTGAAAGTGCTGCACTCAGTATGTCAGTACATTTGGAAAACTCAGCAGTGACCACAGGACTGGAAAAAGTCAGTTTTCATTCCAGTCCCAAAGAAAAGCAATGCCAAAGAATGTTCAAACTACCCCACACTTGCACTCATCTCATATGCTATCAAAGTAATGCTCAAAATTCTCCAAGCCAGGCTTCTACAGTATGTCATCCATGAACTTCCAGATGTTCAAGCTGGATTTAGAAAAGCAGAGGAACCAAAGATCAAATTACCAACATCTGTTGGTCATCAAAAAAGCAAGAGAGTTCCAGAAAAGCACCTACTTCTGCTTTACTGACTATGCCAAAGCCTTACACTCTGTAGATCACAACAAACTGTGGAAAATTCTTCAGGAGATGGGAATACTAGACCACCTTACCTTCCTCCTGAGAAATCTTTATGACGGTAAAGAAGCAGCAGTTAGAACCAGACATGGAACAACAGTTCCAAATTGGGAAAGGAGTACATCAAGGCCGTATATTTCCACCCTGCTTATTTAACTTATATGTAGAGTACATCATGTGAAATGCTGGACTGGATGAAGCACAAGCTGGAATCAAGAGTGCTGGGAGCAATATCAATAACCTCTGATATGGAGATGATACCACCCTTATGGCAAAAGGTGAAGAGGAACTAAAGAGCCTCTTGATGAAGTAAAAGAGGAGAGTGGAAACACTAGCTTAAAACTCAACATTCAGAAAACTAAGATCCTGGCATCTGGTCCCATCACTTCATGGCAAATAGATGGGGAAAAAATGAAAACAGTGAGAAACTTTATTTTTTGGGGGCTCCAAAATTACTGCAGATGGTGATTGCAGCCTTGAAATGAAAAGATCCTTGCTCCTGGAAGAAAAGTTATGACCAACCTAGACAGCATATTAAAAAGCAGAGACATTACTTTCCCAAAGAAGGTCCATCTAGTTAAAGCTATGGTTTTTAGTAGTCATGGATGGTTGTGAGAGTTGGACTATAAAGAAAGCTGAGCACCAGAGAATTGATCCTTTTGAACTGTGGTGTTGGAGAAGACTCTTGAGAGTCCGTTGGACAGTAAAGAGATCCAACCAGTCAATCCTAAAGGAAATTGGTCCTGAATATTCATTGGAAGGACTGATGCTGAAGTTGAAACCCCAATACTTTGGCCTAAAACCCCAATACTTTGGCCACCTGATGCAAAGAACTGACTCATTAGAAAAGACTCTGATGCTGGGAAAGATTGAAGGCAGGAGGAGAAGGGGACAACAGAGGATGAGATGGTTGGATGGCATCACCAACTCGATGTACATGAGTTTGAGTAAACTCTGGGAGTTGGTGATGGTCAGGGAGGCCTGGTGTGCTGCAGTCCATGGGATCTCAGAGAGTCAGACATGACTGCGTGACTGAACTGAACTGGAGTAACAGAAGGAGAATGGCTTTGGAATCAGATTTTGGTTTTACCACTTTCTGTGTGACTTTGGGTAAATTAATCATTGAGTCTTCACATCTGGGAAGTAGAGGTAATACTCTCCACCCAGAAGATCTGTGCTTCAGTCTGTCAGTTCAGTTCAGTCGCTCAGTCATGTCCGACCCTTTGCGACCCCATGAATTGCAGCACGCCAGGCCTCCCTGTCCATCACCAACTCCCGGAGTTCACTCAAACTCACGTCCATCGAGTCCGTGATGCCATCCAGCCATCTCATCCTCTGTCGTCCCCTTCTCCTCCTGCCCCCAATCCCTCCCAGCATCAGGGTCTTTTCTAATGAGTCAGCTCTTCGCATGAGGTGGCCAAAGTACTGGAGTTTCAGCTTTAGCATCAGTCCTTCCAAGGAACAACCAGGACTGATCTCCTTCAGAATGGACTGGTTGGATCTCCTTGCAGTCCAAGGGACTCTCAAGAGTCTTCTCCAACACCACAGTTCAATCGCATCAATTCTTCGGAGCTCAGCCTTCTTCACAGTCCAATTCTCACATCCATACATGACCACTGGAAAAACCATAGCCTTGACTCGATGGACCTTTGTTGGCAAAGTAATGTCTCTGCTTTTGAATATACTATCTAGGTTGGTCATAACTTTTCTTCCAAGGAGTAAGTGTCTTTTAATTTCATGGCTGCAATCACCATCTGCAGTGATTTTGGAGCCCAAAAGAATAAAGTCTGACACTGTCTCCACTGTTTCCCCATCTATTTGCTATGAAGTGATGGGACCAGATGTCATGATTTTCATTTTCTGAATATTGAGTTAAGCCAACTTTTTCGCTCTCCTCTTTCACTTTCATCAAGAGGCTTTTTAGTTTCTCTTCACTTTCTGCCATAAGGGTGGTGTCATTTGCATGTCTGAGGTTATTGATGTTTCTCCTGGCAATCTTGATTCCAGCTTGTGCTTTGTCCAGCCCAGCGTTTCTCATGATGTACTCTGCATAGAATTTAAATAAGCAGGGTGACAATATACAGCCTTGACGTATTCCTTTTTCTATTTGGAACTAGTCTGTTGTTCCATGTCCAGTTCGAACTGTTGCTTCCTGACTTGCATACAGATTTCTCAAGAGGCAGGTCAGATGGTCAGGTATTCCCATCTCTTTCAGAATTTTCCACAGTTTATTTTGATCCACACAGTCAAAGGCTTTGGCATAGTCAATAAAGCAGAAATAGATGTTTTTCTGGAACTCTCTTGCTTTATCCATGATCCAGCGGATGTTGGCAATTTGATCTCTGGTTCCTCTGCTTTTTCTAAAACCAGCTTGAACATCTGGAAGTTCACCATTCACGTATTGCTGAAGCCTGGCTTGGAGAATTTTGATCTATGCTTAAGATGATAGGTAATGTGTCTAAAGTTTCTCTAGTGGTGCCTTAAGAAGCACCTTCATTTAAAAAGCAGCTCCTATTCATCCAGTATATGTTTACCATTCATCTAAGCTAGACAGAAGTCTCATTCATTCATGGAACAAATATTTCCTGAGTTCTCACCCTTTGTGCTGAGGATTGCAAACTCTAGAGCTTAAGTCTTTCCCTTTTAGGAGATCACAAGACCTGGCAGTAAAGAAGACAAGCGAATAGTCAAATAGGACAGTACAGAAGAATTATTAAACATGACACTTTCCCTCAGGTTGTTCTTACTCTGACACATGTGGTAGCCAGGGAATTTTGAACAGATGGAGGTAGTGATATTGTGAATTATAATAAGAAATGTGTATTTGGTCTCTGCCCTTCTTTCAGGCACAGAAATCCTAAAGCTCTTGAAACTGTGAAGAGAGTGACAGAGGAATCTTTTATTATGTTAATGAGGTAACTTTGGGGCTACACCTAGGAATGGGGATCAGGGTTGGTTGCCAGGAGAACCAACTCTGTGATTAGAAGGTTAGAATTTTCTGCCCCATTCCCTCACATTTTGGAGAGGAAGGGGCTGGATTTTGAGTAGACTGCCAGTATCCATTGCTTTGATCAGTCATGTCTATGTAATGAAGCTATCATAAAAACTCAAAAAACAGGATTAAGAACTTCTGTGTTGGTGAACACATGGAGATTCAGGGAGTGTGAGGCTTGGCAAGGGGCTGGAAATGCCTCACCCTTTGCCCTTACCTTGCCATATGCATATCTTCAAACTGGTTATTCTTCAGTTATATCCCTTTATAACAAACTGGTGATCCAGTAAGTTTCTCTGAGTTCTGTGAACTGCTATAGCAAATTAATCAAACTCAAGGAAGGGATTGTTGGAACCTCCAATCTATAACAATTGATGAAAAACTTGCAGTTGGTATCTGAATGAAGCAGGGTGAGGTCTCGTAGGACTGAGCTTTTAATCTGGGGAATCTGTCTCTAGGCAGTGTCAGAATTGAGCTGAATTGTAGGATACCCAGCTGGTGTTTGAGAATTACTTGGTGTTGTGTGGAAAGTCCTTCTGCCCACCATGATGGAGTTGGTTCTAGCAACTTCAGAGATGAAGGAGGAAGTCATGTGGTGGGATATGGATTTGGAGAGTGAAAAGGATTTGGATGAGCACAGGGTGGGTAGTCACTCATATAAGAAGAAAATATGAGCACATCTTGTGTGTCGGAATGATGACTGATGGGAATAAAAGAGTAACTTCTGTCTACAAGTTCCTGCCCACGTATATAGCCATTGATACAGCATGGGTCTCACAAGCACCCTATCTCCTGTTTCTTATCCTAAAATGTAGCCTGTCAAGATTTCCACTATGTCTCTTAATCTGGCTAATTCCTGTTTATTCTCAGCTAATCTTTCAGCAATCTATGAATGGGGTATCTGTACTCCAGAGGATGAATGAAGACTTAGGCTTACAGATGGTTTTAAGGAAACAGGTTTCTAGACCCTCAACTTCCAAATACATTCTTCCTTAAAATTAACTTGTGAAAAACCACCACCTGGGTGAAAGAATATTCTGGACTCCTTTTCCAGCTCCTTTTCACAATTGGCCTTGCCCTCTTTTACAAAAGCAAGTCCTACCTCTAACTCATCCTCAATTTTACTATGGTACATTGCCCTGGGAATAAGAACTGGAGACCATTTGAAACATTGGTATTGGAGAAGTTGCCTTTGGTCAAGGTACTATAAAGTTTTTTTAATCAGTTTGTTTTGCCCCTCTTTGCTTTACACATTATTTCCATGAAAGGCAAAGCATGCATTGAAATAAGATATTTTGATTTCTTTTGTGGTATTATGAATTCAGATTTGCTGTAGAGTGGTGCAGTGAAACTATGACAGTTTTCACTCAACAATTTGTCCCTCTTTCCTCCCACAATACCACTGAATGCAGTAACCCTGAAGTACCCTACGCGAGTGTCGTGAGCGAACAGCAGGTTTTTATAAACAGATAGGGAGAGAGGTCAACCTTATTGTATTCATTAACAAATTTAGGGTAGGTTTCAGTCCCTCCTCTCTCTTTCTCTTTCTCAGAATTATAATTCAGAAGGGAGCTGGTTATTACAGAGATGAGTATTAATATGCTTTATTTTAATTGAAAAACTGTCAGAATGTAAGTCTGATTTGATTGATTGGTTTGGCAATTAAGTCCTACTTTGTTCATTAGATTGTATGGCAGACATTTTGCATAAATAGCCTCTGCTAATCTGCAGCTTCAAGATTTGATAGAAAGTATATTTAAATATAGAGGTAAGTTGAGTATTTACAAAAAATCAAATATTTATATGTAAATGTAATAACATGAAAAAACTGTATGTTGTATATTAATTGAGGTTCTCCTGAGAAACAGAAGCAATAGGATGAAGATATTTATTTATTTACTTATTATGTATAATTGGCTTATGAGATGCTGAAGGCTGAGAAGTCCCATCAGTTGCAGTCTGCAGGCTGGTGACCCAGGAAAGCCAGTGGTGTTATTCAGTCTAGTCTGAAGACCCATGACCCAGGGAGCTGGTTGTGTAAATCCTGGTCCCAGAGAAGAGAAGATGAGATGAGATATCCTAAACAGTGAGGCAGGAATAAAAGAGGTAAATTACTCCTTCCTCCATCTTTATTCTATACAGGTCCTAAATGGATTGGATGATGTCTGTCCACTTTTTTGGGTAGGTGGGTGCTGGGGTTGTTACTCTGTTGAGTCCATGGATTCAAGTGCTGATCTCATTCACAGCCTCCTAGACACAATCAGAAATGTTTAATCTGAGCACCTCATAGCAGGTTACGTTCATACACATAGTGAACCGTCACAAAGTGATTGCTGTGGTAGGCTTCCCAGATCCTTATTTTAGGATCAAGATACTGATTTCCTGGCTGCTCATAATGGTGACTGCTCACGACCCTGCTCCCAGCATGGTAACTGTTCACAAGTTCTCTGGGAATTACCCTCTGTTATAGGGAGCTGCCCTTCCCAATGCTACAGCCCTCTTTGGGGTCAGCCTCTATGCTGTGACTAGTTTGATGCAGGAATATAAAGGCTCCACCACTTGCCTCCATTGGAACATCTCTGAAGGGCCATTCCTATTTTAAGTCTTAAACTAAAGAAGTGCCTCTCCATGAGAGAATAACAGCTACTACTTGCAAACAATTAGTAAGCTGAAGCTTCAGTTAAATAGATTTGGGAGATCAGAAGAGGAAGCTCTCAAGTGCTGCAACGATAGCTGAGCCCAAGAGGAAGAAGAAAGACTCCTCTTCTTTGCTGGCAAGGATTCAGCCAATAAAAGTCAAGGACTTTTTTGGTTTACTATAGCCCTTTCAATTTCTTTTTTCCCTCTATAAAAGCATTTTCCTTTCCTTGCAGTGTGGGAACTTGCACATGACTCATGTGGTTGCAGATCCTGAATTGCAATTCTCTGATCTCCAAATAAACCCATTTTGCTGGAGAAATATCTGGCAGTTTAGTTCAGGTCAGCAAAGTAATAATCACTTGTTAAGCATTGGTAATAGCCCTTTTCTAGTTTACTTCTGAGAAGTTGAGAAAATGAATAACTGTATTTGCTGGGAAATAAACTCTCTAGTGAGTTAGGTGGTTTCCAATTATTTGCTTTCAACAAAATTGCAATAGGCTCAAATTGGGTTGTCACAGGATGCATACTAAATATAATTTCTGATGATAACTTATTATCTGATTTCTAAATGCAACTTGGAAGAAGTTCAAAGAATTGAGTAAATTGCTACAGTAAATTTCCACCAGTTCCCATGTTTATATGAATAAGGTTTCTCACTTTAGATTATAAAAACTAAAACAAAGATAATGCTAAGTCTTGTCTCATTTACCATAAAGTATTATTCATCTGAGGATAAAAAGAAACATGTTTTCTTAAAGTTCCATTCATGTTAGTAAGAAATGTTCTTCCAATTAATTTTTGTTAGAATTTAATCCAGGAGAAATTTTAAGTAATTAGTCTTATAGTTCCAAGAAGTAAAATAAAAAAAGAAATGTCAATAGATATATGCATTTTATTGAAGGAAAATATGATGTTGTCGCTCAGTTGTGTCCTACTCTTTACAATCCCATGCACTGTAGCACGCCAGGCTTGCCTATCCTTCACCATCTCCTGGAGCTTTCTCAAACTCATGTTCATTGAGTCAATGGACATGCCATCCAATCATCTCATCCTCTGTTCCCCACCTCTCCTCCTGCCCTTCATCTTTCTCAGCATCAGGGTCTTTTCTAATGAGTCGGCTCTTTGCATCAGATGGCCAGAGTATTGAAGCTTCAGCTCAATATGATAGGATAATAATTAAAAGTATTTTAAATATTAAAAAATTTAGATAAAATTCTGTGGGAGAAATGGAATGGAAATATGATTTCAAGGAGAAAAAGAAATGATATAAAATTTCTTACCATTGAGGTAGTGCTTATCTTGTACTTTAAACAATGTATCAAGTTTCTACTCTTACCTTTGGATGAACATGAGAGTTTCAGTGTTCTTTGAAAGTGTTAGTATTTACAATATCGTGGGGATTATATGGGCTTCCCCAGTGGCTCAGTGGTAAAGAATCTGCCTGCTCTGCAGGAGATTCAGGAGACACAATTTCCATCCCTGGGTTAGAAAGATTCCCTGGAGGAGGAAATGGCAACCCACTCTAGTATTCCTGTCAGGAAAATCCCATGGACAGAGGAGCCTGGCAAGCTACAGTCTATAGGGTTACAAAGACTTGGGCACAACTGAGCACAAGCAAGGATTATATAATTTTTAACTATTTAAACATTAGAACAATTTTAGATATAAACTTCTTTTAGAAGAGCCTTCTATGTTGCCTGATATAGAGCAACTCAATCGTTTGTATCCCTAAGCATTAAAATGTTCTTCAAAGTAGAAGAAATCTGAAAACAAATAGCTGTTGGTAGGGAAATGGTTAAATGGTATATACATATGTTGGAATGCTATGGATTTACTTTAAAAAAAAATCATGTTATCAAAGAATACTTAATATCAAGGAGCCCAGTCAGAGTGCCAGTCTTGATTCTGGTTTGATCTGTCATGGAATTTTCCTGAATGAGAGAGAGAGGAAAAAAAGGGGCCTATGATCCCATGTTTTGCAGAAGTCTCCCTCACAGGTATATGCTGCTGTAATAAACCATTGAGCTGGCCTTTGGCCTTATTCCTGAGAGATAGCCTGTAAACCCTTGGAATAAAATTTTGGCTGGGTTTTATCCCTGGTTCCTGGAAGTAGCTTTTAAATTCTTGGGATTTCTCAAAAAATATTTGTTATTCATGGTGGATCCTGATAGTTTGTGCTGGTGAGATGACTCAGGATGAGAAATTGGCCAAGTCAAAAAGACCCACCAGGTGAATAGAGTTTGGAATTTTGAGCCAGTGTGATATCAGCCTGACATCCAGGGAAGAAATGTTGGGCCTGGAGACTGAATTCAACTTCATAGACTGTAATTTGATCAATCATTGCCTATGTAATGAAATCTCAATTAAAACTTCTAGACACTGAAGCTCAGTTTAGCTTCCCTGATTGGCAGTACTCTATGTCAGTGGTCCCCAATCTTTTTGGAACTAGGCACTGGTTTCATGGAAGACAGTTTTTCCATGGTTTGGGGCAGGGGTGGTTTCAGGGTGATTCAAGTGCATTACATTTTTTGTGTACTTTTTATTATTACATTGTGATACATAATGAAATAATTATACAACTCACTGTAAGGCAGAATCAGATTATCAGACATTAGATTTTCATCAGAAATGTGCAACCTAGATCCTTTGCACACACAGTTCACAGTGGAGTTCACACTTCTATGAGGATCTAAAGTGGAGGTCAGGCAGTAATGTGAGCAATAGGGAGCCGCTATAAATACAGATGAAGCTTCACTTGCTCACCTGGCACTCACCCCCTGCTGTGTGGCCTAATTCCTAACAGGCCACGGACGAGTATTCATCCGTGGCCTGGGACTTGGTGATGCCTACTCTTTGTATCGTCATAGATGATGTGCTGGGAAGGCAGTGCTGCAGTTGATGTCAAGGGTCTATCAACTCTCCAGCACTGTATCATAATTCAGTTCACAGAGGTCTAGATTGCTTTTCCTTCTGACTAGAATTCACACTGGCCCATTATATTGATGACATTATACTAATTGACTTAAGTGAGCAAGAATTATTATTAATAACTACTACTCTGGACTAACTGGTAAGACATTTGCATATCAGTCTGTGGGAAATAAATCCAATAAAAGTTCCTGGAAAGTCAACCTCCGTGAAAATTCTAAGGGCCCAGTGGTGTGGGGCATGCCAAAATACTCCTAAGGTATTAAATAAAACATAAGTGGTTGCATCTTTCTTGTCCTAAAATCAAAAAGAGGCACAGTGCTTAGTGAGTCCCTTTGGATTTTGAAGGCAGTATACTCCTCATTTGGATGTGTTTCACTGACCCATTTACTGAGTGACTCAAAAGGCTTCTAGTTTTTAATGGAGCCCAGAATAAGAGAAGGCACTGCAACAAATCCAGGCTGCTTTGCAAGCTGCTTTACCACTTGTGCCGTTTGATCCAGTGTATTCAGTGGTGCTTGAAGTGTCAGTGGCAGATAGGTATCCAGATTGGAGCCTTTGGCAGGCTCCTAGGATCCCTGGGTTGGGAAGATCCCCTGAGAAGGAAAGGGCAACCCACTCCAGTATTCTTGCTGGGGAAATCTCATGGGCAGGGGAGCCTGGTGGGCTGCAGTCCATGGGGTCACAAGAGTCAGTCATGACTTATCGACTCAACCACCATAGGTAAATTACAGCTAGTTCCTTAGGATTATAAAGCAGAGCTGTACTTTCCTCTGTGGATAACTTATTTCCTTTTGAGAAATAGACCTTGGCCTGCCACTTGGCCTTAGTAGAGACTGAACATTTAACCATGGGCCATCAAGTTGCTGAGCTGCCCACCATGAATCTGATCCACTGGGCTCCAAAGTGAGGTATGCACAGCAGCACTGAATCATTGAGTGGAAGTCGTATATATGTCACTGGTCCTGAGGAGGCCCTGAAGGCATAAGTTATATGAAGAAGTAGCCCACTTTTCCACGGTATCTACTCCTACTCCACTGCCTTCTCTCTCCCAGCCTACACATGTAACCTCCTGGGGAGTTCCCTATGATCAGTTGATGGAAGAAGAAAAGACTTAGGCCCGGTTTACAGATGGTTCTGTATGAAATACAGGCAGTATCGGAATGTGGAGAGCTGTAGTACAGCTGCTTTCTGAGAATTCCCTGAAGTGCCATGGTGAAGAGCAATCCTCTGAGCTGGCAGAACCCTAAGTAGTGTGTCTGGCTGTGAACTTTACTTAGAAGGAGGAATGGCCAGATGTGCAATTATACACTGATTCATGGACTGTGACCAGTGGTTTGTCCGGATGGTCAGGGACTTGGAATAAGCATGATTAAAAAATTGGTGATAAGGAAATTTGGGGGAAGGTATGTGGATAGACCTCTCTCAGTGGGCAGAAGACATGAAAATCTTTGTGTCCAGGCAAATGCTCATCAAAGGGTGACCTAAACAGAGTATTTTTGTTTTTGTTTTCAAATCATCAAGTGGATTAATGGTTACTTCCTCGGAGAGGGCTTATGCCGCACCCAGGTATGCTGCACCCAGAGCCCATGCCACAGCCACCAATGACCCATACCTCCACAGGACACACTCGAACACTCACAGGCAGGTCTGGCTCAGTCTCTGTAGGGTCTCCTGGTGCACACAATTTTTGTTTGAGCCCTCTGAGCATCTCTGATGGGTATGGGGTTTGATTCTAAATGTGATTTTGTCTCTCCTATTATCTTGCTGGGGCTTCTCCTTTGTGCTTGGATGTGGAGTATCTTTTTTTGGTGGGACCCAGCATTCTCCTGTCAATGGTTGGTCAGTGAAAAGACTCTTGTTTCTGGGGAAACAAGAGTTTCTGGGTTGTTCTGGGGAAACAGACTCCTGGAGGGCACAAACAAAATGTTGTGTGCACCAGGACCCAAGAGAAAGGAGCAGTTACCCCACAAAAGACTGATGCAGAGTGGCCTGTGAGTGTCCAGGAGTATCTGGTGGAGGTGTGGGTTGATGGTGGCCTGCAGGATTAGGGGCATTGAGTGCAGCAGTGCATGCACAGGACCTTCTGAAGGAGATAGCCACTTTCTTCATTACCTCCACTATAGTTTGGTCTCAGGTCAAACCACAGGAAGGGAACAGAGCCCCACCTGTCAACAGAAAATTGGATTAAAGATTTACTGAGCATGGTCCAACCTGTCAGAACAAGACTTTGTTTCCCCCACAGTCAATCTCTCCCATCAGGAAGCTTCCATAAGCCTCTATGCCTTATCCCTCAGAGGGCAGACAGAATGAAAACCACAATGACAGAAAACTAATCAAACTGATCACATGGACCACAGCATTGTCTAACTCAATGAAACTAGGACTACACAAGACAGATGGGTTATGGTGGAGAGTTCTGACAAAATGTAGTCCACTGGATAAGGGAATGGCAAACCAATATTGTTGCTTTGAGCAGCAGTGTGAAAAGGGAAAAAGATATGACACTGAAAGATGAACTCTTGAGGTCCTTAGGTGCCCAAAATGCTACTGGAGAAGAGTGGAGAAATAACTCCAGAAATAATGAAGAGATGGAGCCAAAGCAAAAACAACACCCAGTTGTGGATGTGACTGGTGATGGAAGTAAAGTCTGAAGCTGTAAAGAGCCATATTGCATAGGAACCTGGGACATTAGGTCCATGAATCAAGGTAAATTGGAGGTAGTCAAACAGGAGATGGCAAGAGTGAACATTGACATTTTAGGAATCAGTGAACTAGGAATGTGAAGTCAAGTGGGCCTTAGAAAGCATCACTACGAACAAAGCTAGTGGAGGTGATGGAATTCCAGCTGAGCTATTTCAAATCCTGAAAGATTATGCTGTGAAAGTGCTGCACTCAATATGCCAGCAAATTTGGAAAACTCAGCAGTGGCCACTGGACTGGAAAAGGTCAGTTTTCATTCAAATCCCAAAGAAAGGCAATGCCAAAGAATGCTCAAACTACTGCACAAGTGCACTCATCTCACACGCTAGTAAAGTAATGCTCAAAATTCTCCAAGTCAGGCTTCAGCAATATGTGAATCGTGAACTTCCAGATGTTCGAGCTGGTTTTAGAAAAGGCAGAGGAACCAGAGATCAAATTTCCAGCATCCACTGGATCATCAAAAAAGCAAGAGAGTTCCAGAAAAACATCTATTTTTGCTTTATTGACTACCCCAAAGCCTTTGACCATGTGGATCACAATAAACTGTGGAAAATTCTTCAAGGATGGGAATACCAGACCACCTGACCTGCCTCTTGAGAAACCTGTATGCGGGCCAGGAAGCAACAGTTCAAACTAGACATGGAACAACAGACTGGTTCCAAATAGGAAAAGGAGTACGTCAAGGCTGTATATTGTCACCCTGCTTATTTAACTTCTATGCAGAGTACATCATGAGAAATGCTGGGCTAGAAGAAGCACAAGCTGGAATCAAGATTGCCAGGAGAAATAGCAATAACCTCAGATTTGCAGATGACACCACTCTTATGGCAGAAAGTGAAGAGGAACTAAAAAGCCTTTTGATGAAAGTGAAAGAGGAGAGTGAACAAGTTGGCTTAAGGCTCAACATTCAGAAAACTAAGATCATGGCATCTGGCCCCATTACTTCATGGGAAATAGATGGGGAAACAGTGGAAACAGTGTCAGACTTTATTTTTTTGGGCTCCAAAATCACTGCAGATGGTGATTGCAGCCATGAAATTAAAAGACACTTACTCCTTGGAAGAAAAGTTATGACCAACCTAGATAGCATATTCAAAAGCAGAGACATTACTTTGCCAACAAAGGTCCGTCTAGTCAAGGCTATGGTTTTTCCAGTGGTCATGTATGGATGTGAGAGTTGGTCTGTGAAGAAAGCTGAGCACCAAAGAATTGATGCTTTTGAACTGTGGTTTTAGAGAAGACTCTTGAGAGTCCCTTGGACTGCAAGGAGATCCAACCAGTCCATTCTGAAAGAGATCAGTCCTGGGTGTTCTTTGGAAGGAATGGTGCTAAAGCTGAAACTCCAGTACTTTGGCCACCTCATGCGAAGAGTTGATTCATTGGAAAAAACCCTGATGCTGGGAGGGATTGGGGGCAGGAGGCAAAGAGGATGACAGAGGATGAGATGGCTGGTTGGCATCACCGACTCGACGGACGTGAGTTTGAGTGAACTCTGGGAGATGGTGATGGACAGGGAGGCCTGGCGTGCTGCGATTCATGAGGTCGCAAAGAGTCGGACACGACTGAGCGACTGAACTGAACTAAACTGAACTAAAATGAACTGGAATGGATGAATTTGACTCAGATGGCCATTATATCTACTACTGTGGGAAAGAATCCCTTAGAAGAAGAGGAGTAGACCTCATAGTCAACAAAAGAGTCTGAATTACAGTTATTGGGTGCAGTCTCAAAAATGACAGAATGATCTCTGTTCATTTCCAAGGCAAACCATTCAATATCACAGTAATCCAAGTCTTTGCCCCAACCAGTAATGCTGAAGAAGATGAAGTTGAACAGTTCTGTGAAGACATATGGGACCTTCTAGAACTAACACCCAAAAAAGATGTCCTTTTCATTATAGGGGAATAGAATGCAAAAGAAGGAAGTCAAGAGATACCTGGAATAACAGGCAAGTTTGGCCTTGGAATACAAAATGAAGCAGGGCAAAGGCTGAGAGTTTTGCTGAGAGTTTTGCTGAGAAATGCATTGGTTATAGCAAACATCCTCTTCCAACAACACAAGAGAAGACTCTACACATGGACATCACCAGATGGTCGATGCTGAAATCAGATTGATTATATTCTTTGCAGCCAAAATGGAGAAACTCTATACAGTCAGCAAAAACAAGACCAGGAGCTGACTGTGGCTCAGATCATCAACTCCTTATTACCAAATTCAGACTTAAATTGAAGAAAGCGTGGAAAACAACTAGACCATTCAGGTATGACCTAAATCAAATCCCTTATGATTATCCAGTGGAAGGGACAAATAGATTCAAGGGGTTAGATCTGATAGAGTGCCTGAAGAACTATGGACAGAGGTTCATGACATGGTATAGGAGGCAGTGATAAAGACCATCCCCAAGAAAAAGAAATGCAAAAAGGCAAAATGGTTGTCTGAGGAGGCTTTGCAAATAGCTGAAAGAAGAAGAGAAGTAAAGGCAAAGGAGAAAAGGAAAGGTATACTCATCTGAATACAGAGTTCCAAAGAATAGCAAGGAGAGATAAGAAAGCTTTCCCAAGTGATCAGTGCAAAGAAATAGAGGAAAACAGTAGAATGGGAAAGACTAAAGATCTCTTCAAGAAAATTAGAGATACCAAGGGAACATTTCATGCAAAGATGGGCACAATAAAGGTTAGAAATGGTATGGATCTAACAAAAGAAAAAGATATTAAGAAGAGGTGGTAAGAATACACAGAAGAACTGTACAAAAAAGATCTTCATGACCCAGATAACCATGATGGTGCAATCACTCACTTAGAGCCACACATTTTGAAATGGGAAGTCAAATGGGCCTTAGGAAGCACCACTATGAACAAAGCTAGTGGAGGTGATGGAATTCCAGTTGAACTATTTCAAATCCTAAAAGATGATGCTGTGAAAGTGCTGCACTCAATATGTCAGCAAACTTGGAAAACTCAGCAGTGGCCACAGGACTGGAAAAAGTCAGTTTTCATTCCAATTACAAAGAAAGGCAATGCCAAAGAATGTTCAAACTACCGCACAGTTGTGCTCATCTCACAAGCTAGCCAAGGAATGCTCAAAATTCTCCAAGTCAGGCTTCAACAGTACATGAATCGTGAACTTCCAGATGTTAAAGCTGGATTTAGAAAATGTGGAAGTTCCAGAGATCAAATTGCCAACATCCGTTGGATCATTGAAAAAGCAAAGGAGCTCCAGAGAAACATCTATTTCTGCTTTATCGACTACCTCAAACCCTTTGGCTGTGTGGATCACCACAAACTGTGGAAAATTCTTCAAGAGATGGGAATACCAGACCACCTTACCTTCCTCCTGAGAAATCTGTACACAAGTCAAGAAGCAACAGTTAGAACTGGACATGGAACAACAGACTGGTTCCACATTGGGAAAGGAGTACGTCAAGGCTGTATATTGTCATCCTGCTTATTTAACTTATATGCAGAGTACATCTTGTGAGATGTCGGTCTGGATGAAGCACAAGGTGGAATCAAGATTTCTGGGAGAAATATCAATAACCTCAGATATGCAGATGACACCACCCTTATGGCTGAAAGTGAAGAACTAAAGAGCCTCTTGATGAAAGTGAAAGAGGAGAGTGAAAAAGCTGGCTTAAAACAACATTCAGAAAATGAAGATCATGCCATCTGTTCCCATCACTTCATGGCAAATAGATCGGGAAACACTGGCAACAGTGAGAGACTTTAGTTTTTTGGGCTGAAAAATCACTGTATATGGTGACTGCAGCCATGAAAAGGATGCTTGTTCCTTGGAAGAAAAGCTATGACCAACCTAGACAGCATATTAAAAAGCAGAGACATTACTTTGCTGACAAATGTTTGTCTAGTCAAAGCTATGGTTTTTCCCATAGTCATGTATGGATGTGAGAGTTGGACTGTAAAGAAAGATGAGTGCCAGAGAATTGATGATTTTGAACTGTGGTGTTGGAGAAGACTCTTGAGAGTCCCTTGGACTGCAAGGAGATCCAGCCAGTCAATTTTAAAGAAAATCGGTCCTGTATATTTGTTAAGAACTGATTCTGAAGCTGAAACTCCAATACTTTGGCCACCTGATGCAAAGAACTGACTGATTGGAACAGACCCTTATGCTGGGAAAGATTGAAGGCAGGAAGAGAAGGGTGTGATAGAGAGTGAGATGGTTGGATGGCATCACCAACCCGGTGGACATGAGTGTGAGCAAGCTCTGGGAGTGGTGATGGACAAGCATGTCTGGTGTGCTGCAGTCCATAGGGTTGGAAAGAGTCAGACACGACTGACTGACTGAACTGAGCTGATCAAGCGATGTGTTTGTTAGTCTCTCAGTTGCGTCCAACCCTTTGTGACCCCGTGAGCTGTAGCTCTCCAGGCTCTTCTGTCCATGAAATTTACCATGCAGAAATACTGGAATGGGTTGTCATTCCTTTCTCCAGGGAATCTTCCCAACTCAGGGATTGAACCTGTGTCTTCTGCATTGCAGGCAGGTTCTTTACTGTCTGAGCCACCAGGGAAGTCCCTATCAAGTGGATAGGGTGACCCATTCTGTGGATAACCATCAGCCTCTTTCGCTTGCCAGTCTTGTCATCTTTCAATTGACTTATGAACAGTGTGGTCATAGTGGCAGGTTGGAGGTAATGCATAGCTCAGCAGCATAGACTTTCACTCACAAGATATGACCTGGCTATGGTCACACCTAACTACAGTGCCCAATACTGAGTATGACACCATCCCCCAGTTATATTGGACCTCTCCCATCATGCAAAGGGTAATGTTTTGTTCCTATTAGAATAGACACTTACTGTGGATATTGATTTGGCTTTCCTGCACACAATGATTCTGCCTAAATTGTCATCCGCAGAATTACAGAATGCCTATCTATTGTCATGGTATTCCACACAGTATTACTTTTTTTCAAGACACTCATTTCACGGAAAATTTCACAGGAAATTAATTGTGACAATGGGCCCATGTTTACGATATTCAGTACTCTTTAATATGTTCCTCACTATCTTGAAGTAGCTGGCTTGAGAGAATGGTGTAATGGCCTTTTTAAGAACTAGCTATATAGCACTAGCTAGGTAATAATTCCTTGGTAGGTGGGGATAAGTTTCTACAGAAGATTATATATGATCTGAATCTGATATATGATGCTGTTTCTTCCACAACGAGGTTTCACAGTCCAGGAATCAGGGGTGGATATGGGAGTGGCATAACTATTACCACAGAATGGTCCTTTTTTTTTTTTTCCTGACATTTTTGTTCCTCATAGGGTGTGAGAGAGATTCAAACCATGTATGCATTGTTACAATCCCCCATTCAGACCGTGTGCGTATTGTATTCATTTAATGGAGGAGGTAGCTACCCCAAGTGAATGCACCAGGAAACCTACTCAGTGATTCCAAATACCTTCCTGAAATGTGGTTCTTCTGATGGGTATTGACATATCCTACTTTAATGTACCCTCAAATTGCCATAATAATTTCCAGAGGGGCCTGGCCCCATGTGAGCATTCCTTAATAGCCAAGTTTTCCATTTCTTTTCTGCCTGACCATCTAGTCAGGCCATTGATAACAACTGGTGGGGTTCAGGGCAGGCTGCCCAAGATGCACCTCTTCGCATGTGGATTATTTTAAGCTGAAAACAAGCAAGGCCAGTAAGACTCAGGAAGAATCTTTGAGCTTCTTTCCCCTCACTGCCTAAAAGAGTTTAAAATAGAAGGACTATCCCAGGAAGGAGCTATCACTATAAATAACTATAGAAAAGTATGAACTAGGGGTGATAGACAGGAGGAACCTAGCAAGGCCTGTTTGGTCAAAGTTCTCTCTCTGCCCCATTGTCTCCATCAGCTCAGCAAATATTTGTTTCAGTTCAGTTCAGTTCAGTTGCTCAGTTGTGTCTGACTCTTTGTGACCGCATGAATTGTAGCACACCAGGCCTCCCTGTCCATCACCAACTCCTGGAGTTTACCCAAAATCATGTCCATCGACTTGGTGATGCCATCCAGCCATCTCATTCTCTGTCGTCCCCTTCTCCTCCTTCCCCCAATTCCTCCCAGCATCAGGGTCTTTTCCAGTGAATCAACTCTCTGCATCAGGTGGCCAAAGTATTGGAGTTTCAGCTTTAGCATCAGTCCTTCCAATGAGCACCCAGGACTGATCTCCTTTAGGGTGGGACTGGTTGGATCTCTTTGCAGTCCAAGGGACTCTTGAGAGTCCAACACCACGGTTCAAAAGCATCAATTCTTCGCTGTTCAGCTTTCTTCACAGACCAACTCTTATGTCCATACGTGACCACTGGAAAAACCATAGCCTTGACTAGACTGACCTTTGTTGGCAAAGTAATGTCTCTGCTTTTGAATATGCTATCTAGGTTGGTCATAACTTTCTTCCAAGGAGTAAGTGTCTTTTAATTTCATGGCTGCAATCACCATCTGCAGTTATTTTGGATCCCCCCAATATAAAATCTGACACTGTTTCCCCATCTATTTTCCATGAAGTAATGGGGCCAGATGCCATGATCTTAGTTTTCTGAATGTTGAGCTTTAAGCCAACTTGTTCACTCTCCTCTTTCACTTTCTTCAAGAGGCTTTTTAGTTCCTCTTCTCTTTCTGCCATAAGGGTGGTGTCATCTGCATATCTGAGGTTACTGATATTTCTCCCGGAAATCTTTATTCCAGCTTGTGCTTCTTCCAGCCCAGCGTTTCTCATGATGTACTCTGCATAGAAGTTAAATAAGCAGGGTGACAATATACAGCCTTGAAGTACTCCTTTTCCTATTTGGAACCAGTCTATTGTTCCATGTCCAGTTCTAACTGTTGCTTCCTGACCTGCATACAGATTTCTCAAGAGGCAGGTCAGGTGGCCTGGTATTCCCATCTCTTTCAGAGAGATGTTTTTCCAAACATTAACTCTGTTAATCTTCCTATGAATTACCTTATTTCCCTTTGAAGTCCCAGACCCCTGCCTCCTTCGACTTAGTCCGTAGTATATACACCTCATCTTACCTTACTGTCTTTGAAATTCTTCATGCTATTTGGGTTCACTTTATATATATATATATATATATATATATATATATATATATATATATATATATAATAAATTTGTTTTTCTCTTGTTAACCTGCCTTATGTTATTTTAATTGCCAGCCTAAAGAACTAAGAGAGAAAAGGGGAAATTCTCTCCCCCATAGTCGGTGGAGTCAGGGGAGTACTTCATTAGCTGGCAGAATCTGGCTGAGAAACTGCTTCCTCCTGAAGACTGATATGGAGAAAGAGATCTTGGGGCATCTGACAAGTGCTGGCAGAAGGTAAAATCTCTTACCATGTCAGTCTCCCAGATTTTCAGTGTGCAAGTTCTAATGGAATGAAAGTGGTGAGGATCTTCTTTCTTTCTCTAAATTTAGATTAGCAGTTGAAAATATTTGTAGAGCTAGTTCCTTGGATCCAGCAACTCTTTGGAAATTTGGTAGCACACTCTTTGTTAGTTGATGTTTTCCTCTAAGAGATAGTCACTTTCTTCATCTCCGTCTATTGTGTGATTTGTCATAAGAAGGAAATTATGTAGGGTAGGATGCAGGCGTAAGTTCTATAAGCCTATTGTCTGGACTGGCCCTGAAGTCTGGTGAGTTTGTTGATCTCACCAGACTGGCATCTATTTAGACAAACTTTGCTGTGGATTAATATATACATGAAGTAAAAGCTATGCTAAGGGATATCTTGGAAGCCAGAGCTACACACTGGTGGTCACAAATTGAGCATTTGACAGCCATTAGGGTATTCACCTGAGTATTGATTGGAAAAGACCCTGATGCTGGAAAAGACTGAAGGCAAAGGATAAAAAGGTGGCCAAGAATGAGATGGTTGGATAGCATCACTGACTCAGTGGACATGAGTTTGAGCAAACTCCGGGAAATAGTGAAGGACAGGAAAGCCTGGTGTGCTGCAGTCCATGGGGACACAAGAGTCAGACTTGATTTAGTGACTGAACAGCAACAACAAGAAAGAAGGCACCGCCTCAAGAAGGCACCCATAAGAGATAAGTTGGTCAAGGTATGGGTTAGATGCTTTACCCACCTTCGAGAAAATGACCATGTAGTGAGATACTCTGTAAAACACCACACACTCCCTACCCTGCTACTCATTCCTCTTAAGTATTAGTGTAGCGCCAAAAATTCCAATGCTTAGCTAGATCTGTTGATGTGCATAGAAGAAAAAAAAAAAAAAACAAAAAACAGATGAGATTTTTCCTTCTGTCTTGCTGTATGTCCCAAAGAGCTTGGTGTGAGAAAACCAAGAGAAAACCCTCTCTGGTATTTTCCACCTGGTAGGTGAATTTACTGGGGTGCATCTGGTGGCCAGTTGAGTAGCTTGGGGTTCTGGGACATGGAATTACAAGCAGAAATCTTTGCCAGCCATCCCATTCCTCAGGGCAGTGTGTCATAGGAGACCTAATCCATAAAGGCCTCCGTTGTGTCAGCCTTTGTTGCTTGTTAGTGTTGGAATTGTCCATTCCAGTAGAATCTTCCTGGTGCCATGAATTAGTGGGTTTGTGACTCGAGGTACCCCACATTTTTGTGGGAGACCAGAGACACCATTTTCATTACACCATACTTAATGCCTGTACAACAAAAGTTTTTACTTCCTTAGACTGTTTTGGGGAGTGAAACTTTGGATCATGGCGACTACATCATCTGTGTTCCCACCAGGAATAGCTCCTGTGTCCATGGTAAAATTTATTCTAAGCCTGGTAGGTACTTCTCGGATTTTCCATAAGTAGGCTTATTGGATTGAGTCACTGTTGGGCTAAGTACAGTAATGAAGATCTTGCTCATCGAAGGCCAGATGACAGATCTTTTGAACTGGAAAATCTTCCATATGTGAAAAAATTTTTAGAGAGCTTTCAGTCCTCACAGCTGCCTTATTGGTATTTATGTCCTCACAGTTGCCTTATTGGTATTTATGGGAAGATCAGATTGAAAACCCAAAGAAGTAGAATGGCTAGCCTCAGGGAATCCCTTAATAAAATGAAAGAACAAAAGTCAGAATAAAAATTAAAAGCCAAATATCATATAAATTCCCCCTTTCCTCCCTCCTGAACTCCCCTATATCCCCACCTTCCTATTCCTGACCCTCAGGAAGATCTGGATCTCTAGTTTCTTGTATCTTACTTCAAAACTTCAGGCATTTCCTTTAGATCCTAAGGCTCTGGCTTCTCCGGAAAACATCCAGCTGCCTATTTTAGCTTCTTTTTTTTTTTTTTTAAAGAAGACTTTAGAGAGGGCATTCAGGTGTGATCCCCAAGATAAGAGTATACAGGTCACTTTGTGTAAATGCTAATAACCAGGAAGTCACTTTTGTAGATACAACCAGGAAGGCAGGAAGACTCATTTTACTGTCCCTTATGACTCTTCCTACTTCCCAGGGTTCTATAAAGCAGGCTCTGCCAACTCCAGAAATTCATGTACAGTGTCCCTTCCTGATGTATCCAAGAGCCCTGCCACAGAGAATTCACATCCCTTGAACAGAAACCTATCTTTTACGTTGTAAAATGATCTTTTCTCTACTGTCAGAAGATCCTACAAAATTCAGAGAGATTCAGAAAGGTTAGTGGCTATTCTTAAACTCACTCATAGGGACTTTGACTCAACCTCAATTGTGGAGGTGGGGGAACCACAACCTAAAACTTTAAAATTATGTTTTATTCAGGAACCTTACTGAGGGCTATAGCCTGGGATGGCAGCCTCTCAGATAGCTCTGAGGTACTGTTGCATAGAGGTAGTGGAGGTGCCAGGATGTGTAGAAGTTTTTGCTGGGGGAAAAAAGATTTTTGCTAATTGCAAATAACAGACATCTCAAGTCGATGATTTTAGTGCTTTTCTGTGCATGGGAAGATGCAGGAATTTGGGCTTACTGAAATTATTCCTTTGATATGCACCTTGGCTATCTATGACCAGTATCCTGGTTTTTTTCCCATCCTGAATCCTCTCTGGTGCACCATGGGAAGGCTGTTTCGTGGCTCATGGCTTCATGGTTGCAACATTCTTTGTTTACCACAATGACAGGTGACATTCTTTGTCTACACTGCCTCCTTTTAGTCATAAATTCAACCAATGTTTGGGAGGTAGTTCAAGACAAATTTTGTCCCACAGTGCCAGGAAGGCTCATTTCTAGATCAGTGGAAGATTCTCTTGATAGGTGATTCAGTGTGTCAGTTTTTGAATTAGACCCTGTGGATAATCTAAAATTCTCTGAATTGCCTCTTTTACAAGACTAGTGTCTTGTAAATCCAGGAAATGTTTTCCTTTGTTGCTTCATCCCATATCTAGAGTTGTACTATTACCATTATTCTGTGTAGAGTTATATATATGATCAACTGCCTCAAAATAGTTAGCCATAATTAATTTTGTCAGAGGCTTGATTATTCATTGGTAATGCAAGAGACAATAATCTTATGACACAGGATATAAGTAATATAGTTAGTAACATTAATAAAGTTCAAAAATAGGGATTTAAGCCATGAGCCTCCAGAATCAAACCAGCTCCCTAAGAGATCACCAAGACTAGGAAGTGGATCTCTTAAGGCAGGAATCTGATTTTTCATGTAAGTCATTAAATGCTTTCTATTGGAAGATTTGTGTGGTGTGAAACACAGTATTCAGTTTGAATTTCGTATGTCTCCTACATATGAACTCTCAAGTTGTGAGCTTGGAAAGATGTGAACGTGTGTTCCCATGTCCAATCGTGTGAACTAGTTCGTGCGTCTGGTGTACACTGTCTTGTGTGGGCATCCTCTACAAGTGCTTGTGCTTGTTGGTACTTTACTGTGTAGAGTACAGTGGTACAGTGTCTTTAGGTCAAGCCCAGGATGTCCGAAAAGAAGCATAAAAGCAGTGGGGATGTAGCTGGTACTGCTAAGAAGCACCAGGTGATAATGATGGAAATAATTGAAAAAAAAAAAAGTGAAAATAATTGAGAGTAGACTAAAGTGAAAAGATGTACTGTACTACTGTATTTTTCAAGGTACTGTAACATTAAAAATGTTTTATTCATTGTTTATTTTTTATGTGAAAAGTATTATAAACTATAGTACTATTTAGCTGATTGTGTTAGTTGTATACTTAGGCTAACTTTGTTGAACTTAACGAACAAATTGGACTTAGGAGTGCGCTCTCAGAATGGAACTCATTCATATGTTAGGGGACTTACGGTATAGTACAGGTGCCTCCTTGAGATGCTGTAAGAATATTGCGGACAAAGCGATTTTGTAGCACAGTTTTCCTCCTCGTCATAGAGATCTCAGAATTCACTTGGCGAATAGTCTGGTTACTTACATTGAAAGCTTTTTGGGTGAATTCTGTTAAGGCTTTGCCATGGGCAGTTACATCTTCCAGGCCTATTGAATGCACAAAAATATCTCCTAAATGATCACACCAGTCAAATACAGATCTCTTTATCTATTGAGTTCATATTAATGGGAAATTTTTTGAGGTCATGTCTGAATTGGCATGCAGGTGGCCTTGAGCCCAAAGGAATCCTAAAATATATCTTTCTATCCACCCTGGCAGAAGCCAGGGCCATATATTGGTGCCACAAAGCCATTAAGTTTCAAGGGGTGCAACCCGGTATATTTCTGGTTACCTGACCCAATCTGTTCCATGCCAATTGCTATCTTTAAGGGAAATGATGTATTGGAAATTTTCATAAGTCACTCAGGCTAATTTTCTAGTCTTATTAGGCTAACTATCTTTAGAATTATTTAATTGTTCCCAATTTAGGGAGGCCTTTAAACTTAAATGACCATGGTCTGGTGTTAGCTATATAAATCCATCCCATAACTGAGGGAGTTCCCCTCTTAATAAAGGGCTTCCCTAGGTAGGTCAGGGGTAAAGAATCCAACTGCCAATGCAGGAGATCCAAGAGATGTGGATACAATCCCTGGGTTGGGAAGATCCACTGGAAGAAGAAATGGCAGTCCGTTCCAGTATTCCTGCCTGAAAAAAATCCCATGGACAGAGGAGACTGGTGGGCTATAGTCCATGGGGTTGCAATGAGTCAGACTCGACTTAGCACAGCACAGTACAACCCTCCTGAAATTGGAAAGTTATGTTTTCTGTTTGCTTGTTCTCATTCAGCTTGAGTAACTTTAAAGGAAAACTCATATTTATGACCAGAATCAGAGTGTGTTTGATTGGCCATGTGAGGGGGGTCCCATGTAGTATAAGCAGTAGTGGTCTGGATAGTGCTTTAATTTCTTTCTTTTTTTTTAAGGTTATGTTTATTTTATTTTATTATTATTTAAAATTTTAAAATCTTTAATTCTTACATGCGTTCCCAAACATGAACCCCCTCCCACCTCCCTCCCCATAACATCTCTGTGGGTCATCCCCATGCACCAGCCCCAAGCATGCTGTATCCTGCGTCAGACATTTAAAGTAATTTTTCTAAGGGCTGTCCAATCAGAGCCTTGGAGAGAAGAAACCCACAAATGTAAACCAGATATAATGGATGTAGGTAACTGACCACAAACCTAACAATTGGATTGATTTCTGAAGTCGTGCTCATGAATAGAAAAACATTTGAGTCGTGTGCGAGAGTCCAAGAATCAAGAAAATGTTATAATCATACAGGTAAGTTTCGGCATCTTGGGCTAGCTGTCTGCTTCTGATGTCCTCTTCTCATCCTGGTGTGGGTGTTTCTTTTCTGTTACAGTGTTGTTTTTAGGTAAGTTTGAGGTCAGCTGTTTTCTCCATAGACCAATCTGGTGCAGTGGCCCTTTTTATGTGGGAAATATGAATCCAGTAATCAGTTCCCTTCAGTTTTTCTTTGTGTGAGCTAGTTAAAAGAACTAAGCTCCCTTCCGTTTAGGTTAGAGACAGTCCTTTAAAAAATGCCTTTTCTAGTATACATAGTATCTTAGTTATAGGTCATGGACATCTGATCTTCATTTAAAGATAATTTACTATGACAAGCTTCAGACACAAGCTTAGAATGTCCCATTAATAATTCAATTAAACACTTTCAATAATGTAACATATCCCCCTTTAATAATATAGTTTCATATAATTCTTCTTTCAGTCTCATTGGTCTTCCTGTGATAATCTAGAAGGGAGACAAATGATGTTTGCCAAAAGAAGTGGAAATAAGCATCTGTAATTTTAACTAATTAAGTTTTTAAAAAATTTTTGTTTATTCTTGGATGACTGGGTGTTCATTTATTGTTCTTTCTACTAAACCAGAGGCCTAGGGGTGATAAGCTTTATATAAATGCTATATAATTGACCAAATGTTACAAGTGTTTTAAACAGTATGCCCAGTAAAATGAATTGCTTTATCACTGTGTAGTTCTGAGGGAATTCCCCAAATGGGAATAAATTTCTAAATCAGTTTATCCATTGGTTGCCTTGTGGCCCTTATGCATGGGAATGCCTCAACCCAGTGTGAAAACATACAAATCATAACAGGAACGTATTGATAACCTTGAAAGGGAGACGTTTGTATGAAATCAATCTACCAAATTTCAAAGGGAGCTGTAGATATTGGAAAATCTCCTTGAGGACTGTGTAATGGGCTTCTTTGGGTTATATTTTGGACAAGTGGTACATCTTAATAGACTTCCTGAGCTACTTATAAAAGAAGGCTTTGAGAAATATTGTTTATTCCATAATACCATCTTATCTGGGTTCCAGTGAGTTTCTAATGAATTATTGTAAAATAGCATATTAAGCTCCAAGTAGAAGGATAAGCGGGGCTTCCCAGGTGGCGCTAGTGGTAAAGAACCTGCCTGCCAGTGCAAGAGGCAAAAGAGACGCAGCTGCAATCCAATGGGTCGCAAAGGGTCAGACACAAGTGAGGCGTCTTAACAGCGGCAACAGCAGCAGCAGGATAGGTTTCCTGTATGGGCCTATCCACAGATCTTTGTTGAAGTTGAGTCTTCCTCCCTTCTGTGCTCAAGTGTTTTTTTCTTTTTCTGGTACCATTCTGACTTCTTTAACAGTTCAGTTCAGTTCAGTTCAGTTGCTCAGTCGTGTCCGTCTCTTTGCAACCCCATGAATCGCAGCACGCCAGGCCTCCCTGTCCATCAGCAACTCCCAGAGTTCACTCAGACTCATGCGCATCCAGTCAGTGATGCCATCCAGCCATCTCATCCTCGGTCATCCCCTTCTCCTCCTGCCCCCAATCCCTCCCAGCATCAAAGTCTTTTCCAGTGAGTCAACTCTTCTCATGAGGTGGCCAAAGTACTGAAGTTTCAGCTTAGTGTCATTCCTTCCAAAGAAATCCCAGGGTTGATCACCTTCAGAATGGACTGGTTGGATCTCCTTGCAGTCCAAGGGACTCTCAAGAGTCTTCTCCAACACCACAGTTCAAAAGCATCAATTCTTCAGAGCTCAGCCTTCTTCACAGTCCAGCTCTCACATCCATACATGACCACAGGAAAAACCATAGCCTTGACTAGACGGACCTTAGTCAGCAAAGTAATGTCTCTGCTTTTGAATATACTATCTAGGTTGGTCATAACTTTTCTTCCAAGGAGTAAGCGTCTTTTAATTTCATGGCTGCAATCACCATCTGCAGTGATTTTGGAGCCCCCCAAAATAAAGTCTGACACTGTTTCCACTGTTTCCCCATCTATTTCCCATGAAGTGATGGGACTGGATGCCATGATCTTAGTTTTCTGAATGTTGAGCTTGAAGCCAACTTTTTCATTCTCCTTTTTTACTTTCATCAAGAGATGTTTTAGTTCCTCTTCACGTTCTACCATAAGGGTGGTGTCATCTGCATGTTTGAGGTTATTGGTATTTCTCCTGGCAATCTTGATTCCAGCTTGTGTTTCTTCCAGTCCAGTGTTTCTCATGATGTACTCTGCATAGAAGTTAAATAAGCAAGGTGACAATATACAGCCTTGACGTACTCCTTTTCCTATTTGGAACCAGTCTGTTGTTCCATGTCCAGTTCTAACTGTTGCTTCCTGGCCTGCATACAGATTTCTCAAGAGGCAGGTCAGGTGGTCTGGTATTCCCGTCTCTTTCAGAATTTTCCACAGTTTATTGTGATCCACACAGTCAAAGGCTTTGGCATAGTCAATAAAGCAGAAATAGATGTTTTTCTGGAACTCTCTTGCTTTATCCATGATCCAGCGGATGTTGGCAATTTGATCTCTGGTTCCTCTGGCTTTAACAGTAGGTCAGTAAGTTTATTGGGAGGCTGAAAGGAAAGGCAATGGTTATTTGGTGGTGGCTGTTATTTTGTAAAGCTGCTGTCTTGGCACATGATCGGCAAAAGTTTCTTTTTGCTTCTGCAGTCTCAGCCTTTCGGTGACCTGATACCTTAATGAAAGCAAGTGTATTCATAGCAGAATTGCATATAGTAATTCTACTACTTGTTTTATACTTTTGATAGACTGTCCTGAAGATTTTAGCATCCAAAGGATACCAAAATCCTCCAAAGGATTTTAGCTTCCAAAGGATACCAAAATCATGTGCCACTCCAAAGGCATAGCATGTATATGTTAGCAGATTTTCCTTTTGGCTGCTGGCAGGCTCTTGTTTAGTTCAGTTCAGTCACTCAGTTGTGTCAGATTCTTTGCAACCCCATGAATTGCAGCATGCCAGGCCTCCCTGTCCATCACCAACTCCCAGAGTTCACTCAGACTCACGCGCATCCAGTCAGTGATGCCATCCAGCCATCTCATCCTCTGTCATCCCCTTCTCCTGCCCCCAATCCCTCCCAGCATCAAAGTCTTTTCCAATGAGTCAACTCTTTGCATGAGGTGGCCAAAGTACTGGAGTTTCAGCTTTAGCATCATTCCTTCCAAAGAAATCCCAGGGCTGATCTTCAGAATGGACTGGTTGGATCTCCTTGCAGTCCAAGGGACTCTCAAGAGTCTTCTCCAACACCACAGTTCAAAAGCATCAATTCTTCGGAGCTCAGCCTTCTTCAGAGTCCAACTCTCACATCCATACATGTAGTGCTGTATATTTAGCCTGTTGGGCAGAACAGATATTAGGCAAGGAAATGTTTTCAAGGATAGACAATGGAGTAACAGTGGCAGAGTCTACCTGGTACTTTCCATTAGATTCTTGCAGATTTGAACCATCAGGGGATAATACAAAATCAGAATTATCCATAGTGATTTCTTGAAGATCAACTCGAGGAGATAAAAAATTCGAGGAGAGAGTGATTCATGACTATCTCTTCTGTGGTCTGACACAGCACAGCTGTTGCTGTGACTGCCCAGAGATAAGGGGGGTGGCCCTTAGTTACTGAATCTAGCTGTTGGCTGTGATGTGACTCAGAGAATAAAGAATCTGCCTACAAGTCAGGAGATCAGGGTTCAATCCCTAGATTGAGAAGATCCCCTGAAGAAGGGAATGGCTACCCACTCGAGTATTCTTGCCTGGAGAATTCCATGTACAGAGGAGCCTGGCGGGCTATAGTCCATGGGGTCTCAAGAAGTCAGACATGACTGAGCAACAAATACAACCATTGTGTTGCTGGGTTAATACTCCTGTGTAGGGATGCATTTGTTTTCATGTACAAAGAGAAAAAAGAGTAAATCATAATTTGGATGTCCCAAGGCCAGGGCTTTTGCAAGGATTATTATTATTTTTTTAAGGCCTCCATGGCTTCAGAATGTTCTGTTTCCCAGAAAAAACACCGAGGTTGGTCTTTTTAAAGCAAATTACTGGATGGTGGAGCCACTAAAGAAAAATTTGGAATTCAGTTCCTCCAGTAACCTTCAAGGTCTAAGAATTTCCTTAAGTGCCTTTTGGTCTTTGGAACAAGGAATGCCAAAATGACTTTTACTCTAACTAGATCAATTAAAGGGATTCCCAGGTGGTGCACTGATAAAAAATCCACCTGCCAATAAAGGAAACATAAGAAACATGGGTTTGAGTTCGATCCCTGGGTTGGGAAGATCCTCTAGAGGAGGAAATGGCAACCTGCTCCAGTGTTCTTGCTTGAAAAATTCCATGGACAGAGGAGTCTGGTGGTCTACAGTCCACGGGGTCACAAAGAGTACGATGATACTTAGCGCATGCACACAGAGATCAATTTAAAGTCCTTCTTAAATATATGACCTAAATATTTCACATAGCTTTGTAAAACTTTAATTTCTCCTTGGACACTTCATGTCCCTTTGTAGCTAGCTTCTGAAGTAACTCCAAAATAGTCTTGTTGACTGTTTATCAAAGAATTTGAATACAACAGCAAATCATCTACATATTGTATCAAAATTGACTTATGAGGAAAAACCAGATGGTCTAAGTCCACTTTTAATATCTGAGAAAAGTAAATGGGGTTTTCAGTATAACCCTGTGGCATTTCGGTCCATGTATATTGCTGCTCATTCCAAGTGAAGGCAAAGAGAGATTGGTCATCAGGATATACAAGGATACTATAAAAAACACTGCAGAGATATTTCCCTGAAAAGAAGTCACTGTTTTGGGGACTATTGGGACAGCAAGGAATGGGGCTTTGGCACTACAGAATGATAAGCAACAGTTATAGCTTTAATAGAGCTCAAATCTTGTATGAATCTCCAACCCTTACCATTAGGTTTTTTAGCTGGCAAAATGGGGCTTGTTATAAGGACTAATGCCAAGGCACAGTAAACCCTTTCTTATTGTAAGCTGTTTTCAAGGGTTTTATTCCTTTATGGTTTCCTGCCTCAGAGGGTATTGACGAATGTTGGGTGGAGTTTATTTTGGCCCATACTAACTTTAATGGGTGATGCAGACTATACTTTTCCTGTATCTGTTGGATCAAATACCCATAATTCTTCGGGTACTACCTAACAGATTTTCTTGTTCTGTGTCACTCTCCTCATGGGTCACAAACATTATTTAATAAAGGAAATTTGATCTTTCAAATTTAAAAATGTTTTCCCCTTCAGAGTTAAAGAAATATGGGCTTCTTAACTTTCTAATAAATCACGACCTATCAGGTGAATAGGGATACATTTTACTAGGAAAAAGGAGTGCTTTCCTTTAAGTTCTCTCAAGTAAAATTTTGAAGATAATGATTTAAGAACACACATTAGAAATCCCTATCATTTGCTTTGAAGTATTACTGCAAGAGAAGGAGTCTTTGATTTTGGTAAACTTTGAAGCTGAAAAGGTGGCCCCTGTGTCTATTCAGTTCAGTTCAGTTGCTCAGTCATGTTCAACTCTGTGACCCTATGGACTGCAGCACGCCTGGCTTCCCTGTCCATCACCAACTCCCAGAGTTTACTCAAACTCACATCCATGAGTCGGTGATGCGATCCAACCATCTCATCCTCTATCATCCCCATCTCTTCCTGCCTTCGGTCTTTCCCAGCATCAGGGTCTTTTCAAATGAGACAGCTCTTCCCATCAGGTGGCCAAAGTATTGGAGTTTCAGCTTCAACATCAGTCCTTCCAATGAACATTCAGGACTGATTTCCTTTAGGATGGACTGGTTGGATCTCCTTGCCATCCAAGGGATTCTCAAGAGTCTTCTCCAACACCACAGTTCAAAAACAGCAATTCTTTGGCGCTCAGCTTTCTTTATAGTCCAACTCTCACATCCATACATGACTACTGGGAAAACCATAGATTTGACTAGATGGACCTTTGTTGGCAAAGTAATGTCTCTCCTTTTTAGTATGCTATCTAGGTTGGTCATAACTTTCTTCCAAGGAGTAAGTATGTCTTTTAATTTCATGGCTGCAGTCAACATCTGCAGCGATTTTGGAGCCCCCTAGAATAAAGTCTGCCACAGTTTCCACATCTCTTTGACATGAGGTGATGGGACCGGATACCATGATCTTAGTCTTCTGAATGTTGAGCTTTAAGCCAACTTTTTCACTCTCCTTTTTCACTTTCATCAAGAGGCTCTTCAGTTCTTCTTCACTTTCAATAAGGGTGGTGTCATCTGCGTATCTGAGGTTATTGATATTTCTCCTGGCAATCCTGATTCCAGCTTGTGCTTCATCCTGCTCAGCGTTTCTCATGATGTACTCTGCATATAAGTTAAATAAGCAGGATGACAATATACAGCCTTGACATACTCCTTTTCCTGTCTGGAACCAGTCTGTTGTTCCATGTTTGGTTCTAACTGTTGCTTCCTGACCTGCATACAGATTTCTCAAGAGGCAGGTCAGATGGTCCCGTATTCCCATCTCTTGAAGAATTTTCCACAGTTTGTGGTGATCCACACAGTCAAAGGCTTTGGCATAGTCAATAAAGCAGAAATAGATGTTTTTCTGGAACTCTCTTGCTTTTTTGATGATCCAGTGGATGTTGGAAATTTGATCTCTGGTTCCTCTGCCTTTTCTAAATCCAGCTTGAACATCTGGAAGTTCACAGTTCATGTATTGCTGAAGCCTGGCTTGGAGAATTTTGAGCATTACTTTACTAGCATGTGAGATGACTGTAATTGTGTGCTAGTTTGAGCATTCACTGGCATTGCCTTTCTTTGGTATTGGAATGAAAACTGACGTTTTCCAGTCCTGTGGCCGCTGCTGAGTTTTCCAAATTTGCTGGCATATTGAGTGCAGCACTTTCACAGCATCATCTTTCAGGATTTGAAACAGCTCAACTGGAATTTTATCACCTCCACTAGTTTTGTAGTGATGCTTCCTAAGGCCCACTTGACTTCACATTCCAAGATGTCTGGCTCTAGGTGAGTGATCACATCATCATGATTATCTGGCTTGTGAAGATCTTTTTTTGTATAGTTCTTCTGCGTATTCTTACCACCTTTTCTTAACATCTTCTGCTCCTATTAGGTCCATACCATTTCTCTCCTTCCTTTTAATGGTTTTGGAAAGTTGGTCTGTGTAATGGGGCCAGTGTAAATTGTGTCTTTCAATAGAGGAGCTATTCCTCATCTATGCCTTCTCGACATGGTGGATTTCAGCAAAGGATCATGAGAATGATTCAGGTGTCATGCCAGAATATTTTCTACACATTTTCTTGAACCTCCCACCTGATACTCTGGAATGGATTCACCTGGTTTTTGTTTATACTGCTGAATCTTTGTCCAGTGTATACAGACTTTGGAGAAAATTCTGGGGGTCTGAGTAGTTTATGAGCTAATATCTCGAATTCAGCTTGAGTCGATGAGCTATGTAAATCAAAATCATTAAGAGATTTCTCTGTCCTGATTTCTCTATCCATTCCTTTAAATGGATTTACTTTCAGAAACTAATAGCTGTATTAATTGATATAAATCAGAAAACCCGGGCTCATAATTTCAGATGGTTAACTAGAATTCCTTAGCAAATCCTTTTGGGTCTTGACTAGGATTGGGAATTTTCTTAGCTTAAGTTCTCAGGTCTAGGGAGTGCATTTAAGCATAAAGGATGATTCCACTCTTCCTAAAATACATTTATCCTTAAAGGGCGCTGTAATTACTTATGATTTTATATCCCATTTTGCTTGGAGAGAGGAAGGAGCAGGACGTGAGGGTGATGGAAGAGAGAGAAACAGTATCTGGGCTCGGCAGTTCAGATAAAAGAAGATAAAAAGGAGGAGCAGAGGGAGGTACGGGATTAATGCTGGTGGCTTTTTAAAGTTCCAGTATTATTTTAAGCAATTTTTTTGTTGGCTTCCTGCAAAGAAGTTGCTTCATCATTTCCCCTTTTAGAAGCTTCTTGAATGCCTCTTGAACTAAGTATTCCATTCAGTCTGTTTGATCTTATGGCCTGCTTTTTCTAGCTGGGTATGAAAAAAGTTATTTTTGGAATGTCAAAAGAGCCCCTAGTTGGGCTGTTTTTGATCGAAATCTCCTTAATATGACTTCTCCAATCATGTAAGTATTTGCAAATATAAATTCTGAATGTATTTATACAAGAACCTGGCTGGGTGTATTAGGTGGAGGCTGACAATCTATCATTCCACTTTCTTTTGGTTTGAAAATTTTTTTCCCCATTCTGAGGTTTGTCCTTCTAGATGAAATCACTAGTGATGATTGTGTCACTAGTGGTCCAGTGAGCTGTTCGTGAGCATAACTCTTCTAGAGTCATTGCAGTGCTCTAACTGACATATCTCAGTTTTTCCCTGTTGCATCCTAAGACTATTGTGAATGTTTATCATTCACAGTGACGATCAGATCACTGAAAGGCCAGCTCTTATGCATGTCCCTGGCAGATCAAGTCTTTAATTAAAATGAGTAGGTTTCCCTATTGCATGGTATGAGGACTTGCCTCCACCATTCCATCGGTTTCTTTTTTTTTCTTTTTAGATTTATTTATTGGCTGTGGTGAGTCTTTGTTACTGCTTGGGGGCTTCTCTAGTTGCATTCTCTTGCCTGGCAAATCCCTTGGACAGAGGAGCCTGGTAGGCTGCAGTCCATGGGGTCGCTAGGAGTCGGACATGACTGAGCAACTTCACTTTCACTTTCATGCATTGGAGAAGGAAATGGCAACCCACTCCAGTGTTCTTGCCTGGAGAATCCCAGGGACGGGGGAGCCTGGTGGGCTGCCGTCTCTGAGGTCGCACAGAGTCGGACATGACTGAAGTGACTTAGCAGCAGCAGCAGTGAGCGAGGGCTACTCTTCGTTGTGGTGCGTGGGTTTTTCGTTGGGGTGGCTTCTCTTTGCAGAACAGGCTCTATGCCATGCTGGCTTCAGTAGTTGCAGCTCGCAGGTTCTAGAGCATGGACTCAGTAGTTGTGGCACATGGGCTTAGTTACTCTGCAGCATGTGGGATCTTCCCAACCACAGATTGAATCCATGTCCTCTGCATTGGCAGATGGATTCTTAACCACTGGACCACCAGGGAGACCCCATACCCCTACAAGTTTCGTAGTTGCCTGAGAAAGCCCATTGCTAGCCAAGAGATGTCCCTTCTCTGGAGCTGAAATCTCTCATGAGATTTTTTTTTACTTTTTATTATTTTTACTTTTATCATTATTTTATTATTTTTACTTTTATTCTGACAAACTGCATTAATGTAGCTAATTCAAGGAAAAATGAAACCTAATCTCCCACCTAATAACCTAAAGATCCCCTCAGTGTCTTTAAGCAAAAATCTTCATAGTCTTTCAAGTGAGGATAACCCAAGTACCTTTTCTTGAATCTAAATTCAAGAAAACCTATTCCTTCAGTGAAGAGTTTAAAACTATTGAGTAAAACTTAGGATCACCAAGCAATAACTGGAGAGCTAAGACCCAGGAGTGCTGTGCTCAGTCGTGTGCTCAGTTGCTCAGTCCTGTCTGACTCTTTTGCGACTCCATGGACTGTAGCCCACCAGGTTTCTCTGTCCATGAAATTTTCCAGGGAAGAATGCTGCAGTAGGTTGCCATTTCCTCCTCCAGGAGATCTTCCCAACCCAGAGATAGAATTTGTGTCTCTTTCACCTCCTGCGTTGGCAGGCAGATTCTTTATCACTGTGCCACCAGGGAACCCCTAAGACCCAGGAGAGACTCACTCAAATTTGTCTGAACTCATAGAGGAGATGGACAGACCCAAGAGGATTCTGGGAGTACCAAGACTCTGGGTCATTGAAGAGTTCAGGAGAAGAAGGAAAATCTGCATTGGGTCCCTACATTGATTTGCCAAGATTATCAACTGAAAAAAAAAAAAAGTACACAACCTAGAAGTTGAGAATTATGTTTTATTTAGAGACCTTGTGTATTAGTTGCTCAGTCATGCCCGACTCTTTGCAACCCCATAGACTGCAGCCCATCAGGCTCCTTTGTCCATGGGATTCTCCAGGCAAAGATGTTGGAGTGATTTGCCATTTCCTTCTCCAGGTTAGAGACCTTAGTGAGGACTGTATCCCAGGATGGCAACCTCTCAGCTCTGAGGGACTTTTCCAAAGAGGTAAAGGACTAATCAAGAAACATAGAGGTTGTTATTGGAAAAGAAAGAAAAACACATGTAAGTTGAACATCGAAAGATTACTGCTAAACAAAAATAGACATCTCAAGTTAATCATTTTAGTACTTTTCTGTATATGCAAGAGTCTGGGTTTTTTGAAATTATTCCTTGGATATGCACCTTAACTGGGTCAGTATCCTATCTTTTCTCATCCTGAAGCCCCTCAGGGTGCACTGTGACTAGGGTTTGGGGATGTTGAGGGTGGTTCAGTGGCTGATGGATTTATGGCTGCAACATCCTTTTTTTTTTTTTTTTTTTTGGACGCCCAAATCTTTTATTAAGGGGGGACAGTTTGGGGAGGCCTCTCACTGCACAGCCTGTTCGTTGGCGCTGCTTCCTGAGTCCTGTGGCTTCATCACGTCCGGCAGCTCAGGTGGGCTGGAGAAGGGCTTGATGCGCAGGGCCTCGAATGCCTCATCTGCCCTGAAGGCTAGCCCCACAGTGGCGGGGGCCTGAGGCCGTGCTGTCTGGCTGGTGAAGCCACACTCGCCCAATGTCTTGCCGTCGTCCAGAAGCTGGTCGTCCTTGTACAGCCGCTGCTCATCCGGCGGCCGCTTGAGGATACCCTCGACGATGCGCTTCAGCTCGAACACGGTGCTCGACTCCTTGGCATCCGTGAAGATGGTGGTCTTGTGGCGCCGGATCATGAGGAACACGTCCATCGCGGCGGCTGCCTCTCCCCCTCGACGCGCCTGCAACATCCTTTGTTTACTGAAGTGGCAGTCAACATTCTTTGTTGATGCTACCAAAGGGCATTCTTTCAGCGGGCAACTGTACTGTAGTTTATTAGCTAGGCCAAACAACTCCCTGGAGAAAGTCCCTATCCCAGAAGAAATGTGTGGCCAGACCCTCTATCAGGCCCTCCTGCAAATGACCAAGAGTCAGCTCTGTTGGAGGCAGATAGTCACAGTTTAGTAGGAGTAAAATGAGGTATGTCCTCCTAGATTTAATTGACCAAAGATTGAATTATGCACTCAGAAATAAAGGATAACATCCAAAGCCTTTGTTGAATGTTTTATACAAGCTTTTCCAAGGCACACTGCATTAAACCTGGAAGCCCCAGAAAATAGTATCTCCTAATTTCTACTTTAGAAGGAAAATTTCTAATACTAAAAAAAAGTTCAAAAATAGCAATGTTGGTTGGTCAGGATAGCTGTTAAGCATAATAATGGAGGCTACCATACAGTTCTTTGTAAACAGTTTACAGGAAAACAGAAGGAAAAAGAAATTCAAAATAACAATTCTTGCTCTGCAATTTGAATTTTCAGGAAAGCCAAAATATAACTCTGAGAATAATTTAAAGCCCAGGGAGAGTTCTGCCTATGTACCTTCAGACAATTGCAGGTATTATGAGAAGTCGGGCCTTTGAAAGAGGAAATGTCTCACACTTAAGAGAAAAGTCAGTTTAAGAAACCGCATTCCTAGGCTCAAGCATCCCCGGAAGATTTGTCTTTCTTCTCCAGAGGGACAATTTCCCCTTGAATGATGATGTCAGCCCATCCTTATTTCACCCCACAGCCAACCATTAAGCCTAAAAGAGAGGATCAGGAATTGGATTTTTTTTAAAAATTTAAATTTATTTATTTTAATTGTAGGCTAATTACTTTACAATATTGTATTGGTTTTGCCATACATCAACATGAACATGTGTTCCCCATCCTGAACCCCCCTCCCTCCTCCCTCTCCATACCATCCCTCTGGGTCGTCCCAGTGCACCAGCCTGAAGCATCCTGTATCCTGCATCAGTCCTGGACTGGCGATTTGTTTCTTATATGATATTATACATGTTTCAACGCCATCCTCCCAAATCATCCCACCCTCGCCCTCTCCCACAGAGTCTGAAAGACTGTTCTATACATCTGTGTCTCTTTTGCTGTCTCACATACAGGGTTATCGTTACCATCTTTCTAAATTCCATATATATGTGTTAGTATACTGTATTGGTGTTTTTCTTTCTGGCTTACTTCACTCTGTATAATAGGCTCCAGTTTTATCCACCTCATTAGAACTGGTTTTTGACACTGGTGCTGCTTTCTCTACAGTCAGCTCCTCCCTGTCACCTTGAGCTGTCAGTGTCTTTGGGTCGCCTATTTCATTGCCCATAACTTAGCTAACCCCAATATCTCTAGGCCTTTTAAGACTCATCATGCCTTTCTAGTTTCCAACTGTCCACCAGCAGATTTTTATGTAAATTTAATACCACTGTAAACTGTAATGATTTCTCTGCCCTCAGACCAAACTCTAATTCTTCTACTTTCCTTACTAGAAACTCATTCTGATTTAAATTTCTCTGGAGAGGATGAGTCCTCAAAAGATGCCCCAATTAGTCTCTGGGCTACACATGCAAATAAAGGAGGATTGTTATTAAGTGCAGAACCTGTGCACATTAGTTAGAAGAATAAACCTTTTCTATCAGAAGCCCAGTACTCTCTCTCCAGGGATGAACAGCTAGAAATTGAATCTATTATGGACTCTCTTTTGAAGCAGGATGTACTTGTCTTTACTTCCTAACCTTGTAACACCCCATACTTACAATAAGAAAAAGGCAAATTTGACTCTGGCAGAAACCAAATATGTAGATTTGTACAAGACCTAAGAGCCTAAGGTGTTCAGTTCAGTTCAGTTCAGTCACTCAGTTGTGTTTGACTCTTTGCGACCCCATGGACTGCAGCATGCCAGGCTTCCCTGTTTATCACCAACTCCTGGAGCTTGCTTAAACTCATGTCCATCAAGTCACTGATACCATCCAACCATCTCATCCTTTGTCATCCCCTTCTCTTCCTGCCTTCAATCTTTCCTAGCATCAGGATCTTTTCCAATCAGTCAGTTCTTTGCAACAGGTGGCCAAAGTATTGGAGTTTCAGCTTCAGCATCAGTCCTTCCAGTGAATATTCAGGACTGATTTCCTTTAAGATGGACTGGTTTGATCTCTTTGCAGTCCAAGGGACTCTCAGGAGTCTTCTCCAACACCACAGTTCAAAAGCATCAATTCTTTGGTGCTCAGCTTCCTTTATAGTCCAACTCTCACATCCATACATGACTACTGGGAAAACCATAGATTTGACTAGATGGACCTATCTTGGCAAAATAATGTCTCTGCTTTTTAATATACTGTTTAGGTTGGTCATAGCTTTTCTTCTAAGGAGCAAGCCTCTTTTAATTCCATAGCTGAAGTCAGGTGGCTTAGGTGGTAATGAATCTGCCTGCAGTATAAGAGACCTGGGTTTCAGGTCTCTGGCATTGCAGACAGATTCTTTACCGCTTGAGCTATGAGGGAAGTCCCTAAGTTGACCTTAAAAAAATGCATTCTAATATACAGTAGGTGCAGACAAATACTGTTTGATTCCACATATATGAGGTACCTAGAATAGTCAAATTCATAGTCAGAAAGTACACTAATAGGTGCCAGGGCCTGGACCAGGGCAGCAGGGGGTTAGTAGGAGGTTGGGGAGAGGGAATGGGGAATTAGTGTTTAATGGGGACAGAGTTTTAGTTTAGGAAAGTGAAAAATTCAGGAAATGAATGATGGTGAGAGTTGTACAACAATATGAATGTACTTACTGCCTCTGAACTGTACAGTTAAATATGGTTAAAACAGTATGCTTTTTATTATATGACTTTTGCCACACGCAAAAAAAGAACATTTAAAAATAACCCTGTAAAGAACTTTCAAATAACTAGAACTCTTTAGAAATGACATGGGTCTCCATGGATAGAGCAGTTCCTGGTTTTAAAGAAGAGTAATCAAAAGCCAGCAGTTCAGAAAATGAAGTTTAATAGATTGTGTGTGTGTGTGTGTGTGTGTGTGTGTGTATGTGTTGAGGAGGGAAATTAGATGTCTTAGATAGTTTTAAGTTTCCCCTTGTGTGTATTATTCTGTATAATCAGACACATCTAGCTTCAATGCTTGGTCATGCTGCTCATCTCTATGCCTATGCACTTCAATTCAGTTGTATACCATGTTTTAGAGAATGTGTAACATGCTGCTAGTGCTTATAAAAGAATAAACATGAAATTCAAAAAAAAAAAAAAGAGACCTGGGTTCAATCCCTGGGTTGGGAAGATCCCCCAGAGAAGGCAATGGCTACCCACTCCAGTATTTTTGCCTGGAGAATTCCATGGACCGAGGAGCCTGGCAGGCTGCAGTTCATAGGGTTGCAAAGAGTCAGACATGACTGAGCAACTAACACTAAGAATCTAAACCTTTTGTAATTCCTCAATTCCTGCTAACACAGCATGGTTTCTAGTAAAGTTACCTCTGTTCAACATTTTTCTCTATCCCATCGCACCCTGACTCACAGTTTCTTTTTGCGTAACTGTGTAAAGCAAGACAATTCACTTGAACTTGTGGCCTGGGATATTGTGAATCTCCCTCAATATTTCTCTAGATCCTTAAAGTAGACTTGATTCTGTAGTATTTACCCAAGGCTCCATGCTTATTTAGTATGTTGATGACCTTTTGTTTTGTGATCAAACTAAGCAGGGGGCTCTTATAGACTCCTTCATCCTCCTAAAAGAACTAGCTGAATGAGGCCAGAAGGCCTCCAGATCTAAACTTTAGTGAGTCCAAATAATTGTTACCCACTTAAGACATAACTTATCTCAAGGCATTTGGAAGCTCACCACCAAATGTCTTAAGTCAACTTTGTCCATCCTTCTCCCTCAAATGAAGAGGCAATTACATAAAGTTTTAGGGGCAGCTGGCTATTGCAACCAATAGAGTCCGAATTTTGTAGCCCTGCTAAAAGTCTGTATGCCCTTCTTCCAGATATTATCCCAGAACTTATTTTCTGGCCTTCAGAAGCATTTACCTCCTCTGAAGCCTTAAAATTAGCTTCATGTACATTCCTGGCTCTTTGTTTACCTAGCTTTGACAAAGATTTTAATCTATAATGTCATGAAAGTAATGGGATTATTTCAGGCATTCCAGTCTTTTGTCTCTCAGACATGGTCTACCATTTCTCATGTCATTAGCCATGGTGGGATGAGGAATGCCCCCAGGCTTCTACGTGGTGTGTGCAGCAGCTGCCTTGATTGACATAGCTTATGTAACACACATGCACATTAGTCTTATGTTAGGCTCCCCATTCCTCTCTTTGTTCCTGGTGCTGTATCTTGCTGTTCAGTCACTAATTCGTGTCCACCTCTTTGCAAGCCCATGCACTGTAGCACACCAGGCTTCCCTGTCCTTCATTGTCTCCTTGAGTTTGCTCAGACTCATGTCCATCAAGTCAGTGATGCTATCCAACCATCTCATCCTCTGTTATCCCTTTCGCCTTTTGCCTTCAATCTTTCCCAGCATCAGGGTCTTTTCCAGTGAGTCAGCTCTTTGCATCAAGTGGTCAAAGTATTGGAGCTTCAGCATCAGTCCTTCCACTGAATATTCATAGTTGATTTCTTTTAGGATTGACTGGTTTAATCTCTTTGCAGTCTAAGGGACTCTCAAGAATCTTCACCAACACCACAGTTCGAAACCATCAGTTCTTCGGTGCTCAGCCTCCTTCATGGTCCAGCTCTCACATCTGTACGTAGCTGCTAGAAAAAAACAGCTTTAACTATATGGACCTTTGTCAGCAAAGTGATGTCTCTGCTTTTTAATATGTTTGTCTGTATTACAAATCCATAGGACATAGCACTTTATACAATGAGAAACCACTTATGAGCAGGCTTTTTTACCTAAACCTCCCAATCATCTTAAATTGTTACTGAGTCCAAGCTTGGTCTGCTTGCCACACAACAGGACAATAATTGGGAGATGAGGTGTTGAGATAAAAAATAACAACTTTATTTGAAAAGCCAGGCGTCTGAGAAGATGACAAGCTAGTGTCCTAAAGTACCATCTTATCAGGGTCAGGATACTAATTTCTTTTGTAGAACAGAGGGGAAGGAGGTGAGGAAGTAAAGTAAAAAGTCGGTAAGTCTTACAAAGTATCTCCTGCTTAGTCACCTAATGTAAAAGAAACATATCCAACATGGAGTCAGATTCTGTTCTTCCTTGTTACAAAATCATTGTAACACTTTGAATCTAGCTTCTTTATTACCCCTCTGGATGATATAGCCTGTGGGGGGAGGATAGTTAAGGAACTAAAAGACCATTGGTTTTGCCCTGGCATGCACAAAATTTCTGACCAAATTATTTCTCAGTGCACTACTTGTAAATCTTAACCAAATTTGTAGGAGAGCTCTCCATCACCTAGGAAGTCCTCTAAAGCCCACATTTTCCTATGTGGTACTCCAGATGGATTTAATGGATTTGCCCCCAGCTTTAGGCTGTGCTCACTGTTTGGTTGTCATTTACATGTTTAGTGGATGGACTGAACACTATCTGATTACATTAGTTGTTGCCACAATAGTGGTAAGGAAATTAATAACTGAGGTTATCCCTTGTTTTGGCATTCCTTTATGGATTGAATCAGACCAAAAGACTCAGCAAAAATAAGCCATTTGCTTGTTGAAAGTTTGATGTACTCATTAAAATTTCATACCAGACAACATCTTTAATCATCAGGGCAGTGGAATATAAAAATCTAACTGTAAGAAGGATTTTAGGGAAGGTTTGTCAAGAAACTATTTAAGTAGCTAGAAGCTTTGCCTTAGACTCCTAATATTTATGGAGAAGATACTTAAGATTTCTATTAGTCTTGACAAGTTCCAAATTGCTACACCTTTTCCTGAAATTTGCATTTTAAAAAGATAGCAGAGATAAGAGTTCCTGGAGAAGACCAGGTAGAATATTTGCATCTCAAGGTATAGGAGGAGAAAGGCAAGTCCCTTCTAGGATGACTGCTGCCTACCCTCTCTCCTCCCTTTCCCTCATTACTTACAGGTCTCTTACAATCAAATAAGAGAGGTTTTTGGAGTGTTAAAATTGGTGGGTTTTGAATTATTTTTGGAGCCACACCTCTGATCCTGTAAAGACTAGATTTATAAAACAAGGGCAGTTTTTTTTTTTTTTTTAATTTTTTCAAAGAATTGGATGACCACCTCAGTGATATCAAGGAACTGACATACCATTCACCTATGTTGAAATGTTTTACTTTCTCTCATTTAGCTTAAGGGAGAAGTTCCCCTTCTGTTTTTCAAGTCCAAGCTCACCTTGCTCGCTGTATAATAGGCCAATAAATCCTAGAGACAGGGTGTTGAGGCAAAGAGGAGACTGTTCATAAAGCCGGCTGACTGAGAAGATGGCTGGCTAGTGCCTCAAAGTAAACATCTTGTTGGGGCCTGGATGCCAGGTTCTTTTATGGATCAGAGATGAGGGGAGGTAAGGAAGCAAAGTAAAAAGACCATTCAATTATTGTAAATATCTCCTAGAATGGCAAGCCTCAGTCAGGGGGATGTGTTAATTTTACTTACTTACAGCCCTTCACAGGTGGGCAGGGTCATGCTATCTCCCTGTGAGCCAAAGGCACCCTAGCCCAAAGGTCAGGCGGAGGGGCCAGGCAGGGCTCCCTGAGGCAGGCCATTGTGTGTGCATGCTAAGTCACTTCAGTCATATCTGACTCTTTGCAACCTTATGGACTTTAGCCTGCCAGGTTCCTCTTCCATGGGATTCTCAAGGCAAGAATACTGGAGTGGGTTGCCATGCCCTCCTCCTGTGGTTCTTCCCAACCCAGAGACTGAACCCATGTCTCTTACAGCTCCTGCATTAGCATGTGGGTTCTTTACTTTAGTACCACCTGGGAAGCCCAAGGCAGGCCATTATGTGTGCCTATAATAACAAAAGTGGCAAAATAAGAATTAAGGTCACAGAAGCAGATCCAGTATGGATTCAAAAGAATGAAACTAGAACACTTTCTAACATCATACACAAAAATAAACTCAAAATGGATTAAAGATCTAAACGTAAGACCAGAAACTATAAAACTCCTAGAGGAGAACATAAGCAAACACTCTCTGACATAAATCACAGCAGGTTCCTTTATGACACACCTCCTAGAATATTGGAAATAAAAGCAAAAATAAACAAATGGGACCTAACTAAAATTAAAAGCTTCTGCACAACAAAGGAAACTATAAGCAAGGTGAAAAGACAGCTTTCAGAATGGGAGAAAATCATAGCAAATGAAGCAACTGATAAAGAATTAATCTCAAAAATATACAAGCAACTCCTGCAGCTCAATTCCAGAAAAATATACGACCCAATTAAAAATTGGGCCAAAAAACTAAATAGACATTTCTACAAAGAAGACATACAGATGGCTAACAAACACATGAAATGATGCTCAATATCACTCATTATCAGAGAAATGCAAATCAAAACCACAATGAGGTACCATTTCATGCCAGTCAGAATGGCTACGATCCAAAAGTCTACAAGCAATAAATACTGGAGAGGGTGTGGAGAAAAGGGAATCTTCTTACACTGTTGGTGAGAATGAAAACTAGTACAGCCACTATGGAGAACAGTGTGAAGATTCCTTAAAAAACTGGGAATAGAACTGTCATACGACCCAGCAATCCCACTGCTGGGCATACACACCGAGGAAACCAGAATTAAAAGAGGCATGTGTACCCCAATGTTTATCGCAGCATTGTTTGTAATAGCCAGGACATGGAAGCAACCTAGATGTACATCAGCAGATGAATGGGTAAGAAAGCTGTGGTACATATACACAGTGGAGTATTAGTCAGCCATTAAAAAATACATTTGAATCAGTTCTAATGAGGTGGATGAAACAGGAGCCTACTATACAGAGTGAAGTAAGCCAGAAAGAAAATACACCAATACTAATGCATATATCTGGAATTTAGAAAGATGGTAACGATAACCCTGTATGTGAGACAGCAAAAGAGGCACAGATGTATAGAACAGTCTTTTGGACTCTGTGGGGGAGGGAGCGGGTGGGATGATTTGGGAGAATGGCATTGAAACATGTATAATATCATATGTGAAACGAATCACTAGATGAGGCTTGATGCATGATACAGGATGCTCGGGGCTGGTGCACTGGGATGACCCAGAGGGATGGTGCGGGGAGGGACGTGGGAGGGGGGTTCAGGATGGGGAACACGTGTACACCCGTGGCAGATTCACGTTGATGTATGGCAAAACCAATACAATATTGTAAAGTAATTAGCCTCCAATTAAATAAATTTATTTAATATAAAAAATTAACACTTAGGGTTAAAACTCAAAAAAAAAAATTCTATTAGCTTCTTCCCTGGTAGTTCAGCTGGTAAAGAATCAGCCTGCAGTGCAATAGACTCAGGTTCAATCCCTGGGTCAGGAAGACCCCCTGGAGAAGGGATAGGGCCTTCCCTGGTGGCTCAGACGGTCAGGAATCTGCCTGCAGTGTGGGAGACCTAGGTTCAGTCCCTGGGTTGGGAAGATCCCCTGGAGAAAGGAATGGCTATCCACTCCAGTATTCTTGCCTGGAGAAGTCCATGTACAGAGGAAGCTGGCAGGCTACAGTCCGTGGGGGTCACAAAGAGTCGGACACATCTGAATGACTTTCACTTTCAAACATCAGCTTTGGTCAGTTTAGTCAGACTGGTGGCCTCTCATTTTGGTAATCCATTTACAAACACTTTTGAGGATCTTCCCTGGGTTAAGAAATTCTCTAATTATGATGATTGGTTCAGTCTTTGATCTGGTGGTCACAATTCTAAAGGTAATCGTTTAATAGTGTCTTCGGGGTAGAAAGGCAATTCAGATTACTAGAACAAGTACTCAAATTGAGGAGGAAAGAGGGGAGCAGTAGTTAAAGTTTTAGATACCTTTTATATCATTAATCTTCCATTCAGTTCAGTTCAGTTGCTCAGGTATGTCCAACTCTCTGCGACCCCATGAATCGCAGCACACCAGGACTCCCTGTCCATCACCAACTCCCAGAGTTCACTCAAACTCACGTCCATCGACTTGGTGATGCCATCCAGCCATCTCATCCTCTGTCGTCCCCTTCTCCTGCCCCCAATCCCTCCCAGCATCAGAGTCTTTTCCAATGAGTCAACTCTTCTTCGCATGAGGTGGCCAAAGTACTGGAGTTTCAGCTTTAGCATCATTCCTTCCAAAGAACACCCAGGATTTTCCACACCAGTGATTTTCACCACTATGTCTTCCAGGTTGCTTATCTGTTCTTCTGCCTCAGTTATTCTGCTACTGATTCCTTCTAATGTATTTTTCATCTTAGTTATTAGGTTGTTCATCTCTCTTTGTTTTTTAGTTCTTCTTGGTCTTTGTTAGACATCTCGTGCACCTTCTCAATCTTTGCGTCCATTCTTTTTCCAAGATCCTAGAGCATCTTTAATATCATTACTCTGAATTCCTTTTTTGGAAAGTTGCCTTTCTCCACTTCATTTAGTTGTTTTTCTGGGGTTTTGTCTTGTTCTTTCATCTGGGGCATAATCCTCTGCTGTTTCACTTTGTCTAACTTTCTGTGATTATGATTTTTATTCACAAGCTGAAAATTCTTCTTAGTTCTGCTGTCTGTCTTCTAGTGGATGAGGCTGTCTAAGAGACTTGTGCAGACTTCCTGATTGTAGGGGCTGGTGGTGGGCAGGGCTGTTGCTCAGCAAAGGGCTTCCCTGGTGGCCCAGCTGGTAAAGAATCCACCTGCAATGTGGGAGACCTGGGTTCGATCCCTGGGTTGGAAAGATCCCCTGGAGAAGGGAACGGCTATCCACTCCAGTATTCTGGCTTGGAGAATTCCATGTACTGTTTAGTCCATGGGATCGCAAAGAATCAGACATGACCAAGCTTAGTAAAATTTTAATCCTCTTGTCTGCTGATGGCTGGGGCTGTGTTCCCTCCCTATTGGTTGTCTGGTGTGAGATGACCCAGCACTGGAACCTACAAGTTGTTTATTGGGGCTAATGGCAGCCTCCGGAGTCTCCTGCCAGTGGGTCCTTTCCAGAACTGTTGATGCCAGTGTCCCCTCCATGAGCCACAGCTGTTCTCCCATCTCTGCCAGAGACCCTCCAATGCCAGCAGGCAGGTCTGGCCCAATCTCCTGTTGGGTCAGTGCTCCTTTCCCCTGGGTCCTGGTGCACACAGGACCCTGTTTGTGCCCTTCAAGAGTGGAGTTTCTGTTTCTTCCAGTGCTGTGGAAGTCCTATAATCTAATCCCACTGGCCTTCAAAGCCAGACCCTCTGGGGCATCCTTATCCTGTTGCCTGACCCCCCAACTGAGTTGCCTGATGTGGGGCTCAGGACTTTCACTGCAGTGGCAGAATTTCTGTGGTACAGTTGTTCTTCAGTCTGTGGGTTGCCCACCTGATGGGTATGGAACTTGATTCTATCACACTTGCACTCCTCCTACTGTCTCAGCCCCCTTTGTCTTTAGATGTAAGGTATCTTTTTTGATAGGGTCTGGTGTTTCTTTGTTGATGCTTGCTCAGCAGTTAGCTGTGATTCCAATGTTCTCATAAGAGGGGGTGAGGGCATATCCTTCTACTCTACGATCTTGAGCTAATCTTTCACAACAAATCTTTCAATGAGGCTTTTTCGGAATTCTGAAGCCTTTTGGTGCTTCCACATACCAATTAAAATAGATAACAGTAGTCTAAGATGCTGCTGCTGCTGCTGCTAAGTTGCTTCAGTCGTGTCCAACTCTGTGCGACCCCAGAGATGGCAGCCCACCAGGCTCCCCCGTCCCTGGGATTCTCCAGGCAAGAACACTGGAGTGGGTTGCCATTTCCTTCTCCAATGCATGAAAGTAAAAAGTGAAAGTGAAGTTGCTCAGTCATGTGCGACTCCTAGCGACCCCATGGACTGCAGCCTACCAGGCTCCTCCATCCATGGGATTTTCCAGGCAAGAGTACTGGAGTGGGTTGCCATTGCCTTCTCTGAGTCTAAGATGAGAGCTCTCTAAAATTTTAATAATTTAGAAATTTCTCTAATTCAAAGGGTCCAAGGAACTAGCCCTACAAATATTTTCCCCTGCTAATCTAATTTTAGAAAAGAGAAAAACACTTAATCACTGATTTTTTCTAGAAGACTCTGCAGGGCACAGGTCGAAAAGACTACTGTCTTTAACTGCATGCTCAAAATTGTTCTGGAGTACCAAAAGAACCCCATCTTGGCCATTTTAGGGCCTGATTTCCTTTAATTCTCAGTTAAGCACTTGTAAGCATACATAAACCCAGCTGGTATTCCCATAGGTGGCCATTTGCAGGGGAGGTGTTTGGCTTTTGAGGTACGATCTCCCAGTATTAATTTCATAGCCTAATTCAGATGTGAGATACAAGACGTAATCTGAACAGTTCTGAGGAGAGCCTGGTGGATTGCATGTGTGCTGTTTCTGAGTCTAGTTCTTTAAGGAGTTATAGTTGGGTCAATTCTACTCTGTTTACATGGCTTGTTTTCTCCCTGTAATAGTTTAAAACCATCATGGGTGCCTGAAGCACTGGATTATCAGCCTTGTGGTGCTGCCCAGAGGAGCAGCAATTAGTTAATGGTTGTGGTCATGCTCATGCTCAGTTGCTAAGTCGTGTCCAACTCTGTGATCCCATGGACTGCAGCCTGCCAGGCTCCTCTGTCCATGGAATTTCCCATGCAAGAATACTGGAGTGGTTCATGTCCCTTATTCTTTGGAACTGAATAATTGTGTTCAGACCATATATCAACTCATTTTTTAAAAAATTAAAGCCAGATTTAATAAAAACTCAGCCACCTGTGTTTCCATGGGCTTCTTGCCCAGATCCCCTAAGGATCCTGGCCTCGGAAATGCACCAGTGCCCCTTAAGACACCACATCTTAAGCAAAACAGGTTGAATAACATTTTTAGGATCATCACTCAGACAACGAGATCTGGATATCAGGAGACTCCCCGAGTACCTGAGGAGTACTGAGAAATGAGTGGGGCTCCATGGCCCATGCTGGCACTGAACCCTGGTTCCAGTGGATGCCAGATGCTTTCTAGTAAGTATCTCAGATGCCCTGTTGACTACACCATGCATGTTGACAAAAAGTAGATCTGATAAAGGAATGGAAAATTTTACTTGAGCCAAACTGGAGATTACAACTTGAGAACAGCATCTCAGAAAGCTCCGAAAACTGTTCTGCCTATTAGAAGTCAAGGCACAGTTATATAAGTTTTTGAGACAGAAGGGTGTACATTAAATGACATGTTATTGATAGTTTACATTTTCCAGATCTAAGTGTCATCATAGCTCATTATAATATCAAAGAAGAATGTTATTTTTTAAGGAGTTGTTGATGGTAGGAGAATATTGCTCTTTAGGGTTAAGCAGGTCTTTCTGCCAATGAGGGCGGTTTGGTTAATAATGCAGGTATGCAATGCACAGTAGAGGGTAGAGAATATGAATTTTATTTCATAGAATTTTATTTCCCAGACCTGGCCATGTGCATCTCTCTCTGACTTGTTCTGATTTGTATCTTTCTGCTGTAATAATACTTTAATCATAACTATAGTGGTGTTCTCAGTTCTGTGAATTGTTCTAGTGAATTATCAAGCTGAGGGGGTAGTAGGAATCACCAGATTTGTAGACAGTGGGTCAGAAGTGAAGGTGGCCCGGAAACCTCTACACTTACAGCTGGTATCTGAAATGAGGACAGTCTTGTGAAGGACCGTGCCCTTCATCTGTGAAATTTGTTTCAGTTCTGTGTAGTTGATGTGAGAAGTCATCGCAGGGGACTTCCCTGGTGGTCCAGTGGTTAAGAATCTGCCTTGCAATGCAGGGGACACAAGTTTGAGCTCTGGTTGAGGAACTAAGGTCCAACATGCTGTGGAGCAGCTAAGCCCATGTACCGCAACTTCTGAAGCTCATGTGCTGTGCATCCACTATACCATATTACAGAGCTCCATGACTAGAGAGTCTGTGCGCCACAACAAAAGATTGCAACTAAGACTTGAGTTAGCGAAATAAATAAGTACATATTTCTTTTTAAAAAAGAGAGAAACCATTGCAATGCTCTCCACCCCTTAATTGATTCTGGTTGAGCACATTAATAAAGAACTATCTAGATATATTACTCTCAATGTATCAATAGATGCTGTATATCCAAAACCACAGTCACACTGAAAATGAGAGTCAATCAAGAGGGACTAAATTAATATCAGAATCCTGGCTGTACAGTATTTGTACTTTGGAGAAATTATGTATACTGAAGTTAAAGTGGAGGTAGCAGTGCATCCGTGTTATTTAAAGCAACTGAACTGAATTAATATCCATGAGAGACAGGAGATTCTCAGATGTCTTAAGGTAGAAGGGATATATGGTGTTTTCTCCCCAGGGAGAGGAAGATCTGGCCTCATCTAATCACACCAGCCACATGGGCAGTGAGTTCAAAAGTAGAGAAGTGATCTAAAGAAGAGTAGGCATCCAAGATGATTTTAATCTTTTTGCCTCATCCCATGACTGCAAGGTGTGCTTGAGAAAGACTTTTCTTACCTCATTTCCCAGGCTGCTTCTCAGACCAGTTAATCAGAATCTCTGCAGGTAGAACCCAGGAATTAGTTTTTTAAAAAATTCTTAGGTGACTCTGAAGGGTAGCCAGGTTTGGGAACCAGTACTAATGCAAAGATGTGCTCTTCAAACCTAGTTTCTTCCTTCTGAGCCCCAAGCTGTTGCTGCTTTTTTTTTTGTTTTTTCCTTTCAGTTCAGTTCAGTTCAGTCGCTCAGTCATGTCCAACTCTTTGCGACCCCATGAATTGCAGCACGCCAGGCCTCCCTGTCCATCACCAACTCCCGGAGTTCACTCAGACTCACATCCATCGAGTCAGTGATGCCATCCAGCCATCTCATCCTCTGTCGTCTCCTTCTTCTCCTGCCCCCAATCCCTCCCAGCATCAGAGTCTTTTCCAATGAGGAAAAGACTCAATGAGTCAACTTTGACGTGGCCATGATGTGGCCAAAGTACTGGAGTTTCAGCTTTAGCATCATTCCTTCCAAAGAACACCCAGGACTGATCTCTTTCAGAATGGATTGGTTGGATCTCCTTGCAGTCCAAGGGACTCTCAAGAGTCTTCTCTAACACCACAGTTCAAAAGCATCAATTCTTCCATGCTCAGCTTTCTTCACAGTCCAACTCTCACATTCATTCATGACCACAGGAAGAACCATAGCCTTGACTAGACGGCAAAGTAATGTCTCTGCTTTTGAATATACTATCTAAGTTGGTCATAACTTTCCTTTCAAGGAGTAAGCGTCTTTTAATTTCATGGCTGCAATCACCATCTGCAGTGATTTTAGAGCCCCCAAAAATAAAGTCTGACACTATTTCCACTGTTTCCCCGTCTATTTCCCATGAAGTGATGGGACCTGATGCCATGATCTTCATTTTCTGAATGTTGAGCTTTAAGTCAACTTTTTCACTCCCCACTTTCACTTTCATCAAGAGGCTTTTTAGTTCCTCTTCACTTTCTGACATAAGGGTGGGTGTCATCTGCATATCTGAGGTTATTGCTATTTCTCCTGGCAATCTTGATTCCAGCTTGTGTTTCTTCCAGTCCAGTGTTTCTCATGATGTACTCTGCATAGAATTTAAATAAGCAGGGTGACAATATACAGCCTTGATGTACTCCTTTTCCTATTTGGAACCAGTCTGTTGTTCCATGTCCAGTTCTAACTGTTGCTTCCTGACCTGCATACAGATTTCTCAAAAGGCAGGTCAGGTGGTTGGTATTCCCATCTCTTGAAGAATTTTCCACAGTTTATTGTGATCCACACAGTCAAAGGCTTTGGCATAGTCAATAAAGCAGAAATAGATGTTTTTCTGGAACTCTCTTGCTTTTTCGATGATCCAGTGGATGTTGGAAATTTGATCTCTGGTTCCTCTGCCTTTTCTAAAACCAGCTTGAACATCAGGGAGTTCATGGTTCACGTATTGCTGAAGCCTTGGTTCTTCAGTGGAACATAAATGAGTTAAAAGTCTTATGCTGAAGTCAGCCAGCCATAACCCTAAACTCAGTACTGGACCCAAAGCCTCCATATCCTTAGTTTTGTATCTGTCATTCTGTGATGCCCTTCAGAAGACCTGGGAAGATAGGACTGATGATTGCATATTGACTTGTTAACTACTGCACCCAGTTTCTTCTTACAGCTATTGTTTAGGCATGACTAAAGTGACATGGAACATTTGGAGGAAAACTCAGCTTACTTTTCAAAATGCTGGGCTAGATGAAGCTCAAGCTGGAATCAAGATTTCCAGGAGAAATATCAATAACCTCAGATATGCAGATGACACCACCCTAATAGCAGAAAGCGAGGAGGAACTAAGGAGCCTCTTGAAGAAGGTGAAAGAAGAGAGTGAAAAAGCTGGCTTAAAACTCAACATTCAGAAAGCTAAGATCGTGGCATCTGGTCCCATCAGCAAAAACAAGACTGGGGGCTGACTGTGGCTCAGATCATGAACTCCTTGCCAAATTCAGCCTTAAATTGAAGAAAGTAGGGAAAACCACTAGACCATTTATGTATGACTTAAATCAAATCCCTTACGATTATCCAGCGGAAGTGATAAATAGATTCAAGGGATTAGATCTGATAGAGCGCCTGAATGTCTATGGATGGAGATTCATGACATTGTACAGGAGGAATCTCATTAATATTTATTGTTTCACCAAGACGTTTTGCACCAAGACATTTTGGAGGAGGAGAAGGGGACAACAGAGGATGAGATGGTTTAGTGGCATCACTGACTCAATGGACATGAGTTTGAGTAAGCTCTGGGAGTTAGTGAAGGACAGGGAGGCCTGGCGTGCTGCAGTCCGTGGGGTCGCAAAGAGTCGGACACGACTGAGTGACTGAACTGTTTATGGGGTTTTCAAGGCAAGAATACTGAAGTGGTTTGCCATTCCCTTCTCCAGTGTACCACTTTTTTTCAGAACTCTCCACCATGACCCGTCCATCTTGGGTGGCCCTACACAGCATCACTCATAGTTTCATTGAGTTAGACAAGGCTGTGGTCCTGTGATCAGTTTGGTTAGTTTTCTGTGATTGTGGTTTTCATTCCGCCTGCCCTCTGATGGATAAGGATAAGAGGCTTATGAAAACTTCCTGATGTGAGCGAGACTGAGTGGGTTTCTGGGTCTTGAATACTCCTACTCCTACTCCTAAGTATCCTGTGAGAACTCTTTGCCAACATAGCCAAGAGCAACCACTGGTCTGCTACCTATTCCTATCCTTCAGCTTCTTCTGACCCTTTTTGAATGTCCTTCATGCTGATTTCTTTTTAAATGAGTTTTTTTCCACTCCTGTTTCAAGATCCTTGCTCTTAGCTTTCCTTCTGGACAAGTGGAGATCTCAGAACTAAGCTCTTGGGTTTGGAATGTATGTGATTGGTGGACAGATGTAGGACTTAAGAGGAACCTGATACCTGAATACTAAGGAAGATTTGGCTGTGAGGGGAGATCTGAAATATCGGGATCAAATGAGCAGGGGAATAGCAAGATGTTGATCAAAGTTGAAGGGTTGGTAAAAAGAAAAGCTGATAAAACAGAGTGAGTGGGTGCAAGAGAAATAAAAAACTTGAACATATTCCTCATTGCAAGGAAGTACAGAGGATCAGGAGCCTTCAATAGTTGTCCAGAGACAAGGGATATGTGAAAGATTCCAAGGAAGTTCTGAAACCTACTGTGCTGCAGACAAGCTAATAATAATTTCATCTGCAACTTCTAAAATGCATTTTAAGTAGAACTTCTACCAAAAATTTTGGTGGAGGCTCACTCTTCAAAGTATTCTATGAAATACTTGCTCTAATACCTTGTCCACCTGGGGAGGTCTCTCTTGGTTTCACTGGGATCGCTGACCCCTCTGGTGCCTGAGTTCCTGCTTTCTCTCTGTGTTCAGCACTGCTTTGCTCACAGTGATGGAGCACACATCCTCCTCTGATGGGAAAAACTGCTTCTTGATTGGACTAAGTCATCCTGCAGGAGATAGCAATATAGATATCAAGATACTCCTGGGCAAGGCAAAAGAAAAAAAAAAAATCATTTCTCCAACTTAGACTCAGGGCAGGAATGCAGGGTATGTTTAATCTTTCAGTGCCTCATATTACACAGAGAATTATCCCAAGTGAAGTGAAGTGAAGTCGCTCAGTCGTGTCCGACTCTTTGTGACTCCATAGACTGTAGTCTACCAGGCTCCTCTGTCCATGGGATTTTCCAGGTAATACTGGAATGGCTTGCCATTTCCTTCTCCAGGGAATCTTCCCAACCCAGGGCTCAAACCCGGGTCTCCCGCATCCTAGACAGACGCTTTCCATTTTATCCCAAAGGAAGAGAAAAATGAGATAGATGTTCCATGCTGGAAGGGCTTCTTAAGTAATTCCATATATTTATTTTCAATGAATAATTTTGAATTTCTGAAACTTCAGCAGAGCCTCAAATCTCTGATTAGTATTGTATAAAGATTGTATGAAGATACATCAAGAGATCTGTAATTAAGCTGTTAAAATCTTAGTCCAGCATTTCTCCAACATGATTATTAACCACTGGACTTGTCCTTTAGAATTTCAGGAAAATTTTTATTTTTTCCCTCCATTCTCCCCCACCCTTCCTTCTTTCTTTTCTGTTTTCCTTTTGTATCGTGAGAGCTAAGAACTGGAAATAGCACAAAAGTAGACAAACCTATAGTTTGGCAGAGATTCTTTATAATCCTAAAATATTTTGACCTTGTTAGTTAACTGAAACCTGATAAAAACTCAAAAGCCACATAATAATAGGACATTTACATTAGTCTCTGTATTTTTCTGCCATCTATAAAGGAGTTCAGTAAAGGACAAGTCCCTGTGTTGCTTTTCAGGGAAAGCATATTGCCATGTTCAGTGCAGTTCAGTCGCTCAGTCGTGTCCGACTCTTTGCGGTCCCATGAATCGCAGCACGCCAGGCCTCCCTGTCCATCACCAACTCCTGGAGTTCACCCAAACTCATGTCCCTCGAGTTGGTGATGCCATCCAGCCATCTCATCCTCTGTCGTCCCCTTCTCCTCCTGCTCCCAATCCCTCCCAGCATCAGGGTCATGTAGGGTAAGCTTAAAACCTTATGCTGTAAATACACCTTATGATGTAAATTAAGTGAGAGAGAGGCCTTACTCCTAAGCCTTGACTCATCCAAAGTAGTACCACTGTAATAACAAATATGATAAAAAAAAAATAACTATAAGAACTGACATTACAACCTGGCATTTTCCTATTTCCCCAGGCCCTCTCCTATGCCCTTCGCATGTGTTTTCTCTTTTAATTCTCAGAATAACTCTAGGAGATAGAGACTGTTATCACCTCTATTGTACATATAAGGGAAATAAAGCTTGGGGAGGTTAACTAGTGCAAGGTTGCACAGCTGCAAGGACTGGCACTGGGACTCACGCCTCAGTCTTTATCGTCAGTGCAAGGTTGCACAGCTGCAAGGACTGGCACTGGGACTCACGCCTCAGTCTTCATCGTCAGCCTCCCGTTCAGACTGTCTTGAAGGACCATCTTGGTCAGTGTTTCCATCATGCAGAATGTTTCCACTCATTCAAGAAATAGGTTTCAGGTACCTTTTATCTGCTAGCATTCTCATAGAAAATGGAGTTCCAATAATTTGGAAAAACATTTGTCTCAGTCCTCAAGGAGTTCCTAGATTAACTCAATTTCTCCCCCGCTTCATTCTATAACAACATTCCTCTTCAGATCTCCCTGTTGGGCAGTTAATCAGTAGTGGAAACTCAGATGCCTCTATAGAATCTGCAGTTAATTTAAATGGTGTGAAGTATGCCAGCTGAATGTAGAATTCTGGGAGCAAAGCTGCTTTAATTTGACCAAGATCTATATATCTATCTAGTGTTTGCCATTTTGAACACTTAGCAATTCTGTAAAGCCCATGACCTACTTTGTGCCCTGCACCTCAATGTTTCCAAAGTTGAGGTGTGTCAGAATCATCCAGAGAGCCTGTTAAAACATTGTTCTGCCCCACTCCTAGTTTCTGATTCAGTGAGTCTTAGGTGGAGCCTTAGCATTTGCTTGTCTGAAAAGTTCCCTGGTGATGCGGATGTTCTTGTGTAAGGATCACACTTTGAAAACCTTTGTTAAATCATCCATGCATAATTTCAGCCTTCCTAGTCATGTTATGAAATAATTCTGGTGTGATCCCTGATGAGTTCAGTCTCTTCACAGCCTTTTCTTTTTGTTGTTGCTCTCTGTCTTCATTAGTGTGCACAGGCTTTCTCTAGTTGCAGAGAGCGGGGGCTACTCTCCAGTTCTCACTGTGGTGGCTTCTCTGGTGTGGAGCACAGGCTCTAGGCACGGGGCTTTAGTAGCTGCAGCATTTGGGCCCCATAGTTGAGGCTCACAGGCTCTCGAGCATACAGACTTCAGTAGTTGTGGCTCATGGGCTTAGTTGCTCCCATGTCATGTAGAATCTTCCTGGACCAGGGACTGAACCCATGTCCCCTAAATTGGCAGATAGATTCCTATCTACTGTACCACCAGTGATACTACTGTACCACCAGTGGTACCACTGTACCACTGAATGTCTTAAACACCTCAAGTCTCACTTTAATTAACTCTCTTACATCCTTCAAAAAATATTTATTTAAATCTGTATTGAGAAACTGGAGATTCTGAAGTGAATAAGACCCTATGACTGGAAGTTTTATATAAATACATTTATATAAAAAAATCTATCTTTTAACCTCTATCTCAGTGTAAGCCACTAATTTTTAAAAACGAGCATATTCTCTCTTATGTTGAAAGTTTGTTTCAAGATGATCAGCTAAATCAAAAATTAAAGTTCATCCAAGTTTTATGTGCTAAAATGATCAAAATTAGTTTTCATAGAACAAACCAATTGAGCAAATTAAAATAGAGATCTCAAGTTAGCCACTAGAGGCCATGTACATAAAATAGTTCTATATGGAAAGGTTATATTTGGATAGGTGGCTCAAGTGCTAAAGAATCTGCCTGCCAATGCAGGAGATATGGGTTCAGTCCTTGAGTCAGGAAGATCCCCTGGAGTAGGAAATGACAACCCACTCCAGTATTCTTGCACAATAAGTGTTAAACATAGTTAATACTAGTAAACTGAATAGTTTCCATGGACAGAGGAGCCTGGTGGGCTACAATCCATAGGGTCACAGAGTTGGATATGATTAAGCGCACACACACACACATACACACACACATTGATGAACAGGGAGTTTTCACGTATGGACGATCAGTTTTTAAAATTAATGTTGCCTGTGCTGGGTCTTTGTTGCTGCATGGACTTTTCTCTATTTGCAGAAAATAGGGGATGTTCTGCACTTGTGACACACAGGTTTCTCATTGCGGTGGCTTCTCTTGTTGGGGCTCCCAGGATACAGGCTCAGTAGTTGTGGCGGGTAGGCTTAGTTGCTCCTCAACATGTGGGATCTTCTTGGACCAGGGATCAAACCCCTGTCTCCTGCATTGGCAAGTAGATTTTTTCACTGAGCCACCAGGGAAGCCCTTGGATTATCAATTTTTAAATGCTCAGAATGTAATTAAGGATTCTTTGCACTATATTTTTTGGAAAAATACATGAAAATAAGATGGTTTGATGATTTAGGTATTTCAAGATCTGTAATGCTTCTGATAATCAACATGGCCACCACCAACACTGCCACCCCCACCCCCACCCCCAATACTTACTGGGTCCTTCCTGTGTGTCATGTACTATGTTTAACACTAATTGTGCATTTTCTCTTTACTCACAAAATCTGTGAGGTACTGTTATTGTCTCTATTTAACTGAGGCTTGGAAACACTCAGCACTAAGTGTTGGTACTAGGTTTTGGTGTTACTGCTAAGGGCAGGAAGCTTCAGTGTCCAGGTGCACTGCTTTGACCTGGGGGGAGGGCATGTATTGTGAAATGAGTGGGTAGACTCAGGCTACTTCTCAGCAGTCACATGTGCTCTGCCCAAGTCCTCCCACTTTAAAACCCAGCTAAGGTTTGCCCTTTTCCTGTGTCCTCCCACCCTTGGTGTGTGTGCAGGATGTGGCATTGTTATAAGAATGACGTCGTAAGGACTGGGACATGTAGTCCATCCTCAGACACCAAGAGGCTAGCTCCCTCTTGGTAGGCCATTTTGGAGAAATTAAATGGGAAGTTTTGTCTTTGGATATTTTCCTCAACCTTGCATTTTGATAATGTGAGAGAGTCCTCAGATACTAACAAAGACCTTTCCCTTGACATCTAGATCAACTTTTCAGCACTCACAAGTCTTCTTGCTGTTTTGAAATACATCTCAGTTTTGCTGTGTTCAAAACAACTAACTATCCTCCGTTCCCTGTAAACATGCACCAAGCCCCTCTGATGTTTCTGGCCTTGAAGAATGGCCCTGTCATGCTCCCGGTCATCCAAGCCAGAAATCCATCCTTCACTTTGGTTTCCTCCACCTACCTTCATCCCAACTAATTAATCATCTGTCAACTCTAATTCCTAAAAGATTATCCATTCTTTCCCCACCCACTGCATTTACCCTCCTTACTCTTTTTGTTTGCTACTCTTTCAGCTTTTACTCATGTTGTCATCAAGGTGATCCTTTTAAAAAAATTTATGACTCATTCTTACTTAACTACCCTCTAACAGTTTCTCATTGCTGTTAGCATAAGCTTTAAATCTCTCACTGTGGCTTATAGGATGCTTCATGACTGGACCTTGTGTACCTCTCTTGTTGGTCTCTGACCACTTACAGAGCTATCATGATGAATGCATTTTTGCTTCTTGAAAGGACCACACATTCTCTCTCATCTGGGCCGGGTTATATGCTGTTCTCCATCTAAAATACTCTCCCCTCAATTCCTACTTACACCTCTGACATCAGCTTAATTATTTCTTTATCTAGGAATTTTTTTTATTATTATTCTTTTTCTATTCTCTACATGAAGGAAGGTGTGATGTACTAGTGTCTTGAACTTCTCTAATGTAACACGTTCACTTTATTATAAATTTTTGTGTAATAATCTGTCTTATCTGTTAGTATATAAGCTCAGAGATGGTAGAGACCATATTCTGTTGTTCATAAATGTATCACATGGCTTTGCACATAGAAGGGGCAAAATAGAGCTAATAGTTAATTAAATAAAAGACTTAAGTAGGGGCAGGTGTACCTTCCTAAGTCACTGAAAGCTGTGTATACAGAACATTCATCTCTACTAGCCTTCACTTTGCTTGTTGGTATTAAAAAATAAAAATTTAAAAATTCCTAAACTGTGTTCAAGGCATCTGTAACTTTGGTTTATCTCTGCTGAAACTGAAATGGAGAAAAGATGAATTCAGTACTCCATATTGTTAGGTGACTTAGGTTAAGATTTCTCTCCCTTTTGCCCAGTGCTCTCAACTGAAAATCTTGGTAGGCCTCATTATCTTTAGAATTTTAAGTTTTTCCTATTAATCTTTTTTTAAAAAAGTCATCTCAGCTGTATCCTTTCCTTCTCTTTCCCTCCAGAACACATGCTATGTTCCACTTTATCATAGAGTCATTGAATCATAGGTTTGGAAGAAACCTCAGGCAACATCTGGTATAGCTCACCATTCTCTACTTTAACTCTTCCTTTTCATTTTCATGTCAAGGTTATCCAGCACCAGTGGCGTGAAACTCCCTACCTCCAGGGATAGCCCATACAGATGGTACAACTTGGTCAGAAGCCCCTACCTAAAGAGCACCCATCCCCGGGAGGGAGGAGACATTTGTTCTCACTGCCAGTGTAAACTTTGGGGGAATTTATCCATCTTTTTCTGAGACCAGGCTTGACAGGGGATAAGATAACATTTAAGGCATTGGGATTCTTGGGGGAAGGGGGTTAGAAGGAAACCCTATAGAAATAGGAAAAAGGGATAGAAATTGAGATCTGGCACTTTGAGGAAACTAAAGCCACTTCCAAATTGACTTAAGTTCTTGTCTTAAGACTTGGGAATGCTTGAAAAGATAGGAAGGATGTTTGGAGGAAAGGGATACAGAGTGACCCTCAGTGGTATTATGGTGGTAGAGGTGGTGGTGGTGGTGTCTGTTTTGGGGGGTGGGTGAGCAGTAGGGAATGGAGGTTGCAAAGTTATATTATTATTATTTGCACACACTTTATTGTAAATGGCTCTTAGTTTCTAAGAGGGGAAAAAAAAGATTTTTGCAGCTAATACTTCACCATGTGTTTTCATAAGTGGAATAAAATAATTCATGTCAACACTGTTGCCAAATACATACAGCTAATTTACATTCAGTTTTTCCTAAGCAATTCTTAAGAATTTGTCATTTTAAAAAATAAACTGAACATTCTGAATGATGAGGAAAATCAAGGAAACTCAGAATGTCTTCAAAAGCAAAAACTGCTTCCATGGGAAATGAAAATGAGGATAAATAATAAATATTGTCATTATCAACATAATTTGTTTGTATCTAAAGCTTCATTGACTCAGTGGACTTGAGTTTGAGCACACTCCAGGAGATAGTGAAGGGCAGGGAAGCCTGGTGTACTGCAGTTCATGGGGTCACAGAGTCAGACATGACTGAGCGACTGAAGAGCAACAACAGTAATACCATGGATAAGAGCCTTTACTGAGCACCTAGTCCAGTGGCTTTAAAACTTTTATAAAAAAAGCTGATCTTTGTTCTATTTTTACCTCCTAAATGAAATATCATGTCAAAACTAAATAGAAAACAGTTGAAAGCAAAGCTGCTTTGATTAAAGTTGGGATGGGATCCTCTAAGTTCTGTCCACTGGTTTCCTCTTCCTCTCTGTAGAAACTGAGAGCTCTTCGGAATTTAGTTTGAAAACTACTAATCCTGTAAACCCATCATCATATAGATCCAGTTAAGACCATGTCAGGCTTTTCTTGCTATATCACATGCCCTTCTGAAATAGCATAAGCAGGAAGGAAAAGTTCAATTACAGAGGAGCAGAACTAAGAAGTAACACCTCCTGAAAGTGAAAGTGTTAATGGCTCAGTGGTTGACTCTTTGTGACCCCATGGACTGTAGCCCACCTGGCTCCTCTGTCCATGGAATTCTCCAGGCAAGGATACCGGAGTAGGTTCCCATTCTCTTCTCCAGGGTCCCAACCCAGGGATTGAACCTGGGTCTCCTGCATTGCAGGCAGATTCTTTACCGTCTGAGCCACCAGGGAAGCCTCAACTCATCTTGTAAACATGTATTAACTGTAGACACACAGCCTTTGTCTCTGTCTCTCACATACACATATATGGTGATATAGACGCCTGTGCAAAAAGACATTAAACTTACCTGAAGTGAAGTGAAGTCGCTAAGGCGTGTCCTACTCTTTGCGACCCTAGCCTACCAGGCTCCTCCGTCTGTGGGATTTTCCGGGCAGGAGTACTGGAGCAGGTTGCTATGTCCTTCTCCAGGGATCTTCCAGACCCAGGGATTGAACCTGGGTTTCCCGCATTGTAGGCAGGAGCCACCTCTTTATCATCTGAGCCACCAGGGAAGTCAAAGTTATGTAGTACAAAGTAATGAACATTCTATATACGCTTATCCAGACGTCACCTGGACACGTTGACTACTAAGGAAATAGGACATGCTGTATTCCATGTACCCCTCAAGATTTTTACTAATTCCAGGGCTTATGTTTTCTTAGTCATTTCTGATTCAAAACGTCTGTTTAAGTGGAATTAACCAAATTTATGAACTGTTACACTGTCTAGCTGATAATTTCCCTGCTTTGTACTGTGTCACGTCAGTATGGGACTGAGCCCTAAGGCTTAAAAAATAATCCTCTTTGTTTGAAATGTCTTTATTTGATTCTTCTATTAAAACTCCAGAGATAGTTTTCTCTTCTAAATGCATCATTTTTATAGTTTAGGCTTTATGATTTAAATGTTTATTTACTCCTTACTATTTAAACATTTAAAAGATCAGGGTAAGAAGGAGCAGCTTTGACAGGGCCGGTAAAAACTTTAGTGCACTGACATTATTTGAAATTACAAGTGGCTACTACCAGTTCTGGAAAACTCCCAGTGACTTATCAGGACAAACTTTGCACAGTCTTTTCTAAGGAGGCAGAGTTGATTGAAATTGTTGCAGAGTCGAAGGGAACAAACATAAAAGAATAAAAGAAGGAACTGTGAGAGATGGAGATGCCATCGCTGTGAGCTGATAAGTGAAATGTGAGAATGCAGTGAGAGAAGGCCGACAATGAGAGGGTGGTGATAGAAAAGGGGAAGTCATAAGGAAATGGAAAGATTTTTATCTTTGACTTTTCCTATTCTGGTTCGAGGATGGCTAGATGACTTTTATTTTCATGCTTGCCAAAATTAGAGATGTGTGTTAGTTTTCTGTTGCTGCTATAATGAATTATAATGTAGTGACTTAACCCAAATATGGGTTTTTATATGGGTTGGAAGTCTGATAGGAGTGTCACTAGGCTGAAATCAAAGTGTCACCAGAACTCTATTCCTTCTAGAGACCCTAGGAGAGAATCCATGTTCTCGCCTTTTCCAGCTTCTAGAGCCTGCTCACATTCTTTAGCTTGTGAACCTCTTTCTCTATATTCAAAACCAGCAATATTGTATCTCTCTGACCATTCTTCCATGGTCTCACATTTTCCCAGTTTGTGAAAGATCCTCTGCTTTTAAGAACTCATGTGATTAAATTGGGCCCGCTGGATTGCCCACTGGATTAATCCACTGTCATCTCTCAAGGCCATTGACTTCATCACAGCTGCAAAATCCCATTGGTTGGCAAAGTAACATTTCATTGGGCACTCCAGGATAATTCCTTCTCTGGCCCACTCTAGTTCTTTAATCAAAAAGGACACTAATACTAACACTGCTGCTGCTGCTGCTGCTACTGCTGCTGCTGCTGCTAAGTCACTTCAGTTGTGCCCGACTCTGTGCGACTCCATAGACGGCAGCCCGCCAGGCTCCCCCATCCCTGGGATTCTCCAGGCAAGAACACTGGAGTGGGTTACTAGCCAAACGAATTCTTTTCTTTCTCTGTTTCCTATAAAATTCATTGTTAAGCAGTATCTATGTCTCTTCTGTCCTGTCTAAAGATTGTTGTTGCTGTCCAGTTGCTAAGTTGTGTCTGACTCTTGGCAACCCCATGGACTGCAGTATGCCAGGCTTCCCTGTCCATCATTATCTCCCAGAGTTGTTGAAAGATGGGAGTCTATAAATAACTGAATGGTCAGTCCCAGGACTGACTGAATTTCTTGGTGTTTGGAGGGTAGAGTATGAAGCAGGAGTAATTGTGACTAGGAAGCCTTCTGTCAGCACAACCAGATTATTCCAAAAGGAGAATAAGTATTTTGACCACTATCATTTTTTTCCAGGGAAGACATAGTGGCCTGTAGTCTGTCCAGTTATGACACTCTTATCTAATTTTGGGCTTCCCAGATGACACTAATGGTAAAGAATCCGCCTCTCAATTCAGGAGACGTAAGAGACACAAGTTCAGTCCCTGGGTTTGGAAGGTCCCCTGCAGGAGGGCATGGCAACCCACTCCAGTATTCTTGCCTGGAGAATCCCATAGACAGAGGAGCCTGGGGGTGTTACAGTCCATGGGGTCACAAAGAGTCGGACATGACTGAGCACGATGCACACCAAATATGGTTAGTAGTGGAAAGGGGCTTCTCATTGTAAAACTACAAACCTTACATATTGTAAGGCCTAAAATTTAAGTGTTGCTTTGACATTTTTTAGCCTCACAGAACCCTAAAGGATGAGGCATGAGTTACCCTGCTCTTGCCAGATCTGCCCCCAGTCTAGCAAGAAAGGCTCTCCACCTGGCTAGTTCTCATAGCAGCCAGACCTGCTTAACCCCGCCTAGTCTTAAACCTAATTGGATTCACCTTCCTGCCAGCCATAGAATTATTCAAACAAGTGAATCACATCCTCCCACAGGAACCAAAGGTCACTGCTTCCCACAGTCCCTGCTGTACTCACTCCTCTGGGCTGTGAGTATATGTTCCCTAATCATCTAATCACCCTAATCACAGAAATGGTATGGACGTAACAGAAGCAGAAGATATTAGGAAGAGGTGGCAAGAATACACAGAAGAACTATACAAAAAAGATCTTCACGACCCAGATAATCATGATGGTGTGATCACTCACCTAGAGCCAGACATCCTGGAATGTGAAGTCAAGTGGGCTTTAGGAAGCATCACTACGAACAAAGCTAGTGGAGGTGATGGAATTCCAGTTGAGCTATTTCAAATCCTGAAAGATGATGCTGTGAAAGTGCCGCACTCAATATGCCAGCAAATTTGGAAAACTCAGCAGTGGCACAGGACTGGAAAAGGTCAGTTTTCATTCCAATCCCAAAGAAAGGCAATGCCAAAGAATGCTCAAACTACCGCACAATGGCACTCATCTCACATGCTAGTAAAGTAATGCTCAAAATTCTCCAAGCCAGGCTTCAGCAATATGTGAACCATGAACTTCCTGATGTTCAAGCTGGTTTTAGAAAAGGCAGAGGAACCAGAGATCAAATTGCCAACATCCGCTGGATCATGGAAAAAGCAAGGGAGTTCCAGAAAAACATCCATTTCTGCTTTATTGACTATGCCAAAGCATTTGACTATGTGGATCACAATAAACTGTGGAAAATTCTTCAAGAGATGGGAATACCAGACCACCTAACCTGCCTCTTGAGAAATCTGTATGCAGGTAAGTAAGCAACAGTTAGAACTGGACATGGAACAACAGACTGGTTCCAAATAAAAAAAAAAAGTACGTCAAGGCTGTATATTGTCACCCTGCTTATTTAACTTCTATGCAGAGTACATCATGAGAAATGCTGGGCTGGACGAAGCACAAGCTGGAATCCAGATTGCCGGGAGAAATATCAATAACCTCAGATATGGAGATGACACCACCTTTATGGCAGAAAGTGAAGAACTAAAAAGCCTCTTGATGAAAGTGAAAGTGGAGAGTGAACAAGTTGGCTTAAAGCTCAACATTCAGAAAACTAAGATCATGGCATCTGATCCCATCACTTCATGGGAAATAGATGGGGAAACAGTGGAAACAGTATCAGACTTTATTTTTTCAAAATCACTGCAGATGGTGACTGCAGCCATGAAATTAAAAGACGCTTACTCCTTGGAAGAAAAGTTATGACCAACCTAGACAGTATATTCAAAAGCAGAGGCATTAATTTGCCAACAAAGGTCCATCTAGTCAAGGCTATGGTTTTTCCTGTGGTCATGTATGGATGTGAGAGTTGGGCTGTCACGAAGGCTGAGCGCCGAAGAATTGATGCTTTTGAAATGTGGTGTTGGAGAAGACTCTTGAGAGTCCCTTGGACTGCAAGGAGATCCAACCAGTCCATTCTGAAGGAGATCAACCCTGGGATTTCTTTGGAAGGAATGATGCCAAAGTTGAAACTCCAGTACTTTGGCCACGTCATGGGAAGAGTTGACTCATTGGAAAAAACTCTGATGCTGGGAGGGACTGGGGGCAGGAGGAGAAGGGGATGACAGAGTATGAGATGGCTGGATGGCATCACCGACTCGATGGACGTGAGTCTGAGTGAACTCCGGGAGTTGGTGATGGACAGGGAGGCCTGGCGTGCTGCGATTCATGGGGTTGCAAAGAGTCGGACAGCACTGAGCGACTGAACTGAGCTGAGCTGAGTCACCTGTTGCCAGCCTCATCTGTCCAGTGTCAGGTGTCAGGTGTTCAGCCTTCTTGTACTACTTAGGGGTCAATTCCTCCTTCACCACCTGAGTGAATAGGGAGTGATCGTAACATGTTTCCTTTCCTTGTTGTGAATCTGTTTTTTGGAAAGAGACCCATGAGTGGTCCCAGCCTGTAACTAAGAACCATAGGCCAAGTCTTCCTCAGGTGAGAGGAAGAGAAGTCAACACACAGTGAGATCAGAGGCTCTCAGGACTTTTCAAGGGACTCCAGTAAGAATGCTAAAATGTGACAGAGGACAGAACATTAGGGGGTTCTCACACAGCTCATTAGTTTCTTTGTGCTATAACCTTTCAGACACTCACTAAGTTAGTAGACATTGGAAAGCATTGGAGAGACATTGGTTCTTGGCAAGACAAAGCCCCATTCCATCTCACTTTCCCAACAAAGTTTTTTTTTTTTTTTTTTAAATTTATTTATTTATTTTTTTTTTTAATTTTTAGTTTTTTATTTTTTACATTTTAAAATCTTTAATTCTTACACCAACAAAGTTTTTGATCTTGACTTTTGTAGAAACAGAAAGTATGTGTGTGATAGTGATGGCTTATGGTGAATGATGTCAAATTAGTGATCTCTGAAGATTTAGCTTTGGAACCAGGGACCAGGCTTGATCACTCAAGAGCTTTTGTGTAGCAGAGTTTTATTAAAGTATAAAAAGGGACAAAGAAAGCTTTTTGACATTGACATCAGAAGGGAGATGGAGAGTGCCCCCTTCATTAGTCTTATCAAGGCCTTATGTATTTTTATCAGGCCTACTCCAAGACAACATATATCTTAAAGTAACAAGATTAGAACTAACAATAGAAAGGTCTTACCAGACCCACTCCCACAACATACTTCTTAAGATAACAAGATTAGTCAGAAGGTTCTTGTTAAGGAGAAACATGTCCTTAAGCAAGATACATTGTTATATTGACTAAGACAAAGCAATGTAGAAAAAAAGATTGTCCTTTTGTCCTTGAGATCCCCAGACCCCTTTCTCCTTGAGGGCTCCAGACTCCTTTCTTCTCCTGGGGGATCCTGGGCTTCCTATCAACCTACCTAGTAATTTACTCTCTCAATAGCAAGATCTCCAACTGAGAAGAGAGTGATACCTAGAATAGAATAGAATCAACAAGAAAAGGAAAAGGAATTCAATAGAAAAAAAATAGGCCAATATGTATTTAGGCAGTTGGCAGAAAGGGAAACCCTGAACGCTAATAAATATTTGAAGAGATGCTAAATTGCATCAATGATCAAGGAAATGCAAATTAAAATAACAGTACTACTTTACACTTATCATTTGGCAAAATTAGAAAGTCAGATAATATCAACTGCTGGTGGGGATGTGGAGAAACTAAGTTTTTCATGCACTCCTGGGGACAGTGTAAACTTGTGCTGCTATTCCAGCATACAGTGTGACATAGTAGAGAAATTAAGCATGCCTATACTCTATGACGGAGAAGGCAATGGCAACCCACTCCAGTACTCTTGCCTGGCAAATCCCATGGACGGAGGAGCCTGGTAGGCTGCAGTCCATGGGGTTGCTAGGAGTTGGACACGACTGAGCGACTTCACGTTCACTTTTCACTTTCATGCATTGGAGAAGGAAATGGCAACCCACTCCAGTGTTCTTGCCTGGAGAATCCCAGGGACGGGGGAGCCTGGTGGGCTGCCGTCTGTGGGGTTGCACAGAGTCAGACACGACTGAAACGACTTAGCAGCAGCAGCAGCATACTCTATGACTTGGAGGAGGGCATCCCCACTCCAGTATTCTTGCCTGGAGAATCCCTTAGACAGAGGAGCCTGGTGGGCTACAGTCCATCGGGTCGCAAAGAGTTGGACACGACTGAAGTGACTGAGCACACACACATGCATACTCTATGACTAGCACTCTGCTCTTAGGAATATATCCCAGAGACATCCTCGGGAGATAGTTATGCGGGTATTTGGTCAAATGGTATTTGTGGCAGCCAAGAACTGGAGTTAAACTAAATGACCACTGATTTCTAAGACAATGGATAAACAAAATTTGATGAGAAGGTCAGATTCTCTCAGTCAAAAAAAAAAAAAAAGTTTAGATTTCTATTTAGCAACATTGCTAGATCTCACGACATAATATTGAATAAAAAATAACTCAAAAACAGGATGACAGTTTTAGATTGTCCTCTTTATGTCGTTTAAAACTCAAATACGAAATGTGCTATATGTTTTAAAAGCTCACATAGCTCTAAGCAAATGTACTAAAAATGGATTGGAATGAATTATTTGTTACTGGAGTAGGGGAGAGAAATGGAACTGTGGATGCGGCATGGAGATGAGAAAATAATAAAACAAGATACAATGGACAAAGGGCATTATCCTAACAGAAATGATAGTGTACCACAAAATGGGTGTTATGACTAGCTCAATTATGTATACTTGAATTCAGAGAAATAAGGAAGAAAGTAAGACGCAGATTATGGGGGCCAGAAACCTGACTTCGGGGGAGTGAGTTTTCAACTACTGAGCCAATTCTATTGTAGCCACTTTGGGCTCCTCCTAATGAGGAAAAATGGGAAAGTCTTCGGGTTTAGCAGAAAGGAAATTGGAATGGAAGACAAGCTGGTTGAATGATTTTTGGTAGGTCACAGATACTCCCTTTAGATGGGGAATAATGGGACCTTCTCTACGTATTCTGCAGGGTCCTTGGGAGAATGAAATTAGGGGAAAATGTGACAGGAAATGTTGAAAGATTTTCATAAATATCAGATGATGTCCATTGTTAGACTGGAGGTAGACTGGTGATTCTAGTTGAGAGAAGGAGAGTAGAGCTGTTTCACATGCTGTCAACTTGCTGGAGTCTTTGTTACCCTGAAAGATGGAGAGGACAAAAACCAAATCTAAGGAAGTTTCTTCTAACTGCCTCTCCTACCCTGATGCCCTCCCTCCTTTTCTTCCTTCTCCCGTCTTCTTCTCTTCCTTGTTAGTGCTGTTAATTTGGGGTGTCAACAATTAGATCCTTGATTCATCAGGTTTGTATTCTGGGACACATGAGGGTGGCTTGACTCCTAAGCAAAGCAAATATGCTGGGTGACGAGGGGAATCACTGAAAGGAGGAAGAAAGAGAGAGTTGCATTGCTTGAATGCCAAAAATCAACACTGGAGACATTATATAATTATACTATAGTCCAGTGAGGCCGCGATCATGGTCCTTATCTTAGAGACAAGATTGGAAGCTTAGAATGTGTTCAGTGCCACACAGTATCCCACATAAAGTAACAGGGTTGGAATTTGCAGCTGCTTGATACTAAAGCCCATTGTTTTGTTCTATATCCCCTGGGGACTTAGAGAATCAACCTTCTCCTCCTCTACAACCCCTCTTTATATTTTCAGATGTGAAAAAAGAGGTCCTCAGAGAGACCCATGTTGCTCTATGTCACATGCTAGGCAACAGAAAGGTGTGGGTTGGTACCTTGGTGCTCTGCATTCCACCACCTGCCACAGTTATGCTCCCATGGTTACAAAATTAAATGTAATCTACGTATGGTCATAAGAATCAATTGATATTTTGTTTAAAGACAGACATTTCTTAATGCCTTTCTTTCCAGATCTTCTACCCTCTGTTTCACCACTATAGCTTGTGATGTGCCCTCTTTTTGGAAATATCTGTTGCTGCATAGACAGTCTCAGAATGCACTTGTGGCTGGGAATTTCTAGGCACTCCGCACTTGTGGCTGGGAGTTTCTAGGCACTCCATCTAGAAATATGAAAGGACTAAGGACTAGAAGGGAGAAGGCAATGGCACCCCACTCCAGTACTCTTGCCTGGAAAATCGCATGGATGGAGGAGCCTGGTAGGCTGCAGTCCATGGGGTCACGAAGAGTTGAACACGACTGAGCGACTTCACTTTCGCTTTTCACTTTCATGCACTGGAGAAGGAAATGGCAACCCACTCCAGTGTTCTTGCCTGGAGAATCCCAGGGACGGGGGAACCTGGTGGGCTGCCATCTATGGGGTCACACAGAGTCGGACATGACTGAAGTGACTTAGCAGCAGCAGCAAGGACTAGAAGTTGGATTTGAAGGCACCCCTAGGAAGGCATTTATTACAGGGTATACACAGATAGAATCCATTCTCTAGGACAATAATGAATCCTATCCATTCAGTTTGTTGAAGCTGAGACTGGGAAACTCTTGGTAGGAATACCCAAAGTTTACACAAAAATAAATAGGAACTGGAGGGATGGATATTTGTTAAATGATTGACTTCAAGGCTTGTAGTTAGTTTCTAACCTAAATGGCTCTTCAGTAGGAAAATGCAGGTTCCAACAAGCCATTCTACATTTTATAGAAATTCTGTTTCCTTCAAAGGGGTTTGAAAGTGCCAGAAGGCTGCACATGATTGCTCTGTGCTCTATCAGAGGAGGTCTAAAGTTGCCTGTCTCATTCTCCTTTTTCCTCCTAATCCAGGCTTTTCTTTCAGGATCATATGAGATTCTAGTTACTGTGTCAAAATCTACTAGCCTCCCTCATTAGGGGAAATAGATGTGATACAATTTCCTGGGGAGTATAAGTTGCTGTTGAGCAGAGGGGATTGTGAGGATGGTTTGGGAAAGAAGGGGTGTGAGTATGAGACAAATCATACATTCTTAAGAAGGACAGATAAAATTATAACAAGGTAAACTAGGTGAAGGGATTGGAAAAGAATGATCAGCATAGAAAGCTCCATGGCTCAGCCCTGGTGTGGACGGGCATGGGATGAGGACAACTGTCTGATGCAGGAAGGGTGACTTTCAGAGAGTGGGGTGATAGTGTTTTGCATCATCAACAGGACTGGCTAGCAGGCTCACAGACATGCCAGTGTTAAGTCTGTATTATTGAATTATGCTTTAGAGCTTTAGCAGCTTGGTTTTGAACAAAGTTGTGAGTCGAGTGGTCTTTTGTGGAGGGCAGATGGTATGGTTGATGTGTGGGGGCTGTATTTCAATGGAATATATCATAGAAAAGTCCTTTCTAAACCTGAAATGATTCTCTGATGCTGAAAGTAGGAGTTGAAAAGCAAGTAATAATACAGAGGTCCTTTAACAGCTCTCTTCTGTAACACCTCGTCCTTACTGATGTATTCATTCTGTATTCTTTTCAGTATGCCTTCTGGAAGAGATAAATTTTGCCACTAAATTATAAGCCTGGAAGCCACAAGGGCGGGAGCACATTCTCACACACCTACACCAACTGTCGATTATACTTGGCAATCCCTTTTAACAGAAGGTGCTTCTACAGGCTTTCTCTACGGCCCATTCTGGAAAAATTTTCCTCACTTTTAACTATAAATGAAGACTTTGAAGCCCCTTTTTCTAACTTGATGTTTTTGGTGGAGTACACATTTTGTTTTTCTTAAGATATTTTGAGATTTTTATCCTCACAGTCTGTTCCACAGAAATCAATTAAATGCAGCTTTGTTTTTTGACATGGTAGAAATACATGGACTTTGCATGTCACATAGACCTGATTTTAAATCCTAGCTCCGCTGCTTAGTGGCCATGTTTCCATCTCAGCAAGTTGTTGTACTTGCTCTTTTTTTCACTCCAAATCTCTGTCTGGTTCTTTCCTTCATATCATGCATATGTGTCTCTTCACTCCCTAGCTTCCTACCCTGTTTAGGTTTCTTCCTAGTTCTTACCATACTTGGTACATTATTTGTCTTGTTGGTTTTTTGTACTCTTTTATTGTCTATTCCTCCCCTAGAATGATGTCTGCCATGAAGCACATGCTCAGTTCTGTTCAGTAGCTCAGTCATGTCCAATTTTTTGGACCCCATGGGCTGCAGCATGCCAGGCGTCCCCGTCCATCATCAACTTGCTCAAAATCATGTCTCATGTCCATCAACTGGTGATGCCATCCAACCATCTCATCCTCTGTCATTGCCTTCTCCTCCTGCCTTCAGTCTTTCTCAGCATCAGGGTCTTTTCCAGTGAGTCAGTTCTTTGCATCAGGTGGCCAAAGTACTGGAGCCTCAGCTTCAGCATAGGACCTTCCCAGTGAATATTCAGGGTTGATTTTCTTTAGGATTGACTGGTTTGATGTCCTCGCAGTCCAAGGGACTCTCAAGAGTCTTCTCTAATGCCATAGTTCAAAAGCATCAGTTCTTTGGTGCTCAGCTTTCTTTATGGTCCAACTCCCACATCTATACATGACTACAGGAAAAACCATAGCTTTGACTAGACAGACTTTTGTCGGCAAAGTAATGTCTCTACTTTTTAATATGTTCTCTAGGTTGGTCATAGCTTTTCTTCCATGGAGCAAGCATCTTTTAATTTCATGGCTGCAGTCACCATCTGCAGTGATTTTGGAGCCCAAGAAAATAAAGTCTGTCACTGTTTCCATTGTTTCCCCATCTATTTGCCATGAAGTAATGGGACTGAATGCCATACTGTATGGTTTTCTGAATGTTGCGCTTTAAGCCAGCTTTCTCACTCTCCTCTTTCACTTCATCAAGAGGGTGTTTAGTTCCTCTTCACTTTCTGCCATAAGTGTGGTGTCATCTGCATATATGAGGTTATTGATATTTCTCCCGGCAATCTTGATTCCAGCTATACTTCATCCAACCAGGCATTTTGCATGATGTATTCTGCATATAAGTTAAATAAGCAGGGTGACAATATACAGCCTTGATGTACTCCTTTCCCAATTTGGAACCAGTCTGTTGTTCCATGTCTGGTTCAAACTTTCTTCTTGACCTGAATACAGATTTTTCAGGAAGCAGGTAAGGTGGTCTGGTATTCCCATCTCTTGAAGAATTTTCCACAGTTTGTTGTGATCCACACAGTCAAAGGCTTTAGCATAGTCAATGAAGCAGAAGTAGATGTTTTTCTGGAATTCTCTTGCTTTTTGTATGATCCAGCAGATGTTGGCAATTTGATCTCTTATTTCCTCTGCCTTTTCTAAATCCAGATTGAACATCTGGAAGTTCTAGGTTCACATCCTGTTGAAACCTAGTTTGGAGAATTTTGAGCATTGCTTTGTTAGTGCGTGAGATAAGTGCAGTTGTGCGGTAGTTTGAACATTCTTTGGCATTGCTTTTCCAGTCTTGTGGTCACTGCTGAGTTTTCCAAATTTGTTGGCATATCGAGTGTAGCACTTTCACAGCATCATCTTTTAGGATTTGAAATAACTCAGCTGGAATTCCATCACCCCCACTAGCTTTGTTCATAGTAAAGCTTCCTAAGGCCCTCTTGACTTTGCACTCCAGGATGTCTGGTTTTAGGTGGGTGATCACACCATCATGGTTATGTGGGTCATGAAGATCTTTTTTGTACAGTTCTTCTATGTATTCTGTCCTTTATGGTGCCCATCTATGCATGAAATGTTCCCTTGGTATCTCTAGTTTTCTTGAAGAGATCTCTAGTCTTTCCCATTCTTTTGTTTTCCTCCATTTCTTTGGACTGATCACTTAAGAAGGCTTTCTTGTCTGTCCTTGCTATTCTTTGGAACTCTGCATTCAGATGGATGTATCTTTCCTTTTCTCCCTTGCATTTTGCTTCTCTTCTTTTCTCAGCTATGTGTAAGCCCTCCTCAGACAACCATTTTGCCTTTTTGCATTTCTTTTTCTTGGGGATGGTTTTGATCAGTGCCTCCTGTACACTGTTATGAACCTCCATCCATAGTTCTTCAGGCACTGTATCAGATCTAATCCCTTGAATCTATTTGCCACTTCCACTGTATAATCGTGAGGGATTTGATTTAGATCATACCTGAATGGGCTAGTGGTTTTCCCTACTTTCTTTAACTCTGAATTTTGTAATAAGTTCATGATCTGAGCCACACAGTCAGCTCTTGGTCTTATTTTGCTAACTGTATAGTGCTTCTCCATCTTTGGCTGCAGAGAATATAATCAATCCAATTTCTCTATTGACCATCTGGTGATGTCCATGTGTAGAGTGTTCTCTTGTGTTGTTGGAGACTCTAAATTTGCTCACTAAATCCTTATTAAATAGATAGATAAAAGAGTGAATTGGTGACTTGGAACAACTTGGTAACTTTCTCTGAGCCTCAGTTTCTGTTTTCCATTCATCAAAGGAAATTCAATATTCCTCAGAGTATTGCAGTAAAGATTAAATGACATGCTTCAGTGCGCCTAGCACAGTGCCTGACACATCATAATACATTCAGGACAGTTGATAGATGATTCCTTTACAAGGTTTATCTAATGGATGCTTGAGAATCTTTATTACTGAGATATAATTAAGCTGATATCTGACGATAACAAAGGACCAAAGTCATTTAAAAAAAAAACCAAAAATCTCAGTGGTTCCAGTGGGTCATCAAGCAGCAGAAAGAAAAATAGCTCAATGAAAATTGGCAAGAATATTTTGCAAGACATGGTTACTAGGAGAAAACTTCATGGTCTTTGCTTTTCAGATTTCCTCCTGTTATGATTTAGGCAAGATTGGTGCAGAGAGGTTAGGTCACTTGTCAGGTTATTAGTAGCAGAGTTAGGGCTGGAACGTATATGCTTGAGACTTGGTTTGTGCTCTTGCCTCCTACACGTCACTTGCCTCCAAACACAAATTGATTCAAACTAGTTTCAGAATTTAGAAACTTTGCAGATGGAAAATGTTAATCACTGGTTTCAGATTCTTGGCTGATTCCAGCTTTCTAACTCTTCAGTTATAAACATGTCTTAACTTTTGTCATAATAGCACCGTAATAAAAGTAAAGAGTTGGAAGCATATTTTCTCTTTTACTAAATTAGGTGACCTCTTCAAAATGTTATTTGTAGATCTAAATTTATTTTGCAGGAAACAGTTAATAAAGAAATCATACGAAAATACGGAGAAAACTTGCAAGATGAAACTAACAACATAGTGTTGGAAATGCCTTAAAATCAAATTTAGTTTCAAATCAGAGACTTAAGAGTCTGAAAGTGCCAACACCAATCAGTAAATGTGAAAAGATGAGGTAAAGCTATATGAATAGGATCTGAAACTGTGGTAGAAAATAACCTCAATAATAAAAAAGTGTGATTTAAAATCTCACTTTTAATTTTTTAGAAATGGATAATTTTCTGTGAAATTTGATTTGTTCTATATAAAAGTTTATTAATTTAATAAGTTTTAATTAGTCATGGTTTGGCTAAATCAGCTTTACAGAAAGATTAAAAATGTATATTCAACAGTCACATTTTCCATGCAGCTTATTCTGGGTGGACTCATAATAGATGTTTTTTTTTTAACCTAGTTCTTAAGAAGGAGCTAATTTTTTTCCTGCTGCTGCTGCTAAGTCGCTTCAGTCATGTCCGACTCTGTGCAACCCCATAGATGGCAGCCCACCAGGCTCCCCCGTCCCTGGGATTCTCCAGGCAAGACCACTGGAGTGGGTTGCCATTTCCTTCTCCAGTGCATGAAAGTGAAAAGTGAAAGTGAAGTCGCTCAGTTGTGTCTGACTCTTAGCAACCTCATGGACTTCTAATAGGCTTCTAATAGCTTTGCTGGCTGAAGTTACATTTTGATAACGTTTCTCCAAGAACAAATTTAGTCATTAATTTCCTCCTCACACCCCTTCTTCATCCCTTGTTTTCCCTTCTCTTTCACGTCTGTCTCCTTTTCTTGCTCCCTCTCTTCTCTCTCTCCTTTCTCTTTCTTCATACCTCCTCCCTCCCCCATGCCATACTTCCTTCCCATTTCCATAATTATCTGATTGCCTTTTCTTTCTCTCTCTCTCTCTTTTTTTTTTCGTGGACCCAAGTGAACTTGAAGAAATTATATAAATAAGAGTTTCAATCTTGAAAAAACTACATTGGCAAGCCTTGTAATTTGAAATATGCTGTACGTTTTATGGGCTTCCCTGGTGGCTCAGATGGTAAAGAATCTGCCTGCAATGTGGGAGACCTGTGTTCAATCCCTGGAGAAGGAAATGGCAACTCATTCCAGTATTCTTGCCTGGAGAATTCCATGAACAGAGGAGCCTGGGGGGCTACAGTCTGTGCGGTTGCAAAGAGTTGGACATGACTGAGCAACTAAGCCCAGCACAGCACATACTGTTTATTAGAGATGGGTGTGATCTTAGATACAAATTATAGTATGTTTCATGAATGGTCCTGGTTCTTCTCTGTAGCTACATTCTTTGCCATGTGACTATGAAGTTGTATTCCTTGAAAAGGTAGAGATATATTCCCCACCCTTTAACTTTATTTTGGCCACATGACTTTCTTTGGCCAATAGAATGAGGCTGAGATGATGCTATACCACTTTCAAGTCTGAGACCTAAGAGGCCTTAGATGTTTCTGTTTTGCTTTTTTGTACCTCAGTCATTACCAGAAGATAATACCCAGACTGTTCTTTTGGTCCCGGAAAGAGGATGAGAGACATGGTGGAGCATAACTGAAACTGCTAAGTGGTGTTTCAGAGGGCTCCAAGGAACTCCAGGCCTTTTTGTCTCAGTGCAGAAAGAATTCAGTGAGAGGCAAAGTGATGAATAAATGATTTATTAGAACAGGGTGCTTGTGAGACTTACAAATGACCAAGGGAGAGGGTGCTGTTCACTGACAGCTCAGTGGGCTACAGTTTTATAATCAAAGAAAAAGTGGGGAGGGAAAAGGCCACCTCCTTCCTCATTCTTGAGGAGATAATCATGCTTCCATCATCAACTCCTCCTCCAGGCTGGGCACGGGAGTTTTCTTGTACATACACGAGATCAAGCAAGGACTGTCATGGCACTATGGAAAAATTATTTCAGGTCTCAGTACAGTGAGGGTCTTTACTTTAAAGTGTCATCTTTTTATAAATTATTGTTCTTTTATGTGTGCAGAGAGCATGTCCTAGGAGTCAGTAACTTACCGAGCTCACTGGGCAGGATGTGGGTCTCATATCACCAATGTTTGATTGTTTGGGGGCATGTCTCATGTTTCTGCTGCATGGGTTTGATGCTGAGCTAGCCCGCTTGGTTTTGTGGTTAAGCTAAGACTGGTTCCAAATAGGAAAAGGAGTACATCAAGGCTGTATATTGTCACCCTGTTTATTTAACTTCTATGCAGAGTACATCATGAGAAACGCTAGACTGGACGAAGCACAAGCTGGAATCCAGATTGCTGGGAGAAATAGCAATAACCTCAGATATGGAGATGACACCACCCTTATGGCAGAAAGTGAAGAGGAACTAAAAAGCCTCTTGATGAAAGTGAAAGAGGAGAGCGAAAAATTTGGCTTAAAGCTCAACATTCAGAAAACGAAGATCATGGCATCAGGTCCCATCACTTCATGGGAAGTAGATGGGGAAACAGTGGAAACAGTGTCAGACTTTATTTTTTGGGGCTCCAAAATCACTGCAGATGGTGATTGCAGCCATGAAATTAAAAGACGCTTACTCCTTGGAAGAAAAGTTATGACCAACCTAGATAGTACATTCAAAAGCAGAGACATTACTTTGCCGACTAAGGTCCGTCTGGTCAAGGCTATGGTTTTTCCTGTGGTCATGTATGGATGTGAGAGCTGGACTGTGAAGAAGGCTGAGTGCCGAAGAATAGATGCTTTTGAACTGTGGTGTTGGAGAAGACTCTTGAGAGTCCCTTGGACTGCAAGGAGATCCAACCAGTCCATTCTGAAGGAGATCAGCCCTGGGATTTCTTTGGAAGGAATGATGCTAAAGCTGAAGCTCCAGTACTTTGGCCATGTCATGGGAAGAGTTGACTCATTGGAAAAGACTCTGATGCTGGGAGGGATTGGGGGCAGAAGGAGAAGGGAACGACAGAGGATGAGATGGCTGGATGGCATCACGGACTCGATGGACGTGAGTCTGAGTGAACTCCGGGAGTTGGTGATGGACAGGGAGGCCTGGCGTGCTGCTATTCACGGGGTCGCAAAGAGTCAGACACCACTGAGCGAGTGAACTGAACTGAGCTGAACTAACCTGCTTTCTGTAATAATCATTAATTTACAGGGGTCTCCCATGTTTTTCTTTATTTACAATTCTCTTGTAGGATTAACTATTTAATCACTTACTTTGCCCCTTTACTCTGTCCCTGCCATAACCCTCAGTCAGCTGACCCCTCAGCTGACACACAAATGTTTGAGTTAAATATATGCTTGTTGTTATGTACCTCTGATATTTGGTGGTTGTTTGTTACACAACATTATTGCAGTAATGGGAAATTGATAGACTATCCATCTCAATGTCTTTCATTTTGAACATGTGGAGACTGAGACCCAGATAAGCCTAGTGTTAAAATTGATTAGTGACATGTCTGAAACTAGAACTCAGAACTCCAGGTAGCTAGTTATAAATTGCTAGCTACTCCAGGTAGCTATAAATTGCCCAATAAATTGTGCCTTGCTACAAAGTGAATTTACAAACTCCCTGAATTCTTAATGTAATACCTTTTTATTAAACTTCTGTTCAGTTCAGTTCAATTCAGTCGCTCAGTCGTGTCCGACTCTTTGCGACCCCCATGAATTGCAGCGCGCCAGGCCTCCCTGTCTATCACCAGCTCCCGGAGTTCACTCAGATTCACGTCCATCGAGTCAGTGATGCCATCCAGCCATCTCATCCTTTGTCGTCCCCTTCTCCTCCTGCCCCCAATCCCTCCCAGCATCAAAGTCTTTTTCAATGATTCACAGCATCATCTTTCAGGATTTGAAATAGCTCAACTGGAATTCCATCACCTCCACTAGCTTTGTTCGTAGCGATGCTTTCTAAGGCCCACTTGACTTCACATTCCAGGATGTCTGGCTCTAGATGAGTGATCACACCATCATGATTATCTGGGTCGTGAAGATCTTTTTTGTACAGTTCTGTGTATTCTTGCCACTTCTTCTTAATATCTTCTGCTTCTGTTAGGTCCATACCATTTCTGTCCTTTATCGAGCCCATCTTTGCATGAAATGTTCCCTTGGTATCTCTAATTTTCTTGAAGAGATCTCTAGTCTTTCCCATTCTGTTCTTTTCCTCTATTTCTTTGCATTTATCGCTGAAGAAGGCTTTCTTATCTCTCCTTGCTATTCTTTGGAACTCTGCATTCAGATGCTTATATGTTTCCTTTTCTCCTTTGTTTTTCACTTCTCTTCTTTTCACAGCTATTTGTAAGGCCTCCCCAGACAGCCATTGTGCTTTTTTGCATTTCTTTTCCATGGGGATGGTCTTGATCCCTGTCTCCTGTACAATGTCACGAACCTCATTCCATAGTTTATCAGGCACTCTATCTATCAGATCTAGGCCCTTAAATCTATTTCTCACTTCCACTGTATAATCATAAGGGATTTGATTTAGGTCATACCTGAATGGTCTAGCGGTTTTCCCTACTTTCTTCAATTTAAGTCTGAATTTGGTAATAAGGAGTTCATGATCTGAGCCACAGTCAGCTCCTGGTCTTGTTTTTATTGACTGTATAGAGCTGGTGCCTCCTTATTATTTATTTAACTAATTTAAACTGATCATTTCAGCAGTAAGTTGGGTTAACTGTCAATTTATTATAAAAGACAGAAAACAGAAAGCAGTGTCATATTGTTGAGGCTTGTCAGTCTTGCTGTGGGGTGTGTGTATGTGTATGATAGTTAAGAAAACTTGTCACCATAGCTATCATTAGCTGAGTAGTTACTATAATTAAGTTGTACTCCAAGAATTGTGGAAAGTACTTTTAATTCATTATCTCATTTGGTTTATACCATGGATGAACATACTATGGCCTGCAATCAACTCCTGTCTGCTGCCTGTTTTTGTAAATAAAGTTTTACAGGAACATAGTCATGTTCACTTATTAATGTGTTGCCTACATATACTTCTGTGCTACAGTGGCAGAGTTAAGTAGTCGTGGCAGAGACTGGCCTACGAAGTTGAAAATATTTGCTCTCTGGCAATTTACGGAAAAAGTCTGTTAACACGTGGTCTTGAGTGTGTGCTTGTATCTGACTCTTTGCAACCCCATGGGGTGTAGCCCATCAGGCTCCTCTGTCCATGGGATTCTCCAGGAAAAGAATACTGGAGTGGGTTGTCATGCCTTCCTCCAGGGGATCATTCTAACCTAATCCAGGATTGAACGTGTCTTCTGTGTCCCCTGCGTTGTAGGCAGATTCTGTACTGCTGAGCCACTGCAGAAGCCTGGTAATTTTTTCAAGTGTGATCTGTGAATCCTAGGGTTCCTAAGTAGGTCTGTGAGGTCAGAACTATTTTCATGACAAACTAAGACGTTCTTGCCTTAGTCTCTGTGTTGACATTTGAACTGATGGCAGGTATAATTGCTGTCACTTTAGGGTCAGTTGAGGTACTGGTGTTACATTGTAATAGTTATCATATTCGTCAAGTACCCAGAGTAAACAGAAAAGCCAGTTTTACTTCAGATGTCCTGATGAAGCAACAGAAATTAATTTTTTATTAAATTTTGACTAAGTATAAATCTTTTTACTCTTCTAGGTAGTGAAATGGGACGTGTGAGTAAAGTGCTTCTGTTCCACACTGAAATATGATGTTTGTCTGAAGGGAAAGCCCTTGTGTAACTGAGTTGGGAGCTAAACTCACTGGTTTGTTTGTTTGTTTGTTTTCTTTCCACAGAACACAAGTTTTACTTGAGAAAAAGTAAAAATTTTACTTTTACTTGAAAAGAGTTGGTCTTACTGATTTTTCCAGCTGAAGTATTTGGCAGACATTTTCTTTAAAATGGAAGAAGTGAAACAGTTCTTGAAACTGTTTCAAGCACAAGTGACAGTATTTTTTGTCAGCGATAAAAGTCAGGCTTTCAAGTGAAAGTTAACCTGGGGAAAACTTGCATCTGCTACCTTGAGACTGACAGCTTTCTAATACTTAAAAGGCTTTTATGGTGAGCTTAGTGGTGAGATTAATGAATGCGATTTATTTATTTGTTATTTATTTAGCCATAGCAAAAGGCAATGGGTATTTGAAAGATCTGTGTAACTTAGTAAACTACTATTTTAAAATGACCCATGAATAATGTTACAAATTCACACATAGTAAAAGATCTTTTCAAAGTGTAAGATATTCCAATGTATCCTCAAGTAACAGAATAATAAATTCATTGATGTGATTTTTGATTCTACACGACAACTAACCTTTAATAAACTACCACTTTTGAGTTTTGGTGTGTAGTCAAATGACAAATCCATGATTATCTGAAAAGAGTATTAAGATACTCCTCTCTTTTCTAACTACACATTTGTATAGTTTTATTTTCTTTATTTTCTTCGTACTCATCAACCAAAGTAGCATGTCACAACAGATATGTGAATCCACTTATTTTTCATTAAACCAGACATTTAAAAAATGATAAAAATGTAGAGCTCATCTCACTTAATTTTTTGAAAATATAGTTTTTTTCCATAAAAACTTCTTTGTGTTCACGTGTAATAGGGCTAATTTTAGTGAATAAATAGTTTTTTAAGAGAAGGTTTATTCAGAGAGGAAACATACTCCATAGAGAGAGTGTGGGCCATCTTAGGAGGCAAGAGAGGCCTAAATATTTTTTAAATGCTCAGCTTAAATTTTTGTAGTGGTAAGTATCAGTAGATGCATGACACATAAATAAAAGCTCTTAAGAATTCTTAATAATTTTCAAGTAAAAAGAGGTCCTGATATTAAAAAGTGTGAGAACAACTGTAATATATGTACAGCTGTTATCCCTATTTTAGGGATGATGGAACTGGCTTAGAGATACTAGGTAACTTGCTCAAAGTCAAATAGTTTCTGTAGAGCTAAGATTCAGACTCCAGAAGAATGACTCCAGAACTTATATTTATCACCATTGAAAATGCCTTCTGGTATTTCAGGATTTAGAAAGCTCAGAAAACTCAGGACAGTGGTATCTCGCCCCACCACCACTGCCCGCCCCCTCATACTCACAGAACAGGATTTTCTAAGCTCACTTTTTCTTCTATCCTTGTTTCTTCTCAGTTCTGAAAACATGGGCCAGTTTATCTGCAAAACTGCATTTAATAAAGTTAGGTAAAATACAGTCCACAGAAAGAAAATGTGGAGAGACAATGGCTTTAGACCTAGCTGGGTAAGACTTTTCACTTCCTGCTTAAAAAGGAGACAGAGAAGGAATGACTGGAGAGTCTAAGGAAGGTTGGCTGAGTTAACCAGAGTAGATGGCAGGAAGATTGACCCAAGGACTGGATTTTGTCCTCATCCACCTCTTAGATCAGGAATAGCCCAGAGGTGATACTTCTGCATCTTGGTCCGTGGCAGACCTTGGTAACTGGTCAAAACTCTCTTAGTCATTGAGTTTAGAGACAGCCCCAGGCTCCTTCTCAAGACCAAGTTCTACACAGTCACTCCTTGGAAAGGATGTGGCATATATGATGAAACCTTACCACAATCCTAACTTTATGTTGTAACCTCATCTCAAACACAGAACCCGTCAAGAAGTTTTGTGTGGTTCATTCCCAGTCCTAGAAAACAACCGGCATTTCTGTGAAGTGTTCACTGGTTGCATAGTTTTCCTCCCATACATGTAAAATTGAACCCTCTTTTGTCATCTAAACCTTAAAGACACAGAACATGTAATAGTTATTAGGTTGGTACAAACATTGTTGCCGTTTCAGATCATGAATTTTAAATCATTATAACTAGGCTTGTCTTTATTAACCAGAATAGGAACCATTACAGTTAACACATTTTTGCCAATGAGAAATAAGTTTGCTTATTCCTGTGGTACATAAATCTGTGCTTCGGTATTCAGTGAACTCTTGGAAAGCATCTTCTGCCTCCTGCTGGTTGTGGAAGCATTTTCCCTGCTAAAAGCTGTCAAGATGCTTGAAGAAGTGGTAGTCAGTTGGCAAGAGGTCAGCTGAATATGGCGTATGAGGTAGAACTTCATAATCCAGCTCTTTCAACTTTTGAAGCATTGGTTGTGCAATGTGCCATCAAACTTGTCATGGAAAAGAATTGGGCTCTTTCTGTTGACCAGTGCCAGCTGCAGGCATGCAGTTTTCAGTGCATCTCATTAATTTGCTAAGCATACTTCTCAGGTGTAATGGTGTCATTGGGATTTAGAAAGCTGTAATGGATTAGACCCTGGTGGGCTGCAGTCCATGGGGTCGCTGAGGCAGACACGACTGAGCAACTTCACTGTCACTTTTCACTTTCATGCACTGGAGAAGGAAATAGCAACCCACTCCAGTGTTCTTGCCTGGAGAATCCCAGGGATGGGGGAGCCCGGTGGGCTGCCGTCTATGGGGTCGCACAGAGTTGGACACGACTGAAGTAACTCAGCAGCAGCAGCATCAGCAGCAGCAGTGGATTAGACAGGCATCAGACCACCAAACAGTGACCAGGACCTTTCTTGGGCACAAGTTTGGCTTTGGGAAGTGCTTTGGAGCTTCTTCTCAGTCCAGCCACTGAGCTGGTCATCACCGGCTGTCATATAAAATCCACTTTTCATTGTACGTCACAATCTGATTGAGAAAGAGTTCATTGTTGTTGCAGAGAATAAGAGAAGATGACAGTTCAAAACGATGATTTTTTTTTTTTTTGGTCAGCTCATGAGGCACCTACTTATTGAGCTTTTTCACCTTTCCAATTTTCTTCAAATGCTGAATCACTGTAGAATGGTTGATGTTGAGTTCTTCTGCAACTTCTTGTGTAGTTGTTAGAGGATCACCTTCGATGCTGGTTCTTAGTTGGTCATTGTCAACTTCTGATGGCCAGCCATTATACTCCTCATCTTCAAGGCTCTCGTCTCCTTTGCAAAGATTTTTGAACCACCGTTGCACTGTTTGTTCATTAGCAGTTCCTAGGCCAAGTGTGTTGTTGATATTGCGAGTTGTCTCTGCTGCTTTATGACCCATTTTGAACTTGAGTGCGAAAATTGCTCGAATTTGCTTTTTGTCTAACATCATTTCCATAGACTAAAACAAATATAAAATAAACAGCAAGTAATGTCATTAACAAAAAAACATAAAGAGAGAAATGCACATTAAAATGATGTATAAATGCACATTTATTTAGGAATGTATTCAATAGAAAAAGGCAAATTTCAACAATGCAAACCTACAATTACTTTCCCACCAACCTAATAATAGCATGAGTTCTGGAATCAGATTATCTGGGTTTGATGTTTTAGTGATATTGTTAAGATTATTTGACTTAATAAAGTAAAATGCATCTAACAGTACTCAGCTTATAGTAATGCTTAGTGAATATTAGCTATTTTTGACTATTACAATGGCAGGTTCCTTATTTAGGAAAGTGTTAATTGTTTAAAATGAGGGGTTGCAGATTGCCAGCTCCAGCAGCAGGAGGATCAGGTATCCTGAATTATCCCCTGGTTGAAAACAACCAAAATAAATGAATGGAATATAAAGAATATTTAAAAACCACTTCTCTGAGCAAGAAATAAAAGAAGACATTTGCAGAAGTTGAAAATTAACTGAAAGTGGGAACCTTGCAGGCAAATGAATACCGAGCAGATTTCATTTGAGGTTATTTGAAAAACCTTGACCCTGAGGTTTATTTTGATGGATACACAGGACTTAGAAGGCAAGAGGTAAAGTGTAAGATTGGCTAGCTGGGGGGCTCTCATATAAGAAACCCAAAGCTCAGTTTGAGATTGATCTCAAAATGAACCTGCCATGTGGAATGGAACAATAAGGAAACTTGTCTGGTTTGACCATGATTTGAATGGAGGGAAAAAATTCTCTCTTAAGATTTTATAGCCATAAACCAATCTTCTCTGGGGTTTGAGTGTGAATGAAAAGTCTGAGTTGCAAAAAGAAATGGTGAGCAAATAGATTATTAAATAAGAACAAGCATTGTATAAAACAGCAACAACAATAATAATGTCTAATTGGTTAGACAAATACAAGATAGAACCAAAATACTAGATAATCATAGAATTAAATTTCAAGGAGTGATGGTGGTAAAGGTTGAAACATTGTAGGATACATGTAGTGTTTCTGAGAAGGCTAAAAGTATTTATTAAATTCAGAGCTTGTTAAGTTTGCATGTTAAAAAAAATCTAGATTAACCACAAAAAGAATAGATACCACAAAAGTCTCCCTTTCTTGAATACTTCTTGAAATTCTTCTCAGGTATGATAATTTGGCACTTAACAAGTCTCTGCAGTTAGATCATAGGGAGAAGCAAAATTTTTCACAGCATAAAATATTCACTAATGAATTGGCTAATAGTGGAGTTAGTCCACACGTAAACATCCTTCCTTGTCTTTTCTAAGTCCACGATTGTGAATATTTGAATGCAGAATAAACTGAGTGACGAGTAAAACTGCAAATCTTGTAAGAGATTCAAGATACTAAGAAGTCTCTGTCAACTACAGATAGGCATTTGCCAAGGGCAGTTGTCATCTGCCTCTGTGGGGACTGAATCCAGCGCTGCTGCAGCTGTTGGCCTTCAGCACGCTGTGAAGAAGTTCAGTGTGGAGAGCTGGAATGAGGCACTTTGTACTCCAGGAACACTGGCGGGACAGGTGTTAAGATAGTCAGATATTTTCAGGAACTTATTTTATGAGCCCAGTCCTTGCCTCTTCATATTTAGAAAAGCACTATGTGTTCATGGTGGCATCAGCTCCTTGTGACTAGCAGAAAACCTTTTGTAAGGTAAGAGATTGATTGCATAAACTCCCTCTTCACTAAAATCACATGTATTGACCTTCCCCCCTCTACCTCTTTGGAGCAATTTCTCAGAGCTGTGTGAGGTGCTGTCTCCTGGACTGCAGTCCTCAGTTTCCCCCAAGTAAAACTTAACTCAAAACTCTTACATAGTGCATCTTTTAAAAAATCTACATGTGCAAAAATGCATGGGAGAATCACAAAACTTCTGAAAAAGGAGGCTCTGGCAGATTCAGATCAGTTGACAACTGAAGTTCCGTTCAGTTCAGTTCAGTCACTCAGTGTGTCCTGCTCTTTGCGACCCCATGGACTGCAGCACACCAGGCCTCCCTGTCCATCACCAACTCCTGGACTCTACCCAAACTCATGTCCATCAGGTTGGTGATGCCATCCAACCATATCATCCTCTGTTGTCCCCTTCTTCTCCTGCCTTCAATCTTTCCCAGCATCAGGGTCTTTTCAAATGAGTCAGCTCTTCGCATCAGGTGGCCAAAGTATAGGAGTTTCAGCTTCAACATCAGTCCTTCCAATGAACACTCAAGGCTGATCTCCTTTAGGATGGACTGGTTAGTTTTATGTTATATATAAAATTTGGTTTTATATTATATATATGTAAAGTTTTATCTTTGCATATTATGTTTTATATTATATATGTAATTATATGTTTTATATTATAGTTTTTATATTATATGTCTTAGTTTTATATTATATATATATAAAGGAAAATTATCAGCTGTTAAGAGATTGGTGATCTCTCATCTTTTAGGAATACCATATAATAACTTGTATAAGATTTGTAAAGTAAGATCTTTAAATTCTTTTTCTTACAACATATTAGTCATATGTACATAGGCATTTTTTTTTCCTCAACCACAATACATAAAACAAAAACCATATCCTGAAAATGAAAAAATGTAAAGATTTTAAGGAATGGATGAAAAAATCTGTATATATAAAATACATGTTTATATGTATATTCCATACACACGTATCTACCTACATATGTAATATTTAATACATATATGTAATATGTATATATATGTCAATGTAATATTTTGCCATGTCAGTAAGTCTGTGTAACTCACTTCAAAAAATATTTTGGTCATTTCCAGTTTCTTTTTCTTCATTTTTAGAGCATCTATAATGGTGTACTGTAATCCATAGACTTCTAATCAGTCCTTTAATATTTTCTTTTTATGTTCCTGTTTCATAGGCACTAGGCTCAAACTTGTATTTCTATATGATTGCATCATCAGATCTGTAGTCATCATCAGAAGAGGACTGATACTCATGATTTGAGGTTGAATAGTCTGGTAGAGATAATGTGGGCTCCAAAGTCATACAAGCCAGTGCCCACTCACTGGGTTTGTGACTAACAAACAGTAAGTCATTTGCATCACTAAGCTTAAATTTCCTCATATGTGAAGTGGGCATAATCATTTATTTGCGAGATCCTTGTTTGTAGAGTACTTCTGTAAACACTTCTGGAGTGGGCACAGGAGCTTAGAGATAGGCACTTGTCCATCCTTATGGGGTGACAGCTGAAGAAGAGTTGATAAAGACGATAACATGATTAGCTGATTCAAAGAAGAATGGTTTTGATACACAAGGATTAAGAGAGACTTTAAGAAGATAGATAAATCTCTCCCAAATTCTATTAGTTAAGGAAAGAGCTGGGAGGTATGGGAAAAGGGACTCCAAAATACAGTGACTTAAAGCAGAAGTCATGTCTCTCTTATGTGAGGATCCTGGCTCCTTTCACCTTGTACCTTTGCCTTCTATGAAGTAATGCTCATTTGCATAGACAAAGCTAAATCATGTGGTCTATCCATGTTTCAGTTCAAAGGAGAACAGAGAGGAAGCCTAAGGCAGGCTGTTTCTTTTTAAGCAAGTGATATAGAATATATATTATATTTATCACTTTTTGTTGTTGTTCCATTGCTAAATCTTGTCCGGCTCTTTGCAACCCCACAGACGGCAGCATGCCAGGCTCCTTTGTCCTCCACTATCTCCTGGAGTTTGCTCATGTCCTTGAGTCAGTGAAGCTATCTAACCATTGCAACTTCTGCTGTCCCCCTTCTCCTTTTGCCTTCAGTCTTTCCCAGGATCAGGGTCTTTTCCAGTGAGTCAGCTTTTCACATCCAGCGGCCAAACTACTAGAATTTCAGTTTCAGCATCAATCCTTCCAATGGATATTTAGGGTTGATTTCCTTTAGGATTGACTGGTTTGATCTCCTTGCATATTTATCACTTACTCTCACACTTTATTAGGGAGAATCAAATCACATGATCACAAATGCTAGAGAAGCTGGGAAATGTAGTCTCTACCTGGATGACAGAGTCCAGGAATAAGAGAAGGGACGACTAGTCATCTGCCCCACGAATATTTGTGCAAAACTGACTCTGTGATCATACTCTGAACAATATGTGGTGTAAGGGATGATGTACCTGTAATTGCTGCTAAGTCGCTTCAGTTGTGTCCGACTCTGTGCGACCCCATAGACGGCAGCCCTCCAGGCTTCCCCGTCCCTGGGATTCTCCAGGCAAGAACACTGGAGTGGGTTGCCATTTCCTTCTCCAATGCATGAAAGTGAAAAGTGAAAGTGAAGTCGCTCAGTTGTGTCCAACTCTTTGCAACCCCATGGACTGAAGCCTACCAGCCTCCTCCGTCCATGGGATTTTCCAGGCAAGAGTACTGGAGTGGGATGCCATAATTAGGTATGCCAAATTATGCCCCAGCCAAATCAATACCTGATTTGTTTCTTTAAGAAAGATCATACATACCACTATTACTCACATTTTGTAAGTCAGGTAAAATAAACTAGTTTTGAGGATTTACTAGATTACCGGGTGCCTAATAGTCTTTGTTTTGTTCTTTCATTTTCTAGTAAAATGACTAGAAGATTCTTATTCCTCCTCCACATCTGTAGCTGATAGGAGTCTTCTTGCACAATCTCTGTGTTCAAGAATTATAACCAACCTAATTTCTATTTTTCTATTTTTAACCTTCACTTATTTTGGCCCAGGCATGGCAACTTAATTTCAATTCATGGTTCCTCTTTTTGCTCAGATTGAACCTAAATTCTAGGGGCTTACATAGCACACAGAAATTATCGGGGCTCTGTCTAACCTGGTGTTTGTTAGAACAGCTATCATCCATTTGGACCTCATTCATTTAAAAAATAGGTAAAGTACCTACATGTCAGGCTCTGAGAAACACGAGTCCCTCTCCTTTTGGAACATATCATCTAGTGAATTTTGGTGCATTTTGAAAAAAGTCTGGCCCAAGAGCAAGGTCAAGCTTGGGTTAAGCATGTGTTAGAGACAGAAGTCACTTTGAAAGATTGGTTCAAAGTGAGGAGGAAGAAATTAATGACTAAAATTAATGACTAAAAATCTGGGGGTTATTTATATTTTTCATTTTGATGAATTTGTCATTCCACCATGGTCTTTGAAAATGAAGAGTTGGTGATGTTTAGAAGTCAGAAGAGACTTAGAAGAGGATGTGTGTGTGTGTGTGTGAGAAAGGGTGGCTTCTGTTTCTCCTGGGGAATTCCTCTTTCGATGTTGGGGTCAGGGGAGGAGGAGCACTATAAACACGCAGCCTAATGCAAGAGGGTTTAACCAACCTCTCACCACATGACGGTAGCCTTCTAGTCACTGTGGGATAACGAAGGGACCAAGAGCCACAGTTCTGAAAGTCGCTTAGAGTCTATGCAAAGAAAGGCTGCAGCCTGCAGAGACCAGCAAGAAATAGAGCATACTGGTAAAACACTGTGATGCAAATAAGGTGTAACTATGACAAGGCTGATTTATAGATTGGCAGAGAGGAGAGGGAGATGGTTATAAGTGGGGGAATAGTGTGGCCAGTTAATTGGAAGAGGGCAAGGACCCCGTGTGCAGGGGGCTGAAGTGTCAGGGAGGACAAGCCTGGCTCAAGCCAAAGACTGGGTGGGAAGGTTTGCTTTTGCAACCATGCTCTCTCTCTCTGCTTGTGCTGCACAGCCCTGCAGGTCTGCTCTTCTACTCTCAGTTTATTCCTGTTACTGTTTACAGCCTCAGGAGCTTTGCAGCCAGACAGACCTGAGTTTGAGTTTTGGCTTCACTACTTACCCCTATGTGGCCCTTAACCTCTCTGAACCTAGGTTTCCTTATTGCCTTGCAGATTTTTGATGACTGTAATGAACCACCATATATAACGTATCCAGTAGAGTTTTCACAGTACTGAATAGGACTAGCTACTATGACCATATACAGCCTGCCAGTGAGATGATGAGTGCTGGGACCCAGGTGGCAGGATGGAGCAAGAAGGAATAAAGTGTTTTAACCTCAGACAGTCCCAAGTTCACATTCTAGCAATATCACTCCCCTTATAGTTCCCACTCGGCTGGGATTATGTGCGATCATGAACATGAAGTTGCTCCACAGAGGCCTGGTACACAAGCAATGCCTTTAAAAAATGTTTGTTTCCAAAAACCTGAAAAAGAATATACATATATAAAAAAAGTACAAATATATTGAAAACTCAATCACCTTGCTGTACAGTTGAAACTAACACACTGTAAATCAACCATATTTCAATAAAAAGTTGTTTTGAAAAAATAAAAAGGAAATGTTTGTTACCTTCCACATATCCACTTTTTTTGAAAAAAATTATTTATTTTTAATTGGAGGATAGTTGCTTTACAGTGTTGTATTGGTTTTTGCCATACATAGGGCTTCCCAGGTGGTGGTAGTGGTAAGGAATCTGCCTGCAATGCAGTAGACACAGGAGATGATGGCAATGTGCTCCAGTGTTCTTGCCTGGAAAATCCCATTGACAAAAGAGCCTGGCCAGCTGCAGTCCATAGGGTCACACAGAGTCAGACACGGCTGAGTGGCACACACACTGCCACACATCAACATCAACCAGCCATAGGCGTACATATGTCCTCTCCTTCTTGAACCTGCCTCCTGCCTTCTAGTCTTTTTCTTTGTTCTCCAACATTCAGCTTCTAAATTTCTAGTTACGTGTTTGTGCAGACAATGGATGTTGATGAGGGTCTTGTCTTGGCTTGCCCAGGTACTCTTGGTATGAGCTGTTGAGCAGCATTACTTTGAGTAATCTTTCTTTTCCCTCATGAAGAATCTTGTTTTGGCAATAAGTTACCCTAGTACTGCCATTACCTTCCTGCCCTCCAGTCTTAGCATTCTAGCTATGATCCCACGCTGCCCTTTCTGGGGAGGAAATCACCTGGGGGCTTTGGACGGGGGCATATCCCTCCAGAGAAGCTGGGGAGTTGACAGGCATCCCCCCAGGCAACCACCTCGTTTGTGTCTTTATTGTCAGGGGGTCCCCAGGATTGACTGGCTGGCTGTCTGCTTTCGGCCACCACTTACTCTTTCCCCTGGGGTTTCTCTCCTCCTGGAGCTCTTACTGAAACAAGATAAACACACAATAGAGTTTCTCCTCTTGCCTTTGATATTTGCTTCCAACCAACACAGCTTTTCTGGTTGCGTGGGTTTCCTCTGATATGTTTGGGAAAAGAAAGAAGAAAGATAAAAATAATTTACAAGAGGAAGTCACAGTTCTTTATGACAGATTAGAAATGATCTTGACCTTCATAGGCACGTAAAAGTTGGCCTTTCTTACCCCTCCTCACTGATTGATCTCTTTCAAAGAACGCATGAAATACACCTTCGTCCAGTCTTTCTATCTCTGTTTTTTAAATTTTGGGGACTTTAAGTAATGAATGGTTTCCTGCAAAATTTTTAAAGCAATTTTGGAGTGGCCCTTAGTGAGTGCTCAATAATATTTGTTTCTAGAGTGGTGGCAAGCCACAGAAGTGGACTGAAAAGGAACAAAGTCTTGACTTTTTTTATAATCCTGGTTTAATCAGAATGAAACCACAGATAATGATATAATAATGTAAATGCCTATTAAAAGCTATGTGCCAGGTACTTTACATGTATTACCTCACTGACATCTCACAGCAACCTTGCAGAATTAGATAGATACTAGATTCAGTCACTATATCTTTCCCTCATTTATTATTGAGAAAAACAAAGGCTTTAAAAGGTTAAGTAATTTGCCCAGTTACTCCAATAATTCTTCCATTATGATTTTATAAAGCTTGAGGCAAGCTGGAATTCAGACTCAGGCAGCCTGCCTCCAGAACTCTTGCTCTTAATAGTTCTACTAGACTGCCTCCCCAGACTGCAGGCACCAGAGACCCACCCAGAGGGATAGCCAGGATCCAGCCTGGAGGAAGCCTGCCTGGGGTGGGATGGACCCTATAGTTCTGAAAAAAGGCATGACACATCAGCCATTTTCACTTGTCTCTCTGTGGTCTTGCTTTTGCCCTACTTCCTCTCATAGCTTTTCATACCAAAATCAATAGACACATCCTTGTGTTACTTTTCTAAGTTATTGAAAAGGCACCATTTTGGTGACTGTAGTGGGTCATTCCCCTTCCCTTTCCCTGCCCTCCGTTGTCACTGATTTTTTACTGCTGTTTTTTTTGGCCAGGGATGATATCACCAAAAACATTCTGAAGTCAGGGTGTCCATTGGGATGGTGGAAGAGGTTGCTATTCAGGGAAGGAATTTTCCAGGCATTTAAACTAGAACCTCTCAATTTTGCTAATTTTGAACCAGTTTTTCCTGTGAGGTCAAAGTAGGGGAAAGGCTCTTGAATACTCCTCACATTTGGTTTTCCAGTATCAAGATCTCTACTGCATGATTGTATCATGTGTGTGGTTATTTTTTTTTCACTGATGCAACTAACTTTCCCTGATTAAGGTTGGGACTTTTTCTCTTTGGTCATTTCAGACCCGTTCAGTGGAGTTTTTGCATCTTGTCTTTTGTCTCTGATGTTTCCTTTACTTAGTCAGGCTTTATTTCAGGTTTCATTTAGTACATCTCTCTCCCCTTCCTCCCACCCCACCTAATTTTTAGATGTTAGAATATATACATCATAGGCAACTAAGTTGTTATTCTGGTATGTAGTCTTCATAATGAGTCATAACCAGTCTTCAGCTAGTGCCAAAGCTGAAGGACAATTGGATAGAGAAAATATATCTCCTAGATGGGTCTTTTTAGCTGGACTCCACCCAAGATCATAGTGCTGCAATATTACTAACTTTGAAAGCGACCAACTATAATATTCGCTAATGTTTACCCAACATTTATTGCATGCCGTGTCTTGCACATTGCTTGTCTTGTCTCACTTAACCCTCACACAGATCCTGAAACTCTATTTTCATGAGGACAAAAATCACACCTCAGAGAAATTAAATGCCTTGTCAGAGGGTCACGCAACTAGTATATGGTGGTCCTGGGATTCAGATTCAGCAATCTTAACCTCTATTCTGCTGTGTAAAGGGAAATGTCACATGGAGTGAGTTAGCCAAATGATCTTGGCCAAATTACATAACCTCTCTGTGATTTATTTTCCTCATCTGTAAAATGGGGAAAATAAAATGACGCCCGGAGTCCTTTTAAATACTTCTGTGGTGTTTAAATGAGGAACTGTCCAAAGCAGAGCTCCTGACCTGCAAACTGTCTCCCTTGTCTGCTTCTCCTGTCTTCCTCTTATGCTCAGTTAATGATACCACTGCACAACAACTCAGCCAAATCACTCAGAAATCACCTTTGAGTCCTTGATTTCCTTCACCTACCACATCTAATCCCGTAAGCCTTAGTGTTCTGCCTGCAGAGTCTACCCACATCTGGTCATTTGTCACCATCTCTATTACCATGACCCAAGTAGTCAAGCCACTTCACATCATACCTCGACTACTGGGTCTTAATTGCTTCTATCAGTGTTAACAAGCAGGTAAAAAAAAAAAAAAAAAAGAAGAAGTAAATCTTTCTCCCTCTTATTTATCTAAGCAGTAACTAAAAGACTCAGGAAAAACATTATTTTTTACTAAACTTGCAATAACAGAACCTCATATTTAACACATTGTGAAGCAGCTTTAATGAACAAGTTAGAGGTGGGGGCAGTAGTTAACATCCAAAGTAGTTTTTTGTATGTTAGGGTAATTTTGTTCCTTGTGGAATTTTCTCCTTCTCTCTCTGGGCCAGGAATGGATCATGAGGTCTCAGTAACTGGGGAGAGAGTGTAAAAGAAGAAGGAACTTCCGTGTATAAGGAGCCTTAGGATTTTTTCATTGGTGGGCATTGAGTTGTCTTTTACCTTGCCACCTGGAACTGTGATGAAGTGGATAGAGACCCTTAAAATAGAGATATTGGGCTCTTGCATCCTGTAAGTAGACATTTCTAATAGCTGTGGAAGGGACCTAACCCACAGCAAATTGAACAAGAATATAGAGAGATCAGTCTGGAATGTCAAGGTGGTTGGATGATGACTCAGGAAGAACAATGGTTCACAGACAGAACTGCTGATAAAGGTGGCAGGTATCAATGTGGACCATTTTTTGAAGCATCTGCCCTCTCCCTGAATGTCCCAAAATATCTGGGAACCACATTCTGGGGTGTTGATGGGTTCATGCTACCACGTGGGTTAGGGTCTGTCTAGCCCAGCACTATCCAAAAAGAATATCACAATGTAATCTAAAATTCTTTAGTAGCCATATTTAAAAAGTAAAAAGAAACAAGTGAAATTAATTTTAATAATTATTTAACCTAATAGAGCAAATATATCATCATTTTAATATACAGTACTAGCCTAATGGTGTGCTGGTAAAACAGCTGTATGAAAAAAAAATCTGAAGTGTTAACTAATTTCAGTGATATAAATACTCTCACCATGGCAATTTTCAAGTTACAATAATGATACTAACAGTGACAATTAACAACTGTTGAATGCTAACTTATATCAGATACTCACTCTCATTGGTAGTAGATGAGTGCATGAAGGCTGGGAGGTTAAATAACTTGTCCAACGGCAAGTAGCAAAGCTTTGATTTGCATACAGGTCTTCTGACTTTTGTCCAAAGTGTCAAGAATAAAAGCAAAGTGGAATCAAAGAAGAAGCTAGAAGGATAGAAGAAAAGAAGGCTAAAAACTCTAAAGAACTGGAGTACAGTTGTAGCCCCAGTTCAGTCTGATTCCCCTACAGTTTTGAGCACAGCCATGGACAGGTGCTGGGGGAGCACAGGCATATGAGAATGAATGGGGCATGGACTCTTTTCCATGTGGGGAGACAGGCACATACACGGAGAACTCTGACATAGGGCAGACTGTGATCTGTGATAAAAGAAGAGCCTAATCCATCTTCCCCAGACTTAGCCTAGAGCAGGAGGAAGGTAGTATGGTGAAGAACTGCAAACCTGGGCAGAGGGATTGGAGGGACCTGGAGCCTGAGCAGTTCCTAGCATGACATCCTTTGGGACTTCAGGATCAGTTATAAAACAGGAAGTTGAGATCTAGGCTCCAAGTTTAACCAAGATAAGTTTGAGCTAATGCAGGAAGGAAAATGGTAGGAACTGCAGAAAGCACCAAGGAACACAGCAGAAAGTAGGAAGGGGAGGCCTGGAGGAATTCCCTAAGCTGATTTGCATAAAGCTGTAGGGGTTTTTGTGTGTGTGTGTGATTTTTGTAGAAAGATATACCCCAAGGGCTTATCAGTACAGTTTAGGAGGCAGAAATGAGTGAACAAACCATATACAGTGGTGTAGGGGGTAGAGACATAGGGAGTACTACATTTGCAAAGAGAGAGACTGCTGATTGAACCTTCCAGAAGCTTTAAGGAGTGGTTAATGTAAAATATCAGTGAAAGGATAAACACTGAAAAGCACTTACAGGTTTAAAAAAACACAAAACAATACCAGCTCTTTAGGGCCTACTCTGTATTGTATAGCTTATTTCATTCTAGCTACAATATAGGAAGAACATTCAGAAAAGAGTTCTTAGAAGGACATTGAAGATGACAGAGCGAAATTCGTTAGAGTGGGTATATCTAAGGGTAGAAACGAGAGTTTAAGAAACAGTGCTCTTTTGGTACAGTTTTTATTATTTTCAGCTGTCTTGGTCTGCTTGGGTTGCTATAACAGAATACTGTAGAGTGGATGCTTAAACAACAGAAATTCATTTTTTTTCACCGTTTGGAGCCCAGAAGGCAATCAAAGAGCCAGCATGGTCAGCTTCTGATGAGAGCTCTCTGCCTGGCTTGCACATGTCTGCCTTCTCGCTGTGGCTTCGCTTGGCAGTAGAGAGAAAAAGCAACTGGTACCTATTCTAAGAGCATTTATCCCATCTGGTCAGGGTCCTGCCCTCAGGATCTATTACCTCCCAGAGGCCCTATCTCAAAATACCATCATATTGGGGGTTAGTGCTTCAACATATATATTTTGGAGGGATGCAGACTTGCAGTTTAAAATACCAACTATTGAGGGTTTGGTACAATTAAATGAACAGACAAACCCAGATGATCTTGGTTTACATCCCAACACTATTGTGGTTAATTTTCTCTGAGACTCTGGTTCCTCATGTTAAAGATGTGGTTAGTAATTACTATGCAGTGTGTTCCTAGGAAGATTGAATGAAGAGAGGCTTTAGTGCTATATACAAACAAGACATATAAGAGCATAAGATATATTCCCATTCACCAATAATTTGGAAAAAAATCTCTAACTGATAAAAAGAAGTTATTTTCTCTTATTGAATAGTGGTTGTATATATTTGACGTGTTAATATCTGTTTAGATGTATTGACTGTTTACTGAATTGCCCAGGCCAGACATAGAGCTTATGTTTTTATTTAGAAAAATCAATAGTGTCACAAAAATAAATAGTGGAATTTAAGAACAGGCTCTGGAGTAAAAGAATCCCAGGTTTCAAATCCCAGCCCTGCCACACACTTATTGTGTGACCTTGACCAAGTTAGTTCACCTCTCTAAGCCTCAGTTTCTTTGAATTATAAAATGGGGGAAAAAATAGTGCCCTCTTCATAGGTTTGTTGTTGGGCATTGGAGAGACATTTAAGGCAGGACAATAAGCAAATGTGAAGACTCAGAAAGTGAATATTGTATTGCCTCATTTAATCAGTTAGGGACATGGACATCTATACCAGGATTTCTCAACATATTGAGAATATCTCAATATCTCAGCATTACTGATATTTTAGGCCAATAATCTTTTGTTGTAGTGGGTGCCGTCCTGTACATTGTAGGATGTTTAGCAGCAAGCATGCCTGGCCGCTAACCACTGGATATCAGTAGCACCCACCCCAAATCCGGGTAATCAAAACCATCTCCAGATATTGCCAAATGACTCCTCGGGTGGAACAGTTAAAATCACCCAGTTGAGAATCACTGGTTTACACAATTTATACCCAATTTAAAATATTTTGGAAAGAGAAAGGAATTTCTTATGTATGCCGTTTAAATTTGTTTGTGGAATGATTGTTATTTAAAGAAAATTTTCTTTTGGGAATGAGTAAATGTTCTATGTGTGACGGTGGTTTTCTTGAGAGTGTACAACTGTCAAAATTCATCTAATTGTTAACTTGAAGTAGATACAGTTTTACCTGTAACTATTTCTGTAAAGTTGATTTTTTAAAAAAAGGCTTATACTGTTATTAGTTGAAAGATTTGCCTACAATTTTTTTTTAATATTCTTGGCATTGCATACATATTTTATTTTTAGTTTTTTATTTTTTAAATTTTAAAATCTTTAATTCTTACATGCATTCCCAAACATGAACCCCCCTCCCACCTCCCTCCCCATAACATCTTTTGCATACATATTTTAAATGCACAGTTTAAGATGTAATTTTGTGAGCCAAAAATACTGTCTATTGCTTTCCATAATGGTGTAGTACTTCATGGGCATATTTCCATAGAGAGAAAAAGATTCTGCAGCAGTTCTGTGCCACTAAGTTTTAGAATCTATCATCATGCCCTAAAATAACTTCCAGTGGTTGATTCAAGATAAAGAAAAGGAACAAACATGAAGAATGAAAGGGAAAATCAGTATCGGAAGAAGAGAAGTTGACAAATAAGGGGCTAATGAGTCTGAAACCCAACGGAATATCATTATACGAGTTCACATGTACATTTGTACTACTGGTGTGCATCCGGTTTCAATGAAAAGTACACATTTCAGGTTTGCTAATCTTTCACATCTAAGATCAAAGTCCACTTATCAGGAGACTTCTGTATTTAATCGTGCCATTTTCAGTTTTGTTTAGACTCTCATTCTTCTTTGGTCCTGAAAATAGCATACTTCACATCTGTTGCAAGCAAATTTAATTTAATTGGGCAAATCTTTATAGAAAGACTATACTACTTTGGCCATGTGAGTGTGTGCGACAGAAGACTCTTGACCTCAAGATCTTTCAGTATCATGGCGGGGGGTGGGGGTGGAATGGAAACAGATTTGAATAGTTGTGTAAGACAAGACAGAGCATGAAAAATGCTGTCTACACAGGAGCAGGAACAACCGCATCCTTCTGGGAGGCCCTGAGCAAGGATTTATATCATAGAACTGTAACAATGAAACACTTTAAGTAGTCATTTGGGGATATTCACAATTTTGGCTCTTATGGAAGCTTTTAGAAATACAGATTCACAGGCACTATTCCAAACTTACAGAGTTTCTAGAGATAGGGATTAGGAATCTGACTTTTTCGAAAGCTTTCCCAGTTATTCTGATGATCAACTAGGCTTTGCGAACTTCTGATCCTACAAATCCCCTACTCAGTGCCAGAATTCTGTGAATAGTACTCATTCCTTCAGGATTTTTGTTTAGACCCTTTGGAGTACCATAAGCTCACTACCTACAAGGCAGCTAACCCTTCATGGAAAGTGTGTAGGGTGTAGGATTTTGATCATTACAGATGGAGGATAAGGATATTTGAGGCAAAATGATCATCAGAAATAAACAGAAAATGGAGATAAATTTGGAGAGACTTGGGGTTTCATTACAGAGTGACTTGAGTGTGGTGCTAAAGAATTTCAACTTAATCCTCTGTGAGATAGATACTCATCCTGCCAAACCAGTGTGGATTAGGCATCAAGGAGAATGGAAGTAGGGAGAACAGCTGTAGGTTTAATTCAGAGATTCAAATGAGATGTAATAAGGACTTGGAACAGAAGCAAAGCTTAGTTCAGTAAATACGAGTTGTATTGCAAGGATTAGGCCCTGAAGTCTGACTGATTGAGGCAAGGAGGAATGAAAGCTGATTCTGGGGTTTTGAGATTTTGGAGTGCTAAGTTAACGTAAGTTAACTAGAATGGGAACATTAAGATCAAGAGAAGATTATGACAGCAGATGGCAAATCAAGTGTTTTTGATATTTGAAATGCATTTGTTTCTATCACCTCCCATCTTACTCTGTCACCTGGCCCAGGTCAGAGCTTAGTTATGACTCCCTTTGTACACTTTTAGGGTAGCACAAAGTAAGCGCTGAAAATGTTTGATGAATTTGTATATCCTCTTTGAATATCTTCTCTCTTAACCTCTCTGCTCTAGACCAGGACCTTGTAATATTTCTCTTGAATAAGTACAGGCTTGAGGACTACCCCTGCTTACCCCAGCTCCCATTCTTTGGGTGAGTTAGAACAAGGAGCCCTGTCTGAGTTTATGAATTAGAGAAAGGTACAGTTATATGTGTGGAGGCAACCCTTTGTTCAGGACTTGGGAAGCCGAGCACACCTTTGTGGGAAGGTAAAGGCTCCCCTTCATAGAATGAAACCTCCTGTTCTAGGTCGGCAGGCATGGAGAGCCAAGTGCAGAGGTGGGCTTTTAGGCTTACCCATCCCCTCAACTGGCACAGAACACCCTGGAAAAGTCCCCTGGATGATCTCCTGGATCCCACCCTGCCATTTCTGTTTCATTCAGTGATTTTTTCCTAAAATGTAATACTGTTGTGCCCTGCTTTCCGTATTTCCCCAGTGCCTTCAGGACACAGTTCAAAGTTCTTAACCCAGCCCTGTAGAACCACCTCGAATGCAGTCCTTTCCTGACTCTGCTAGTTCTCCCTTCCTATTGTTATTTATTTTCCCCCAGCACCACAGTGTAGGCACCTGGCTCATGCTTGTCGAATAGACTGATGACTTAAGAAACAAGTGAAAAGTGTGGATTTTACCACCCAACCTCCGCCCCCCCAAATCAAAACAGTTTTCCCCCAAACTAAGCAACAAAAATGGCAGACACCACCCTCCTATACAAAAAAGTTTTGCTGCTTCCTAAACATGATGTGTTTTGTCAGTTGTCAAAGCTTTTTCTTAATCCCTTCCGCTATACTTTTTTGTAGTCTTGAAGTGGCTGTTTATTTGGAGATTGAAGATCTGTGAGAAGATAATTGCTTTGAATGAAATCTGAGGCTGCCATTGCAAGGCTGATTTGCTCTGGCGGGTCTGTGTATTGGATCTTTGTGAAATGCTTTAAAAAAATTGCACACAGATTCAGGTGACATCAGTTCAGTTCAGTTCAGTTCAGTTCAGTTGCTCAGCCGTGTCCGACTCTTTGCGACTCCATGAATTGCAGCATGCCAGGCCTCCCTGTCCATCACCATCTCCCGGAGTTCACTCAAACTCACGTCCATCGAGTCAGTGACGCCATCTAGCCATCTCATCCTCTGTCATCCCCTTCTCCTCCTGCCTGCAATCCTTCCCAGCATCAGAGTCTTTTCCAATGAGTCAGCTCTTTGTATGAAGTGGCCAAAGTACTGGAGTTTCAGCTTTAGCCTCATTCCTTCCAAAGAACATCCAGGACTGATCTCCTTTAGAATGGACTGGTTGGATCTCCTTGCAGTCCATGGGACTCTCAAGAGTCTCCTCCAACACCACAGTTCAAAAGCATCAGTTCTTTGGTGCTCAGCTTTCTTCACAGTCCAATTCTCACATCCATACATGACCACTGGAAAAACCATAGCCTTGACTAGACGGACCTTTGTTGGCAAAGTAATGCCTCTGCTTTTGAATATGCTATCTAGATTGGTCATAACTTTCCTTCCAAGCAGTAAGTGTCTTTTAATTTCATGGCTGCAGTCACCATCTGCAGTGATTTTGGTGACATACTTGACCTCCAAAAATCATGTCAACTTTGGAGATAGAGGACTGTGTCCATCTGTCCAGCACTGATCTCTGATTGATGGCTTCATTTGTTCCAAATGCTTAGACGAGCCTAATGATGAACTTTTGAAATGCTTTCATAATCTTGTCAAAAGTTCTCTCCCAGAACCTCCAACCCAGTTGCTATTTATCTTTCCACGTGTGTTTCTTCTCTTTCCACAAAGAATGTGAAAAAGTTGTGAGAATGTATTCAGTTTAAAAAGAAACAGTTAATTGTAAAACATCATTTAAGTGTCAATAAAAAATTATAAGTAGGTAAAACATGGCAGGTAGGAGATGGGAGGTGTGCCTCAGATGTGCAGGCCCAAGTGTTGGTATAGTTGGTTTAACTTTCCTGGGACATCACCAAACTGGAAATTCATTCTGTTGCAGAGTTCTCATTGGTCTGTAAAGACAGTAATTTGTATATCAGTAATTGTCCGTTTTGCTTCATAGAAGCCAAGCTATTAACAATGAGAAAACATGCTGCTTAGGCCACAAGGGTGAACTCAGTAAATGTTTATTTTTTTTTATTTAAAAATGTTTTTTTATTTTCAGCCTTAATAGTTTTCACTATTTATTTTTCAGCTGGTCTCTATTGTTTCCAACAGTTATATTAGGCTTTTTTGTTGTTGTTGCTGTGGCTCTTCTAGTCAGTTTTTGAAATAGTTACCGATTTTAATGTTTATTTATTTAGAACTATTAACTATTACTCAAGAATTAGACTCTCATAGGAATAACTGTTTAGAATTAAGTTTAGATGGAACCTGACTTCCAGTTTTGGCTTGGAGTATGTAGTGTAGTGTCACAGTCACTGTATATTTCAGACAAAAACTTAAAGACCAGTATGTTCTGCAAATGCAAAGTAAGATGATTATAATGAGGGCATCAATTCATATACTAATTGATTCAAACTGTTATTGTATTAATAAACGTACTTTCCATTTCCTATAAGCTGTTTCCCTTTTGAGTGTGCCTCATACCAATTTTCTATAAAAATAGGTTGTATATGACAGCTCATTTATTTTTTTGATATTAAAAAATTCCTCCCCCTTCCCTTCTTTAAATATCTGTTGAGCGGCTGTTGGGGGGCTCAGAGAGACATGCTGGCCCTTGGAAGAGTTGCTGTATTAAACAGCCCCTTCCAAAGCACCTGTGCTGTCCAGGATAGCATAGCACTTACTGTGTACTCAGTAAATATTTATTAATTTGAACTTGCCATTATCAATAATTTCATCATTTATTTCATTTTATCATTCTTTTCAGTGGTAAAGGGTAAGTAATGCTTACTGGTAGGATACTCTTACTTTCCAAATTCTAAGTCTACCCCTGACCTCAAAGAAATATACAACCTTCAAAGCTTATTTGAAGCTATTCATTTTTTCATTCATGCAAAAATTTATGTATGGAGAAAATGTAAAGTAGAGAAAAGGGGAAAAAGTCAGGATAGTCTTCTGCTTCTTTCCTGCTATGCTTAAAATTAGTCATATAAGTATTTACTGAATTTGCCTCAAAGATTAAATGAGAAAAAGATAGTAAGACTGTTTAGCACAGTGCCTGACACATTGTATATGCTCAGTATATACTAGTTTATTTATTATAATACCTTGGACTAAAACTAGAGGATTGCACTCCCTTATTCTGCATAATTTGCCATCCTAGCGTCATCTTTTTTTCTTTTTTTCACTTCAAGGATGGTCTTTGTGTGCCTTTTTTTCCTGAATCTGTAGAATGGATTCTATGCTTAGTTACCCAATGAAGTTCAGGCAAGAACTTAAGCTAGCATTTTCCTCAGATTTCTTCTATGATTTAAGATAGCTTGGGGAAGAGATAGGTGAGCTTCTAGATCAACGGATGATGATTTTTATCTTTATCAAGTGACCCACAATTTGGTTACTGGTGCAATGAGAAATTAAGAAAATAGCACACTTTTATGACTGTCTTTTCACAGTCACTCAAATCAGAACTGGAATGCCACAAAAACAACTCCCTGTTAGCCCAGAGAAAAAAAAAGAAAGAAAGTAAAGGGGAAATTCAGATTAGTCACAAAGAAGTTCCCCCGCCTGCCTGCAAAAGCTGAAGCATTAAAACTGAGAGAGTCCTCTCTGCTCTTTCAATCGCCTCTTATCTCTGGTCCTGGGACCTCTGTGTATCTTCTAATTGATACACCTTGTGTTGGCTTCATCTCCTTCTTTTTGGGGAAGAAGTCAGTTCTCTCTCAGGTTTCCCCCTGTCACAGTTTTCATCGTCCCTGCATCCAGATTGTGAAGATGGAAGGGGTCCAGCCCCTGGATGAGAATGTGGGAAATGCACCAGGCCGGAGATTCTTGAGGAACAAGCTATTGCTGGTGGCCTCCATAATTCAGGGGCTGGGGCTTCTCCTGTGTCTCACCTACATCTGTCTGCACTTCTATGCTCAGGTAAGATGCACCAACCAACATGTCCTTTCCTCCAGCTCAGGCTGATGGCAGCTCCAAATGGTCACTTGGAAATAGTCTGACACCAAAATTGTTTTCCCTTTTCTGCTCAGCGATTGTAAAATGTGGTCAAGCACCCTCGTGTCTCTCTTTTCCTTCCTTTTTTTCAGCAGTGGCCGTGGTGAGGCACAGTGGAGATAGGGCAGGGGCACTGCTTCTGGATTAATCTTTTTCTTTACAACACAAAAATCCTGGTGTTCTTTTGTGAACTGTCACTTTGAAGCTTTGAGTCCCTGACATACCTACTTGGTTTATCTGTTCTGCTAGTAAGCAACTGATCAGGGAATCAATGTAAAAAGGAAATAAAAACTTTATTATTTCCTTTTTACATTATTATACTTTCTCATTGTATTCATAAACCCCATAGACTCAAGGAGATATGCTTTCTGAAGAATGCTGAAGGTATCAATATTAAGTTCTTTTAAATAGCTAACCTATATATATTTAAGAACAGAGATATATGTGTTCATGTCTGTATGTGCACATGGCTGAACGTTTATCCCAACAACTTGATCAGACATTGTTTTTCACAGTCTTTCTCTACCAATCACAACTTGCTGACATCACTTTGTCCAATACATTATGTAGTGGAAGATCATCATTTTAGTATCCCCCCAATGAAGAAATTCTTTCCATTTTTCCATCTCTTTATTCTGGTCCTGTTTAAATTATTATTTTTTTCATAGTTGCTCATATATAGAAACATTATTTAGCTCTTTAAGGATGTTGTTGACTGCAGGAGATTCCACTGAAAAAGAAAATAAATGTGTAGTGGCCCCGTGTTCCCTTGTTGGGGCTAGTCTGATAATTCCTGTTTGCCTGGTGGTTGCTCTTGGTTAGAAAAATCACTGGTAAAGGTCAGACAATGAGAACTTTCATTTCTGATGGCCAGGTCACAGACTGGGTACCTCAAATTAGATCAGGATAAGATGAGCAGAGTTCTAGAGGATGCCTGGGCATGTCTCTGTCTACAGGAAACGGGTTTCGGTGCCTGCAGTCTAATGAGGGTGCGGTTGTGATCACTGTCCCGCAGAGGGTGCTCGTGTCTCCAAATTCCCAAAGGGTACTAGTGTCATGCTCAAGTCTGCAGACCAGTGAGCACCCCAGCACACCCGTACTGTCTTTATCACGCCACACATTTCCTTCTCTGCGCAGAACCCTTTGGGTGAAATTAGAGTAGGTGATTTTGGGGAGAGGGTGTCGGGGGAGGAGCAAAGTGTCCATGGCAGGATGCCCAAGACAAAGACCGGAATTAGGCTCTTCCGAGAAGAAAACAAAGAGAGTAACCCAAAATAGAACAGCTGAGTTTATTCACCAGGTCCGGGAGCCCTGAGACTGCTTTTTGAAACGACTGCTTTTTGAAACAACCGCAGTGTTACATATTTCCTTGCACTGTGGGATGATTAAAAAACAAAACAAAACAGAACAGATGGCCCCAGTCGAGCCTCAACAGTTAATTGCACTAGGGCTCAGAGGATGGGAGAGAGCAAAACATGAAACAGATACAGATGTATAGCTAGCTGGTGGCAGGGGCCACCCTGGAATATCAATACCCAGGGGAGGCAGAGGAGAGAGATTCTTTCTAGCAAGTCAGCCAGCAATTCTGTGCTAGAACGTGGAAGGGCAGCTGAATGCTTGCCTCCAGGATACTAGAATTCACGGTGAGCTGATCTTTGGGAGAGAATTAGCTTTCTCTGGTCCTGGCACAGAAATGAAAGCAAAGATGGAAGAGGTACGTTAGAGCTGTTTGCTCAAAAAAATGTGTTCTTATATACTCTAGATACAAAATTTTCTGTGGCTCAGATATTTGAAATTGTTCATTTGACATTAATTATTTTTTTATTTCTCACTAGACTGTTTTAGCTAACACAATTTCTTACACTATTAATGGGACCCAAGGCAGCACGATGTGTCCTTAATTGTAATCTCATACACTTTGTTAAGGGAAAGGATAGCTTAGAGAGGTTGTGTGTGTTTTTCCCAGAACTTGATCAGTCATGGTGGCAGCAGTGTGTAGAGGAGAGAGACTGAGAGAAAAGAGTATAAAGTAACTGCTGAAGAATGAACATAGACTAAGAGCTTTTCTAAATTTATGGGTAAGATTGTTTGGGATTTTGGTTGAAGGATAGGTAGGTGGGGATGCCTATCAAAGCTCTACTTTTATAAGACATTGTATTACAATGATCTATAGAGCTGAAATACTCATCATTTACCTAGTTAAATTGGATCTCTTTTATTGTAGGAGAAAGATATTTGGGGAATAATCATGATTTTTCCTTATTTCTTAGATTTAATTTTTAACTTCATAAAAATTTTCCTGTGTGGATGACTCTGTGAAAAAAATATAGATATGTAACTGTTAAACTCCATTTGGCAGTCAGCCTTCCTTTCAATCAAGTTTATTTAGTAATCTTTGTTTTCTTACCACTTGGTTAAGTTTTACTACGTGAAAAGCAGAAGTTTTTGTTTTTGAGATGGCACATAAAAAGACCTTACCCACTCCCTATGTAATTCACTTCCCTCTTTGGACACTGATTTTCTCATCTGAAACTTGAGGCAGTTGGATCAAATGGCCAGAAATATCTCTTCCAGGTCAATATCCTGTGAATATGTAGTTTATACTCATAAAATGTGTATGAGGATCTGAGAAATACAAATCTAAGTGAACAGATTTTTGTGCCTAAGCTTATGAATACCCTGGTTCTTAAGAAGGGACTGGGGGAAATCAGATTTGTACATATACATGTAATCTGTATTTATTCATATACTATGCACGTTTCTAAATAACTTATTCTGGGTTAGCAAAATACCTTATTTAGAAAGGGGAAAGAAATAGACACTGTAGAATAATATCCATGATGCAGGTTACAAAATTGAGTCACAAAAACCAATACAATTATTGGGGCTGCCGCTTGAAGTATCAGGCTTCCAGGCTTCCCTGTAACTTCAGCTTGGAATGATGGCAGAAAAAAGCTGATATATAAGGTGAGAAGCTTTTGTAAATTATACCCATGTATCTCAGAGCTATTGAAGCTGGGCTCTTCCAAGATCTGTATCAGAGCACTTGAAAGATGTGCTTTTAGTGATTATTTATCAGCAAATCCCACCCACAGTTAATGGTTTATATTCTTACCGCATTTATTCCTGGAGAAGACAGAAGGGGAGGTCATTGAGCTGACCAGTTCTATATCCTCAATGGCCAGAGTTAGAATTCAGTTTCTTGGTGAAGTTTCAGACTATAACTTGGACTTTATATCCTTTAGGAAGAATAAGAGGCATTTTTGCTTAAAAATTTTCGTCTCAGATTTTAGGTCAAATTAGATGTGTCCCCATGTGATTTTAACACGTTTTTAAGATTTTTAATGATAGACATGGAAATAAATAATTTTCAGTGCAATTGAATTTGCATTTTATAAGCAATTTTATGGGCTTCCCTGATCGCTCAGTTGGTAAAGAATCTGCTTGCAATGCGGGAGACCCTGGTTCAGTTCCTGGGTTGGGAAGATCCCCTGGAGAAGAGATAGGCTACCCACTCCAGGATTCTTGGGCCTCAGAAACCTGCCACGATGTAGTCCACAGTGTTGCAAAGAGTCAGACACGACTGAGCGACTGAACTCAACTGAAGCAATTTTAGGGACTTCCCTGATGGTTGAGGTGGTAAAGAATCTGCCTAAATACAATACAGGAGATCCAGGTTCAATCCCTGGGTTGGGAAAATCCCCCTGGAGGAGGGAATGGCAATTTTATGGGAATTAAAAAGAAACACCTGAAGTATTGAACTGATTTGTCATTAAGTATTTTGAGGCTCTTAAAGGAGATGCTACTGAAAATGCATAGACTTGTTAGGTTGAACAGACATTAGACACAGTCCACTTGCAGATAGGAAAACAGAAACTGAGGGAGGATAGAAGCAGGAGAAGGAGGTGATGCTTCAGCTGATATTAGGAGTAGAGGGACTTCTCTGGTGGTCCGGTGGTTACGACTGCCTCCCACTGTAGGGGGTGCAGGTTTGATCCCTGGTTGGGGAGCTAGGATCCCACATACCTTGGGGCCAAAAAACCAAAACATAAAGCAAAAGCAATTTTGTAATAAATTCAATAGAGACAAAAGATGATCTGCATCAAAAAGTCTTAAAAAATAGTAGAAATTCTTAAAATAGACAAGAGGAATGATGGTGGCTGGGTGTGGGCAGAAGGCTTTCTAGGTAAAAAGGCAAGTTGTTCAGAATGGTTGGAGGTGAGTGTTCATTGGAGAAAGTAGTTGAAGATGAAGTTGAAAATCTAGGTGGAGACAGGACACAAAAGGTCTTGTGACGTGTGCTAAGGGAACAAACTTCATTCCATTCTGAACAAAAGAAAATGCAGGAAAAATTACCCAAGTTGTTGCTTCTCCAGATTTCACTTCTCTTTCATGGTCTGCTGCTGCTGCTGCTGCTGCTGCTAAGTCACTTCAGTCGTGTCCGCCTTTGTGCGACCCCATAGACGGCAGCCCTCCAGGCTCCCCTGTCCCTGGGATTCTCCAGGCAAGAACACTAGAGTGGGTTGCCATTTCCTTCTCCAATGCATGAAAGTGAAAAGTGAAAGTAAAGTTGCTCAGTTGTGTCTGACTCTTAGCGACCCCGTGGACCGCAGCCTACCAGGCTCCTCCGTCCATGGGATTTGCCAGGCAAGAGTACTGGAGTGGGTCGCCAGTGCCTTCTCCGCTTACATGATCTGCTGCTAAGTCGCTTCAGTCGTGTCCAACTCTGTGCAACGCCATAGACGTTGTCCCTGGGATTCTCCAGGCAAGAACACTGGAGTGGGTTGCCATTTCCTTCTCCAATGCATGAAAATGAAAAGTGAAAGTGAGGTCACTCAAGTCGTGTCCGACTCTTCCCAATGCTATGGATTGAAGCCTACCAGGCTCCTCCATCCATGGGATTTTCCAGGCAAGAGTACCGGAGTGGGGTGCCATTGCCTTACATGGTCTACATGCTGGCAAATACAGAAAATGTGTCTCATCTCACTTAGCGCTAGGGGGCACCACAGTAAAACTGACAGTTCTTTAACTTTTAAAGAGAACCCACTCTTTTTTTTTTTCTTGAGGAGTTAAGATTAGAACACTTTTCTCAAGAAGCCAAGTGCTCATCCATGTGAAAGAGGATGAACAATATCAGGAGCACATAATATTATTCACTGTTTATGCAGTGATATTTTATACAAGAAAAATTTAGATATAGGTTCTGACCCAAGTACTGAAAATAGGACAGAGATTGTTTAGACAGGAATCATGCTGGAAAATGTCAAGTATATACATATGAATAGAAACAAATGCACATACTCAGAGGAGAGATGTAAAGTGAGCAGAGAGGCTTTTGGTATAGACCTTGGAATATAACCTCCCTATTCCTCTGACTTCAGCTCCTAGCTGCTAGACCTAGCCTTGCCTAATGGCTGACCACCTTGCCCTTCCAATTCTGTTTCTTTTAATAGAAATTATTTCTGTATTCCTCACTCTCAGAGAACCTGCAGGTTCCCACCCACTTCAGGAATTTTGCATTCATGGCTAATGAATGTTAATCTTCTGGGACCATTTAGGTTGAGGGAGCCATGTACAGTGTTCAGTTCAGTTCAGTCGCTCAGTTGTGTCCGACTCTTTGTGACCCCATGGACTGAAGCACGCCAGGCTTCTCTGTCCATCACCAACTCCCGGAGTTTACTCAAACTCATGTCCATTGAGTCGGTGATGCCATCCAACCATCTCATCCTCTGTCATCCCCTTCTCCTCCTTCCTTCAGTCTTTCCCAGCACCAGGGTCTTTTCAAATAAGTCAGTTATTCGCATCAGGTGGCCAAACCCAATATCTTATGGCTTGCATGTTTTGTTTGTAGCTAAATGAAGGAATTAAAACAATTTTTATATAAAAATGCAATATATCTTCTCAAAATTTTAGGGAAGTCATTGCGGTATAGGAGAGAATACATTGGATCAGGAACTAGAAGACTCAGTCCAGTGTTTTAGCTTTGTGACTCTGGGTAAATTCCCTGAAATTCCCTGAGTTTCAGCTTTAGCATCAGCTTCCAATGAATATTCAGGACTGATTTCCTTTAGGATGGACTGGTTTGATCTCCTTGCAGTTCAAGGGACTCTCAAGAGTCTCTTCCAACACCACAGTTCAAAAGCATCAATTCTTTGGCACTCAGCTTTCTTTATAGTCCAACTCTCACATCCATACATGACTACTTGAAAAACCATAGATTTGACTAGATGGGCCTTTGTTGGCAAAGTAATGTCTCTGCTTTTTAATATGCTGTCTAGACTGGTTATAACTTTTCTTCCAAGGAGTCTTAATTTCATGGCTACAGTCACCATCTGCAGTGATTTTGGAGCCCCCAAAGTTAAAATTTGTCACTGTTTTCATTGTTTTCCCATCTATTTGCCATGAAGTAATGGGACCAGGTGCCGTGATCTTCATTTTCTGGATATTGAGTTTTAAGCCAACTTTTTCGCTCTCCTCTTTCACTTTCATCAAGAGGCTCTTTAGTTCTTCTTTGCTTTCTGCCATAAGGGTGGTGTCATCTGCATATCTGAGGTTATTGATATTTCTCCTGGCAATCTTGATTCCAGCTTGTGCTTCATCCAGTCCAGCATTTCTCATGATATACTCTGCATGTAAGTTAAATAAGCATGGTGACAATATACAACCTTGACGTACTCCTTTCCCGATTTGGAACCAGTCTGTTTTTCCACATCCAGTTCTAACTGTTGTTTCTTGACCTGCATACAGATTTCTCAGGAGGCAGGTACAGTGTTGTTATTCCTATTTAGGAAATGAAAGGATAGCAGCTGAATGGCAAAGTAGAAAGGTTATTTCGCATAGTCACAGATAAAATATAGGGTAGTACTGGATGGAATTGGATTCCCCAATATCTTATGGCTTGTGTGTTTTGTTTGTAGCTAAATGAAGGAATTAAAACAATTTTTATATAAAAATGCAATATATCTTCTCAAAATTTTAGGGAAGTCATTGAGGTATAGGAGAGAATACATTGGATCAGGAACTAGAAGATTCAGTCCAGTGTTTTAGCTTTGTGACTCTGGGTAAATTCCCTGAAATTCCCTGAGTATCAGTTTAATCATCTCCAAAACTGGAATTTGATTATTGTGAGGAACAAATCTGTTACAGAGCTTTGTAAATGTTCAAATTATTATATTTATAAACGTGCTTCGATAAGCATACCACACACTAAAATGTTTACCTTGTAGCACACATGCAATGCCATAACTCAGACCTCAGAAAGCGTATCATAGGTAAGGTCAACCTTAACTTCATGAATTTGGCTTTCCTACTGTAATTTTTAAGATTAAGAAAAACCCCTTGAAATAATTTTAGCTTATTTGAATTTAGATGTCTAATTAAGATGCCATGGCTGTATTAGCAAAGGAAAAATGAAGGGGAGAATTTATGAGCATATAAAATATTATCAGGTTAGTGTCTGAAAGTGGTTCAGAAATCTAAAATGACACACTTGGAAGACATGGCCCAGATGGGTTCCATTTCCCCTTACATTAATGTAGTTCATCCAATTCTCTAATAACTTGGTTGCCAAATAAGGCAGAAACTTATACTTAGAAGAGTGGTCTGGTTCACAATACTAGAAATGTTGGAGCTAAGAGGGGCATAATTATATATATTTTTTCTTCTCAGCAAATCTTTCATTCTGAAATGCAAGTTTGATGTGTTATTAATTTGTATAAATTTGACTCGCTTTGATAATATTGAAAATGCTAGTTAAGAACACACTCTGACAGAAAGAGCAGCAAGTAGACCCAAACTTTAGTTCTTCCATTGAATAAGGGCTACGGATAGAAAGCTTCACTCCCAGGATGTTATATAGGTGGGGATCTGGGGGGATGAGTGTAAATAATATACCCTCCAGCTGGGCTGTCCTGTAGGTCACATAGCACGAGCCTACAGAACCTAAGATCAAAATGAAAATGATAATTAACGTTGCAAAAAATTATAAGCATCCAAATAGTCACCAAGGGAAATTATAAAATCTTTACTGGGTTATAAAAGAAGTTGTAAAAGACATGTTTTACTGCTCAGTAATGTAAAATGTATTTTGAGTTAGCTATGTGTTGGGTGGTTAATGTTTTTAATTTCCAAGGCCTGTAAAAATCTTGATCTGGCCCTGAATGTGGTTTGATGAAGACTGGAAACTCAGCTCTTTTTAGGGAGAGGTTGACAGGCGTCACTCATGGTGCTACTTGCAATACCATCTCTAGTTTTGCGATCTTGTCCCTACGTTGTCCTTACTTCTTCACTATGATCTTGGATGGTGACAGATCTTTGTAGGCACTTTTACAATGAGGAAATCTGAGGCATAGAGACTTGTTTAGGTCAATATAGGAAGGTCTGGTTATAAATCAGGACTAGGTTTAAATTCTAGTCCTGTCTCTTTCCATTACACCTGGCCAAGACTCAGCGGCTCTAAGCTGTAAGCATTTTACCTGGATGTTTAAAAATTTTTTCCTTTCCTGACATTAATTGCTTATGTAGAAAAACTGGGGGAAGATTTATAACCTGGAATAAAAGGAAGAAAGATTCTTTTAAAAAAAGAATCTGAATCTCCTGCCACAAATTCAAATAACGCAATCAATGAAGCTTTAACAAATGTGTAATACCTTATAGGTTATTTTGATAAATCATTGCCATGTATGATTCATTCATAGAAGAGAAAGGGGACTTGGACTGGGGCATTGGCTCAGTCATTTATTCACTCCAAGCTGTAGTGTTTTTTAAACAATAAGGAGATTAGACTATATAATCTCCATGGGGCTTTCTAGTTCTGTCAGACTGATTCGAAGAATTAATTCAATGTTGTAAGTGTGATTTCACACTATATGCAAATATCTTTTCAACCAGGGTGGCACCGCAAATTTGGTAGCTTAAAAGAAATGTAACCTTTCGCAGTTTTGGAGGATAGGTATTCAGAGTCAGCATCTTAGCAGTACCCTGCTCCATCTGAAGGCCGTAGGGAAGAATCCTCCAGGATCCTTCTGTGCCTCTTCCTAGCTCCTGAGGGCTCCCAGCAATCCTTAGTGTTCCCTGGCTTGATAGTACTGGGTAACCTAGTTGAATACAGCTCTTCAGTAAGAATTTCACAGAGGGCTAGCTTTAATAGCTAGTTTCTCGATTTGGATTATAAAGCAAGCATACTTTGATTTTTGCATCAGGTGCTTCATTTCTCTTCCATTATTTAACAGGAAGGCTTTAGTTTAAAATGTCATTATCATTATTGTTACCACCAGCACTATCATCGTTCCACTGCTGTTCTGTGATGATTTTTACCAGTCACCAGTCTTAGTTCACACTATAATGTAGCTTGAGGATTATTTAGCCTTACTGCAAATGAGGCTAAGAGCCTCATTGCATAGACAACCCAAAAGATACTCATGATTCTTCATTAACTATCAGAGGGAGCCACTTGGGGAGAAAACCTGTTCTTTTGTTACAGCTGAGGGATTTATTATCGTGTATTATTGTGTTGAAAAAATCTTTGGTTCAAAGGATCTTCTTATCCACCAATAATTTGGGTTTTCTCTTTTGAATGTTCTGATTTTCCTAATCTCTGGTATTGAAAAAGTCCTTAGATAGTCCCCATTTCTCTCTGCTTATTCAACCATCTTAATTGAGAGTTAAGAAATGAGGACATAAAAATGAGGAAATTCAAAACTGAGAAAGGAAAGGACTTGTTCTGGCTTATGACCAGACCTGAGTGTTCTATTCCCAGCCCAATGCCTATATGGCCAATGAGATGGGGAATGAGTAACTATGGATAGAAAGATACTGATCATAATAATTGTGCTATCCCCTTTGTACTCAAGGATGAATGGGGCAGTTTAATAAAAGCCTCGAGCCACATATGGTGTTGGCTAATGTCCCCTGGAGGAGGGCATGGCAACCCACTCCAGTATTCTTGCCTGGAGAATCTCCATGGACAGAGGAGCCTGATGGGGTACAGTTCATGGGGTTGCAAAGAGTTGGACATGACTGAGTGCCTATGCATAGCATAGAGCAAGTGTCAGGGCACAGTCTAAGGGACTCAGTAACTATTTATAAATGCCATTATGTTTAAGGCAGTGTAAGATTTATGATAATGCAGTGGGTACCTTGTAAGCCAACTTTTCCAGTTGCTTTGCTGCTGCTGCTGCTGAGTCATTTCAGTTGTGTCTGACTCTGTGCAGCCCTATGGACTGCAGCCTGCCAGGCTCCTCTGTCCATGGGATTCTCTAGGTGAGAGTATTAGAGTGGGTTGCCATGCCTTCTTCCAGGGGATCTTCTTGACCCAGGGATCCAACCTAGGTCTCCTGCATTGGAGGTGGATTCTTTACTGCTGAGCCACCAAGGTAAAGACTAGGATATTTCGAAAATTACCTGATTCCCAAGGTGAGGAAGGGAGTTGTTTCTTTTTTTCAATTTAATTTTTTAAAATTGAGGTATAGTTCATGTATAAGATTATGTAAGTTTTTTTCGGGTGTATAATAGTGATTCACAATTTTTAAAGATTGTATTTCATTAATTGTTATTATAAAATGTTGGTTTTATTCCTTGTATTGTACAGTACATGCTTGTAGCTTATTTTACACATGGTAGTTTGTACTTTACAGTCCCACTTCCCTCTCTTCTCACTGGTAACCACTGTTTTGTTCTCTATATTTGTGAGTCTGTTTCTTTTTTTGTTATATTCACTATTCTATGGGAGTTCTTAGAAATGTTTTGGCAGACCCCTCTGTTAGTGTACTTGAGGAATTTGCCAGCAAATGTGGAAAGGGAAACCCAGATAAAAGAAAATCTTCCCCTTGAGGATATAAAGAATTGCAAATCACAAAATTTTGAAGGTGTGTTCATGTCACATGGATGCTTTTGATTCATTTGGTTGTTTTTCTGAGTACTTGATACTCCTCTTAGGGATCCATTAATTGCTGTGTTTGGGACAGTGAAACCATAGTTCCTCTTCTCTGAGATAGAGAGGAGAGGGTCAGTAAGTAGAGGCTAGCTATTACTAAATAAATTTGACAAGAAAAGTGGAAGTGGTTAGAGAGAGGGAACTATATTAGAATATCACATGGGCTGTGTAGTAGAGAGTATAGTAAGAATTTAAATAGAGGGATTACAGCAAAAAGGTGTTGGCAGCCATGGTGAAGGGTTGATAGAGAAAAGAAAGTCTAGAATGACAGTTAAAATGGCTTTTCTTTGTGTTCTTTCATCTTAATAGACTCTTTATTCAACATGATTTTCAAAGTCACACATCTGCATGTCTAAGAAATATCACCTTGAGGATAAACTTTCCTGATTATGGAAGACTGGCCAAATGATCAGTTTTTGTTCATTTCTATTCCTTTCTCTGAGTTGGATTCTGAACTTTCCTGATCAGAAGTCGGGGCCCATCTCTTTGTAAGGGAGTTTCCATCAAGTACACACTAAATCCACCAGGAGAAGAGTCTGCCTTCCCAACCCACTGTAATGGGTAAATAAGGAAAATTCCATCTTCCTCTTCGGAGGCTCATTCAGAAACACCCTCAGAGCCTATAAGACTTTGCTTTCATAATCTCTCAGGTCTTCTCTGATTGACGTGAAGCCCATTGTTGGGGAGGAGACATTCACATCCCTGCGAAGGTTGCATGCTGAACCACGATTCCCACTGCATACCTGTTTCTGCACTGTCCTCCACTGACTCACATCTCATCCCACTCTGACCTGGGATCTTGACTGATAGCAAGTGAGGAAGGGCAAGGCCCACATAGTGAATGCAGAGCCTACTTCCTGGTTTCACATTTGATGAGTATCATTCCCTCCTGCCACAGATACACCCCCTCCAGGACAAATGCCACATGAGTATAAGGTTGGCAGCCTCATGCCACATCCCAGTGAGTCAGAATAAGAAATTCACACATTCTAGAGATGAGCTCATGAAGCAAGCAGCACCTTTTGGGGAGCATGGTACAGGTGGCTGGATAAATGCTGTATATCAGACCTTTTCCATCTTTGTTCTCAGATAGTTCAGCGTTTCAGGTACTGAGAGAGGTCAGGAAAGGACATTATTCTGACTCACTTTGCATCACCTGCTTGCTGCCTGCTTTATTTGTCCTGCTGCCCCTTGCCAGGACAGTTGCTTCTAATTAGAGTCCAGCTAATGGCTTTGCCAACCTGAACTATACAAACAACCTTGGAGAGTTGACTGAAGAGCTCTTTTCTGGAGAATGTTAAGATATTTTGAGATATATCTGAGTATTTTGACAACTATCAAAAACCTAATCTTTTAATCTTGTTTAGTATTGAAAATTAAAAATAAATTAATCTTGAACCCTCAGAAAAATGTTTTCATAGGGGTTTTTTACTCTTAAGATAGAATAGGATAAAGAGAAAGGATGTTATCATGAACTTGAGGTTCAGTCAAACTCAAGTGAATACCTGTTTATTCCTGAGCAAGTTCTTAACAACACTGATTCTCATTTCTTTCTATCTATAAGACATGAGTATTATTTCTACTTAATAGTATTATTTTGAAAGCAAACAAGGTAATGAATTTCAGAAAGAGTAATGCAGTGCATGGCATGTTTTAAGTTCTAAGTAAGTTTTTACTGTTTTTCTTGAATACACCAAAAATGGTCTAGACCCTTCCTCTAGGCAGTGCCTTTGGATTCTCTGGGTCCTCTTTCTCTTTCAAGGCCTAAGCCCACGTCTTTCCTCCTTAAGCTGCCAAAGCCTGCAGTTGTTTTTTCTGTTCTCTGGAACCTTGTGGCATAAATTGCCTACTGCTCTTTGCCATTGATTTTATGTGGAGGAATTATCTCCCCAGTTGACATACAAGTTTGTCAAAACTAAGGACTGTGTATTCTTTCCCTTTGTGTTCTTAGAGTTGAATGTAATACCTGTCAAATAGTAGGTAATGATCAATGGTGTTTCAAATCACCAATAATATGACAATCATATAATCTATTCAATCAACTATTAAATAATACTGATAGTTGAGCACCAGCTTTAAGATAGGCATGATTTTTGCCAAGGGAATGGTTGAAGATATATTTTCTGGATTTGGGCCTTCAGGAGTTCACAGTAGAGTGTAGTAATTCTCAAACCTTGAACCTTGGGTGTTTGTAAAAATGAGATTACTGCGTCCATCTAGACCTTTTGAAATGGAATCTTTATGGCAATCTTTAACTGGCAATCTACACATTTTTATAGATTTCTGAAGTGACTCTAATGTATATGGTGGACCATGTAATGTATGATGGTGCACCATGTAATGTATAATGGTGGACCAGCTGACCTTTAGTTGCATCAACAGCTGCTCCTAGACAGGGCATATGCATTACTCAGTCAGTTGGTCAGGTAGCCCATGTATCAGCTGCCTCTGAGTACTCTGTGTTCTTGGCTCTAATTATGACAGCCCCCAAGCCCAGGAGAGAAGCCTAAACTTTTGGCTATCCCTTTGCATTCCCATGATGAGGTCGTCATGAGACCATCACCCTGCCAATCTGCTGTGTATGATCACATCTTCCTTCCTCCAACTTGGCACTAAATGGACACAAGGAATGTACTATTAGTAAAATCTTCAAAGAAATTTCTCTCCACTTGAAATTTGCATGAGGAGAAGAAAAACTGTTGTTGTTGTGTGAAACAATGAAATTTCTTCTGGATTCCAGGGGGCTGGAGTTGAATCCCTTTACTTCTGTGGGTCTCATTTTCTTCATCTATAGAATACAGTGTTCAATTGGAAGATGACTTCTTTTATACTCATGCTTCTGAGGCCATCTCATTGAAACTTCAGGACTGTACTTTGATCCTGGTGTACTGACTTACAAGAATTTCTAGTCCCCTTTGAAGATAGTATGAGCTCTTCAGACTTTGTAGCTTGTCCTTACATGAAAGTCCTTTGGGATCTTTGATATAGTCCATTTTTTTTTCTATTATCTGGTGAAGATATGAGGATTTTTATTTTCTTGATATACATATATATATATAAAATTATGCCTGTGGGTAAAATTAATATTTTCTGATTTTTTCCTGGTAATTTTTCTTATAAAGCCAGAATCATTTGGTGGTGTTCTTCTGGGCTACAGAGAGCTGATATTTTAGGGATTTGGTTGGACTTCCTTTGTTTTTAATTAGTTCTCTCATTCTGTAGTCATATGTAAAGCTAAATTAGTGTTATATAGGCTAAATTAAGAATATGACATGGATCTTGTCTCCCATGAGCATCCAAGAATAATAGCTGACATTTATCAGCTCCTTACAGTGTTCCAGGTCAGGTGCTAAAAATTTACGTACATGATCTCATTCACAAAAACCTGAGATACAGGGTTTACTCTTTCCATTTTATAGATGAAGAAGCTAAAAGTCAGCAAGGTAATGACATTTTCCCAAGAGCACACAGCTAGGTAGTCTTGTAGTGGAGAGGAGACATGTATCCATTGGTGGTAGAATGAAAATCAGTAGAGTAATTTAAGTTTTTTTTTCCTTACATCAGGGTTCACTCTTGGTATTGTACATTTTATGGATTTTAGTAAATGAACAATAACATGTACCTACCATTAGAGTATAGCGCAGAATAGTTTCACTACTCTAAAAATCTTCTATACTTCACCTATTCATCTCTCCCTCCTTCCTCACCCCTGGCAACCACTGCTCTTTAACTGTCTCTGTAGTTCTGCCTTTTCCAAAACGTCACACATTTGAAATCATACATTATGTATTCTCTTCAGATTGTCTTCTTTTACTTAGTAATATACATTTAAAGTGTGTCCATGTCTTTCCATGGCTTGAAAGCTCATTTCTTTTTAACTCTGAGTGTTACCCCATTGTTTGGATGTATCACAGTCTATTTATCCATTCAACCTACAGCAGGATATCTTGATTGCTTTTCCTTGACAAGTTTTAACAATAAGAAACAAAGCTATTATAAACATCCATGTGAATAGAGTAATTGTTAAGTACTTGCTATGGGAGAACAGAAGCCAGGGATTTGATTTAGGCCTTGAAGTTAATATTTTGATGGGTAGACATAGATGAAGGGACATTCTTGGTGGAGAGAACAAAGGAAGCAAGTGTTTTTTTAATGCTTACCACGTGCCAGTCAAACTCTCGAGTATTTTCACGTATGTTAACTTACTTGAGCTTTACAGTCATCTCCTTGAGCATTGTAATAGTAATATACCTTATTTTCACAGACATGAAAGCTAAAGCTCAGATGTGGTATATAACATCCAAATTCAACAGAACTAGAGAAGTCACAATTTGAGCAAAATCTTATTCCCAAGCCTGCGCCCTCTTGTTTTGTCCTACCAGGCTTTATTTAAAGGATTAGAGGAAATAGTTGATTTGAGCGTAAAGCACAGAAGGGATATGGGTAGCAGTAATGCTTGACAAGGAGGTTGGCACCAGGCCATAGAAGGCCTTGAATTTGGCACTGTGGGGGTATTTCTGGGCAGTGGGGGTATTTCTAGTCAGCATGAAGTAATTAGGTTTGGAGGATGGAGGGCGAGGTTGTGGATGGTCATGGAGCAAGAGAAAGAACCATTTTATTTCACAAAATGGCCAAGGCCTGGTGGTGTTGATGCTAGGAAGATGAGAAAATGTGAATTTCTAATGCTGGGTAACCTTCAGGAGGAAAGGAAGCCTGGAGTTGAGTTAATCTACCTAAAAGAGGAAGTCCTGCGTGCTTTCCTTGCTGCTTGTCAGCATCTTGGTCTCAGAATGTCTTCTTGATCATTACCGCTCTGACTTCATCACAGTATTTCAGAACATTGGGAAATGTCATTGTTTTGGAGGAACATTATGGAAAGTTTACACAGTCAGTCAAATAATCAGATCATGAGGACTTTCAAGTTAGAGAGTTTGACGTAAATTTGGGATGAAGAGGCTTCCTGTTTCTCTCTTTCATTGAAATTGGTGTAGGGTTGCAACTTTTAAAATTTAAATCATTAACAGTGCTGAAAGGGATGTCACTGATCTTTGAGGAGTTTCTAAGGATGGAAAAAGCTGACGCCCAGAGAAGTTATGCAGTTTGCCCAAGTACTTGCCCGGCTGGCGTTAGGACCAGGTAGCTGCATGCTGAGCCCTGTGCTCCTTGGGCAGCTGCCCAGGCTGCTTCTGACTTCAACAAGGTGGCCAAGCGACCAGCCTGCCCGGAGAGCAGGGAGCATTCATTTACCCAGGGAATTATGGTGTTTGGATAATGTACCTTTTGAGAGGCCTTCTAGAACATCGCTTTAAGCGTGAAGGACACTAGTCTAGCCTCACAAACAGTCCACAGAGGGGAGAGAGCCAAAGAGTGTCAGGTCGTCCCGAGTCAGCACCTCTCTGAGTGCTCACCACTGACTAATATCGCTCTAGGGGCCCAGCTACTGGCAGGGCTCAGCAAGGCTCTCCCTTCTTCCTACACCGCCTGTTGGTTTCAGCTTGGTGAGGCTTGTGACTTTACGTACAAGGGAAGTAGGGGATTCTTCATCCGCGTGGGCAGGCCCCAGTGAGTCCGTTTGACTGCTGCTATGAGTGTGCCATAAAAGTGGGAAGCAGGGACTCCACACCCCAGAGTATGAAAACAAATTCCTCCCCAGACCTTTGATCCGAACATCTTGCCAAAAATAACCTGGTGGGAGGAGCTGTTGTTCTCTGCAGGCACAATAGGTGGTAGGTTTCTCTGTTTGTTTGTTAGTTTCTATTTCCCTTCTTAGTAGGTAATGTAAAATTTAAAAAATACAAGAAAGTAAGCCATGGAAAATAAATGTGCTTCCCACTCCTGTCCTCAGGCTTCCAGGTCCTTTCTCCAGAGGCAGTGCTTTATTCTTCTAGATAAATTCTGTGCCCACACAAAAATTCTTTTTTTTCCTTTGAACACAAATGGAAATGTACTTTATATGTGATTCTCCCCTTTGCTTTGGCTTTTTTCACTTAATATATTTTGGAGTTTGCCCCATATTGAACTTCTTTGTTCTTTTAACCACCAAATTTCCATAGGTGTTTTATCTATTAACTTTTCTTTCTTTGTTGCTTTACTTCTTTCTTGCTTTTGAGTTCAAGTTAGGTTTTACACACGACTAAAGAGTAGAGAAAGACCCAACATTTTAAAAATTCACACACAGATCTACTCATCTCTGAAGGGTTTGAAGAGTTCTTATTGCCCTTGGGCCCTGAAGGTAGGACACTCTTAATCCTGTTTTACAGTGAAAAAGTGAGCAGCCAGGAGGCTCCCAGACTTCACTCCCCATCCATTCTGGGAGTCTGTGGCCATGAAGGATTGTCTGGTCACAACCTTGTCCGTGAAGAATCTCTATGACTGAATGGGTTTCTTAACAAGATAACTTTTAAGTGCTCTATTTTCTAAAATGGGAAATTGGGGCTCAGGGAGCAAAAATAATATACCAAGGAAGAGTTTGGCAAGTGAGGACAGATCTTACTTAGATGCTTGCATGAAAGAGCAGAAGACTCCTAACTTACCTTATGAAACGTTACAGAAAATCTCCGCATCTAACTCACACAGGAAAAGGCAAGTCTCTTCTCAAGTTGGTCCCTTTACCTGATGCATTTCTGCCTCATAGGATGGATGTAACTTATCAATTCTACTTGTTCATTTTTTCCCCTAAAAATATATCCTTTTTCTTCCTTTAGGTGCCATCTCAGTACCCTCCAATCCAGAGTATCAGAGTACGGTTTACCAGTAAGTATTGTCAAAAGTTTAGTTGGTTCATAGTTTTAAAATACTCTTCTCTCCACCTTCTTAATTTCCCCTAGAACATAAGCTCTCTCCATTTTCTTAGGGAAACATTAAATCCTGAAATTGTTGGGGCCTGCATATTATTTTCATTAAGGTCAAAGAAGAAAAGGGGAGTAATTAGTTAACAGATAAGTGCTTGTCACTATACTGATTACATTATATTCCTCACTTAATCCTCCCAGGAACCCTTTGAGTAGAAACTACTCTCACTCTTTTTAGGTAAGAAAATGAAGGCTTCTTACAAGTCTGTCTGGCTGTAAGATAAATCATTCCCCAGTAATTGTATTACAGGACAAAATTTTTACCTTAATGAGAGTTGGGGGACTTAAAGGCAATGTGATATCTTTAACAAGAGAGCATTATTTGGATCCAAGATTAATACTAGGACAACCACCAGTGGTTTCTGTATGGATATTCATTTATTAAGTCCTCTTGAACCAAAGGAAAAAGTATATCTTGCCTTCTATAAGTGATCCTCGTTTTCAATTCGAAGTATTTCCCATGGACTTGATTCAGAGCAAGAATTACTGAATTGTGCCCAGCAGTGGGAACTTACTGTCTCCTAACATCAAGGGACATGGGCCAGAGTAGAGAGTTTGAAGTGTTGTTACTTGACCATTCCGGGTGATACTGAGGCTGCCATGGAAATAGAAGACATTTAGTTTTTGATTTATGCTTGAAATGGCCCCACACAAAGCTGTTAAAGTTATTCCTTGTTCTACTACTCTTCCTTTTCTTTTTCCTGTGGCAAGCACTATTCCCAAGGCACCTTCCAGTAAAAATTGACAATAAAAAGGTAGAAGGGAGAAGGGAGAAATAAGTCTATGTTCTTGAGCTCTTATATCAGAACCTGAACCCACAGACTAAGCTTTACTTAGTATTGAAGCATAACTAAGCTTAAGTGATTGTTGACGAAGGCCAGTAATACATGTTGTTGTGAAGTCTAGTTGCCAGGGCATGTGAAGAATTTTCATTTCATGGTGACATGGAGAGAAGAATAAAAGAAAAGTGAAAGTGTTATCCGCTTTGTTGTGTCCAGCTCTTTGCAACCCAATGGACTGTAGCCCATCAGGGTCTTCTGTCCATGGAATTCTCCAGGAAAGAATACTGGAGTGGGTAGCCATTCCCTTCTCCAGAGGATCTTCCCAACCGAGGGATCAAACCCGGGTCTCCTGTGTTGCAGGCAGATTCTTTACTATCTGAGCCACCAGGGAAGCCTGGAGAGAGGATAAAGAGTTAAAAGCAATTACTTCGTGTGGACGGGGTGTGCAGGACCCAGGCAAAAGGCACTTCCACCACCCTTTGCCCTAATCAATCCATTGAACAAAGAAGGCAGCACTGAAGTTGCCAATCCCTCTTGATGGGAGGGATTGAAAAAATCAGGGAAACCTTGAGACTCCATTTCCTGCCACAGGTGTGTTGCGACAACTGCCGGTTGCTGTAATCTCTCCACTCTTGAATCCCAGCCCCCTCTGAAACTCTCTCGGCTACTAATACTAGCTTTGCCTCTTCGATTCCACAGGGAAAGTAGATTCCAACCTTCATGTAGAAACATAGTCTTCTCTTACTTTTATTCTTTCCAAAATCTGTCCCTATCACTTTCTCTTCATATGTTTCTAAACATATTGGACGGTTGTTGCTTAATGCTGAGCTAAGGAGTCTTTTTTTTTTTTTTTTTACCCTACCCTCCTTAGAGTGTGAAAATGAGAACGGTTTCATCATCACATCCCCAGACGCAGACGGAACCATGAAGGTGCAGAACAACTCAATCATCATCACCTGTGATGGGTTTTATCTCATCTCTCTGAAGGGCTACTTCTCCCAGAAGCTCAGCCTCAGGCTTCTGTACCGGAAGGGTCGGGAACCTCTCTTCTCCCTGAACATGGTCAAAATTGTTGACTCTGTCACAGTGGCCTATCTGCGTTTCAAGGACAAAGTCTACCTGAATGTGACCACTCAGAATGCCTCCTGTGAAGACATCCAGGTGAATGGTGGGGAGTTGATTCTCATTCATCAAAATCCTGGTGGATTCTGTGTCTACTGAGGACCTGATGGCTGCACCCAAGCCAGGAACCAGCATGAAGGCCACGCTGGGGGTGGACAGGACACTGATTCTTCCTTGGGAGTGGAGGCATTGTCCCAGCTCGGCCCTCATGTTTGACCAAGTGAGATGTGACCAGAAGCAGATCACTCCCACCCCCACTCAGGGATATTTAAAACTTATTTTTACATACCAATTAACTTTATGTATTTATCCTGTATCTTCTAAATCACCTAGCCCTCCTCATCCCTCAAGATTGCCTCAAGCCTGCTAGGCACCTCCGCCAGAGTGAGAAAAAAGGTGCCTCTTCCTCAAGATGTTCCTATTGGTCAGGAAATTATCATAATAAACTTTCATTATTGAAAAAGACACTTGACTACCATTTGTCATCTGACATTGTCAAAATGAAGAAGACCAGGGAGAGGGGTTTTGAATCTCCCAAAACCAGTGGACTGACTGCTTGCAGGCAGAGGTGCCTCTCCAGGGTGAAATTTGTTGTGGTCTGCATAGTGCCCCAATCTCTGTCTCGTGTGGAGGAATTCAAAAGGAAAATCACGTCATGAACAGCTGTCAGGACTTGATGAAGATAGCTGGCTAAGGAATACTCCGCTCTGGGCTTTTTTTTTCCCCCTTGTTTTATCCATTTCGCTCTCCCAGCCTCCAAATGATCTTGATAGAAATTTCCCTTCAAAGAACCATCTTGGGGGTGTGATGCTTGAAAAACCTAATCAGTGATTTAAGGAAAGCTGAGAGAGTGAGATAATTTATTGTGAGGGTAATCTTTATCACACTGGAGTGCCGTGAAACTGGACCACTCAGGATAAGTCAGTGGACATTTGAATAGTCTGGGGAGAAAATCACATTGTTTGCCACAGAGAAGCAGTGTAACACATGCCTAATGCTGAGATACATACTCAGCCCCACATCTTGTGCTCAGGTACCACCTTGCTAGTTTCAAAAAAGTGCTTTAGGTGAATTGTCCCCCCACCCTTGGGCTGCGCTGCATGGCTTATAGGATCTTAGTTCCCCAACCAGGAACTGAACCCAGGCCCACAGCAGTGAAAGTGCCAAGTCCTAACTACTGGACTGCCAGGGAGGTCCCTGACATGAATTGTTCTGAGCAAGATATTCTATGATATGTGTCTTGACTACTTTAGAGGATTTAAATGTGTGTGTGTGTGTGTGTGTGTGTGTGTGTGTACTTGTTTGTTATTGACTGTGTTCTGCAAAGTCAAAGTTATTCAGAGTGGTTGCTAATAAGTACATGTTCACTGTAGATAATATTTAAGAAAATAACATGTTTTCTAAGTTTAGAATTCTGACTGCATTTCTTCTGGACATATGCGTTCCAGGCCAAAGCTTAATTGTTTTGTGAGCTGGCTGTCTTTTGTGTTATGGCCTCTCCTCACAGCTGCCCCCTCCTTTTAGGTACACATGGCCTGCTCCTCCCATGCTGGCCTCCTTCAGCGACACAGGGACACTTCTGCCAGCTTCCACCCATCAAAGTACATGTATCCCATTTAAATCATTCAATCAAAGGGATAATTAACCTTTCTCTGAAAACAGTTGAGTTTTGTGTAAATGAAAAGTCAGGAGATAGGAATTCTAATTTTGACTCTGTCGCTAACTGGCCACGGGACCCTGGACAACTAATTTCCCATTTTGGGATCCTGCTTTTTTCTCTTGTCTCTAAAATGAATGATCATTTTAGAATCTTATGCTCATAAAGCTAAATGTGAATGTACATAGTAAATACCTATGTACTGGTCACTGTGAGTCAGGATGTATAATCTCTTTTAATGTGTGGAGCAATTTTTTTCTTTCTGGACAACCTAGTATTTTCCCTCAGTGTTTTTGGTGATTTCTGTGAGCATGCATGCGTGCTGTCGTGTCTGACTGTTTGCCGCCCCATGGGCTGTAGCCCGCCAGGCTCTTCTGTTCATGGAATATTCAAGGCAAGAATACTGAAATGGGTTGCCATTTCATTCTCCAGGGAATCTTCCCAACCCACGATCAAACCGATGTCTCTTGTGTCTCCTGCATTGCAGGCGGATTCTTTGCCCGCTGAGCCATCGGGGAGGCCCTGATTCCTTTGAGAACAGTTGCCAGTTGTTATTTAGTGACTTTCTGTTTAGGGAATGACTGAAAGGATTCCAGTCTTGATTCAAATCATAATTTGTTCTTAAGCATATCGGGCAGGTCCCCTATTTTAAATCATAGTTTCGTATTTAGTGCTCTCCTGGCTCCCAGAGAGTGTTAATATTAATATTAATAATATAGCTAATAATAATATTGATATTTACATGGAAACAAATAAAAGATCTTAGAATTCACTACTGGTTAGAGTGTTGAGAGTTTTTATTTATCTTTTTCTCTTCCTTTCCGTGTTCTGATCAGCTAATTCCCCAAATAGGGGAGGACAGGGCAAACTTTCTGGTTTCCTATCTGCCTCCAATTCCAGCCATTGGAATTATATCCAAGGGATGGTTGAGCTGCCAGACTCCACCTTTGCTTTTGAAAATATATTCACCATAAGTTCTCAGGGCTCCTCTTCCTGGTTCTAGAGGTGGATTCAAATAGAATTCTATTCACTGATGTCCTTTCCCTCAGTACTACTAGTCTTGTTTCTAAGTCTGGGATGATCTTGAGTATTACACCCCCTCTCCTTCACAGTCATTACATCTGCATTCTTAAGCAGAGGTCCCAGCTCTTAATGAGTTTGTGTGCAACGGTCTGGTCACAATGATCCCTGTGCCGCCTGCGATGGTGTTAGCTCCTCTCCTTCCTGAATGCGCCTCTCCCTTGACTTTCTTTGAAGTCACCTCTTTCTGGGCCACTCTTTCCATCTCTGTTCTCTGCTTGTCTGATCTCCTTTTACCCCTCCTCTTTCTCTGCCTGTCTCTTTTGTGATAATGCTCTATGGATCTCCATCCTCAGCCCTCTTTCTCTACACTGGGGGGATCACAGTCTGGCAGCTGACAAGCCACAGTCTAGCGTATGTATGTGTTCAGTTTACTTATTAAGTTTGAATTTAGTCACCAACACTTAAACACTGGGAAATTTTTGACTTGTTATGATAAAACAATGCAAAACAGAAGATCTGGTGACGCCGGGCCCAATTTTGACATGCCAGAAATCATCTCAGTCTGAGTAGCGGCCTCCCTCTTTAGAGAAACTATGCACTCTCCGTTTCTCTATAGAGTCCCCCCAGTTCACACTGTGTGCAAATGTGCTTATACCAACTCACTTCACTCACTTGCTGGCCATGGGGCATTTGAGTTGTGATCTCTGCTTCATAGACTTGCCTGATTCATTGATTCTTACGCCTTCAACCACTGCTCCTACACCAATGACACCCACTCCAGGGTCACACTTACTTTAATCATCTGTATAATTATAATAATGTATAACTGTAATAACATATAATGAGTATGTATATGCCAGACATATTAGCCATTTTATATGAATTGTTTTTTTTTTATTGGAGGATAATTGTTTTACAATACTGTGATGATCTCTGCTGTACCTCAAGGTATATCGGTTATAACAATATATATATCCCTCCCTCTGGAGCCTTCCTCTCCCCCCATGCCACCCCTCAGGTCATCACAGAGCACCAGACTGGCCTCCCTGTGCTATACATCAGCTTTCTGCTAGTTATATGAATTTAATTCTATCTTTCTAACAGCTGTTTGTGGTAGGTATTATTCCTGTTTTACATATGAGAAACAAACCCTCAGAGGTAAACTAATTTGTCCCAAGACATGCAGCTAAGAAGTGGTAGAGCTCAGATTCAAGACCAAGGCTGGTTGACACCAAAAACCATGCTTTTAGCCACTGCTTCCCTGCCTCTGGGCAGCTCCATGTGGAAGTAACGAGTGCTTTACTCAGGATGCTCACAAAAGAATGTCCTCTCCTTCACCAAACCCACTCCTCTTCCTGATTCATGGTGGTGTTTAAAGGCATCGTAATCAATACTGAAGCCAGAAGCCCCAGTGTCATCCTATTTTCCTCTTTTTCCCAGCCCCCACCCACGAGCTTGTGGTCTTTGGCTTCTCCTTTTGCAGTGACCTCTCACCAGGTCTACATGTCTCCGTGAGTTCTCATTGGATTAAGAGAATGATATTCTCTGTTTCAATAAACGAATGAAATCAATGGACAAAATGAAGCAGAATGCCATGGTGGAAAGCTTGTGATGTTTGGAGCCTAGTTTTAAATCCTCACTCTGCCATTTACTAGCTGGCTGACTTTGGCAAGTATTTTTTTTAAACCTCTTTGAATCTTCACTTTCTTTATCAATAAAGAAGGGATGTTAACACATATTTTGAGTATTAGAGTATCTAGTATATTGCCTGGAACATAGTTGGTCTCAATACTTAATAATTATTAATTTATAAAAGTCACATCCACAAGACAGAAAGTGAGTGCCAAATGAATAATGAAATTTATCTGGTTTAGAGATGGAGAGATCATTCAAGCAAATGAAAGAGCTTTGCAGAGTTTAGATTGGAGAAGAGGAAAGGAGAAGATAGAGGAGAACAGTGTATGTGAATGTCTCTGAGGTGGGAATTCTCATGGTACTTTCTGGGGACAGGGAGCTTCCGCTGTGCTTATGATATTCATTCTCTCATTTTTTAATTATTTTCCAGTATAGAAACTTATGTTCAGTCATGGTTGAAGGTAAGGATTAATGAGTAATTTGCGGATAAAATATTGGAGGCATTAAAGACATAGCTAAGAATTTTGGATCATGGCCTATAAAGGGAGACACTCAGTGTTTTTGAATAAAGAGAATTTATCATGATTTGGGGATAGAACCTAAATTCTTGTCAACGTCACTTTTCATTTTGACCCAATTTATATGAATACCTTATTCTCTCAATTGAACAAAAGCTTTGAATTACTTCTAGACAAAAATAAGAAAAATAAATGTCATAAAACCCAAGTTTTTAATACTTTTGGCAAAAGATATACAGAGAGCTTCTTATTAAATTCAAATTATTGTTTAATAAAGACCATAGTGGCTTTTAAAATATTAATTAAATATTTTTAAAGTCATATATTAAGATATCAACTTGAGATATTATGAGCACTAAAAAATAATCACTGAAGATTTCAAGCACCGTGAACATTTTTTTGTTTATAACTTAAACTATTTAGTTTTCAGCAGTGCTTTGGAATTGCTTACCATCTGTCTACCTATCCATCTATCAGTCATCCTTTCCCCCTGAAATAGCCTACCTCATAGTGTGTGGGTAGCTTGGAACTTTCCCTAAGAGCATCCTTAGTAATTAGTCATTGTGGCTGTTATGGCCACTCATTCAATCCATAACCATGGGATCCAGACATGGAAGGATTTGTTAAAATTTAAGTGTAAATATTACTTAGAAGAGCTGACATGTGAGCCTGTTAATGCTTTATCACCACCACTTTCCCCTCAACCTAAAGCTGGTCATATGATTCATTCCAGTCTTGAGGGTGTGGGATGTAAGGACCCTTAGCTCTGACTGATGCCTGGGGAACAAATAGGGTAGCACTGAATCCAGAAGCAGTCAGGGAGCTGCCTTAGGAAGAGAACGTTGAACTTCTAGGGTATCCTATTATTCTGACACAGCCTTTCAGAAATCTGGACCCACGGTGCCTAGGGGTGTGTTTAAACATGGACCTTGACCAGCATTTTGATTATGGAGCTTGTTGACTTTGTTCATCTTTCTATGGTCTGCCTGTGAGAGGAACGAGGAATGCTAGGACTGAAACAGACCTCAGCATTTGGGTTTTCTTGGAGTCATGCCAAGGCTGAAAAAATACTTTTACATTCACATACATTCTCTTTATTGATGATAGATATAAAAGACCTTTTATTTTTCTCCTGATTTATTCAGTCCTGACCTTTAGTTTTTGAGGTTTGAGGTTAAAAGTAGAACAGTAACAAAGTAATCTGTTTCTAGAAATACAAGTAGGAAATAATTTCTAAAGGTCATTTCAACCCAGCTCTTTACTTTTATTTAGGGTGTACTATTAGTAAGGACATTTATCATCTTAGTGGTTTTTAAGATATGACAATTTATATCCACCCCCTATAATCAGTTTTAAGAGTTAATATTCTTTTATCCTTTGACTGTTCTTTAAGTAAGGCAACTTGAAACTTTCAATTTATAAAAATCTCATTCACTATTATAAATTAAGCAATAGGCAGTCAGTATAAATGTGCTGTACTACTACTGTATACCAGGCATTATACTTAGCATTTAGTGATACCTTTCTTCTTCAAAAGAAATGAAAATAAGCCATTATTTTTTATCTTTTACCCTCAAATCCCAAATACTTGCTGCTGTTCTGTCTATTGTTTATGCCTCTCCTAGCACTCATGTTGGAGAAAGCAATGGCACGCCATTCCAGTACTCTTGCCTGGAAAATCCCATGGACAGAGGAGCCTGGTGGCTGCAGTCCATGGTGGCTGCAGTCCACTAAGAGTCAGACACGACTGAGCTACTTCACTTTCACTTTTCACTTTCATGCACTGGAGAAGGAAATGCAACCCACTCCAGTGTTCTTATCTGGAGAATCCCAGGGACGGGGGAGCCTGGTGGGCTGCTGTCTATGGGGTCGCAAGCCATAGCAGCAGCGCTCGTGTATTATCCAGATGCACTATAGAATATTATTCAGTCAATGAAAACATTGATAAAATATACATTATTTGTATATTTTTCATTTATACTATTTACATTCAGTCATACTATTTTAAACTCTTGAAAATCTATGCAAACATACTCTTTTAGGCAATAAGCAATTCTCATTCCATTTACAATTAAATCTCACTTTATTAGAGGTCAAATACATAGCATTTTTGAAAGCGCAGACATCTGAAAGTTCAAAATAAGTTTGTCTATGAATTTTCATTTTTAGAATGTTGAATTATAAGATAAAGACACTAGAGGCTGAGTTAATACATTTCTTTTATGCATGCATGTGTGCTCAGTTGCTTCAGTTGTGTCTGACTCTTTGTGACCCCAACTCTAGCCTGCCAGGCTCCTCTGTCCATGGGAGCCTCCAGGCAAGAATACTGGAGTGGGTTGCCATGCCCTCCAGGGGATTTTCCTGATCCAGGGATCGAACCTGTATCTCCTGCATTGCAGATGGATTTTTTTTCCCAGTGAGGCATCTGGGAAGCCTGATTTCTTATATAACATTCCTTAGTGTTCTTGCCTGGAGAATCCCAGGGATTGGGGAGCCAGGTGGGCTGCCATCTGTGGGATTGCACAGAGTCGGACACGACTGAAGTGACTTAGCAGTAGCAGCAGCAGCATATCATTGATAACATTTTATTTATTCATCTACAGATAATTGCTGAATTCCTACTTTGCATTATGGTGTGCCTACTATGCTAGGTAGTAAAAATATAAAGAAAAATACAGAATCAGTTCTTTCTAGTAAGTACTGAGTATAGTATGTAGTGCTAAGTGGAATGAGGAGAAGCTAGCTATCTGATATCAGGATGTCAAATAAAAACTGGTGTTGATAACTATAAAGAAAGGAATTAATTTGAAAGATATCAGGAATGAAAACTAATATGACCTGTTGATTGGTAAGATGTGAGTGGCAGATTTTGTGGTGAGGAATTCATTTGTTCATTCATTAAAACTAATATTTTGAGAGTCATGAAGAAATAAGAAACAACAAATGAAAACAAAAGAAATAAAAATATTAATGCTATGAGAAAAATAAATGTGAGGTTACTGACTTCAAATGGGGAAGAGACCTTGTTGAGGAGATGCCATTTAACTCAAGATCTGAAAATCGGAAGAAACCACCTGTTTGAAGCAAAACATGTTGGTAGGGGCCAATGAAGTGGGGGTCAGTTCAGTTCAGTTCAGTTGCTCAGTCGTGTCTGACTCTTTGCGACCCCATGAATCGCAGCATGCCAGGACTCTCTGTGCATCACCAACTCCCGGAGTTCACTCAGACTCACATCCATCGAGTCCGTGATGCCATCCAGCCATCTCATCCTCCGTAGTCCCCTTCTCCTCCTGCCCCCAAACCCTCCCAGCGTTAGAGTCTTTTCCAATGAGTCAACTCTTCGCATGAGATGGCCAAAGTACTGGAGTTTCAGCTTTAGCATCATTCCTTCCGAAGAACAACCAGGACTGAGCTCCTTAGGAATGGACTGGTTGGATCTCCTTGCAGTCCAAGGGACTCTCAAGAGTCTTCTCCAACACCACAGTTCAAAAGCATCAATTCTTCAGCGCTCAGCCTTCTTCACAGTCCAACTCTCACATCCATACATGACCACTGGAAAAACCATAGCCTTGACTAGATGGACCTTAGTCGGCAAAGTAATGTTTCTGCTTTTGAATATGCTATTTAGGTTGGTCATAACTTTTCTTCCAAGGAGTAAGCGTCTTTTAATTTCATGGCTGTAGTCACCATCTGCAGTGATTTTGGAGCCCAGAAAAATAAAGTCTGACACTGTTTCCACTGTTTCCCCATCTATTTCCCATGAAGTGATGGGACCTGATGCCATGATCTTCATTTTCTGAATGTTGAGCTTTAAGCCAATTTTTTCACTCTCCACTTTCACTTTCATCAAGAGGCTTTTTAGTTCCTCTTCACTTTCTGCCATAAGGGTGGTGTCATCTGCATATCTGAAGTTATTGATATTTCTCCCGGCAATCTTGATTCCAGCTTGTGTTTCTTCCAGTCCAGACTAGAAATCTCTTCAAGAAAATTAGAGATACCAAGGGAACATTTCAGGCCAAGATGGGCACAATAAAGGACAGAAATGGTATGGACCTAACAGAAGCAGAAGATATTAAGAAGAGGTGGCAAGAATACACAGAAGAACTGTACAAAAAAGATCTTCACAACCCAGATAATCACGATGGTGTGATCATTCACCTAGAGGCAGACATCCTGGAATGTAAAGTCAAATGGGCCTTAGGAAGCATCACTACAAGGAAAGCTAGTGGAGGTGATGGAATTCCAGTTGAGCTCTTTCAAATCCTGAAAGATGATGCTGTGAAAGTGCTGCATGCAATATGCCAGCAAATTTGGAAAACTCAGTAGTGGCCACAGGACTGGAAAAAGTCAGTTTTCATTCCAATCCCAAAGAAAGGCAATGCCAAAGAATGCTCAAACTACTGCACAATTGCACTCATCTCACATGCTAGTAAAGTATTGCTCAAAATTCTCCAAGCCAGGCTTCAGCAATATGTGAACCATGAACTTCCTGATGTTCAAGCTGGTTTTAGAAAAGGCAGAAGAACCAGAGATCAAATTGCCAACATCTGCTGGATCATCGAAAAAGCAAGAGAGTTCCAGAAAAAACATCTATTTCTGCTTTATTGACTATGCCAAAGCCTTTGACTGTGTGGATCACAACAAACTGTGGAAAATTCTGAAAGAGATGGGAATACCAGAGCACCTGACCTGCCTCTTGAGAAATCTGTATGCAGGTCAGGAAGCAACAGTTAGAACTGGACCTGGAACAACAGACTGGTTCCAAACAGGAAAAGGAGTACGTCAAGGCTGTATATTGTCACCCTGCTTATTTAACTTATATGCAGAGTATATATTGTCACTCTGCTTGTTTAATTATATGCAGAGTACATCATGAGGTGGGGGTGGATTATGAAAAAGGAAGCTAAGAAATCGGTCACTTCTATGACCATGTGACCAAGTTTATAAATAAGAACTATAATAATTATGAGTATTTTCCTTATTTTGATATGACCATGTTTGTGTATATATTACTAGAAGAGACATGGAAACCCACTCCAGCATTCTGGCCTGGAGAATCCTCATGGACAGAGCCCATGAGGTTGCAAAGAGTCAGATATGACTGAGTGATTAAGTATAGCACAGCACACACATAGATTAACCGCTGTTTTCCTCCCACTTTCCCATTCCTTCCACTGTGAACACTGTAACTGTGTTCACAGTGTTAACTTTATGTGTTAGTGTGACTCAGCTGGAAGAGCAATGGAACATCATCCAAAAATGAATAAGTGAACTTTGTATCTTATTTGTGGGAGAGAGTTAACATGTTTTTGGTTATACAAGGAATAGCTCCATCATTGGGTGGAAGCATCATTTTGGTATTATTTTTATTTGGAAGTTGATATGATTAAAAGATGCTGTGTTGACAAGGGGTGGGTTTGTACTAATACAAGTTAGCTAACCTTGAAGTTTAATTCTTAGCTTTCTTTTTCCTATGTGCTTGCAGGGAGAAGACTGCATGAAATTTAGAAGATGGAAATGAAGGAGCAACTATTTTTATACTCAAAGGGATAAAAATGTGATCTTCCTGGGTCCAATATTTAAGAGAAAGTGACAGCATGGAGAAAAGGCAAGGAAGCTCCAATATGTAAGATAATAGGAGTCCTTGAGGAAGAAACCAATTTTAAAAACAGAAAAATGTGTCAAAAACTATAGTTTAAAAAAATCTCTTCTGAAATGATAAAATTTGAAACCACATATTACATGCATGGGAATACTGACCCTGAAGGACCAATACCAAGACATAGTAAAATTACTGAACTTAAAAAAAGAAAATAATTTAATAGGCATCTTGGCAAAAATGTTTTCACCAGACTCTTTGAGACTAATACTTAATTAGTTTTCTTTTTCTGCTGTAAAAGATTACCAGAAACTAGTGGGCTTAAAACAACGGAAATATATTCTCTTACAGTTCTAGAGGCCAGAAGTCTGACATGAATCCTATAGGGTTAAGATCAAGATGGCAGAAGGGCTGACTCTTCTGGAGGCTCTCAGGGAGAATCCATTTCTTTGCTTTTTCCAACTACTAGAGGCTGTTCTCATTCATTGGTCAGTCACCCTGGCTCACCTCACATTTTCTCCCCTTGCTTCAATCATCACATTGCCTTCTCTCTTTTTTTGTAGTCAAATCTGCCTCTGCCTCCCTCTCATAAGGATACCTGTGATTACATTTAGGTCCATCTGGAAAATCTAGGGTAACCTCCCCTTGTCAAGACTCTTAATCACATCTGCCACATCCCCTTTGCCATATAAGTTGACATATACACAGGTTGCAGATATTAGGACATGGAGATTTTTGAGTGGGGAGAGGCATCATACAGTCTACTAAAACCACACAGCCAGAAGAAAATGGAAAACATTTAAAATACTCAAGAAAATACAAGACAAAAATTTTATATCCAGCAAAAATAACAAGTACAATTCAAGTACAATGGGCATAGAAAAATTGCTTTCAACTTTAAAAACTCAGGAAATATTGTTCCCATGAACCCTTCCTGAAGAATCTATTAGAAAATAAACTATAACAACTAACAGATAGACTTTGACCTAGGGACTTGTGATCTGCGAAACCAAGTTTTAATAAAGATAAGACTTGAAAGAAGGAGGTTATAGTATACTATATCCTCTAACGGCTATATCCTCTAACACCATAACTTTAAAATGGGAAGGGGAAATATATTTTAAACTGTATTGATGGTAGTTATATTAGTATTGCTATTTTGAAACTGTTGTGGAAATGTGGAATAAAATAAAGGTACAATCATCATTTAAGGATTAACTCAAAGAAAGCTCCTCTGTTAAGTCCTCCTTTAATTCTACTAGGAAGAGCTCTTTTCCTTTCTTTAAAGTCTCATTATACAATTATTTTTATGACACATTATTTAAAATTTTTTACTATAGTGATGAAGCAAGTTTTTTTCTCAGGCAACATAATGATGAGTTTCTATACCTGGCACAGTGCTGAGTATATAAGGTTGGCCAGTGCCATAATTTTTTGTGAACACATAAATGATTTACCTGGAAGAAACAGCAGATACAGAGATAATACCTTGATATTGCTAATAAAATGGGTCCATATTTCTTGCTTTCTAAAATGTTGCAATGTCTGAACAATAGAGAATCTTTGTTAATAATGTCAGTTTATGAAATAATGAAATGTTCCTTATATAAGCCTGAATCCTGCCTCCAAGTGATTTGTTTTTATTTACATTGGTAGTATGGAAATACGTCCCTAAGGACCCATACTTTTATTGTTTTCTGAAGGTAGTTCCTATGGATATAATTTGTTAGACAAGTCTCATAAACCATAATTAGCTACCCACCCCCACACAAAATCATACCATTATTAATCACCTGCCCACAGCTTCTCTGTGCATAGAACAGGTTACCTTATACAGACTGTAAAGTAGTGATAGAATTCATTCTGAGTCTGTAGCCTGGTCACATGCTTACCCACAGAAGACAGTTGTAACAGGAAGCTTCTGCTGGCTGCTCTTAGACTAGGAAAAAAAAAAAAAGATTTTCCTCTGGCTTGGCTGACTTCCCTATTAATTTCGTGTCAATTAAAATATAACTCATTTAGTATGCAACAGGAATATTGCTGGAAGAGGAACAAATGTCTAGCTAAGGAGACAAGGAAATGAATGACCCAAGCTAAGTCTAGACAAGCAGACAGTTGAGCCTAAATCCACATTCCACTGAATTAGTTTTTCCCATAAAGTTAAATAAGATAGGAAACTTTCTCAAATTATTATAAGTCATGCTCTTATAAGACTTTTGCCAGAAATTCTTGAGTGGCTAAGTGGCAGTCAGCACAATGTAAGATATAATTTCCTAAATAAAAGCTTCCTTCTTAAGAAGGCTTAAGATGGCCCTTGGGGGCACTGAGAAAGGGAATGAGGGAATGCAATGAAGTAAAAGCAAATATAAAACTGGCATGGAGAAGACAAAAAAAAAAAATCTAGGAAGGAACAGTATAAATGTCCTTTAAGAGCATAGATTTATAATAGAGGCTTATTAAACTTGAGGTTTACAAGAAAGGTTTATTATTATTTCAATTCAGTTTATTTGGACAGGTATTTGTTCAGTTTCTTTCACCAGGAGCCTGACACTCGTAGGTATTCTGGAGAATCTGAGAGAGATACATAAAAAAGAAGCAGAGTGATTTGATTGGTATAAACCCAAGATTTGGAATCAACAGAGGCTTAACTTCAAGCTGAGATTTTACCATTACTTATGAGCTGTGTTCTTTGGCTATTATTTAATTGTAGGTCCCCTGCCACAGGACTGGAAAAGGTCAGTTTTCATTCCAATCCCAAAGAAAGGCAATGCCAAAGAATGCTCAAACTACCGCACAATTGCACTCATCTCACATGCTAGTAAAATAATGTTCAAAATTCTCCAAGCCAGGCTTCAGCAATATGTGAACCATGAACTTCCAGATGTTCAAGCTAGTTTTAGAAAAGGCAGAAGAACCAGAGATCAAATTGCCAACATATGCTGGATCATCGAAAAAGCAAGAGAGTACCAGAAAAACATCTATTTCTGCTTTATTGACTATGCCAAAGCCTTTGACTGTGTGGATCACAATAAACTGTAGAAAATTCTTCAAGAGATGGGAATACCAGAGCACCTGACCTGCCTCTTGAGAAACCTATATGCAGGTCAAGAAGAAACAGTTCGAACTGGACATGGACCAACAGACTGGCTCCAAATAGGAAAAGGAGTACGTCAAAGCTGTATATTGTCACCCTGCTTATTTAACTTATATTCAGAGTACATCATGAAAAACACTGGGCTGTATGAAGCACAAGCTGGAATCAGGATTGCAGGGAGAAATATCAATAACCTCAGATATGCAGATGATACCACCCTTATGGCAGAAAGTGAAGAGGAACTGAAAAGCCTTTTGATGAAGGTGAAAGAGGGGAGTGAAAAAGTTGGCTTAAAGCTCAACATTCAGAAAATGAAGATCATGGCATCTGGTCCCATCACTTCATGGGAAATAGATGGGGAAACAGTGGAAACAGTGTCAGACTTTATTTTGGGGGGCTCCAAAATCACTGCAGATGGTGACTGCAGCCATGAAATTAAAAGACGCTTACTCCTTGGAAGGAAAGTTATGACCACCCGGGATAGCACATTGAAAAGCAGAGACATTACTTTGCCAACAAAGGTCTGTCTAGTCAAGGCTATGGTTTTTCCTGTGGTCATGTATGGATGTGAGAGTTGGACTGTGAAGAAGGCTGAGCGCTGAAGAATTGATGCTTTTAAACTGTGGTGTTGGAGAAGACTCTTGAGAGTCCCTTGGACTGCAAGGAGATCCAACCAGTCCATTCTGAAGGAGACCAGTCTTGGGTGTTCTTTGGAAGGACTGATGCTAAAGCTGAAACTCCAGTACTCTGGCTACCTCATGCAAAGAGTTGACTCATTGGAAAAGACTCTGATGCTGGGAGGGATTGGGGGCAGGAGGAGAAGGGGACGACAGAGGATGAGATGGCTGGATGGCATCACCAACTCAATGGACGTGAGTTTGAGTGAACTCCAGGAGTTGGTGATGGACAGGGAGGCCTGGCATGCTGCAATTCATGGGGTTGCAAAGAGTCGGAGATGACTGAGTGACTGAACTGAACTGAACTCATTGCCTTCTCTCCTCTACCACTGTACAAATAGGGATAATGAAACCCATCTCACTGGACTGTTGTGCAGGTGAAATGAAGCCCTAAGTACAGTTCAGTTCATTACATTTTCAAGATATTTAGTAATCTTTAGTCACTACCTGTAGTGTCTTATGTAACAGAAATCAGAGATATAAGAGCCTCTTAAATAGCAGAGAGAGAGAAAAATTTGTGGGTTTACAAGAAAGATGAATAAGATAAATGGAATATTTTGCATCATGGCAAATAGCAAAGACTTTATGATCTGTATGAAGCAGTGGACCTGTAGCTTTTTGTTTTATTATTGAAAATTATATAGGCTTAAGCTCTCCTGAAGGCTTCACTTGTGGCTCAGATGGTAAAGAACCCTCCTGAAATGTGTGAGATCTGGGTTCAATCCCTGGGTTGGGAAGATCCCCTGGAGAAGGGAAAGGCTACCCACTCCAGTATTCTGGCCTGGAGAATTTCATGGACTCTATAGTCCACGGGGTTGCAGAGAGTCGGACACAACTGAGTGACTTTCGCATCAAGCTTTCCTGATAGCTCAGACAGTAAAGAATCTGCCTGCCATGCAGGAGACCTGTGTTTAATCCCTGGGTCGAGAAGATTCCCTGGAGAAGAAAATGGCTATCCACTCCAGTATTCTTGCCTGGCGAATTCCATGGACAGAGGAGCCTGGTGGGCTACAGTCCATGAGGTTGCATAGAGTCAGACACAACTGAGCAACTAACACACACATATAGGCTTAAGAAAGTTTTACAAAAGATAGATTTATCATTTCACAGATGAGAAAACAAAGATCTACAATAGCAGAGGCTACTAACTAATTGACAAAACTGTCTTCTTTTCTCTCTGGTATTCTCAGCCCCCCTCACAGTTGGAGGTGGCCATGTGCTTGAGTTCTGACCAATTGATGTGAGTCATAGCCCTTCCTACTTGTCATCATCCATGTTCTCCTATATGCAGACTGGATATTGATCTCCAGGGCAACCCTGAACCCTCTTCAACCCAGGTCTGTAAACTACATGCAGTAGAATATCTTTCCCCTTTCTCATCACCAATCAGAAACACCTTTTTGGTCTACACACACAAGAAATTTCCACTGCTTTGTTATTGAGAGTCTGTTTTTATTTTTTTTTTCACAGTAGCTAGGATTGCTTAGCTAAAACAGTTGGAGAGAATAAGAAATTGACTGTATAAAGAACAACTCAGAGCCATGTTAAAAACCTCAGAGCATCAAGGAATCAGCTCAAATTCTACCTTTATCACTTTTACACCTATTATATTTTTAGACATAGCTTGAAGCTTGTAAAACTGTGCTTGGTCTGGTTCCTAATCGTGCTGAGGTTAATGCATGCTGGTGGGGAGTAATCATGTTTATATTTGTCTTAAAAACACAAGTGGTCAGATGTAAGCTTTCCATCACTCTTGCAATCAAATGATGCTTTGTTTTGTGTACTTTCTAATGTCATTGTACAGATTAATTCATGCAATATGGCAGTACTACAAATTATTCTTCAGAAGTCTATATATTTAATACAACCATTAAAATAAAGTCTTGAATAGAAACAGCAGTGAGATCTTCAAATCAATTATTTTCCAAGGGCCTTTTCCTAGTTTGAAATCATAGAATAGTGGTTATGATGTTAGCAATTCATTTTCATGGAACTTATACATGGAGGCACTGTTTTAAGTGCCTGGAGTAGAACCTTATCCACCACTACCCCAAAAAGATCTGAGAGTCCACATCTTTGCTCCAAATAGATTTAAAATGACTCACTTGAAATTTTTACAAACATAATATCTCTAGATTTGTTGCAGTAGTGATCAAGCAGAGAGACGAAAACTTCACCATTGACTTTTCTGGTTTAATTCATTACTCGTGCTTTATTTCCAAGTCAAGAGTTAAGGTATCCTGTGAAACCTAGCCAATCTGGTGTTCTAGAATGAGTGATGTACTTAGGGAAAGATCCTCAGGTTCCAGAACAATGTCTGCCACTCACTTCACAACCATGAGCCTTAGATCTATAATTCCTCATCCTAATTCTCATTGTCAAGAAGTTCTAAACCTATGGGATGGATGAATCTGTTGATATATTCCCTCAAACTTTGAATCTAACATTCTACTAGAGGACCAGCAATATTTAATAGGAAAATGTACCACCAGCACTGCCGTCAGCACCATTACCATCATCATTATCACCTGTCTGCAGTAGTGGGATAGTGTGGCTAGAACAGACTCAAAAATCAGATGACCTATTTGCATCTTGGTTTTACTCTTCACTAGCTGTGTGATCTTGGGCAAAATACTGGACTACTCCATGCCTCAATTTGTTCTCTAAAATAAGAAGGAGGGTAGTAATATTTACTTCACAGAGTTACTGAGTAGATTAAGTTAATTCATGTACATAAAACATTTAGAAGATTGCCTGGCATAGAGTAAGCACTGATTATGAATTAGGGTAACTAATGTTATGGTTTTTATTTTTATGGTTTTATTGTTATGGCTTTTAGGTAACTTATGGCACTGGGGGAAATATGAGGCCTTTGAGGTCTCATATTGCTGTCACCTCTTTCTATAAAGAACTGGTCATAGGTAAGCAAGAAGCGTGGATATTTTGACTGTGGGTGAGGGCTTTTAAACATAAGGAAGTATCACTAACATTCTGATTCTTAAGTTGGGTAGGGAGTAATGAGTATTTTATCACTATGTTCTATAATGTATATATTATTTTGCCTGCATCAAATACTTCATCAAAAACCATAGGATTTGTGAAGTCCTATTTACAAATGTATATAAAGTTATATAAATGGATGTGCATATATATTAAGAATGGATTCATAGCATTTAAAAAATCATGGGATAAGCACTCCGATTTCCTCAGTTGTAGAGTGATATCCAAAGAGTTGAGTTATATGCAGTGTTGACTTGCTTTGCCCAGATGTTGACTTGCTGATTCCAGGAAAGCTTCCTTTTCATTCTAAGTCTAGACAGTTACCCTTCCTATTTCCATTAAATCCTGTACTTTTTGTCTTGTCTGGTGGCAACTGGAAGTGATAAACTGCTTGTCTGCTTCCTTTACTAGGTTTTAGAGTCAGTGAAGGCAAGAGTTATGTCATGTCTACAGTTCTCTTTCTAAAATTTAGCAGCAATCCTGGCACCTTTGAGGCAGTCAATAAATGTGTGGTGACTAGTGAATGAATGAATGAATGAATTCATACCAAAATGAAAATGTTTGATTTATCTGAATGAACTTCTTCTAGTTGGGCTATTTTGACTGTAAAAAGATGTCAGAGTTTAGCTCCTATGTAAGAACTGGGTGGTCCTTTTTGGTTCCCCTGAAATCACATGACATAGCCTCTTGCTCCCCAGGAGCGAGAGAAGACAGCAGATTTCCACTTTTTTCTGTAATTTGCCCTTATCATATGTACTCTTTACTCTTCCTCCTCCTCTTCCCACATAGCATGCTTTAGGGGAAAATTCAATCAAGGATGACTATTTCTTCAGAGAAAAGACCGTCTCTAATTTAAATGAAACATAACCTAAGGAATCAGACCAGCTGTTTTCAGATTAGGTAATGGGTTTAGAGGAGAATGTGTCCAGTGCTGCACAGATACCATTGACTCTTTGTGTAAGATTGACTTTTCACCCCAGCTTTTGTTACCCACACTTTCATGATCTTTGTTTCCCTCCTGAACAGATAATTTGCAAAATGTTAGCCCTCCTTGGGATCTGTGTCTTGGAGAGACTGAAACCTGGCTGGGAGTATTTGTCAGCCAAGAGTGAATTACACTGCTTATGAGTTTTTGGAATAATCTTGTGTCTAAAATAACTAACACAAAATTGTTAGGCAAAACAAATCAAGTTCTCCAACACAAAGATGGACAAAAACCTAAGGAAATCCCACAACATGAAAAAAGAGGCACTGAACCCAACAAACAGAACTATTCCCTCTGGTTAGGAAACACAGTGTTAGAAGAAACTCATATGAGGAAGCAGGCAGAAGAACATCTCATGCTAATGCAGACCCAGCTATTTGTGAGGGCTGGCCTAGGTCCTAGAAGCTCTTCAGGAGACACTGACCTACAGCTTATGTCACACAGCTTATTTACGACATGTCCTCATTTTTCATACTTTGGTACCATAGAAACTTTCTTCGGAGAATTGTGAAAAAACAGCTTGGAAGCCAGCTGTGCTTCTGGGATGACACTGGAGTGGACAGAGACGCTGAGACAGGGGTGATGGGCAGCAAGCACTGAGTTGGGTACATTCCTTGGGCAGGATCCTAGTAAGCCACTAGGTAGGGCTGGGTGCATGCTGGGAAAGTGGTGAAACTCTGATCACATGACTGGATTGTTTTTCAGAACCTTACTACCTAGTGGTGTCCCAGCTTCTAAATGTGATGATTATACAAATATTTGCTGAATGTTTATCAGGTATCAAGCATGGGACGTGTATGTATCAATGTCTGTGGCAAATATCCCCAGATGGAGTTCTCTTCCCTCCACTCCAGCTACTTTTACAAATAAGACAATAAACAACAACACAGTGGAAGATTCTATGAGTGACGGTGAGTGGGATGAACATGGACTACTGTTATATTGGCAAAAGAAGTCATGGTGAGTTGGAGCTCCTTGAGACATCTTCATGGATATGGTAAGCTATAGTTGAATGTTGAGATTTCTGATTAAGTAGCAGAAAAAATTAAAATGCTAGGCAGCTTGCCCTATAACTTGTGATCTTCATGAAGCCTAATAGGAACAAAACTTCTATTGCCAAGAAAAGTTACAAAACCTAGACATTCCTTTAGGCTTCCGGAAAAAAGTCAAGAATTACTCCACAGTGCAAATAAACAGGATAAGAAGCCAGAATAAACCAGAATAAGGACATCTGTCATTTGTGGCTGTCCAAAGTCTTAAATAGACCCTATACTTCAACTGTTCTGTTACAATTGCCACCTTTGTTGAATAGAATGGTACTGGCATGTAATCTAGATTCCACCAATCAGGCATGCAACTTTGGAGTAAATAATGTGAGGAACAGGGCTGGGTACAGATGGTAGTGGCTTGGTTCTGCGACCTGTGATGGAAGAGCTATTCTCTGGTGAAGTTCTGGGAGATTTTGGAATCTCAGCCTTAAGTTTATTTCTCTGGTCCCTTGAGCTACCCAATATCCCATAATAAATTCCCTTTATGCTTAAACTAGCTGCTAGAGATCCTCTTTTTGTAACTAAGAGAACTCACTGACATTCTGTTCCCCTTAGATAATCTTTGTGGGTCTTGGCTTTAAAACTGCCCTTTGTCCTTCAGTGGTTATCAAGTGGATCACAGGAAGTCTAAGCAGTAGAGTGACCACGGATAACTCATGACATAAGCAGAGTACAAGTTCACTGTCTTTTAATGACATCCTTTTAATGTTTATTTTAAATAACTTATTTAAATTAGTATTAATTAATGATATTAAATTAACATTAAAATAAATTTAATATTTATTCAGAAGAAGAACTCTTTTCTATTCTCCAGTGAAAACTGGTGGATCCCAAGGCTTTTATGTTCAGGAGGTAAGTAAGTCACAAACCCATTCTGATGTCAGTAATTAGAATATCCAGGAGAAGATATTAAATAGATATCAAAGTGTGATTTAATGGCTTATTGTCTCCTACTCCTGAATCAACCTGTTTTAGCCTAGAAGCTTCTGGAGGGAAAGAGGAATGTGGTTGGCTGCATCTCCATCTGCCTATCTTCTCATCCTTCCCCAACTTGCTGGTCACAGAGTATAAAAGGGATAGAAAAAGCATCAGTTGAACTGACTAATAAAGTCAGTTTAAGTATGTCATCTGTTTAAAGCAGAGTTTTTCATGAAGCACTTTGGTGGCCAATATCAAGTCTCTCAGACTACAAGTTCTCTTGTTCTGAGAAGATACTTCCCTAATCTGGATTGTTGCTTGTGCATCCTCTAGTTTCTAGTAATCTGGCTTTCATCTCCAGTGTTTTGCTGCTGGGGTTCTGCTGTCCCTTTTAGGGTGCTGTATAGGACAAGCACCCAAGATAAGCCCTTACACCTGATTCCCATCAAAATGGCTTGTCTTGACAAACTCCAGTAGTGTTCAATTCAGTTCAGTCACTCAGTCGTGTCCGACTCTTTGTGGCCCCATGAACCGCAGCATGCCAGGCTTCCCTGTCCAATACCAACTTCCGGAGTTCATTCAAACTCACCTCAATCGAGTCAGTGATGCCATCCAGCCATCTCATCCTCTGTATTCCCCTAGTCATCCTGCCCCCAAACCCTCTCAGCATCAGAGTCTTTTCCAATGAGTCAACTCTTCTCATAAGATGGCCAAAATATTGGAGTTTCAGCTTTAGCATCAGTCCTTCCAAGGAACAACCAGGACTGATCTCCTTAGGAATGGACTGGTTGGATCTTCTTGCAGTCCAAGGGACTCTCAAGAGTCTTATCCAACACCACAGTTCAAAAGCATCAATTCTTCGGCGCTCAGCCTTCTTCACAGTCCAACTCTCACATCCATACATGACCACTGGAAAAACCATAGCCTTGATTAGACGGACCTTTGCTGGCAAAGTAATGTCTCTGCTTTTCAATGTGCTATCCCGGGTGGTCATAACTTTCCTTTCAAGGAGTAAGCGTCTTTTAATTTCATGGCTGCATCATCATCTGCAGTGATTTTGGAGCCCCCCAAAATAAAGTCTGACCCTGTTTCCACTGTTTCCCCATCTATTTCCCATGAAGTGATGGGACCGGATGCCATGATCTTCGTTTTCTGAGTGTTGAGCTTTAAGCCAACTTATTTACTCTCCTCTTTCACTTTGATCAAGAGGTTTTTTAGTTCCTCTTCACTTTCTGCCATAAGGGTGGTGTCATCTGCATATCTGAAGTTATTGTTATTTCTCCCGGCAATCTTGATTCCAGCTTGTGCTTCATCCAGCCCAGCGTTTCTCATGATGTACTCTGCATAGAAGTTAAATAAGCAGGGTGACAATATACAGCCTTGACGTACTCCTTTTCCTATTTAGAACCAGTCTGTTTTCCCATGTCCAGTTCTAACTGTTGCTTCCTGACCTGCATATAGGTTTCTCAAGAGGCAGGTCAGGTGTTCTGGTATTCCCATCTCTTTCAGAATTTTCTACAGTTTATTGTGATCCACACAGTCAAAGACTGTGGCATAGTCAATAAAGCAGAAATAGATGTTTTTCCGGAACTCTCTTGCTTTTTTGATGATCCAGCAGATGTTGGCAATTTGATCTCTGGTTCCTCTGCCTTTCCTAAAACCAGCTTGAACACCTGGAAGTTCACGGTTCATGTGTTGCTGAAGCCTGACTTGGAGAATTTTGACCATCACTTTAGTAGCATGTGAGGTGAGTGCAATTGTGTGGTAGTTTGAGCATTCTTTGGCATTGCCTTTCTTTGGGATTGGAATGTAAACTGACCTTTTCCAGTCCTGTGGCCACTGCTGAGTTTTCCAAATGTGCTGGCATATTGAGTGCAGCACTTTCACAGCATCATCTTTCAGGATTTGAAACAGCTTAACTGGAATTCCATCACCTCCCCTAGCTTTGATCGTAGTGATGCTTTCTAAGGCCCACTTGATTTCACATTCCAGAATGTCTGGCTCTAGGTGAGTGATCACACCATTGTGATTATCTGGGTCATGAAGATCTTTTTTTGTACAGTTCTTTTGTTTATTCTTGTCACCTCTCCTTAATATCTTCTGCTTCTGTTAGGTCCATACCATTTCTGTCCTTTATTGAGCCCATCTTTGCATGAAATGTTCCCTTGGTATCTCTAATTTTCTTGAAGAGATCTCTAGTCTTTCCCATTCTGTTCTTTTCCTCTATTTCTTTGCATTGATCACTGAGGAAGTCTTTCTTATCTCTCCTTGCTATTCTTTGGAACTCTGCATACAGATGCTTATATCTTTCCTTTTCTCCTTTGCTTTTTGCCTCTCTTCTTTCCACAGCTATTTGTAAGGCCTCCCCAGACCGCCATTTTGCATTTTTTGCATTTCTTTTCCATGGGGGTGGTCTTGATCTCTGTCTCCTGTACAATGTCATAAACCTCTGTCCATGGTTCATCAGGCATTCTATCTATTAGATCTAGCCCCTTAAATCTATTTCTCACTTTCACTGTATAATCATAAGGAATTTGATTTAGGTCATACTTGAGTGGTCTAGTGGTTTTCCCTACTTTCTTCAATTTAAGTCTGAATTTGGTATTAAGGAATTCATGATCTGAGCCACAGTTAGCTCCTGGTCTTGTTTTTGTTGACTGTATAGAGCTTCTCCATCTTTGACTGCAAAGAATATAATCAATCTGATTTCAGTGTTGACCATCTGGTGATGTCCACGTGTAGAGTCTTCTCTTGTGTTGTTGGAAGAGGGTGTTTGCTATGACCAGTGTGTTCTTTTGGCAAAACTCTATTAGCCTTTGCCCTGCTTCATTCCATATTCCAAGGCCAATTTGCCTGTTACCCCAGGTGTTTCCTACCCCTACTTTTGCATTCCAGTCCCCTATAATGAAAAGGACATATTTTTTGAGTGTTAGTTCTAAAAGGTCTTGCAAGTCTTCATAGAACTGTTCAACTTCAGCTTCTTCAGCGTTACTGGTTGGGGCATAGACTTGGATCACTGTGATATTGAATGGTTTGCCTTGGAAATGAACAGAGATCATTCTGTTGTTTTTGAGATTGCATCCAAGTACTGCATTTCGGACTCTTTTGTTGACCATGATGGCTACTCCATTTCTTCTAAGGGATTCCTGCCCACAGTAGTAGATATAATGGTCATCTGAGTTAAATTCACCCATTCCAGTCCATTTTAGTTCGCTGATTCCTATTATGTCGATGTTCACTCTTGCCATCTCCTGTTTGACCACTTTCAGTTTGCCTTGATTCATGGACCTAACATTCCAGGTTCCTATGCAATATTGCTCTTTACAGCATCAGACCTTGCTTCTATCACCAGTCACATCCACAGCTAGGTATTGTTTTTGCTCTGGCTCCATCCCTTCATTCTTTCTGGAGTTATTTCTCCACTGATCTCCAGTAGCATATTGGGCACCTACCGACCTGGGGAGTTCCTCTTTCAGTATCCTATCATTTTGCCTTTTCCTGCTGTTCATGGGGTTCTCAAGGCAAGAATACTGAAGTGGTTTGCCATTCCCTTCTCCAGCGAACCACATTCTGTCAGACTTCTCCACCATGACCTGCCCTTCTTGGGTGGCCCCACACAGCATGGCTTAGTTTCATTGAGTTAGACAAGGCTGTGGTCCATGTGATTAGACTAACTAGTTTTCTGTGATTATGGTTTGTGTCTGCCTTCTGATGCCTCTCGCAACACCTACTGTCTTACCTGGATTTCTGTTAACCTTGGACATGGGTATTTCTTCACGGCTGCTCCAGCAAAGTGTAGCCGCTGCTCCTTACCTTGGACAAGGGGTATCTCCCCTCAGCCACCCCTCCTGACCTTGAATGTGGAGTAGTTCCTCTCGGCCCTCCTGCCCCTGCGCAGCCACCGCTCCAGGCAAGAATACTGGAGTGGGTTGCATTTCCTTCTCCAGAGGATCTTCCAAACCCAGGAATCAAACCTGGGTCTCCTGCATTGCTGGCAGATTCTTTACCAACTGAGCTACAAGGGATGCCCCCAGTAGTGTTGGCTAATCTCAGTATAGAAGTTCTTCCCCCGACCTTGCCACCAGAGCACTTAGCTTGTATTTTGAGTTGAGATTCTCTGGGTGGACATTAGACCACAAACCCTTAAGACCTTTAGTGGTCACATGTTAAGCTCTTTCAGTAGCCCCATGAAAGCCCACATCCATCTTATGAGTGAGATGAAGGGGCAGGAATCTCTTTCTAACATCTTGTTATAGAAATAAAAGACAGATATGTGTTTTGTTAAAGATGAAAATCAAATAAAGTAAATTCAGCAAGCATATGTAGAGTGGGTAGTGAGTTAGACCCTGGGGATGCAAAAGTAAATAAAGCATGTTACTTCCTCCCCATGTAGAAGATCTATAATTGCAAACAAATTGCAAAATGGAATGTACCAAGGAGACACTGGTGATGTAAATCACTCTGCTGGAATGATCTGGTCAGAGGAATAGATAATTAAGGGATGAGTAATGACATAAAGAGAGAGTATACCACACAAACTCAATGGTAAATGTCTGGATGTATGAATGACATGGAAACTTTGAGAGAGATTATGCTAGGAATTTGGCTCATTGAAGGGGGAGTTCCCCTTTCATTTCCTGAAGAGAAGTTTTAGATTTTCCACTTTGGGTGACATCTGGGAGGCTCATGGCTTCAGATATCTGCATACTCTGCTCAGTTTGAAGTGTCTACATACGTTTGAAAACATTCACTGAGAACATCAGGAGTACTAACCAGACTTTTGTTTCATAAATTTTCTCAGGGAAAATAAAAGACAAGCACCAGGAATTTCTTAATGAGTAAAATTATTTTCCTTGGACCTGAATAAATTAGCAATAGAAGAAATTCTCCAGATTATATTCTCTGGTTACTGTATAATAAGGTAAGAAAACATATTAGTAATACTTTATTGTTATTATTTTTATTGAAGTAAGAATTCAAATGAATAACAAGAAACCCATGTGGCAAATGTTTATAAATCTCCAACATAACTGCTAAAATAATACATAAGCCAATTACTTAATAACAGATCTTGAAGTATATAGCAATAATTAGACCTTATAATACAGAAAATCCTGGGGATGGAGTCAAGAAAAACTTTGAGGTCAGTTAATAGTTTTAAATGCTATCACTGTGGAAAAAAAAGAGAAAATAGTTATGATTATATAGAGGGAAACACACATTAAAAGCCCTAAGAAAATCAGCAGACATGAAGTAAAACAAAAGCCAAAAAAATTAATCGTTAAGCAAAAAAAAAGTTAAAGTAGAACCCACAAATCCAAGAGCCATAGTTACACTTACAAGACTGCAGATTTTATAGAGGAAGAAGAAAATGAAAATGATAAGCAGAATAAACATTGTAGGAGGGGCTGGGGTTCCCTGAACCAAGAGAGAGGAAACCACCAGAGGCAACAGTGGCAGAATCTCAGCATTGCAGGGCAAATGACGCAGGTAATCAGATGGCAGCGGCCGAAGCAGAGCTTCTGGCCTTTTTGCTGATTCGTCTCTGTCCTCAGGCAGACACACAGACCAGGGAGCTTCACCCGAGACAGAGGCAGAAACACAAAAGAAGTGGCAACAGCTCCCAGAATGAACCTCATACATTTAGGTGTGATGATTTTCTGTATTTTTTTTTCCATTTCTTCTCCAGTAGTTGATGGTCTGGATCATGGAGGCCCACGCTATCCTTCTCAGAGAGGAGTGAGGAGAGTGAGACTTAACACAGGGAAGTTGAACACCGTTTAACATGGTGGGAGGCAGGACTGTCCTCACTCCTGGGATGAGGGCACACCTCTGTAGCTACAGTGAGAAGTCAGGAAGCTCCATGAGGCGGGTGACCAGACAGAGGAATGGTGCGTCCATCAGTCCAGATGCCTCAGTACTTATAGCCTCACCATGCTGCTGGCTACGGGATCACTGAGTCCAGTTACCATCACTGCCCTGAAACACTCATATGTCTCAAGACTACACTTGACAGACAAAACTGTAGCAGGAAGATAGCCTCACTTCCTTGGAGCCTTTCAAGTTTCACGGGAGGGCACAAGCAGAAGTTCAGTCACATGTAGGATCTCAGCTGAGAAACAGTCTGGGAAATGTAGTCCATCATTTTTCAGATTACCAACCAGTCCATGAGCTTAGTCACTCAGTCGTGTCCAAATCTCTGCAGCTGCATGGACTGTAGCCCACCAGGCTCCTCTGTCCATAGAATTTTCCAGGCAAGAATACTGGAGTGGGTTGCCATTTCCTTCTCCAGGAGATCTTCCCGACCCAGGGATCTAACCTGCTTCTCCTGCATTGCCAGGTGGATTCTTTACTACTAGCGCCACTTAGGAAACCAACCAAACCACAGAAAGGGACTGGAAACCAGCGTCAAGCACTGATGATCATATTAAGCACACTGCATCCAGATGTAGGTTTCCTTTCATCGACTTTGTTTGGGGGCTTTCTGAATCTGAGAGTAAATGGCTTTATCGATTCTGGAAAAATCTCAGGCATTATGCACTCACATATTGCCTGACTTCTCTAGGTTCCCACTCTCTTGGTTTTGGCCTCTGAAGATTTATCATAACTTTCTCTCCATTGACTCACTGGGAAAAAAGAGGGAGGAGTAATTTACCCAAAATATTAAATTGTTTTCAACCTTTTATTTGGGCTCTAATGAGTCATATAAGTAATAAAAATGGCCTTGAAGTGAAATCTAATGTATGTTTCATCACATGCTTGGTTTCCTCTCCCCTCAACAATCAGAGTTCTTTAAAGGCCAGGAGCTGAGGGACCATGGGGCTCATGGGGCTGTCTTCATGGATTTTGTAGAAGCCTAGGGCTGATCCACACTTGCTGGCTGAGGTTAACACTCAGGTCTAGCAAGGATGCCTTCAAATAGTCTTCAGGTAAGGCCAGATTTCTTAGACAAATTGATCCATGGCATATGTCAGAGTTTATTTTTCATTAAAGAGGAAAACAGATAATTGGGATATCAGTTCTCAGTGACAGGAGAGAGAAGCAGGTTTATGTTCAGCACTTTCTAACCCAGTCAGCGGTGTGGTTCAAGAGTGGTGCAGATGATTCAAGTTGCTCTCGTCCTCAAATTGCTAGGCATGAATCATTAATTAGAAATAACAGTAACATTTCTGATAAGAAAGCAGCCAACAAACTGACCTACAGCAATTAGACAATATAAATGACATGATTTTATTCCTCAAGAGGCCACATTAGGGAAAAGGTGCAAAACAGCCTCCCACAGAGGTTACTGCATGGAATTCAGAACTCATGACTCTGAACATGGTGTCTTGGCTTATCAAATATTGGAAGCTGGAGGAATTTGAGAACTGGCTGGTGCAGGGAGAATTCTGCATACCCGCTTCTCCCCTAAAGCAGCCCTTTCTCTACCTGGGAGAAAAAGGAATTCTTATTTCCAAAGCTGGAGGGATGCTGAGAGGAGCCCGGAGGAATATGTCTTGCTGAGTTTCCCTGTTTACCACCTTTAGCTCATGGACCTTTAAAAATGTTATGTTTTTCCATGACTTTCCACTCCTCATCAAACCTAGTATAGGAAGACTCAGGCTTAACTATTTCTCCAGGTTTTCATTTTCATAAAAAGGCTCACTCCAGAGTCATGTAAAACTTATATTCAATAAATGTGTATAGTTTTTTTCTCCTATTAATAATGTCCTTGTGAGTTTACTGTTCAGGCCCAGCCAGGGAACCTAAGAGGGTGGAGGAACACTTTTCCCTCTCCTACACTTCCTTCTCCTGCAGTAGTTCATAAACATGCAATTAAAAATAATTTCCCTCCTCATTTCATGGCCTTGATGATTCCGGCAACAGATACGAAGGCTGCCCTCTAGAACCTGACCCCCTCACATGCATTCTCTCACAACTAGCAGAGGCCAGAGGCCATGGTGACAGAGCCTCCTTTGGCTCAGAACCCACAGACAGTTTCTCCTTATCTCCTGGGCCAGGGATATATGTATATGTACTTCACTAGATTCTGCCTGCCCAGTTAAAGCAGCAAGTGTCTTCAAAGAAAGAAAGAAAAGTAAGGAGAAAAAAAGAGATGAAAGAAAGAATCAGTAGTTTACCAGGCTTACGAGACATATTAATTGTCATAGTATGTAGATCATATTTGGACCCTTATTCTAAAAAATGAAGCAGTGTAAAATAAAATCAGAAACATGAACAGTGATAAAGACATTTGATGATATTATGGAGTTGTGAAATAAGATTGACCATATTATGAAAATTGTGACTGGAAGATGGGTGCATGGTAGTTCATTATACTGTTTTCTTACTGTCATAAATGTTTGGAAATCTATATGCAAACTTAAAAATAAATTATTAAAAAAAAAAAGCAGCAAGCATTCTTGCAGTTGATCTGGCCAAAGGCAAATGCTGGGGCCCAGGTCATGGCTGCTCTGGGCCTGAAGCTTGCATGAGACCCAGATGAGTAGAAGAGAGACAAATCCACTGGTACATGGCTGCAGTGACTCAATCCCTTCCTAGCTCTCTCTGCCCCATTACAGTGTGCTCATTAAAACATACTCTTGTCCTGTCACTACCCTGTTTAAAATCCTTCAGTGACTCCTTCATTACTTTCAAAGTAAAACTCAGGTCTGCTGTAGAAGACAATTCATGATCTCAACCACAGCTTACTTCCCCATTGTAACCACTCAAAACATTTTGGTTGACCATGACCATCTTTCATTGTTCCAAGTGTCTGTTCAGGGTAGACCATGCTCTGGTCTCCTAAGCTGAATCAGTGAATTCTTTGCCCAAGGACTTTTGGGCTTGAGGGGAGCAAGAGAGAGCTTAATTAGACCATCTCTGGTAAAAGAGGTTGCAAGAAGTCAAACTCAAGAAGTCAACCCAAATGTGGAGAAAACCACTCATCAATGAGAGAGGGTGAGGTTCTTTCAGTCTCTGTCACATTTCTCTGCATGTGGACTCTTGGCAGCAGTGAGTACCCAGCTCCAGGTGGGTTTTATTACATTGTTGACGTGGCCAACTCTTATCCTAAAGTGTTGTGTGTGAGACATTTCACAGAAATAAGGATGTGAGTTTCTGATCTCCAGTGAGGGTGCCATAAAAAGTGTGCCACATGGAGCACTCCCTTCAGTTTGGTCGGCTTGGAATAGCATATGCCTGAAGCTCCAGTACTTCGGCCACCTCATGCGAAGAGTTGACTCATTGGAAAAGACTCTGATGCTGGGAGGGATTGGGGGCAGGAGGAGAAGGGGACGACAGAGGATGAGATGGCCGGATGGCATCACTGACTCGATGGACGTGAGTCTGAGTGACCTCCGGGAGTTGGTGATGGACAGGGAGGCGTGGCGTGCTGCAATTCATGGGGTCGCAAAGAGTCAGACACGACTGAGCTACTGAACTGAACTGAACTGAACTGAAGGACCTGAAGACATCCAGTTATTTTTAACTTTGTTCTTGACAAAAAAACAAAAACAAAAACAAAAACAAAAAAACTGCTCAAAGAAAGTTATTTTTTGAAAAATTCTTTAGACTTATTTACTTTGCAAAAAAAAAAAAAAAAAAACAAACCAAAAAATTGAAGCTAATTCTTCTCAGCAATTAAGATAAGATCCTGGGCTTTAGGAAAATACCTGATAACTTGAATTTGGAAAAGGTGACATGTTGGAGCATTCAAGGGAAAAAACTACTCCTTAGGTACAAGTCCAGGCCAGCAATGTTTGGAATGCAAGAAAGAATCTAAGGAATTAAATTAGACCTCGTTGATTACCTACAAAGCATGCCTGTTAGGCTTCAGGATTAAGCAAGCTTGTACTGTTTGAAGTGGGAGTGTGGAAACATACACCCAGGAAATTTCTCTTTCATTGTCAGCACAAGTTATTACCTGGGAAGCCGGTTGAGAAAAGGTGCATAGGCGTACCTGGTGACGATTCCTTTCTTTTCATTCATAAGAACCTGACTGCTCTCCCCACCTCGGGGCAGGAGGTGACTGAGGAGTCTGTACAGGGCCAGCACACCCAGGCAGGAAGTCCGTGACGTAGCTCCACAGACTGCAGCTGAGAGGGGAACCACTAGTTCAGTTGAACCAAGCCAAAAGAGAAGTGGGCAGAATGAGAGGAGAGGGGCAGGGCGCTGGATCAGTGTCATAGGATGTTTAGGGCCAACTCTTCAGACTGGAGTCCCCCTCAACCTACAGGAACACCAAAGGTTAAGGAGAACATGCTGAGTTCTGGATTCCTTTCTTCATTAGAAAAAAAAAAAATCCTCTCAGGCTTTACATAACAAAGAACCCAAAAAAGGGAAGGGGGCAGACTCAGTACCTGGAAGTTCAGTTCAGTTCAGTGGCTCAGTCGTGTCCGACTCCGCGACCCCATGAATTGCAGCATGCCAGGCCTCCCTGTCCATCACCAACTCCCGGGGTTCACCCAAACTCATGTCCATCGAGTCGGTGATGCCATCCAGCCATCTCATCCTCTGTCATCCCCTTCTCCTGTCCCCAATCCCTCCCAGCATCAGAGTCTTTTCCAATGAGTCAACTCTTTGCATGAGGTGGCCAAAGTATTGGAGTTTCAGCTTTAGCACCAGTCCTTCCAAAGAACACCCAGGGCTGATCTCCTTTAGAATGGACTGGTTGGATCTCCTTGCAGTCCAAGGGACTCTCAAGAGTCTTCTCCAACACCACAGTTCAAAAGCATCAATTCTTCAGCACTCAGCTTTCTTTATAGTCCAACTCTCACATCCATACATGACCACTGGAAAAACCATAGCCTTGACTAGATGGACCTTTGTTGGCAAAGTAATGTCTCTGCTTTTCAATATGCGATCTAGGTTGGTCATAACTTTCCTTCCAAGGAGTAAGCGTCTTTTAATTTCATGGCTGCAATCACTATCTGCAGTGATTTTGGAGCCCCCCAAAATAAAGTCTGACAGTTTCCAGTGTTTCCCCATCTATTTCCCATGGAGTGATGGGACCAGATGCCATGATCTTTGTTTTCTGAATGTTGAGCTTTAAGCCAGCTTTTTCACTCTCCTCTTTCACTTCCATCAAGAGGCTTTTTAGTTCCTCTTCACTTTCTGCCATAAGGGTGGTGTCATCTGCATATCTGAGGTTATTGATATTTCTTCCGGCAATCTTGATTCCAGTTTGTGTTTCTTCCAGCCCAGCATTTCTCATGATGTACTCTATATAAGTTAAATAAGCAGGGTGACAATATACAGCCTTGACGTACTCCTTTTCCTATTTGGAAGCAGTCTGTTGTTCCATGTCCAGTTCTAACTGTTACTTCCTGACCTGCATATAGGTTTCTCGAGAGGCAGGTCAGGTGGTCTGGTATTCCCATCTCTTGAAGAATTTTCCACAGTTTATTGTGATCTACACAGTCAAAGACTTTGGCATTGTCAATAAAACAGAAATAGATGTTTTTCTGGAACTCTCTTGCCTTTAATTAGGCACAAGTCAGTGTTCCACTGGCCTATTTTGCATGATTTCAAGGATCATTATTCCAAGTCCTCAAGGTGCTGGAATCACCCTGACACCAAACCCCTGGGGTCTACTTCCAGCCCCTCAATCTCTCCAGGAACAAGCCTCAATCTCCTTATTCAGGTATTAAGGAGGCAGGACCTCATGGGACATCTGAAGAACCTGGCAGTTGAGGAGATAGAGGCAGGTAAATGAAAGTTTGAGCTCTGAAGCATGACTGGAGGAGTCTGGCCATGCTCTGAGCCCGAGGCTCCCGCCTCACCCTGGCTCTTCCAGCAAGTAGCTGCAGCTCCTCTAGAATGTGCTAAGTGAAGGAAGCAGATATTTGGTTTCACTTTTTGAAATAATAATAACTTAGAGAAACTGGCGGAGATAAGATCCCTCCAGGGCTTCTGCTTCAATGATGCAACTGGGGCTGAGACAGAGCAGCTGTGATGCAAATAGCTTGGGCCAGCCCACAAGGAATCTCTGGTGGGTGGAACCGTCTTTCCTTTGCTACTGCTGCTGCTGCTAAGTTGCTTCAGTCGCGTCTGACTCTATGCGACCCCAAAGACGGCAGCCCACCAGGCTCCGCTGTCCCTGGGATTCTCCAGGCTAGAACACTGGAGTGGGTTGCCATTTCCTTCTAGTGGCATCCTTGTCCAGGGGAGGAGTAAGCACTCAGACTTTTGCTGTCTTGAATCCACCCACTGAATGGAGACACACCTGCAGGGGATGAATCCATGTTTGCCATCACTCTGCTCCTCTGACTTGAAGGAGTAGATTTTTCCCCCAAGCCTATGGCAGATTTCTTTTTTTTTAACCACCTTAAGCAAAGGATAAAATCGCTTGTTCTCCTCATGGAAGAAAACTGATTCTCCGGATCTGTGCCATCACCTTCATTTCGCACGCCTGATTTGTGACCCACCTGGAAAGTAGGGAGCCTGCAGCTCACAAGAGGCTCGTAGTTACAGAAAGTAGACAGCCCAGACTAAACAAATGCCAGCCCTTAAACTGCTTGTGCAGGAACTGAAGAACAGACTTTCTCAGGGGCTTACTCTGTCCTTCTGTGTCAAAACAGAACTGCAGACTTTGGCGAAAAGTACACACACTTTGCAAGATCATTTCCAGTAGTGATGACAGTTACGATGGACCATGGGGGCTCATACTTTCATTTACTTAACTTATAAATCACCTCATACTTTCATTTACTTAACTTATAAATCACATCCTGCCTTCTCTTCCCTCTTGGGAAAAAAATCTTTGGTCACCTATTAATTACAAAAGTTAATAAAAGGAGTTATCCATGTTCACCTCCAAATGATCATAGTAGGAATGAGATAAGACAGGTAGAGAGACATGTTTGGTTGGTAAAAATGCCAAAAGGAAAGTCAATATTATTTCCATGAATTGCATTCAGGCAGCTAGAAGAAAGCAGTCAAAGAAAATAGCCAAATAGCCAAAGAAAGAAGGAAGGAAGGTGCATGCTCAGGCCACTCAAGATGGTTGCTCTCTTGCTCCCTGTACACCCCCCACAGACTAGTCCTGCTTTGCTTATATCCTACTCACATGACTAACCTTCCTGTTGATATATGCTTACCTCAGACCCCAGCTGATAATTTTTCTTATCAAAGGGGAAAGTGAGGGGCCTGCTCCTCTGCTAGTGTCCCTGGTAACTGATGAGCCAACCTGACCTCAATTCCACTATAACTGGCAGTCTCCCCTTCTTCTCAGGCGGGAAGACTGCTGCCATGTCCTGCTGATTGCTGGAGGAGGTTGCTCCAGGGTTTTGCTTCAAATGTGTAAGTTCCGCCATCCATGAAACCATTGATATCTCTGCTGTTGTCTCTAGGTTTTCTGTAGTCTTAAAGCTTGGCAGGTACCAGCTTTGTAGGCCTGAGGAGTGTAGCCCAACAGAAGGAAAGAGGGAAGAGAGGAACCAGCACTTACTGGATACCTAGTGATGCTGTCATTGTGTGGGGGCTTTTCCTGTTTTATTTCTTCCAGTTCTTAGAACAGCCCTAGGAGTGGTACTCTTTCCTCTATTTTATAAATGAGGACAAAGGTTAAATACATCAGCCCAGAATTGCAGAACTAGAAGACAGGCTTAGGATACAGCCTTTTCTTTCTATGCTCAGTGAGGATCCAGGAAGACAGAACGGCCCAGTGCTTAAGACTGTGTCCTAAAGAACCAGGCAGCTGGGTTCAAGTCCTGGTACCAGCAAGTACTACCTGTGTGCCTTCTGGTACATTCTTTAACCACTTCCTGCCCCATCACTGAAATGGGGATCAAGAAGATTGCATGAGGTAATTTATAGACCAAGTATGCTAATATCTGGAATATAGGGAACACTTAAAAACTATTAACAGTTATTATACAGAAACTGGTAGGAGTGGGCGTTTTATTTTTATTTTTTTATTCCTAAGAAACCTTACTAAGATTTCTTCCTTAGTCTGTTCAGACTCCTATAACAGAAAACCATAAACTGGGAGGCTTATAAACAACAGACATTTATATCTCACAGTTCTGAAGGCTGGGGAGTTCAAGATTGAGGCACTGGCAAATTCCGTGTTTGGTATGGATTTTGGGTTCACAGACAAGGTCTTCTCTGTGTCTTCACATAGTAGAAGGGGCAAGGGAACTCTTGTGTGCTAAATTGCTTCAATCATGTCAGACTCTTTGTGATCCCATGGACGGTAGCCCTCCAGGCTGCTCTGTCCATGGGATTCTCCAGGCAAGAATACTGGAGTGGGTTGCCATTCCCTTCTCCAAGGGATCCTCCTGACCCAGGGATTGAACCCATGTCTCTTATGTCTTCTGTATTGTCAGGCAGGTTCTTTATCACTAGTGCCACCTGGGAAGCCCAAGGGAACTCTTGGGGAGGGTGGAGGTCTCCTTTATTAGTGCACCAAGCCTATTCATGAGGGCTCCACCCTCACAACCTAATCATCTCCCCAAGGCCCCACCTCCTAATACTATCACATCCAAGCTTAGGATTTCAGCATGCGAATTTTGAGGGGATACAAACCAGTACATAGCAATATCTCTTTAAACATGAGATTGAAACAATGTCTGTTTTATATTCCTCCACTAGCATCTCTACATGAGATGCATACTCTATCATCTCTTACTGCTAAGTATTATTGATGATACTCTCTATAGAGAGAATAGAAGGATAATTCAATCTTTTTCTAGCATGGCAGATCAAAAAAATTTCTTTTGGCTTCTCTTTTGTCTAGATACTTTTTAATTATAGATTACTTTTTAGAGCAGTCTTATGTTTACAGCATACTTGGAAGGAGATTTCTATATATTCCTATATTCTCTCTACTCCCACATAGGCATAGTGTCAACCATTATTAACAACCCTCACCACAGTGATACATTTGTTATAACTGATGCACTAACACTGAAATATCATAATCACCTCAAAACCATAGTATACATAAGAGCTTACTCTTGGTGTTGTATATTTTATGAATCCTTTGTAATGACTGAAGTATACAGAGTAGTTTCAGGACTTCCCTGGAGATCCAGTGATTAAGACTCTATGCTTCTACTATAGGGGGCATGGTTTAGTTCCTGGTTGGGGAGCCAAGATTCTGCATGCTCTGTGACATGGCCAAAAAAGAAACAAAACAAACAAACAGACACAAAGTAGCTTCATTGTCCTAAATCCTTTGTTCCCCACTAACCCCTGGAAACCACTGACCTGTTTGTTATCTCTATGAAGTGAAGTGAAGTGAAAGTCTCTTAGTCGTGTCTGACTCTTTGCAACCCCATGGACTATATGGTCCATGGAATTCTCTAGGCCAGAATACTGGAGTGGGTAGCCTTTCCCTTCTCCAGGGGATCTTCCCAACCCAAGGATCAAACCCAGGTCTCCTGCATTGCAGGCAGATTTTTACCAGCTGAGCTACAAGGGAAGCCCAGTCTTACGTATACTATGATTTTGGGGGTAATTAACTCTTCAGTTTTGATTTTTCCAAAATGTTGAGACCATACATTATGTAACTTTTTAAGATTGCGTATCTCACTTAGTAATGTGCATTTAAGTTTCCTCCATGTCTTTTCATGGCTTGATAACTCATGTATTTTCAGTTCAGTTCAGTCGCTCAGTCGTGTCCGACTTTTTGTGACCCCATGAATCGAAACATGCCAGGCCCCCCTGTCCATCACCAACTCCCGGAGTTCACTCAGACTCACTGTCCATTGAGTCAGTGATGCCATCCAGCCATCGCATCCTTGGTCGTCCCCTTCTCCTCCTGCTCCCAATCCCTCCCAGCATCAGAGTCTTTTCCAATGAGTCAACTCTTTGCGTGAGGTGGCCAAAGTACTGGAGTTTCAGCTTCAGCATCATTCCCTCCAAAGAAATCCCAGGGCTGATCTCCTTCAGAATGGACTGGTTGGATCTCCTTGCAGTCCAAAGGACTCTCAAGAGTCTTCTCCAACACCACAGTTCAAAAGCATCAATTCTTCGGCACTCAGCTTTCTTCACAGTCCAACTCTCACATCCATACATGACCACAGGAAAAACCATAGCCTTGACTAGATGGACCTTTGTTGGCAAAGTAATGTCTCTGCTTTTCAATATGCTATCTAGGTTGATCATAACTTTTCTTCCAAGGAGTAAGCGTCTTTTAATTTCGTGGCTGCAGTCACCATCTGCAGTGATTTTGGAGCCCAGAAAAATAAAGTCTGACAGTGTTTCCACTGTTTCTCCATTTATTTCCCATGAAGTGATGGGATCACATGCCATGATCTTCGTTTTCTGAATGTTGAGCTTTAAGCCAACTTGTTTACTCTCCTCTTTCACATTCATCAAGAGGCTTTTTAGTTCCTCTTCACTTTCTGCCATAAGGGTGGTATCATCTGCATATCTGAGGTTATTGATATTTTTCCTGGAAATCTTGATTCCAGCTTGTGCTTCCTCCAGCCCAGTGTTTCTCATGATGTACTCTGAATAGAACTTAAATAAGCAGGGTGACAATATATAGCCTTGACGGACTCCTTTTCCTATTTGGAACCAGTCTGTTGTTCCATGTCCAGTTCTAACTGTTGCTTCCTGACCTGCATATAGGGTTCTCAAGAGGCAGGTCAGGTGGTCTGGTATTCCCATCTCTCTCAGAATTTTCCACAGTTTATTGTAATCCACACAGTCAAAGGCTTTGGCATAGTCAATAAAGCAGAAATAGATGTTTTTCTAGAACTCTCTTGCTTTTTCGATGATCCAGCGGATGTTGGCAATTTGATCTCTGGTTCCTCTACCTTTTCTACAACCAGCTTGAACATCTGGAAGTTCATGGTTCACGTATTGCTGAAACCTGGCTTGGAAAATTTTGAACATTATTTTACTAGCGTGTGAGATAAGTGCAATTGTGTGGTTGTTTGAGCGTTCTTTGGTATTGCCTTTCTTTGGGATTGGAATTTTAGCACTGAATAATATTCCATTGTCTGAATGTACTACAGTTTATTTATTCATCATCTTCCTGAAAGATATCTTGGTTACTTCCACATTTTGGCAATCATGAACAAAGCTGCTATAGGCATGCATGTGTAGGTTTTTGTTTGGATATAACTTTTCAGTTTTGGCAAGAAAATACCAAGGAGTACAATTGCCTTGGACAGCAAGGAGATCCAACCAGTCCATCCTAAAGGAAATCAGTCCTGAATATTCATTCGAAAGACTGATGCTGAAGCTGAAACCCCAATACTTGGACCATCTGATGTAAAGAACTGACTCATTTGAAAAGATCCTGATGCTGGGAAATATTGAAGGCGGGAGGAGAAAGGGATGGCATAGGATGAGATTGTTGGATGGCATCACCGACTCAATGAACATGAGTCTGAATAAACTCTGGGAGTTGGTGATGGACAGGGAGGCCTGGTGTGCTGCAGTCACAAAGAGTTGGACACAACTGAGCGACTAAGTTAAACTGAACTGATGGCAAGAGTATGTTTAATTTCGTAAGATACTGCCAAATTGTACGTCAGAGTGACTGTACCATTTTGTATTTCCAGCCACAGTAAATGAGATGTCAGGTTTTCTGAATTTTGGTCATTTCTCATAGGTGTGTCATACTCATTTTTTAAAAATTGTGTTTTCCTGATGTAATGTGAAACATTTTTATTTTTTTTTTGAAACATTTTTCTGTGTACCTATTTGCCATCTGTATATCTTATTTGGTGAGGTGTCTGTTAAATGGCCTATTTTAAAATTGGGTTTGTTTTCTTATTGTTAATTTTGAGTTCTTCAGTATATTTCAGATAATAGTCTTTTGTCAGACATACCTTTTGCAAATATTTTTTCCCCCAGTCTGTCATCTGTCTTTTTATTATCTTGACAGTATTTTTTACAAAGCAGAAAATTCTGGTTTTAATGAAGTCCAGTTTTTCAGTTCTTTCCTGGATCATGCCTTTGGTGAGGTACCTAAAAAGTCATCACCAAATCTGAGGTCATTTCTCCTATGTTTTCTGTTATCTTCTAGGAGTTTACCAGTTGTTCCTTTAACATTTAGATCTGTGGTCCATTTTTAGTTAATTTTTGTGAAGAGTGTAATGTCTGTGTTTATATTATCTTATATTTTGGGGGGTGGAGGCATGTGGACGTCCAGTTGTTTCATCACCATTTGCTGAAGGTACCATCTTTGTTCCGTTATGCTACCTTTGCCTTTGTCAGAGGTCAGATGACTGTATCATGTGGGTCTATTTCTGGGCTCTCTATTATATGCCAGTGATCTATTCTTATCCCAATACAAAATTTGTTTATTAATAGAAGCTGGAAAAATTTCTTTCATCTTCACTATTTGCTATTAAATGCCAAAGCTATAACTTCTTGTCCCAAGATAAAGAACTACAGCCCTGAGATTTAGATGAACATGTCTTCTCAAAAGCTGATGGCTGTTGCCTCAGCAGACAGTCTGAATTGGTCAAGCTTTTCAGCTTCCAGTTTCCTGTCCCACTAGATGAATTTTCAGGGTATGAGAAGGTCATGAAGCCTGAATAATAGTGGGTCAAAAAGCAACATTTCATTCAGATGCTGCTCCTTACGGGTCAATGATATAGTTCAGATGCCTGACATGGGCCACAGAGGGTAGGTTGTTCCTGGGAACCAGGTACGTGTGTAGTAGTACTGACAGGTCAGGGGCCATGTGCTAGCCTTTCCTTGGCTGCACCCTTTCCTGGTGAGGAGCTGGCAGGGCCAAGTGGATATGTCTACCTAGAGCCTGTGGACTATACCTGCTTCCAGGCTTACTTGCCTGGGCTTTTCCCTAGACTAATCCTCCAGTGAGTGAACCATGCTGGTGGTATGCCCTTTTTAGGCCTCTGAGTGATCAGGGCAGCAGTTTTCATCAAGGATGGGAACAGGTAAGGAGTGTGGGGGGGTATGGACATATCTCAGATGTGTAATTTAAGGTGTCAATACATGTGTGTGAGATCCCTCAATGTGTAGGAAGGAGCCTAGGGGTGAAAGAGCAAGGGTAAGGGTACAGGACAGTGGGGAGGTGCTGGGCACCATCATTCTCCATAACAAATTTGAAGAGGCCAAGAATTCTGAATTTGTGCCTGGCTTTCCAGATAATTATGAAGGCATATTTGTCAAAGTGATAGGATAGGACATATTTAACAGTTAAATTGTTACTTGATTTTAAGTTTCACATAACTAGATGTATAGTGTGAGGATCATCATTTTTACTCTTTCCCATGACCCCACAAATCTAGGGGATGGACCTGTGATGAGTGATAGATATGGGACCACAATTCAGTGTTCTGAGTTTCTATGTTAAAGTTTTTTCAACTGTCATGGAGCTTAACTCATCCTTACTAAAAACAACTGTTTCTCCTAGACTTCTTCTTATTTCATCCTGCTCTGGTCATGTGTAAAATCCAAGGCTGAATCAGAGAAAGTATTCTCACTCTAAATTTAATTAGAACATAGTTTGCCTTGGGCACTTACTCTCCCCTGACTCTTCTCTTCCCAGGCACAGTACCGTGTGCTGTGGCTCATCCTCTTTCTCCCTCTTTCTCTCTATAAAATTCACCCAGGGGATGACTGAAGCCTAGGCCCAAGGGCTAGGCACAGAATCGTTATTTGTAATGGGTACAGAGAGAGCTGGATAGGCAGGCTGGAGTCCTCACACATGTTCATGGCTCATCACATTGTGGAACAGAACCAGAGGTGGAATGGGGAAGCTGACTGTGGGCTGAGGGTCCAGGGACCAGCTTTATCATGCTACCACATTCAAGAGTGAAACTGAGCAGAGTCTGAAAATCTGGATTTTGAACTGGTTTTCCAAACTATTCTAATCCTCATAAGATGATAAAACATATTTAATGTAAAAGCCTCTACTTTGATTGAACTCTCATGTATGTAGAATGTGGTTTGTGAGTCTCAACTTATTTTTTCACATCTGGACTTGAGACTATTAGGAGTAGACATCTGCTTAGAAAGATTTTCTCCCCATAGCTATCCTTCTCTTCTTTCTGAATAAAGGCCTGGTGATTTCCATCATAAAGTCCACTGTCTGAAGTGAATAGAGACTTTCAAACCTGACCACTGGCTGACCTTTACTTTCTTGTTGGTTTAAGGGCAGGGTGTCTTATATAGATTTTCATGTTGGGCCTCAGCTTGTATCTGACCTCTCATGTTTTCTTATGTCCTTCCTGAAGTTTTCCCCTCTCCTGGGTGTGCTGAGAAGTAAAAGAGAAGGATAAAGCCCTCTGCACTCCACCCTCTCTCTGTTCTATTCCATCGTCAAAAACCACATGCATACACATGCACAGAGCCACACAAGATTCCTGTAAAAACTGGAACTCCTATTCTCATCACTGAGAGTGTCTGGAGCTTCCTTCCTCCTTTTACTGCTCTAGGGTGTTTTCCACTCAAAATCATTGACTTGGAAAAAAAAGAGAGAGAGAGAGAAAAGGGGAGGGTTTTTGTCAGAACATGAGAAACAAAATTCTAAAAATAGCTCATATTCTTATATATTCCTGCAGACATGATGCAAGTGTTGTTAAGTTGAGGAACTGTTGACACCAGTGGTATGATTGTGGGTCCTTTGACCTTATTTTTTCCCCCATCAATATTTTCTGAAATCTTGGTTTTGGGCAGTGACTCTTAAATGCAAGCTTGTAAACAATCACCCACAGACACTTACAAGAAAATCTTAGAGCTATAGGCTCCTATGTGTATATTTAAATAGATTAATACATATGATATAAATTTTTATAGAGATAGATACCAAGTAGGGGGCTTCCCTGGTGGCTCAGATGATAAAGAATCTGCCTGCCATGCAGGAGACTCGGGTTTGATCCCTCTACCCACTCCAGCATTCTTGCTTTGAAGCAAAGAGTCAGACACAACTTAGTGACTGAAAAACAACATACCAGTTGGGCGCTTATTTGCTATAGGTATATCTTTAAATTTTCCTGGTGTGGTGAAGGGGATTTAAGGAGATAGAGATGGGATAAGTGCAATTAGGAGAAAATTTAAAATTTAGGGGTTGGCTGGATGATGTTGATAAAATTGGATACAACTCAATTTGGGCTTCCCTGGTGGCTCAGATGATAAAGTATCTGCCTGCAATGTGGGAGACCTGGGTTCAATCTCTGGTCAATAAGCTCCCCTGGAGAAGGGAATGGCTATCTACTTCAGTATACTTCCCTGGAGAATTCCATGGACAGAGGAGCCTGGTGGGCTACAGTCCATGCAGGTCACAAAGAGTCAGAGAGAACTGTGAGCAACTAACCCTTTTACACTTTCGGTAGGTTTTAGGAGGCTCAAGATATCAAGATAATTCATTGGTCCATTCACTTATTCAACTAATACTTCTATCTTTCTCCTCTAACAAAAAGGATTAAAGCAGCTGAATTGTATTTATTGTGTTTACTGGCAAGGATTATATATACTATTCTGGAAAACATAAGATTATGTCACAACTGTTCAGAAGTTCAAAGCTCTTAGGGAAGGAAAACATGTACCTGAGAAAGTTAAAACAATATAAGGCTTTATCAGAGATACTGGCCCTGAGTTTTACCTCATTTCCCCAACCCATATGTTATGATATGACCAGAATTTGCTTTCTAAACTGAAAATCTCATCACATAAATCTGCTTTAAACTATTTGTTGGTTCTGTTACTTATTGGAGAAAGTTGAAGTGCCTTAGCATTGTACAAAGTGTCCATCAATTTGTTCCAAACTACTTCTCTGGAGTCATCTCCAGTCACCACAGTTCCTTCCTGGGATGGGGTGGGAGCTTCCTGAGAATCATGACTAGGTCTTACTCATCTTTGACCTCCCAGTGTCATGGCGGAGGCTTTGGGAGCACTTTATTTTTAATTAGTAGAGTCTTTCCCATACATCAGTCTCTTCTCTAAACTATATTATTGTGGTACTTAACACATACAGAAAACTTCATAAAACAAATGAAAACCCAGGTAATTTAACACTTAATTAAAAAACTAGAACTTTGCTGGCTCACCAGAAGTTCTTTTCACAGCCTTTCCTAATCACGATCCATTTTCTCTCACCAAAGATAACCACTCACCACACCTATTTACCTGTTCTCAGCTCAAGCCATAATCTCCACACCCCACCTCACTTCTGGGATATTCCCTGACCTCATACAGACCTCTGAGAACTTCCTTGGTCTCTGATCTTTAAGGCACCTATTTTATTAGCATTCATTTGGCATCTAGTCACCTCAGTTCATTTCAGTCACTCAGTCGTGTCCGAATCTTTGTGACCCCATGGACTATAGTACTCCAGGCTTCCCTGTCCATCACTAACTCCCGAAGCCTACTCAAACTCATGTCCATTGCGTAGGTGATGCCATCTAACCATCTCATCCTCTATTGTCCCCTTCTCCTCCTGCCTTCAATCTTTCCCAGCATCAGGGCCTTTTCCAATGAGTCAGTTCTTCTCTTTAGATGGCCAAAGTATCTGAGCCACAAGGGAAGCCCTCTAGTCACCTAAAGCATCTCAAATAAACTATTATGTATTTTGTAAAGTTACATTTATGGTGTTCTTCTTGTAGTGTTTGTATCATTTTGCTTTCACTGTAGATATCATTATCTGTTCAGGTACTTATTATTATTATTATTTAAAAAAATTTTTTGTTTTTACTTTATTTTACTTTACAATGCTTTATTGGTTTTGCCATACAGTGACATGAATCCGCCACGGGTGTACATGAGTTCCCAGTCCTGAACCCCCCTCCTACCTCCCACCCCATATCATCTCTCTGGATCATCCCCATGCACCAGCCCCAAGCATCTTGTATCCTGTATTGAACATAGACTGGCAATTCATCTCTTACATGATAGAATACATGTTTCAATGCCATTCTCCCAAATAATCCCACCCTCTCCCTCTCCCTCTCCTTCAGAGTCCAAAAGTCTGTTCTATACTTCCGTGTCTCTTTTGCTGTCTCGCATACAGTGTTATGGTTACCATCTTTCTAAATTCCATATATATGTATCAGTATACTGTATTGGTGTTTTTCTTTCTGACTTACTTCACTCTGTATAATAGGCTCCAGTTTCATCCACCTCGTTAGAACTGATTCAAAGGTATTCTTTTTAATGGCTGAGTAATACTCCATTGTGTATATGTACCACAGCTTTCTTATCCATTCGTCTGCTGGTGGACATCTAGGTTGCTTCCATGTCTTGGCTATTATAAACAGTGCTGCAATGAACATTGGGGTACATGCGTCTCTTTCAATTCTGGTTTCCTCAGTGTGTATGCCCAGTAGTGGGATTGCTGGGTCATAAGGCAGTTCTATTTGCAATTTTTTAAGGAATCTCCACACTGTTCTCCATAGTGGCTGTACTAGTTTGCATTCCCACCAACAGTGTAAGAGGGTTCCCTTTTCTCCACACCCTCTCCAGCATTTATTGCTTATAGACTTTTGGATTGCAGCCGTTCTGACTGGTGTGAAATGGTACCTCATTGTGGTCTTGATTTGCATTTCTCTGATAATGAGTGATGTTGAGCATCTTTTCATGTGTTTGCTAGCCATCCGTATGTCTTCTTTGGAGAAATGTCTGTTTAGTTCTTTGGCCCATTTTTTGATTGGGTCATTTATTTTTCTGGAATTGAGCTGCATAAGTTGCTTGTATATTTTTGAGATTAGCTGTTTGTCAGTTGCTTCATTTGCTATTATTTTCTCCCATTCTGAAGGCTGTCTTTTCACCTTGCTTATACTTTCCTTTGTTGTACAGAAGCTTTTAATTTTAATTAGATCCCATTTGTTTATTTTTGCTTTTATTTCCAGTATTCTGGGAGGTGGATCATAGAGGATCCTGCTGTGATTTATGTCAGAGAGTGTTTTGCCCATGTTCTCCTTTAGGAGTTTTATAGTTTCTGACCTTATGTTTAGATCTTTAATCCATTTTGAGTTCATTTTTGTGTATGGTGTTAGAAAGTGTTCTAGTTTCATTCTTTTACAAGTGGTTGACCAGTTTCCCCAGCACCACTTGTTAAAGAGATTGTCTTTAATCCATTGTATATTCTGGCCTCCTTTGTTGAAGATAAGGTGTCCATAGGTGTGTGGATTTATGTCTGGGCTTTCTATTTTGTTCCATTGATCTATATTTCTGTCTTTGTGCCAGGACCATACTGTCTTGATGACTGTGGCTTTGTAGTAGAGCCTGAAGTCAGGCAGGTTGATTCCTCCAGTTCCATTCTTCTTTCTCAAGATTGCTTTGGCTATTCGAGGTTTTTTGTATTTCCATACAAATTGTGAAATTACCTGTTCTAGCTCTGTGAAAAACACCGCTGGTAGCTTGATAGGGATTGCATTGAATCTGTAGATTGCTTTGGGTAGTATATTCATTTTCACTATACTGATTCTTCCGATCCATGAACATGGTATATATCTCCATCTATTAGTGTCCTCTTTGATTTCTTTCACCAGTGTTTTATAGTTTTCTATATATAGGTCTTTAGTTTCTTTAGGTAGATATATTCCTAAGTATTTTATTCTTTTCATTGTAATGGTGAATGGAATTGTTTCCTTAATTTCTTTTTCTACTTTCTCATTATTAGTGTATAGGAATGCAAGGGATTTCTGTGTGTTGATTTTATATCCTGCAACTTTACTATCTTCATTGATTAGCTCTAGTAATTTTCTGGTGGAGTCTTCATGGTTTTCTATGTAGAGGATCATGTCATCTGCAAACAGTGAGAGTTTTACTTCTTCTTTTCCAATTTGGATTCCTTTTATTTCTTTTTCTGCTCTGATTGCTATGGCAAAAATTTCCAGAACTCTGTTGAATAGTAGTGGTGAAAGTGGGCACCATTGTCTTGTTCCTGACTTTAGGGGAAATGCTTTCAATTTTTCACCATTGAGGATAATGTTTGCTGAGGGTTTGTTATATCACTGATGAACATAGATGCAAAAATCCTCAACAAAATTCTTGCAATCAGAATCCAACAACACATTAAAAAGATCATACACCATGACCAAGTGGGCTTTATCCCAGGGATGCAAGGATTCTTCAATATCTGCAAATCAATCAATGTAATTCACCACATTAACAAATTGAAAATAAAAGCCATATGATTATCTCAATAGATGCAGAGAAGGCCTTTGACAAAATTCAACATCCATTTATGATAAAAACTCTCCAGAGAGCAGGAATAGAAGGAACATACCTCAACATAATAAAAGCTATATATGTTCAGGTACTTTTAAATGTCTATAGTCTATTGCTATTGTCTATGTTCTAAATTTATAGTTAAGATCTCATTATAGATGCTTAATGAATATTTATTGACCAATATCAAAGCCTGTAAGAGAGATTTACTCAACCTGATAAAGAGCCAAAGAGAGGAAGAAAGCATGATATTGTTCTAATGTAGTGGACATAAATCTTCAAGAGTTTCACACACTGAAAATCATAATTTCTCTATGCCTTATTATTCATTTCCTCAAACTAGAGAAAGTGTTAGGAAATCCAATATGCTTCTGATATAATCTTCATACAGATTAAGGTTTTGAGTAAAGAAGACATTTAGGATCAAGCAACACCTGTCCTCTTTAGCATTTTACTTGAGAGGAAACATAACTAAAATATGAGCCAGACTATCGGCTGAACTCCTGACATGGATATTCCAGCAACATTCCACATTGCCAGGAAAACTAGAAGAGATGACACAGAAAATCCTTTCCTACTTTATGATGGCATGGATAAATGAAAACCATTGCCAATCTAAATGCAGTGATTAATTGTCTATGGTTTTATTTAGAAATTCAGTTGGTGCTGAAAGCTCAGGTCTAGAACACAGGGTTGTAATTCAGATATCTCCCACATTCCACTCAGTGAATATAGTTAACACTTTTAGTGAACCTATTTCCATCTTTTCTACTTTTAGATGGAATAATAAACGTTAAACATACGAACTTGCATTATCTTTCCTTGCTTTGCATGTACTGTCAGTGACCATCCCCCTCCTACCCCTGCCATTGTCACCTATAATTTTCTTACAGGATTTGACTCATTCTTTGAGATGCAAATAAAACATATTCTTCTATATGAAATCTACCTTGCTCTCTCATGAAAATTAGAGAGCTCAAGGTAGACTTCATATAGAAATTTAAGGGCTTTGTTTATTCTGCCTGACAACAGTTTTTTTCCCCTTAAAATACTCAACACATTGTATTTCACTGTATTTATCTGCCACACAGAATTATAAGCACCTCAACGCTAAGGGTTGGGTTTTATTTAGTCCTAGACCTATTGTGAAGTGAAGTGAAGTGAAGTGAATTGAAGTCGCTCAGTCGTGTCCAACTCTTTGCGACCCCATGGACTGTAGCCCACCAGGTTCCTCCTTCAGTGGGATTCTCCAGACAAGAATACTGGAGCGGGTTGCCATTTCCTTCTCCTATCATAGGTATTTAATAATTTGAATAAAAAGTACAGGGTAGTAAAATTTGAGACAAAATCAAAAGTAATAAACAGTGTCAGAGTTAATACCTTCTGTTTTCCAGTGACTAGATTAGATTCTGAGAAAAGGCAAACAAAAACACAGAACAGGCATTCAGGAGCTCATAGTCCAGTAGGGAAAGGAGAAAAGTAAGTGAACACATGCAATATTGTTGGCAGGAGGGAGATAGAGATGGGTGGGATGCTGTGGGAGCCTAGAGAACTGCTGTGTGACTCAGGAGGGAAAGTAGGAGACAGATGTTCAAGGTTGATCATAGCCCTAGCTCTTCTATTGGGTGTACCAGAGAGGAAAAGAGAAAGAAGAGGAGAACAGGAGGGGAGAGCTGAACTGTGTTCAACTATAAGGGAGAGTCTCATACTTCTGTGTGACTGAAAAAAAGTAAAAAGATGCAATCGGATCACAAGTGAACTTGTACTAGTACTTAGATGTGTAAAGAAACTTAGCTTCTTTATTTTCTAATACATGACTGATCTTCTTTACAGTCTCCTCACATCCCATCAGGAGGGGAAGGCAAACACTTTCAGCTTCCTATTTCTTGCATCATAGGCTATACTAGTTTTAACAGTGTATTTTTAATGACTGAGTCTCTTTTGGATAAATACTTTTCAAATTTCCTCTCCCCATCTCTACTCCTGCCTCCCTTCCTTCCCTGCTGACACCCTCCCCACCCCCCACCCCCGCCCCCCGCCAAGGGCAACACAGAAGACAAATGACTGGAAATCAGATAGAATTCTGTAGAATCTTACTGATCTCTTCTGGGTCCTGTCATGGGGCAGTCACTCAGTCTTTCAGGTATCACTTGTTATGTCTGACCTTTTGGAGGATATGCAAGCATCTGTGACTAGAATACACAGTCTAGGGCATTTATATGATATTTTGGGTGTGGCAATCACTTCATTCAGACCCTGGGTCTTAGCCAGTATGCTGCTCCAATTAGTACCTTAATATCAAGTCACATGTTTGAGTACGAAGTACAGGCCTTGGGGGAAAAAGGAAAGATTCTTTAAGACAATCTTTCTGGCCACTCTTCACCAGTATCTTTGGGCATATGCATCTGGATCTCTCTACTGGGCTCTTTCCTTGGGGTTTATCTTGAGTGGGAGAAAGGAAGAAATGAAAGATCTCTCCATAGTACTTAGTCAGCTCACTTTTCTTTCCCATCATCTGCCAGGACAGAAGGGGCAATTGATCTACTTCTTTCTGGTACAGATTTCTCTTATATAATATCCTTCTTCTTCTTTCTTAATAGAAGGAGGAGTATTTCCATATATGGGAGAAACTATAATTTGAAAAGAAACTCTAAACTCTGAGTTGGCCAGGTCTGTCTCTTGATAAAGCACAAGGGGACACTGTTTTAACACTCTCACATATGATTCTAAATACAAGGGCACAACCAGGATAAAAAAGTAACAAAATAGAGAAGTGTTCTGGAATGGCAGAGTGAGATAGTTGGTGAAACTCTCTATTCATATAAACAGAAGATACTGGCAAAACAACTAAAATCCTTTCAAAACTTTAGAAATTAAGCAAAACCACAAAACAAACTGAAAATTGTTCACATGAGAGAAACTAAACTTCTGTAAGGAAGCAGTAACTATGTCATTTTAACATGAGCTATTCCTATTCCTCTTTCCTCTCCAATCAGGTAGAGGGATAGCCATGAAAAGCCAGCAGTCTTGCAGCCAATGGAGAAGAATGACCATTTCTGGAACTTGATTAAAAGACCCATCTATATAGTACCATAAACATTTTGTCTGTATTTGAAGCTACCTGGAAAATTTTCATTCCAGGCTGTTGGACTGTTTTAGCTCAGAGCTAGCTCAGCAACAAATAAAAGCTCTATCCCCAGGATGTTACCTGCTAGTAATCTACTGGCAACATCATAGCTGTTGGTCTAAGTCTATGATTTCAGTTGAGACAAGAAGAGTATGACCAAAATTCTTACAGGAAGTCCTGGAGCTAGGTAACTAGAACTAAGGAATTAAAAGCTCCATACTTCTGAGAATCTAGAAGACAATGTGTGTGCAGGACTTGGCCTGGGAAAGGAGAAGACTCCCACTATTCTAGTCCACATTTGTCTTACACTTACATTCTGCACAAGCAGGAAGTGAAATCTAAGACTGCTTCATAAACTGTCTGAATTTTGAAGGCATGCCTTCACACACAGATCCCTTTGGCCAAAGGTGAAAGACATGTAGACAAAGCATTTAAGAAAATCTCTGATAGATCATAGGTTGGCCACTAAACAATGCTAACTCTAGGGTGACTCCTAGGAATCCAGATTAAAAATAAAAACAAAAATTTAAAAGCCTAGGAGAGAACTCATTGGCCACATATTTCAAAATACTAGCAACAATAAGAAACTTTGGGTAGGGTGATCTGATACCATAGTTGTTATACTAGTCAATATACTATCTAAAGTCTCCAGTTTCAGACTTTATGAGACATGCACAGAACAAAATAAAATATGGCACATATATAGGAAAAGAAAGGAAGCCAAGGAAAATGTCCCTGAAGGGGAAATGTTGGTAGACTTAGTAGCCAATGACTTTAAACCAATCATTCTAAATATGTTAAAATAACAAAATAATTAAAAGAAAGCATGACAATGATATCTTATCAATTAGAGAATATCAATAAAGAGAGAGTTAAAAAAAAAAAAAACCTCGTAGACATTCTGGAGTTGAGATGTACAATCCCCAAAATAAGAAATGTTTACTAGAGGTGCTAAAAAAAATAAATTTGAGCTTACTGAAGAAAGAATAAGTCAACTTGAAGATAGGTGAGTTGAAATTATCCAGTCTTAGGAACAACAACAAAAAGAATGAAGAAGAAATAAACAGCACCTCAGAGAGACTGTGTCCACAGGGATACAATCAAGTATATGAACATATGCAAAATGAATATCTCAGAAGGAGAGGTGAGATAAAGGGACCAAAAGAATATTTGAAGAAGTAATGGCCCCAAACTTCCCAAATTTGATGAAAATCACCAATCTACACATCTTAGAAACTGGATGTACTGTAAGATAAACTCTAAATGATCTACACAGAGACACATCATAATGAAACTTTAGAAAGCCAAAGACAAAGAGAATCTTGAAAGCCCAAGAGAAGTGACTCATAACATACAAGGAATCCTCATTAGAAACCATGGAGACCAGAAGATGAGGTGAGATGATATATTCAACGTACTAAAGAAATAGACTGTCAATGAAGAATTCTATATCCAGCAAAACTATTCTTCAAAAATGAAGGAGAAATAAAGATATTCCCAGATAAACAAACTCTGAGACAATTTGTCACTAGCAGAGTTATTTAACAAAAAATACTAAAGGAATCCCTTCAGGTTGAAATAACAGAACACTAGATTATAACTCAAACCTACACAAAGAAATAAAGAGCACTGGAAAAGGTAAGTACATAGCTAACTATAAAAGACAATATAAACATATTTTTTGTTTTTATACTTTTTTCTTTTATATTATTTAAAAGACAACCACATAAGGAAATAAGTATAAAACTATTTTATTTGGAATGTGTAAATATATCACTTCTTGGTCTTTTGGCTAAGATCAAGTGTGGAATGTGTAAATATATAATTTGTATAAAAGAAAGAATAAAGATAAGCATAAAGAAAGGGAAAAGGATCAGAGGTATTTTGGAGCAACATACCATTGAAATAAAGTTAGTATTAGCTTGATCTAGGTTGTCTTAAATTAGTTTATGTGCTGCTGAAGCAAGCACAGACTGTTTTAAATTAGAATGCTAATTTTAATCCCTATGACACCCACTATTAAAATAACTTAAAAATCACAGAAACAATAGGAGACTCAAACTGATATAGTAGAAGGTATGTATTTAACACAAAAGAAGGCAGTTACAGAGGAAAAGAGGAACAGAAAGACATAAAACATATAAAAAACAGGTAGCAAAATGGCAGACATAAATCCTACCTTATCAGTAATTACAGTAAGTAGATTAAACACTTCAATCAAAAGGCATAGATTGACAGAATATTTAAGAAAACATAATTCATTTATGTATTTTCTATAAGAAATATGTTTTAGATTCAAATCAAATAAGTTTGAAAGTTAAAAAATAGAAAACAATATACAAAGCAAAGAAAAACTGAAAGAGAGCTGGGATGGCTACACAATATCAGACAAATAAGATTTTAAGGCAAAACTTGTTACTGAAAAAAAGGACATTTTAGAGTAAAATCATCAATCCATCAAGAAGACATCACAAAGAGTAAAACACTTAGGAATAAATGTAACAAAAGGAGTACAGGAATGAATCTAAAAAGAAGTACAAGACTTGTACATTGAAAACTACAAAACATTGTTGAAAAAACTGTAAAAATTTAGATAAATGGAAAGACATCCTATGTTTATATGTTGGAAGAATTAATAGTGTTACAATGGCAATATAACAATGGGGACTATCAATATTTGTATTGATCCACAGATTCATTACAATCCCTATCAAAACCCCAGATTCCTCATTGCAGAAATTGGCAAGGTGATGTGAACATTTTATGGAAATAAAAGGGATAGGATATTGCCAAAAGAATCTTGTAAAAAAAGAAAAAAAATTGGAAAACTCATACTTCCCTGCTTCAAAATTTACTTCAAAGTTACAGTAATCAAGATAGTATGGTACTGGCATAAGAATAGAAATATTGATTTATTATAATTGAGAGTCCAGATATTAGCTCTTATGTTTATAATCAGTGATTTTTTTCTTTAAGAAGGGTGCCAAAATAATTCAGTGAGAAAATATAATCTTTTCAACAAATGGTTCTGGGACATCTGAATATTCACAGTGTAAAGCTTGATCTCTGCCTCACATTGTTATAAAAAATGAACTCAGAGTGGGTCATAGACTTAAATATGAGCTAAAACTATAAAGCTTGTAGAAGAAAACTTAGTAATTCTGTGACCTTGTGTTAGACAACATTTTCTTAGATATGATGCCCAAAACCATAAATAACAGAAGAAAAAGAAGATAAATGGGATTTCGTTAAAATTAAAAACATTTGCTTTAAAAGACATGATCAAGGGAATGAGGACAACCCACAGACTGAAAGAAAATATAAATTATATCTCTGCTAAAGGATTTGTATCCAGAATATATTTTTAATAAAGCTTACAACTCAATAATAAAAAGAGGAATAAATTCTCTAATGAAAAGAGAAGCCAGTTATAAAAGAGCACAGGATTTGGATAGACATTTCTTCAATAATAATATAGTAATAGCCAACAAAAATGTGAAAAGATGCTTGACATCAGTAGTCGTTAGGTAAATGTCAATCAAAACTATAATCACTTCATACCCACTGTACTGTGAAGTTGCTCAGTCATGTCCGACTCTTTGTGACCCCATGGACCATAGCCTACCAGGCTCCTCCATCCATGGGATATTCCAGGCAAGAATACTGGAGTGGGTTGCCATTTCCTTCTCCAGAGATCTTCCCAACCCAGGGACTGAACCCAGATCTCCCACATTGTAAGCACACGTTTTTACTGTCTGAGCCATCAGGGAAGCCATACCCACTAGGATGGTGAAATTAAAAAAGACAAATAATAGCAAATGTTTTGCTAACAGAAATGTAAAATGGTGTACCTACTTTGGAAAACAGTTTGATAGTTCCTCATATTATTAATCAGAGTTACCATACAGCCCAGCCATTTTGTTCTTAGATATATACCCAAGAGAAATGAAGAAGGAAGACATGTGTCTTCACAAAAACGCATTCACAAATGCTCAGAATAGCCAAAAAGTGGAAACAACTCAAATGTTCTTCAACTGATGAATGGATAAACAAATGTGGTATATCTATAGTGTAATATATTTAGCCAGAAAAAGAAATGAAGTACTGATACATGCTATAAAGTGGAAGAATCTTGAATAAGCATTAAGTAAAAGAGCTAATCACAAAAGACCAAATACTCTGTGATACCATTTATGTGATGTCTACCTGTAAAAAGCCAGAATCCAGTTCAAGAGGTAAAGTGTTTATTTGGGATCAAAGAATTGCAATTTGAGTTACATAGATTTAGGTAAAAATCCAAATGGTATTCTGATTACAGGATAGGGGATCAGAGTTTTTATGGGGAAAAGAGAGGAAGATATGATTTTTTAAGTTTGCAAATTTTATTTTTTATTTTATTTATTTTTAAAAAAATTACGGTGTTTTTAAAAAGTTAATTGGTGCAAGATGAGGTAATTAATCTGAAGTCTTATTTGGTAAAAGATGGTTTGTACTTTGTTGATTGGTCAGGTGAAAGGCACTAAGTAAAAGTTCATTTTTATCAGTCCTTTCAAGGATATTCTTGTTCTTGCTGATTCTTGGAACATTGATGCTCTGGCCTAGTTCAGAGTTTCAGAAAACAGGATATACAATGCAGGTCTTCTGGAATGGTTCCTCCAGCTCTCTTTTAAATAGCTCTTCTTATATTGTGTGGTTTAGTCACCAAGTCATGTCTGACTCTTGTGACCCTCTGAACTATAGCCCGTCAGGCTCCTTTTTCCATGGGATTTTCCAGGCAAGAATACTGGAATGGTTTGCCATTTCCTTCTCCAAAAGTGAAAGTTGCTCAGTCGTGTCCGACTCTTTGTGAGCTGAATTCTCCAGGCCAGGCTACTGGAGTGAGTAGCCTTTCCCTTCTCCAGGGGATCTTTCCAACCTAGGGGTCGAACACAGGCCTCCGACATTGCAGGCGGATTCTTTACCAGCTGAGCCACAAGGGAAGCCCATTGTATGTATTGGGTATATTGTGTAGTAAGATGAAGATGGTGTGAAATGAGATTTTGGTGGTGGTTGCACAATTCTGTACTATACAAAAGACCACAAAGCGGCATGCTTTAAATGAGTAGATTTTATGGTATGTGAATTATATATCAATAAATTTAAGAGAAAGAGATAAGTGTGTCACAAAAATGTGACAGGTTGTAGGGGGAATCATGAAATCCCAAGCTCATCATCTCAGAGAGCATGGCTCTGTTAACTAGGTGTTTCTGAAAAATCACTAATAGAGTAGGTAAGTTTCTTTGCTAATATCTACTTAGAAGCCAAAATTTATCCAGATTTTTCTGTTTCAGTGTAAAATTTTATTTTAATTTTAAACTATTAAACTAAATCATAAAGCCTTCAGATGATATTTCAAATGTCAAAATATCTTTACACTTGTCATTTTATTTGACCAGAAAGACATATATTATTAATGGTTTAAGAAATTTTTAATTTTTTCTGCATCAAGATATTTTATAAGAATTATAACAAAGAGGCACAAATAATTGATTCAGAAAGACTTTCAATAGTGTTTTCCTAATGTGGCATCCAGTCCCATCACTTCATGGCAAATAGATGGGGAAATAGTGGAAACAGTGGCTGACTTTATTTTTCTGAGCTCCAAAATCACTGCAGATGGTGATTGTAGCCAGGAAATTAAAAGACACTTACTCCTTGGAAGGAAAGTTATGACCAACCTAGACAGCATATTAAAAAGCAGAGACATCTTCCTAAATTCCATATATATGTGTTAGTATACTGTATTGGTGTTTTTCTTTCTGGCTTACTTCACTCTGTATAATCGGCTCCAGTTTCATCCATCTCATCAGAACTGATTCAAATGAATTCTTTTTAACGGCTGAGTAATACTCCATTGTGTATATGTACCACAGCTTTCTTATCCATTCATGAGACACAGATGTGTATAACGGACTTTTGGACTCAGAGGGAGAGGGAGAGGGTGGGATGATTTGGGAGAATGACATTCTAACATGTATACTATCATGTGAATTGAATCGCCAGTCTGTGTCTGACGCGGGATGCAGCATGCTTGGGGCTGGTGCATGGGGATGACCCAGAAAGATGTTATGGGGAGGGAGGTGGGAGGGGGGTTCATGTTTGGGAATGCATGTAAGAATTAAAGATTTTAAAATTTAAAAAATAAAAAACTAAAATTAAAAAAAAAACCCAATTAAAAAATAGGTCAAAGACTTAAAAAAAAAAAAAAAAAAAGCAGAGACATTACTTTGTCAACAAAGGTCTGTCTAGTCAAGGCTATGGTTTTTCCAGTGGTCATGTATGGATGTGAGAGTTGGACTATACAGAAAGCTGAGTACCAAAGAATTGAAGCTTTTGAACTGTGGTGTTGGAGAAGACTCTTCAGAGTCCCTTGGACTGCCAGGAGATCCAACCAGTCCATCCTAAAGGAGATCAGTCCTGGTGTTCATTGTAAGGACTGATGTTTAAGCTGAAACTCCAATACTTTGGCCACCTGATGGGAAGAACTGACTCATTTGAAAAGACTCTGATGCTGGGAAAGATTGAGGGCAGGAGGAGAAGGGGACGACAGAGGATGAGATGGTTGGATGACATCACCGACTCAATGGACATGAGTTTGAGTAAGCTCCAGGAGTTGGTGATGGACAGAGAGGCCTGGCGTGCTGCAGTTCATGGGGTCACAAAGAGTGACTGAACTGAACTGAATGTGTGTCAAGAACATCAGCTTTGCTAAGTGTTTGGCAAGGGGAGGGAAAAGGTAGGGGCACATGGGAAAGGCAGAGATCAACAGTCAAAAATGTTTGGGCATCTATGTACATTCTTGGAAATTGAATGGGCATGGAGCATTACAGCCTATGGAAAGTTATTCACACTCAAAAATATTTCTTCAATGTCTCATAAGTATCAGCCACTGTTCAGTCACTGGGGACACAACAGAGAACAAAGACACAATTCTTCATCTGATGGGGTTTTCATTTGATTGTTGTACAGAAAATTCTATTTTAATTTAGTATTTTAAGTATTTCTCAACTGATTTGATCACAGAATAGCGTTTTCAAGGAATATCCACTAACATTTTGCAGAACACATTTTGCTAAATACAGGTCTACATTTATATATACCAACCTTTTAAAAGAAATGCTGTAACATGGTCAAGGGGAAAAGCAGCATATGTAGACATCCAGAGTTATACATGAACTCTGGTTTTAGACCTTGGTATTATCAAAAGGCAAAGGGAATTGAAACCTTATACCCTGAAGGAATTTGATGGGATGGCTTCATTAAAAAGGGAGGCTTGGAAAGAAAACAAAAGACATACACAATTAAAATATTCGTAAACATATTTTAGGTGACCCAGTTTCCAGATCTTTTCAATTAGGAACAAGTTGAGACAATCAAATGCAATTAATTAGGGTTTTAGCAGCAGCTGCAGAGAGGAGCCAGGGACATGTGTATGAAATTAAGATCTCATCTGAGAAATCTGAGTGTAAGGAATTGTAAATTTCCCCTTTTAACTACTGGGAAATTATAAAGGAATTATAAATTCCTTCTTAAGAAATGTACAAGTGACAGTAACTACTAGAAATTTAAGTACAGCGTAGGTTGGGCTGGATAAAGTTAAGGCTAGAGGAAATGGCAACTCACTCTAGTACTCGTGCCTGGAGAATCCCACAGATGGAGGAGCCTGGTAGGCTACAGTCCATGGAGCCTCAAAGAATCTGACATGACTGAACAACTTCACTTTCACTTTTCACTTTCATGCATTGGAGAAGGAAATGGCAACCCACTCCAGTGTTCTTGCCTAGAGAATCCCAGGGACAGGGGAGCCTGGTAGGCTGCCGTCTATGGGGTCGCACAGAGTTGGACAAGAGTGAAGTAACTTAGCAGCAGCAGCAGCAGAGCAAATTTGAAGATAAAAGGTATTATCCTCAAAGACAATATTAAAAGTCATGTCTTTCCTATTGTGTGTGTGTGTTAGTTGCTCCATCACATCCAACCCTTTGCAACCCTGTGGACTGTAACCTGCCAGGCTCCTCCATCTGGAGTTTTCTAGGCAAGAATGCTGGAGGGGGTTGCCCTGCCCTCCTCCAGGGGATCTTCCTGACCCAGAGATCAAACCCAGATCTACATTGCAGGCAGGTTCTTTACTGTCTCAGTGACCAGGGAAGACCAACCTTCCTATTGATTCTTATTAAAAAAAATCTTCTTTACACTTAACATTCTTTACTATAAAAATTTCAGTTTCATGTAAATGGAATCAAACAATATGTATGTAGCCTTTTGTGTCTTTATTTCACTTAGCATACTATTTTCAAGGTTCATCTGTATTTTAGCATATATTGGAATTTCATCCCCTTGGAAGCCTGGATAATATTCCATTGTGCATATATATTATACACCGTATTTTGTTTTTCCATGTATCTGCTGATGGACATTTGAACTGTTTCCATGTTCTGGTCGTTGTGCATAAAGCTGCCATGAAAATTGGTACACAAGTATCTGTTTGAATATCTGCTTTCAGTTCTTTGGGGGTATATATTTAGAAGTAGAATTGTTGGATAATATGGTAATTCTATGGTTAACTTTTTGAGGAACTGTCAAACTGTGTTCCCACACCACCAGCACCGTGTTACATTCTCACCAGGAAGGCACAAGGCTTACAATTCTTCCACGTCCTTGCTGTTTGATCAGGCTGCTCAAGATGGCTGTTCTCTTGCTCTCTGTACAACCCCTGCCTGACCAGTGTCTTCTTTATTTACAGGCTACTCCCCTGACTGACCTTCCTACTGCCCCAGACTCCAACTAATGATTGGTTTAAATTTAGCTGCCATGATAGTTTATTAAAGGGGTGGTGAGAGGCATGCCCCTTTGCTGGTTTCCCTGGTAACCAATGACCCAACCAGATGTCAATTCCCCTTATAAACAGTACACCACCCCCACCCCTCTCCCTTCAGCAGAAGCCTGTTGCTGTGTCCCGCCTGTCTGCTGCAGACTCTTGCCCCAGGCATATGAGTTTCTCCATCCATGAAACCGCTAATGTCTCTGTCACTGACTCCGGGTTCTTTTTTTGGTCGCAGGATAGGCAAGTACAGGGTTTGCAGGCTTGTGGGGTGCAGCCCAACAACTTGCAGAGCCAGCAAGGAGATGGAGAAAATTCCTGTAAGTGCTGAGATATTGGTTGGGTAATGGGAAGTTTTGGGGGCTATTCACTAATATTTGGGACCAAAAGTTGTGTGGGAAATCTGTCTACCAGTGTGTAGGGTCCTGTGGTGTCTGTCCTTGATGAATGGGGGCCTCCAAGGGAGTATGGAGGACTCATAGACAACCCCTAAGGCCATTGCAGAAACATTGGCTGGCTTTTTGGTTGAGGGGAAAAAGTGGCCCCAGCTGTGGGCTGGCCATTGCTCTTTATATTAAGAAAGGTCACAGAGGCTGAGCTAACAGCTTAGGTGAAGATTAACTAAATGCTGGTTCTTGGTCCTCTGAAAGTGAGGTGAATGAATGATATGTTTTATTGTCCATTACTTTTTTTTTGTTTAAACTGTAAAAAATTGCTGAAAATGTCCAAGATGGGACTCTTTTTCGATATTCTAAAATTGGTTTTTGTATGTGTCTTTAGAGGAAATTAGCTATCTAGATGGAATTGATATTTCTCTTCTTGAGCCTTTGAGATGTAAATAATCTACTTGGGCTCTCAGAAATTTAATCGCTGAGAGTGAGGAAAAAAAAAAGTCCTTTAAAAACTCTGTAAGAATAATTGTATTTTGGGTGTGTCTGTCTAAAATAATCTCTCCGGATTCTGGTAACTTGAAACCAAACTAAGTTAAATAAAGAGAATTGACTATTTGGGTCATTTCGAATAGTACAAAACATTGGAACATTAATTTGTAGTGTAGATTTATCTACCTTTACTTTCTTAGGCAACTAAAGCATAAGTTTTCCAAATAGTAAATGCTGGTACGACAAACAGTGTACAATTACTTGCTTTTTGGTTTTTGCCAGATTAAGATTTTTAAGGGTTAAGATGATAATCAGTCATAATTCTGATTATTATAACCACATTTCTTTATTGATTACATTGTAATCAGATGTTTATGTCTTTTAAAGTCTTTTGTCATATATAGACAGTTATGGTGGTACTCTTGATGCTGTTGCAAACATGCTTCATCTTTTTTTGGTTCTCTTTTTAAATGTACATAATTACAGAATTCAGACATGAAATTTATGCATGGAGTTTTCCATTTTTAATATTTGGTTAAACAAAATATATCATTTGTTAAAAAAAAAAAAACCTAGCACAAGGCCAACAAAATGGAAGAAAAGCAAGAAAAACAAAAAGCCTACGGTTGCCCCTTACTGGGCATCAGGGTCAGGCCTGCCCCCCTTCACTAAAGGAAGCAGGGCTTTTTGCCCTGGGACATCAGCATTGATCCCTATTCCTAAGCACCAGAATTGGATATGAACAAAGAAACCAGTCCTGAACATGTTTAAGCGTAAAACTGCCTCACCTTTAAGAAGATTCACAGGAAGGACCCCCCTTTTTTTTTTTTTTTAATTTGGTTGCACCAGATCTTAATTGTGGTCTGTGGGATCTAGTTCTCTGACCAGGGATTGAGCCCAGGTTCACTGCACTGGGAGCTGGAATTTTAGCCACTGGACCACCAGGGAAGCTCCAGGAAGGACCTTTGGACAAGGACAAGTCTCTGATAAATTTCAGATCATACTGCTGAACTGAGTAAGAAATTAAAGAATTTAAGTGAGAGTTCTTAGCTTTACGCAACAAAGAATTCAAAAGCAAGCCAGAGAAAGGTGAAGGTGAATTTATTTAGAGAGCTACACACTGCATAGGCAGAATGTGAACCATCTCAGAAAGTGAGAACCTCCCCAGGGCCTTAAGTCCTAGGTTTCTGTGGATTAAGTAATTTCATAGGCTAACGGGTGGAAGAAAGATTCCTGCTGTTTTGGGCAAAGGTGGGGATTTCTCAGGAATTGAATTACTACCCACTTTTGGGCTTTTGATAGTCCACCTCAGAACTGTCATGCACAAGCAGGAGTAATTTTTAGTTATACAGTGAAGGTACAGTGAGCTAAAGATCAATGACCAGACTATTCACAAAGCCACTTTGGTTTCAGGAAGTCTTTATCGCATACCAACTGCTACACCCCTTATCTAGTGTTTTTGTCCTAACCCCTTTCCCTCTTGCCTCATTCTCCCTGTGGATATTTTTTCCTGTCCCTATGGGGAGTGGAAGGACAATGTCTGTTTTCTGTAGCTGCCTTGGAGCTGGGCAGTGGTGTTGAGACTGCCTATCAGGGAGTAAAAATCTCTGGATGTCTGGTGTAGGGGCCCGAGAGGCAGGGCAGCTTCTTTAAGTCAGAGGGTGCTCTGGGCTGGAATCCTTGCATAGCCATCATTTTGATGTGAAACTGTTATAACCTAGAAGACATGAACTTTACCAAGAGGTTAAAGAGGCAGGGTTAAAGAGGAAGAGTAGGAGTATGGCCATTTCTGGGCCCAGGAGGAGCAGTAACTGGGTAAGGCTGGGGAGGATGCTTTTAATGGTGGACCAGACAGCACCAGCATCTGACCCTGGTGGCAGTGGTGTACCCACGATGCTTGTTCATAAATATTTTTGAAGTCCATCTCCATCTGGCCTGAATTATTGATGTTGGTACAGCAGGTTTTATTTACGACCACACAGATACCACCCTGCTCAGCCAGCAAGTAGTCCAAGGCTAATCTGTTGTCCATAATAGATTGGACAGCTTAACCACTTACTGAAAGGGAGTTTAAAGAAGCTGAAAGTCTGTTTAGGGCATATCCAGTGGTCAGGGCTAGGTCCTCTAAAGTGTTGGTTGGATTTTCTAGGATCACCTCATGGTAGGCAAAGCCTCTCTATGGAGTGGCCAATCCCTCTGCCAGTCCTGTTCCTGTTCTCATATTAATCCAATGGCTCACCTCGGATGGTATTGAGTTTATCCTGTATGGCTATTTCAACTTAGCTCAAGCTGACAATGTGGGAGACCAATTTGTGGGTCTGTTTTCTTTTTTTTTTTTTTTTTTAGTTTAAATGTTTTATTATCAAAGTAACACATTTTAGTTGTTAAAAAATTGGAAAGTAATTTGTAGGCTTCTTCATCAAACAAGGCCCAAAGTCAAAAAGGGCTTCCCATAGGTCATTTCAAATGGGATTAGTTTTAAAATTCCCTTTGGCACCGTCCTGTTCCACAGAAGGGCTATTGGGAGGAGGGAGATGATGCAGATTTTTGAAGTCTCTTGGCACAGCTTAACAGTTTGTGGTTGTTTTTTTTTTTTACCTTGCCTGAGGCCTCCAGGAAGAGTGGAGGCGGTAATTAATACCTAGAGCTGAGGAAATCTGTTGAGTCACCTTGGCAGTGAAAGAAGCTTCATTATCACTTTGTAAGCTTTTGGGGAACCAGAATCTCAGAATTATCTCTTTAAGCAGAAATTTGGATACTGCTATTGCCTTTGCAGTTCTGGAAGGGAAAGCTTCTATCCACCCTCTAAAGGGGTTTATGAATACCAATAAGCATTCCATCCCCTACATGAGGACATTTAGATCTATTTGCCAATCTTCCCCTGGATAGGTTCCCCAGTGTTGTATGGGCTGAGTTAGGGGTGGAGGTATGTGGTGGCTTCCTGGGTACAAAGATCACAAGCCTCAGTATGTTTTTAACAGTTTGGGAGAGTCCCTTAACCCAGGAACACCTGAGTTACCAAAATGACTTAGGGAGTCCTGCCTTAAATTGGAGGAATCTTGGAAGTGCTTAATAATTTTCCACTGCTTGGCCTCAGGAATGAGAAGCTTGTTATCTTTTGTCAGCCACCCTAAATAGTCTCTTTTCACTCCCCAGCATTTAGCCCATTTGATTTTTGTAGGTGTATAAGATGGCACAATAAAGGACAGAAATGGTATGGATCTAACAGAAGCAGAAGATATTAAGAAGAGGTGACAAGAATACACAGAAGAACTGTACAAAAAAGATCATCAAGACCCAGATAATCACGATGGTGTGATCACTCACTTAGAGCCAGACATCCTGGAATGTGAAGTCAAGTGGGCCTTAGGAAGCATCACTATGAATAAAGCTAGTGGAGGTGATGGAATTCCAGTTGAGCTATTTCAAATCCTGAAAGATGATGCTGTGAAAGTGCTGCACTCAATATGCCAGCAAATTTGGAAAACTCAGCAATGGCCACAGGATGGAAAAGGTCAGTTTACATTCCAATCCCAAAGAAAGGCAATGCCAAAGAATGCTCAAACTACTGCACAACTGCACTCATCTCACATGCTTAAAGTAATGCTCAAAATTCTCCAAGCCAGGCTTCAAGAGTATGTGAACCATGAACTTCCTGATGTTCAAGCTGGATTTAGAAAAGGCAGAGGAACCAGAGATCAAATTGCCAGCATCCGTTGGATCATCAAAAAAAAGTTTTCTCTAGAAAAACATCTATTTCTGCTTTATTGACTAGGCCAAAGCCTTTGACTGTGTGGAACACAATAAACTGTGGAAAATTCTGAAAGAGATGGGAATACCAGACCATCTGACCTGCCTCCTGAGAAATCTGTATGCAGGTCAGGAAGCAACAGTTAGAACTGGACATGGAACAACAGACTGATTCGAAATCAGGAAAGGAGAACATCAAGGCTGTATATTGTCACCCTGCTTATTTAACTTATATACAGAGTACATCATGCGAAATGCCAAGCTGGATGAAGCACAAGCTGGACTCAAGATTGCCAGAGGAAGTATCAATAACCTCAGGTATGCAGATGATGACACACTTATGGCAGAAAGCAAAGAACTAAAGAGCCTCTTGATCAAAGTGAAAGAGCAGAGTGAAAAAGTTGGCTTAAAACTCAACATTCAGAAAACTAAGATCATGGCAACGGGTCCCATCACTTCATGGCAGATAGATGGGGAAACAATGGAAACAGTGAGAGACTTTATTTTTTGGGGGCTCCAAAATCACTGCAGATGGTGATTACAACCATGAAATTCAAAGTCGCTTGCTCTTTGGAAGAAAAGCTATGACTAACCTAGACAGCATATTAAAAAGCAGAGACATTACTTTGCCAACAAAGGTCCATCTAGTCAAGGCTATGATGTGATAGTTGGACTATAAAGAAAGCTGAGCAATGAAGAATTGATGCTTTTGAACTGTGGTATTGGAAAGAATCTTGAGAGTCCCTTGGACAGCAAGGAGATCCAACTGGTCCATCCTAAAGGAAATCAGTCATGAATATTCATTGGAAAGGATTGATCCTGAAGCTGAAACTCTAATACTTTGGCCACCTGATGCAAAGAACTGACTCATTTGAAAAGACCCTGATGCTGGGAAAGATTGAAGGCAGGAGGAGAAGGGGACAATAGAGGATGAGAAGGTTGGATGTTATCACCTACTGAATGGACATGAGTTTGAGTAAACTCTGGGAGTTGGTAATGGACAGGGAGGCCTGGCGTGCTGTGGTTCATGGGGTTGCAAAGAGTTGGACATGACTGAGTGACTGAACTGACTGACTGAAGATAGCACCATTGGGCAGGGTGGGGTGTCAGGTAGGAGAGCTCTGGCTGGGGTAGGGCTGGCTATTCTTGGGCTGAAGTCTACGTACCCCTGCAGCCAGGACATTTCCCCTTATAAGGGATGTATTGCCCCTTTGGCCTCTGTAGGGAATGACTTCAACCTCCTTTGGAAGCTGGGCTGTTTATAGAAGTTCTAGAACTTCTGTCTAATGTTTCATAAGGGTCCCTTTGGCTGTTAATAGTCCCCTTTCTGTCTTAGCTGGAGTGCTGTGGCCAAGGCAACTGATTTGGCCTCTTGGGTGGAAGTGTGAGAGGGCAGAACTCCAGGCTCAGCTGACTTGGCACAATCAGCCTTTCTTACCCCTTCATGTATAAATCTGCTTCCATGGGTAAACCATTCTGCATCAGGATTGGTCAGGGGCCCATCCTTGAGGTCAGGCCTCCTGGAATCATCTTGTTCAATAGTCTCCACATAGGAGTGAACAAGGGATCCTTGGGGTGGGTGGTCCAGCATTACAGTAGCTGGGTTCAGACTATGCAAACCTCAAGAGTTACACCTGGGGTGTCATATAAGAGAGACTGGTACTTAAGCAATCATGCAGCCATCAGCCACTGCTGTCCATTTGCTTCTATGGTTCCTTATTCCTGGTGAGGAGTTAGGAATTCCAGTGATTGTCCCACCTCTTCTACTAGCAGAGCAATGGCAGCCACTACCCTAAGACACCCTGGTCATCCAGTGACTAATTGATCAAGTTGTTCTGAGAAATAAGCTATCAGTCTAGGGAGTTACCTGAAATTTTGGGTGAGGACACACAGGGCTACCTCTTTCTTGTCTCTCAGCTATATAGAGGGTAAAGGGTTTTTTTCTAAATTTGTGAGCTCTAATGTAAGGGCAGTCCCTAATTTTTGTTTCACAGGCTAGCAATGCCCATTGGCAATTTTCATCCCTGTTGAGGGGTTTGTGGTGCATCGTTTTAGGGCCTCGTGGGCTTTGCTGTGAGCCAGAATCTAGGTATCTAGATCCTGCGAGATCTTGCCATCCCCAGAAATGTCCTCAGTTGCCTTTTATTTGGGGGTGGGGCTGAAGGATTATGATGACTTCCTTTTGGTCTGGGCTAGAGACCTCATTCCATGGGTGAGCCCATATCCCAGATATACAACCTATTGGGTGGAAATCTGGGGCTTGTGAGGAAAGACTCAATATCCTCATTCCCCTAGGAAGTCGAGGACCTGAATGGTGTGTTTGTTTATTTTACTGAAGTACAGTTGATTTACAATGTTGTATTAGTTTCATGTGTACAGCAAAGTGATTCAGATATATCTGCCTATGTATATATATTCTTTCCCAGATTCTTTTCCCTTACAGGTTATTACAAAATATTGAGTATAGTAACCTGTGCTATATAGTAGGTCCCTGTTTATCTATTTTATGTATAGTAGTATGTATATGTTAATCCCATCCTCCTCTAGTTTATCCCTCCTCCACCTTCCCCTTTGGCAACCATAAGTTTGTTTCATGTGGCTGTGGATATATTTCTGTTTTGTAAATAAGTACACTTGTATCATTTTTTTTTTAGATTCCACATATAAGGAATATAATATGATATTTGTCTTTCTCTGTCTGACTTCATTTAGCATGATAATCTCTAGGTCCATCCATGTTGCTACAAATGGCATTATTTCATTATTTTTTTAAAAAATTAATTATTTTTGGCTGTGCTGGGTCTTCCTTGCTTTGTGTGGGCTTTTTCTAGTTGCAGAGAGCTTGGACTATTCTTCATTGTGGTATATGGGCTTCTTATTGCTGTGACTTCTCTTGTTGCAGAGCACAGGATCTAGGTGTGTGAGCTTCGGTAGTTGCGGTGCTCAGGCTTTGTTGCTCTGAGGCATGTGGAATCTTTCCAGTCCAGGAATTGAACCCATGTCCTCTGCACTGGCAGGTGGATTCTTATCTACTGCCCCACCAGGGAAGTCCATTTCATTCTTTTTTGAAGCTAATATTCAGTTGTATATTGATACCACATCTTCTTTATCCATCCATCTGTCATTGGACATTTAGGTTGCTTCCATGTCTTGGATCTTATAAATAGTGCTGCTACGAATATTTGGGTGCATATATCTTTTTTAGTTAAGGTATTCTGTGGATATAGGCTTAGGAATGGGATTTCAGGATCATAGTAACTCTTTCAGTTTCTTTTAGGGAACCTCCATACTGTTCTCCATGGTGGATGTACAAATTTACAATCCCACCATCAGTGTAGGAGGGTTTCTTTTTTCCACACCCTCTCTAGCATTTATTTATTGACTTTTTGATGATTGCCGTTCTGACTGGTGTGAGGTGGTAGCTCATTGTAGTTTTGGTTTGCATTTCTCTATTAATTAGGGATTCTGAGCATCTTTTCTTTTGTTTTTTGGCCATCTGTATGTCTTCTTTGGAGAAATGTCTACTTAGATCTATTTTTTAAATTGGATTTTTTTTTTTTTTAGGTCTTGCTGCTGCTACTGCTACTGCTCAGTCACTTCAGTCGTGTCCGACTCTGTGCGACCCCAGAGACGGCAGCCCACCAGGCTCCCCTGTCCCTGGGATTCTCCAGGCAAGAACACTGGAGTGGGTTGCCATTTCCTTCTCCAATGCATGAAAGTGAAAAGTGAAAGTGAAGTTGTTCAGTCGTGTCCGACTCTTAGCGACCCCATGGACTGCAGCCTACCAGGCTCCTCTGTCCATGGGATTTTCCAGGCAAGAGTACTGGAGTGGGGTGCCATTGCCTTCTCCGTTTTTAGGTCTTAAATTTAATCAAATATGTTTTTTAAAATTTATTTTTATTTTTTCTCTTTATTTTTTACTATACAATACTGTATTGGTTTTTTAAATATATATTGAGCTGTGTGCCTATTTGTATATTTTGGATGTTAATCCCTTGTGGGTCACATTGTTTGAAAATATTTTCTCCCACTTTGTAGGTTGTCTTTTCATTTTGTTTATTGTTTTCTTTGCTATGAAAAAGGTTTTAAGTTTAATTAGGTCCCGTTTTAAAATTTATCTTATTTCTATTACTCTAGGAGATGGATCCAAACAGATATTGGTGTGATTTTGTCAAAGTGTGTTCTGCCTATTTTTTCTTCTACGAGTTTTATAGTATCTGGTCTTAGATTTAGGTCTTTAGTCTATTTTGAGTTTGTTTTTGTGTATGGTGTTAGAGGATATTCTAATTTCATTCTTTATTGTCCAGTTTTCCCAGTACCACTTAATGTAGACTGTCTATGCCCTACTGTATATTCTTGTTTTCTTTGTCAAAGATTAATTGAATGTAGATATGTAGATTTATTTCTGGGCTTTCTATCCTGTTTCATAGATCTATTTTTCTGTTTTTGTGAGAGTGCCATACTTTCTGATTACTGTAGCTTTGTAGTATGGTCTGAAGTCAGGGATCCTGATTGCTGCAGCTTTGTTTTTCTTAAGATTGATTTGGCTATTTGGAGTTTTTATATTTCCATACAAATTAAAAAAAATTCTTCTAGTTCTGTGAAAAATGCCCTTAGTAATTTGATAGAGATTGCATTGAATGTGTAGGTTGTTTTGGGTAGTATAATCGTTTAGACAATATTGATTCTTCTAATCCACAAACAGAGTATATGTTTCCATCTGTTTGTGTCATCTTTAATTTATTTCATCAGTGTCTTATAATTTTCTGAGTACAGGTATTTTGGCTCCTTAGGTAGGTTTAATTCCTAGGTATTTGTTCTTTTTGATGCAATGGTAATGGGATTATTTCCTTTATTTCTCTTTCTGATTTTTCATGGTGAGTGTATAGAAATTCAGGAGATTTCTGTGCATTAGTTTTGTATCCTGAAACTTTACCAAATTCATTGATGAGCTCCATTAATTTTCTGGTAACATATTTAGGATTCTATATGTATAGTGTCATTTCATCTGCAACATGATAGTTTTTCAATTTGGATTCCTTTTATTTCTTCTTTGGTTGCTGGGGCTAGGACTTCCAAAACTGTTGAATAAATGTGGTGAGAATGGACATTCTTGTCTTGTTCTTGATCTTAGGAAAAATGCTTCAAACTTTTCACTGTTGAGTATGATGGGTTTGTCATATATATATTGCCTTTATTATGTTGAGGTATATATTCTGTTGATCCTCACTTTCTGGAGTTTTTATCATAAATAAATGCTGAATTTTTCAAAAGCGATTTTTGCCTCTATTGAAATGATCATATGGTTTTTATTCAATTTGTTAATGTGGTGTATCACACTGATTGATTTGCAGATACTGAAAAATCCTTGCACCCCTGCAGTAAATCCCACTTGATCCTTTCAATGAATTATTGGATTTGGTTTGCTAGTATTTTGTTGAGATTTTTGGTGTCTATATTCATCAGTAATATTGCCTTTAATTTTCTTTTTTTGTGGTATCTTTGGTTGTGGTATTGGGGTGATGGTGGTCTCATAGAATGAGTTTGGAAGTGTTCCCTTCTCTGCAATACTTTGGGAAGAATTTCAAAGGATAGATATTAACTCTTCTTTAAAGGTTTGATAGGCTTTGTGTGTGAAGCCATCTAGTCCTGGACTTTTTGTTTGGAGTTTTAAAATCACAGGTTCTGTTTCATTTCAGTACTTGTAGTTGGCCTGTTCACATTTTCTTTTTCTTCCTGGTTCAGTCTTGGGAGTTTGTACCTTTCTAAGAATTTGTCCATTTCATCAGGATGGTCCATTTTATTAGCACATAGTTGCTTATAGCAGTCTTTCATGATCCTTCCTGCGGTGTTGGTTTAACTTCTCCTTTTCATTTCTAAATTTATTGATCTGGGCCCTCTCCTTTTTTTTTCCTTGATGAGTCTAGGGAAAGGTTTATCAATATTGTTTATCTCTTCTAAGATTTAGCTCTTAGTTTCATTGATCTTTTCTATTGTCTTCTTAGTCTGTATTTCAATTATTTCTGCTCTAATTTTTATAATTTCTTCTACTAACTTTGGGTTTTGGTCTTTCTATAATTGCTATATGTATAAAGTTTAGGTTGTTCATTTGAGATTTTTCTTGTTTCTTGAGGCAAGACTTATTTCTATAAAATTCTTTCTTAGAACTGCTTTTGCTGTGTCCGATAGATTTTGGATCCTCATGTTTTTGTTTTCATTTGTTTCTAGATATTTTTTGACTTCTTTAATTTCTTCAGTGACCCATTGGTTTAATAGCACATTCGTTAGCCTCCATATGTTTGTGTTTCTTTTTGAAGTTTTTTTTTTTTTTTTCTTGTAGCTGATTTCTAATCTCATGGCATTGTGTTCAGAAAAGTTGCTTGAGAGGATGTCAGTTTTTTTACTTCTACTGAGACTTACCTTATGGCCCAACATGTGATCTATCCTGGAGAATGTTCCATGTGTACTTGAAAAGAATGCATATTCTACTGCTTTCATGTGGAATGCTCTATAAATATTTACTCCATTTGATCTAAAGCATTATTTAAGGCCGGTGTTTCCTTATTGATTTTCTATCTGAGTGATGATGATCTCTTCAACACTTCAATAGTGTTAAAAGTCCCCCACTATTATTCTGTTACTGTCAATTTCTCCTTTTATGTCTGTTTACGTTTGCCTTAGATATTGAGGTGCTTCTATGTTGAGTGCATATGTATTTACAATTGTTTTATCTTCTTGGATTGATCCCTCTGGATGGTGTTTTTATCTGAGTTATCCCTAGTGGGACTAAAAAGTAGGATGCGGCCGACATACTGGAGGAGAGATCTATTAATCAACTGTAATTCTCTTAATTCCTTTGCTAATTTATTTCCATACAGGAGGGTGTACCCCTGTAGCCTTAGGGTAGCACAATCAAGTTAGCTGGGAAGTGTTATGACTATCTGGATCTGTCCACTCAAAGACATACTGAGAGTCTGGGTGCAGGGAAATGCAAAAGAAGGCATCCCTTATGTCTGTCACAGTAAATCAGTTTGCATTTTCTGGAACTTGGCTCAGTGTGGTGTATGGATTAGGGACTATTGAGTGAACAGGAATTACTGTTTTCATTAACTGCCCTCAGATCTTGAGCAAGTCTGTATTCTCTACTTTGCTTTCTTATGGAGAGAATGGGGATATTGCCCAGAGATCGACAGGGATATAATAGCCCATATTTTAAGAAGTTAGTTATTAAAGCCTTGATAACTTCTTGGGCCTTGGGCCTCAAGGGATACTGTTTTTCCCATCAGTAACCAGCACTAGGTTTTAATGAAATGTGAATTGATGGCACATTAGGAGTTCTGCCAGGAACTTCAGTGTCCTAGTCAGTGGGGTCTACTTGAGAAACACTATGGAGTGGAAAGGAGATGGCCTCTGATTTGTGACTGAGGCAGGCTCTATGGATAAGAGCAATTGTTTCTCTGAGGGTATCTCTGATTGAACTATTGTCTAGAATTTAGAGAGCAAATCCCTTCCCAATAATGGGACAGGGCCCTTAGGCATAGACAAGAATGGTATGCAAAGTCAAATTCCTTATTATGCAGCTAAGAGGTTGTGGTGAATCATTTGGCTTTGTGCCATCCACCGATCTCTGTTACTGTACAGCATTGGGAGAATACAAGTCCAGGGAAATTAGCACAGAATAGGCAGCCTCTGTATCTAATTAAAAAAGCAAAACTTTCCATTGTATGAATGTTAATTATGTTGAATTGGTTTGTAGTGCTTTTCAGGTCTGTTATATCCTTCTATTTTTCTATTCATTCTGTTAATTTTTGAGAGTTTGACATTGAAACCCCAACTAAAAAATCTTAATTTTCTACCTAAAAGAATAATCGTAACATACAGTGGAACTATATGTAACTTTGTTCTGTGTTTTCCAAGTCTCCTATAAATATGTTATAATATTTTCATAACTTAAAAAATTAAAAAGAAACAAAACAACTTTCCTACCTGCCATGTCCAGGGTTACCTGAGTGAGGCTCCTCCAGTGAAATATCTAGGTGTCCTTTGGGAGCCAGGGAGGGTCCAGGGCCCTGTCAGTCTTCAATCTTCTTGGCCACTCTCAGGTTGAGAGCCTCAAGCCCCCTCTGGGATTGGGGGCAGTCCCACTGTCAGTGGCCCTCTCGTTTATAGGGTCTTGGTGGACTTTTTCCATAAATGGGGGCCTCATCCTTTCAATGGCCCTCCTGGCTGCATTTAAAACACGTTCCTTCTTGGCAGAGCAGTGGCTCTAATCTGGATTTTCTAGATCCTACCCCTCCTGTTGGCTTTTGCAAGGGGGGAGAGTAACTGTGAGGTGGTGCAGGGGCTGGGGTTGCCACCAATAAGTGTGCCTTTTGTTGTTGTACCTGGCAACAGTGTTGCTTCCTGCTGTGTCCTCAACCCTGTCTCTATTGTTAAATACTCCAAAGAACAAGTCTATGAGCTGATTCATGGGGCTTTGCGGTCCCATAGCTGCCTTCTGTAATTTTTTTTCCTAATGTCTGGGGTAGACTGAGCGATAAAGTGATTATTTACTAGTACTTGCGCTTCAAGGCAGAGAAGGCGATGGCACCCCACTCCAGTACTCTTGCCTGGAAAATCCCATGGACAAAGGAGCCTGGTAGGCTGCAGTCCATAGGGTCACGAAGAGTCGGGCACGACTCAGCGACTTCATTTTCACTTTTCACGTTCATGCATTGGAGAAGGAAATGGCAACCCACTCCAGCGTTCTTGCCTGGAGAATCCCAGGGACAGGGGAGCCTGGTGGGCTGCCGTCTATGGGGTTGCACAGAGTTGGACACGACTGAAGCGATTTAGCAGCAGCAGCAGCAGTGCTTCAAGGGTGTTGGGTTTATCATTGGTATACTTTCTAAAGGGTTCCACCAGGCAGTCCTAAAAGAGGGGTTGAATTCTTGCCTTTTCCCCATGTTACTTCTCTGGCTGTCCTAATTAATAGGCTTAACAACACTTTTCCACTCCTTCTATGAGGCAAGTTATGATGTGGTTCTTGTACTCAAACCCTCTATCTCCCTGTTGGTAGTCCCCAGTGGATTGTATCCCCTCCAGTAAGGTAGATTATATGTCCTTGATTTGGGGCTACCAGTTCATGGGCAGGCATGTAGGTGTAGTTCCTAGGCTATACTAACGATCTGGCTTTTTTCTTTAGAAGTGCAGCTGGTGGAAAGGAGGACCTGTGGACTCCCCCAAGTAAGTTCATAGGACTCTGTGAACTGATTGGGGTCCTCAGAAAAATGTCCAAACTAGCAAGTTCAGCCATAAGATAAGGGATGTGGACTCTGTGGATGTGGAGGGGATGTGGAAGCCAGCACTTCCTTTAAGGGCCAGAGTTTGGTATTGGGAGGCTGGTAGGTAGTCTTGCTTCATGTTGTACTGGCAGGACTCACCTCCAGTGAAAGAATATAGGACAGGGCTGGAGGAATCAAGTGGTGGGATTCCCAGTAACCCAGGTGGGGCCCTAGGGCTAGACAGCCAGGAAGACTATTCTCCCCTCACCCCAACCTCTGCCTTAGAATTGGGATGGGTAGAAGTTCCCAGTTGGGAACTTTGAGGAGGTAGGCTCCTAAGGGATCATCTAAAACATCAGGCTCCTTTGGGGGTGGAGTGGGGATGGGGAAAAAGGCACTTTGAAGGTGTGTAAGCTAGGCACAACTCAGCAGGAGCTTTTTTAGATCTGGATCTTAGGAGTAGGGTTATGAACATTTGTGTGTTTGGGACTTCTTCCATTTAGCTTCCCTTTTATGAAACAGGTCCAGTTGCAAGATAGTATTGTAATTTAATGACTCATTTTCTGGCCAGATCTCTTGCTTCCCTCATTTATAGCTGTGCAGTGTTGCAAAATAAAATTAATTTCTTTTTTAAGCTGTCTTTTCTAAGTTTATTCCAATTAGCTAATGTGCATCCTAAGCACTGCTGTGTTTGTAGTGGTCCCTATTATTGGCTAGGATGCTGTGATGAGAGAGGAGTTTTGTTAAATGGTAGTTATCTGTCCTGGCACTCTCCCAGTGTCCCTAGTATTCCAAAAATGTAGGCAGGGTAGTGCACAGCTAGGGACTTCAGTGGATGGATCCCCAAAAGGGAGTGTTACAGAATCAAGTTCTGATGGCAATGAAAATAATAGTATGTTACTGAAGAGTAGGGTCTTTCTTGTCCCATCACAGATAGAATTCAGAGACAAGACACAGAGTTCAAGAGAGCAAAGTGAGGATGTATTAAGCTATAGTATGCTCTCAACAGGAGACTCAGGTGTGTAGGTGCCCTGAGTTTTCTTTGGGAAGCTGGTTATATTGGGTGTGAAAATGAGCAGAATATTCTTTGGGGAGGGAGGGCTTTTGGGTCATATTTCCAGATTATCATCCTGGTTTCACCTTTCCTAAAGGAGGAAAGATTTTTGTCCTTATTTAGGCTTAAAAAAAATTATTGAACTGTAGTTGAAGGCAATGGCACCCCAGTCCAGTACTCTTGCCTGGAAAATCCCATGGACAGAAGAGCCTGGTAGGCTGCAATCCATGGGGTTGGGAAGAGTCGGACATGACTGAACGACTTCCCTTTCACTTTTCACTTTCATGCATTGGAGAAGGAAATGGCAGCCCACTTCAGTGTTCTTGCCTGGAGAATCCCAGGGATGGGGGAGCCTGGTGGGCTGCCATCTATGGAGTCACAGAGTCGGACATGACTGAAGCGACTTAGCAGCAGCAGCAGTTGATTTACTATATTGTGTTAGTTTCAGTATACAGCAGTGATTCAGTTATACATACACTCATCCTTTCTCAGATTCTTTCCTAATGTAGCTTATCACAGAATACTGAGTAGAGTTCCCTGAGCTGTATAGCTGGTCCTTGTTGGTTATCTATCTTATATATATATATATGTGTGTGTGTATGATAACCCCAAGTTCCTGATTTATACCTCCCCTCCATGTTTCCCCTTTGGTAGAGATGTTTGTTTTCCATATCTGTAAGTCTGTTTTTGTTAATAACTTCATTTGTATCATTAAAAAAAAATTAGATTGCACATATGAGTCAAATCATATATTTGTCTTTCTTTTACTTCACTTGGTATGCTAATCTCCACCCATGTTGCTACGAATGGCATACTTCATTCTTTTCTGTGTCTGAGCAATATCTGTGTATATATAACATATCCTCTTTATTCATTTGTTGGTGGACACTTAGGTTGCTTGCATATCTTGGCTATTATAAATAATGCTGCAATGAACATTGGGGTGCATTTATCTTTTCTACTTATATTCCTAGGAGTGGGATTATTGGATAATATATATTTTTTGCTTTTTGAGTAACCTCCATACTGTTATCCCTAGTGGTTGTACTAACTTGCATTACCACCAACAGTGTACGAGGGTTCCCTTTTCTCCAGATCCTCTCCAGCATTTATTGTTTATAGATTTTTTTAAAAAATGATGGCCATTCTGACCACGTGAAGTGATTTCTCATTATAGTTTTGATCTGCATTTCCCTGATAATTAGTGATGTTGAGCATCTTTTCATGTGCCTCATGTCCACTGTATGTCTTCTTTGGAGAAATGTCTATTTAATCGTCTGCCCAGTTTTTGATTTGGTTATTTGTTTTTTTGACCTGGAACTGCATGAGTGTATGTTTTGGAGATTAATCTCTTCTAGGTTGCTTCATTTGCAAGTATTTGCTCCCATTCTGTGGATTGTCTTCATTTTGCTTATAGTTTGCTTTGCTGTGAAGAAGCTTCATTGCATCCTTGCATGCTAAGTACTTCTTATCTGCAAGGTTAATTTTACTGTAACAAGAACATAATGAGCAAAAGGTTACATCCAGATGCCAAAGATCCTGTCTTTCCCCACATTTCTGTTTGCATCTAGGACATTTGTTATCCTAAGATGTATGGTTTCCAGTCATTCAGAGGTTCCTGCTTTTCTTTGTCTGCCCAAAGGATCCCCATTGTTCATAATATGTATAGTTTCCTGTCATTTGGCCTGAGTCCCCCTTTCTCTGCTCATGTCTAGCTGTCTACCTGGTCTAACAGTATAATTGGCTTATTATACCTGATCTATGATGGTCCCTGACTCCAGGCCAGGGAATTCAGCAGAAGAGACATTTATTTATTTATTTTTAAAATATAAATTTATTTATTTTAATTGGAGGGTAATTACTTTACAATATTGTATTGGTTTTGTCATACATCAACATGAATCTGCCATGGGTGTACACGTGTTCCCCATCCTGAATCTCCCTGCCACCTCCCTCCCCGTACCATCCCTCTGGGTCATCCCAGTGCACCAGCCCCAAGCATCCTGTATCCTGCATCGAACCTGGACTAGTGATTCATTTCATATATGATATTATACATGTTTCAATGCCATTCTCCCAAATCATCCCACCCTCTCCCTCTCCCACAGAGTCCAAAAGACTGTTCTATACATCTGTGTCTCTTTTGCTGTCTCGCAGACAGGGTTATTGTTACCATCTTTCTAAATTCCAGATATATGTGTTAGTATACTGTATTGGTGTTTTTCTTTCCGGCTTACTTCACTCTGTATAATAGGCTCCAGTTTCATCCACCTCATTAGAACTGATTCAAATGTATTCTTTTTAATGGCTGAGTAATACTCCATTGTGTATATGTACCACAGCTTTCTTATCCATTCATCTGCTGATGGACTTCTAGGTTGCTTCCATGTCCTGGCTATTATAAACAGTGCTGCGATGAACATTGGGGTATACGTGTCTCTTTCAATTTTGGTTTCCTCGGTGTGTATGCCCAGTAGTGGATTGCTGGGTCATAAGGCAGTTCTATTTCCAGTTTTTTAAGGAATCTCCACACTGTTCTCCATAGCAGCTGTACTAGTTTGCATTCCCACCAACAGTGTAAGAGGGTTCCCTTTTCTCCACACTCTTTCCAGCATTTATTGCTTGTACACAGAGGCATTTAATTAAGCAGGGAAAACTGGGCTTGTAGCCGTCCAGCCTTAAGAAAGGGTTCGTTTGGCAAAGGCAGCAGCGAAGTCTCTTTGAGCACTTGAATGTTTGCCTATTCAGTTAGCCTGATGAGCTCCCCTGTGTTAGTTAAGGAATGAGAGCCTGCAGAAGAAAAAGCACCCTCAGTGCAAGGCCTAACCCTTCAGAGAGGGAGGGATGGAGGAGACATAGGCCCTGAACTGGCCAAGTGAATAATCTTTATCATCGCACGAAAGAGTAGAAACTAACACAACGTTTTAAATCAGCTGTCCATGCAGTTGGCTTCAGTAGTGTCAGACTCTTTTCAATCCTATGGACTATGCCCACCAGGCTCCTCTGTCCATGAGATTCTCTAGGCAAGAATACTACAGTGAGTTGCCATGTCCTTCTCCAAGGGATCTTCCTGACCCTGGGGATGGAACCTGCATCTTTTAAGTCTCTTGCGTTGGCAGGCAGGTTCTTTACCACTATAGCCCAATTAAAAAAAAAGAGAAATATTAGATATAACATGAGGCTCTGTATGATTTGTTTTTTTGACTAATAAGAGAAAGTTATTTCAAGAAAAAAACAGTGTATAGAGCCTGGGGCTGGAGTATATAGAGCCACAAGGCAATGTGATGATCATAATACAAGGAAAATATTCCCTTCAGGGTGTGACATTTAAGATGTTTAGCATAACAGTGGTGGATCAAGCAACCAGTGGTGGGACCATCAGCTGGGGACTCAGAGTAATAGCAGCTCTTATCCGAGGGGATGCTGGAGAGGGATACCTCTATGGCCATGAAGCAGATGCGACAGCCAACCTGTTGGCAGTTAGCCAGGGTGCTCAGGTTCAGGAGACAGTCTAGGAAGTTAGGAGGGGTTTGCGAGAAGGAAGAGGAGGAGGGGGAATGGATTTTGTGGCCCCTAACTAGGTTAGGAAATATAAGTCAGAAATATAAGTTAGCAACCCCTTATAGGGAGGTGCCTGCCCATGACTTCCACTTAGAAATGCAATGAGGCTGTGAGCCCCAAGAAGCACTCAGGAAGGACCAGGCCACAGATCTGGGAGAGGACTACCACAATCCTCCTACCCGAGCACTCTAACACAGTTCTCAGCCCTGGAATTGGACTGAGACTGGGAAAAAGAATGGAGGGGGAATAATTGGGTTCAAGGAGCCATGGAGGGGAAAGTCACCCAATCAAGTTGCCAATTATTTGCTGTGGTCTTAATTTGAAAGTCTGGATGGTTGTCTCATGCATCTTCTTTGCTCAAAAGAAATAGAGTGGTATAATCTGAAGATGGGAGGAGAGAGAGCCAGTGAAGAGCTGGGTTCAGTGGGTTCCTTCAAGGCAAGGTAGCTGGTTTCTGCTAGATCCTGTGGGCAGTATCAGCTCTTGGCTAAGGGGCTACTTGGTTTTCACAGTGTCAACTACAAGTTGGCACTTGCCATGGGTGCTTGCCATCTACCTCTACAATGATTAAATCATATACTGCATAACTTTCAACATTCCCTGAAGGAGTTAAGGATGGAGAGCAGAAATGAGGTGCTCTGGGAAAAACTGGCAAGAAAGGTCTTCAGATAGTTGGATATTCTCAGGAGCCAATTTTATGAGCCCAATTCTTATATCTCTTCATATCTATTCTAGAAAAGCACTAAAGTCTTCCATGGTGATGACTGTTTCTTGTGACAAATAGAAGCTTCATGAGACTAGCAGAAACTTTCTACAAAAAATATGTGCTTGATGCAATGCACTCCCCCTTTACCCAAATCACATATATACCATCCTTTCTTCCTACCTCATTGGAGCAGTTTCTCAGGGGTATCTAACCACCAGGCTGCAGTCCTCATTTCCCCCCACATAAAATTTAACTCATAGCTATCATATTGTGCATTTTTAAAAAAAGTCGGCAACATCTTGGGACCCTTTGTCCCAGCAACTCTCCATGGAGGTGGGGAGCTCTAGCTGGAAAGGTAGATAGAGATTATGCCCTTTGAGGTCCCTGCTGTGGTTGCCACAAAAGATGTTGCTGAAGTGGGAAATGTCACATCCTGGGACCTACAGGAATCCTTAGAATATTTTTGCCAGATGAGGGTTCTTGGCTTCAGGTACAAAATAATTCAAGAGCAAGCCAAAGAAAAAGCAAATGTGAAATTATTTAGAAAGATACAGACTCAAAGGCACAATGTGAAGAGTCTCAAAGTGAGATCTGGCCCAGGTCATGGAGTCATGGGTTTTTACGTGTTAGGTAATTTCATATTTTAATGTTGTTGTTCAGTCACCCAGTCATGTCTTATTCTCTGCAACCCCATGGACTGTAACATGCCAGGCCTCTCTGTCCCTCACCATCTCCCAGAATTTGCCCAAGTTCATGTCCATTGAATTGGTGATGCCATCCAACCATCTCATCCTCTGTCACCCTCTTCTCCTGCTGCCTTCAGTCTTTCCCAGAATCAGGGTCTTTTCCAATGAGTTGGCTGTTCACATCAGGTGGCCAAATATTGGAGCTTCAGCTTCAGTCCTTCCAATGAGTATTCAAGGTTGATTTCTTTTAGGATTGACTGGTTTGATCTTCTTTGCTGTACAAGTGACTCTCAAAGGTCTTCTCCAGCACCACAGTTTGAAAGCATCTGCCTTCTTTATGGTTCAACTCTCGCATCTGTACATGACTACTGGAAAGACCATAGCCTTGACTATACAGACCTTTTTGGCAAAGTGATGTCTTTGCTTTTTAATACACTGGCTAGATTTGTCATAGGTTTCCTTTCAAGAAGCAATCGTCTTCTAATTTAATGACTGCAGTCACTATCTGCAATGATTTTAGAGCCCAAGAAGAGGAAATCCGTCATTTCTTCCACCTTTTCCCCTTCTATTTGCCATGAAGTGATGAAACTGGATGCCATGATCTTAGTTTTTTTTAATATTGAGTTTTAAGCCAGCTTTCTCACTCTCCTCTTTCACTGTCATCAAAAGGCTCTTTAGTTTATCTTCACTTTCTGCCATTAGAGTGGTATCATCTGCATATCTGAGGTTGTTGATATTTCTCCCAGCAATCTTGATTCCAGCTTGTAACTCATCCAGCCTAGCATTTCACATAATGTGCTCTGCATATAACAGCCTTGTCATACTTCTTTCTCAATTTTGAATCACTCCGTTGTTCCATATAAGGTTCTAACTTGCTTCTTGACCCATATACAGGTTTCTCAGGAGATGGGTAAGATGGTCTGGCATTCCTGTCTCTTTAAGAGTTTTCCACAGTTTGTTATGATCCACACAGTCAAAGGCTTTAGTATACTAAATGAAGCAGAAATAGATGTTTTTATGGAATTTTCTTGCTTTTTCTATGATCCAGAGGATGTTGGCAATTTGATCTCTGTTTCCTCTGCCTTTTCTAAACTTTCCAACTTGTACATCTGGAATTTCTCGGTTCATGTGCTGCTGAAGCCTAACTTGAAGAATTTTGAGCATAACATTACTAACATGGGAAGTAAGTGCAATTGTCTGGTAGTTTGAACATTCATTAGTACTGCCCTTCTTGGGAATTAGGATGAAGATTGACTTTTCCAGTCCTGTGGCCACTGCTCGGTTTTCCAAATTTGCTGACATTTTGAGTGCAGCACTTTCACAGTATCATCTTTTAGGATTTTAAATAGCTCTGTTGGAATTCCATTCTGCTGGAACTCTACTAGCTTTCCTGGCAGCAGTACTTCCTAAGGCCCACTTAACTTCACAATCCAGGATATCTGGCTCTAGGTGAGTGACCACAACCTTATGGTTATCCTGGTCATTAAAATCTGTTTTGTACAGTTCTTCTGTGTATTCTTGAGATTTCTTCTTGATGTCTTCTGCCTCTATTAGGTCTTTACTGTTGCTGTCCTTTATTTTGCCCATCTTTGCATGAAATGTTTCTTTGATATCTCCAGTTTTCTTGAAGAGACCTCTAGTCTTCCCCCTTCTGTTGTTTTCCTCTATTTTTTGTTTGCATTATTCATTGAAGAAGGCCTTCTTGTCTCTCTTTGCTATTCTCTGGAACTCTGCATTCAGTTGGGTATATCTTTCCCTTTCTCCCTTGCTTTTCATTTCTCTTCTTTCCTCAGCTATTTGTAAAGCCTCTTCAGACAACCACTTTGCCTTCTTGAATCTCTTTCTTTGGGATGATTTTGGTCACTGCCTCCTATACAATGTTACAAACCTCTGTCCACAGTTCTTCAGGCACTCTGTTTACTAGATCTAATCCCTTGAATCTATTCATCACCTCCACTGTATAGGGGATTTGATTTAGGTTGCACTGTCCTAGTGGTTTTCCCCACTTTCTTTAGTTTAAGCCTGAATTTTGCAATAAGAAGCTGATGCTCTCAGCCACAGTCAACTCCATGTCTTATTTTTGCTGACTGTATAGAGCTTCTCCATTTTCTGTTGCAAACAGTATAATCAATCTGATTTTGATATTGAACATTTGAATGATGTCTATGTGTAAAGTTATCTCTTGTGTTGTTGAAAAAGGGTATTTGTTATGACCAGTACCTTCTCTTGGCAGAATTCTGTTAGCCTTTGCCCTGCTTCATTTTGTACTCCAAGTTACTTGTACTTCATTTTGTTACTCTAGATATTTCTTGACTTCCTACTTTTGCATTCCAATCTTCTATGATGAAAAGGACATCTTTCTTTTTGGTGTTAGTTTTAAGATGTCCAGAATCATTCAACTTAAGCTTCTTCAGCATCAGTGGTGGGGCATAGACTTGTATTACTATGATGTTGAATGGTTTGTCTTGGAAACAATCCAAGATCATTCTGTCATTTTTGATGTTGCACCCAAGTACTTCATTTGGACTCTTTTTGATTATGAGGGCAACTCCGTTTCTTCTAAGGGATTCTTGCCCACAGAAGTAGATATAATGGCCATCTGAGTTAAATTCACCCATTCCAGTCCATTTTAGTTCGCTGATTCCTAGAATGTCGACATTCACTCTTGCCATCTCCTGCTTGACCATGTCTGATTTACCTTGATTCATGGACCTAATATTCCAGGTTCGTATGCAAGCTGTTCTTTCCAATGTCAGATTTTATTTTCATCACCAAACACATCCACAGCTGAACATTATTTCCGCTTTGGCCCAGCTGCTTCGTTCTTTCTGGAACTATTAGTAATTGTCCTCTGCTCTCCCCCAGTAGCATATTGGACACCTTCCAACCTCGGGAGCTCATCTTTTGGTGTCATATCTTTTTGCCTTTTTATACAGTTCATGGGGTGCTCACGCAAGAATACCAGAGTGATTTGCCATTCCCTCCTCCAGTGGTCCCCATTTTGTCAGAACTCTTCATTATGACCAGTCCATCTTGGGTGGCCCTGCACGGCATGGCTCATAGCTTCACTGAGTTGTGCAAGCCCTGTCTGTCACAACAAGGCTGTGATCCATGAAGGGGAAGGCTAATGTGTGGGAGGAATATTTCTGCTGTTTTAGGATAGTGTGGGAATTTCCCAGGAATTGGGCCATTGCCCACATATGGGCATTTTATGATCTACCTTCAAACTGGCATTGTGTAAGAGAGTGTGATTTTAAGTATCATAATGAAGATACACTCTAAAGTCAATGATCAGACTATTCTCAAAGCCACTTTGGTTTTAGCTGGTGCTAACCAATCTTTATTGCATTCCAACAGCAGTATTGTCCCTTCTTCATTATCTACTTTTGTGTCCTGCCTCTTTCCCCCCACTATTTCAACTTCATAAAAGCTCAACATAGGCAGAACACTCTTTGAAGTAAATTGCAGTCATATTTTTTTTTTTGTCCATCTGCTAGAGTAATAGAAATAAAAGCAGAAATAAACAAATGGGACCTATTTAAATTTACAAGTTTTTGCATAGCAAAAGAAACCATAAACAAAATGAAAAGATAACCTATGGAATAGGAGAATATTTGCAAGCGATGCTACTGACAAGGGATTAATTTGTAAAACATACAAGCATCTCTTATAGCTTAATATCAAAAAACAAAGATTGAAGATGAAGGTCCAATACTTTGGCCACCTGATATGAATAGTCAACTCATTGGAAAAGATCCTAATGCTGGGAAAATTTGAAATCAAAAGGCCAAGAGGGCAGCAGAGAATGAGATGGTTAGACAGCATCACCGACTCAATGGATATAAATTTGAGCAAACTCTGGGAGATAGTGAAAGACAGGGAAGCCTGGCATGCTGCAATCCCTGGGGTCACAGAGTAGGACATGACTTAGTGACTGAACAACAATGGAAAAATTGACAGAAGACTTCAATAGACATTTCTTCAAAGAAAACAATACAGATGACCAAGAGGCACATGAAAAGATGTTCAATATCATTAATTATCTGAGAAATGCAAACCAAAACTACAATGAGGTATCACCTCATCAGTCAGAATAGCCATGAGCAAAATGTCTCCAAATAATAAATTCTGGAGAGGGTGGGAAGAGCAAAGAACCTTCCTACCCTATTGGTGGGAATGTAAATTGGTACATTGGAGAATGTAAATTGGTACTATGGAGAACAGTTTGGAGGGTCCTTAAAACACTAAAAATAGTTACCTTATGATCCTGTAATCCCATTCCTAGGCATATATCCACAGAATACTCTTACTCAAAAATATACTTGCATCCCAGTGTTCATGGCAGTACTATTTACAATAGCAAAGACAAGGAAGCAACCTAAATGTGCATTGATAGTGGAATGCATAAAGAAGATGTCGTGTATGTGTGTGTAATTGCATATCACTCAGCCAAAAGGAGGGTGAAATAATGCCACTTGTAGCAACATCGATGGACCTAAAGATTATCATATTAAGTGAAGTCAGACCCAGAAAGACAAATATCATGATATTGCTTATATGTGAAATCTAAAAAAAGAAATTATTTATAAAAGAGGAATAGACTCACAAACATGGAAAACAAATGTATGATTACCAAAGGGAATTGTTGGCAGGTGGAAACAAATTAGAGGTTTGGGATTAATATATATATACTACTATATATAAAATATGTAACAATGAGCTGCTGTATAGCACAGGGAACTATATATATTTTGTAATAACCTGTAATGGAAAAGAGTATGAAAAAAGTATACTGTGTGTAACCAAATCGCTTTGTACACTTGAAACTAACATCATTTTATTTATTTATTTTAAATGAAACAAAGATGACTATTTTAACTCAGGGATTGACCCAGTGTATCCTGAATTGGCAGACAAATTCTTAACCACTGGACCAGCAGGAAGCCTGGCTTTCCTGGTCTTAAGAGACCTTTGAGGAATTCAGTCTGACTCCTCCTGAGTTGCTCCACAGCCAGTTTGGAGGATCCTGTGTGGTCAATTGACCAGACTTATTTTGCAAACAAAAATTAGTCTTGATTTGCCTGTGTTTGGTAGAGATGAGGATAATTTTAGAGAGAAAAATATGTTTTAATGGTTATTAAATTCTAGTTATGCTAATTGAGGTCTGTATTTATAAAAGTTACTATGTTAGTCATACTTTTGCCCTGATGTTCAGGATGGGAAGAGAATTCTCTAGTGAAGTTGTCACAGAGTATACCTACTCACGCTATGTAACACTACTTGCTTGAAGTCTTCTACTAAACGCACAGAAACAGATTTTTTCCCCTAACAATTTGGTATAATGTATAGTCTCTAAAATGTTTCTTCATTAACATACCTCTAAATGTGTTCACAATATCTGATCAGTTCTCCACTCTGCCGCAGTATGGATAACTAGCAAGTATAAAGGAGGACTAGTACTGGAGGACATGATCTAGACACAGGGCAGGCAACATTCACCCTGGTTTTGAGAGACATATATTTTGATCTATTGAAAGATTTGTAATCAAAGGGAAAATAATGGAAAAATGTGCATACATTAAAGTATGGAGAAGTCATTCTGGCATGTGCATGGTTAACTTAAACTTTTTTGACCAGAGTGGCCTGTTTTGTGGCCCATCAGACATGCACTGTGGAGAAGGAAATGGCAACCCACTCCAGTACTCTTGCCTGGAGAATCCCAGGGGCCAGGGAGCCTAGTGGGCTGCTGTCTATGGGGTCGCACAGAGTCAGACATGACTGAAGTGACTTAGCAGCAGCAGCAGCAGCAGCAGCAGCAGCAGCAGCAGCAGCAGCAGACATGCATTGTATGTCTGCTTTGGCCATTGAAGAGGGGAGTGCGTTTGAATCTCAAATGGAATAGCTGTGGTTCAGACATTCAAGTGGCCATTGCAGATGTAATTTTTAGACATGCTTTTGTATTACTGAAAACAATTTCTGAACCGTATTGCACACCAGGGTGTAAAAACACAGGCAGATGTGATTCTCTCTCTGAATGTGGGTGCTGCTTGTATTTTGCTTAACTATCTCATCTCCCTTGTATTGTGCCTGTCAGTTGTCTTACATTTCATCCCTAGCCTGAGTGGAGGAAGTCTATTTTAGGACCGAGCAGCAACAATGGCCTTGCTATGAAACGAATCTAATTGCTGGGTCTACAGCAAGATGCCGCTGTTGTCTTCCTCTGGGCTTCTGTCTTCCTTCTGGCTAATGGGACTAAGTTGGGAGGATTGACAATGGGAGGGAAGGCTCTTACCATCTCCCTGTCCTGCATGCCAATATGTCAGAAGCACCCCATCCACAAATATTATCATACACTTTGTCAGGGTGGATTCCCATCAGCACCCCCTGAGCAATGTTGTGTGGAATGGAATAGGCTGGCTGCTTGACACACAAGTGGGATTTTGTTCAGAAATGCATAATGCATCATACCCCTAATGGCTCCCAAATAACAGGGGTGACAGACTTGTACTGTGACTGTTGCCTCCTTGCTAGGTCACTAGAATGTTCCTCTTAGAGCTGAGGCCTTCCCCTCCTCTTAGGGGTGGCTCTGAGTGTGTGAAAACTGGGGGTGGCCTGACCTTCCTTATAACTAGTCAGAGTGCTGCTGCCCTTGACTTCCTCTCCATTCACCTGGAAAGTTCTTGGCTCCAAAATTAGCCCAGATATTGGCAAATGACTGTTTTTTAGTGCACTAGGTACCTTATTTTGATACTCTTTGGCCGCTGTTTGTATTGTATGTGTGACACCTGGTTGCAGTACCCCCCTACATACCTGACCCCAGGGATATCAAAGAAAAGGGGCAGACCAAGATTATAAGAGTTGGGCAATGTATGTAGGGGTAGAATATATGATCAGGTCACCCAAGATGGCTGTTCTCACGTTCTCTATACAACCCTGGTTGGACCAGTGCCTTCTTCACCTACACCCTACTCACATGACTGACCTTCCTATGTACTTGCACCAGGTCCCAGCTGATGATTGGTGTAACTTTAGTCACCAGGATAGCTTATCAAAAGGGTAGTAAGAGTACCCATCTGCTGGTTTTCCTAGTAACCAGTGAGCTAACTTGATGTCATTTCCTATTGGTAACTACCCCCTGCCCTTGGAAGCAAAGCCTGCTGCCTTGTATTGTCCCTGCTGCCTGCCATACATGGTGGGGTTTTGCTCCAGGACCTTGCTTTACACATATAAGCTCCTCCTATATGTTAAACCATTGATGGCTCTGTTGCTGACTCCATGCTTTCTTTGGTCTTGAGGATGAGCAAGTATAGGGCTTGTAGGGCTGTGGGGTGTAGCCCAGCACTTGCCAATCCTTTTTATTCTACTCCCCGTTTGTTGGATAATTGGTATACTAATGGACACGTGGTGGTACCTCACTGTTGTTTTGATTTACATTTCCTAATGGCTAGTGATACTGAATATCTTTTCATGTGCTTATTGGCCATTCATATACCCTCTTTGAAGAAATGTCTATTTAAGCCCTTTGCCCATTTTTGGATTGTTTTTTTCTTTTTTGTCTGTTAGATCATGGGAATTCTTTATATATTCTGGATATTGATCCTTTATTAGATATATGCTTTTTCAATATTTTCTCCTATTCCACAAGTTACCTTTTCATTCTACTGACAGCATCCTTTGATACAGAACAGTTTATAATTTTGATGAAGATCAGTTTATCTATTTTATTTCTTGTCCGGACTTTCGGTGTCATACCCAAGAGATCATTGCTAAACTGAGTGTCAGGAAGATTTTCCCCTGTATTTTCTTCTAAGGATTTTATTTCTTATGTTTAGGTGTTTGATCCATGTGAGTTAATTTTTGTACATGGTAAAGTAAGCATCCAACTTCCTTGTTATTCACATGGATATCCAACTTTTCTAGCACTGTTCATTGGAAAGGCTGTCCTTTTCCCATTGAATGGTCTTAGTATTCTTGTTAAAAATCAAGAGACTGTGAAAAGGTTTAATTTTGGATTCTCTTCTGTTCTTTTGTCTACATTTCTGTCCTTACACTAGTACCATAAAATTTTGATGACTATACCTTTGCAGTAAGTTTTGAAACCAGGAAATATGAGTTCCTCAACTTCGTTCTTCATTTTCAAGATTGTTTTTTGGTTATTCTGAGTCCCTTGAAAGTCCATAGAAATTTCAAGATGGGTTTTTCTATTTATGCAAAAATCCCACCATTGGGATTCTGATAGGGATTGCATTGAATCTGTAGGTCGTTTTGGGTAGTATTGTCATCTTAACAAAATAAAATCTTCTAATTCATAAACATGGGATGTTTCATTTATTTGTGTATTCTTTAACTTCTTTGAGTAATGTTTTACAGTATTTAATGTGCAAATCTTTTGCCTCCTTAGTTAAATTCATTTGTAGATTTAAAACAAATTTTGAGGCTATTGTAAATAGAACTGTTAATTTCCTTTTTGGATTATTGATTCTTAGAGTATAAAACTATAACTGAGTTTTGTATGTCAAATTTGTATTCTGGAACTTTCCTGAATTTATTAGTTCTTAACAGGTAGGGGTGTGTGTGTGTCTTTAGATTTTTCTATATATAAGATAGCCTCATCTTTGAACAGATAACATTTAACTTCTTTCTTTCCAGTTTGGATGCCTTTTATTTCTTTTTCCTTGCCTAAAACTGTCTCATTGCCTTTGTGTGCATGCTAAGTTGCTTCAGTTATGTCCAACTCTTTGTGACCCTGTGGGCTATAGCCCGCCAGGCTCCTCTGTCCATGGGATTCTCCAGACAGGAGTACTGGGGCGGGTTGCCATTTCCTTCTCCAGGGGATCTTCCCAACCCAGGGATCGAACCCACATCTCATTATGTCTCCTGCATTAGCAGATGGGTTCTTTACCACTGGTGCCATCTCATTGCCTTTAATCGTACCAAATAATTCCTTCATCCAAAGCCTTCTAAGGACATTCCAGATTCTATTTCTGTATGTCCTTTTTCATCTCCACAGGCCTTTTCTTTGTTGCCTTAGACATAGCTGCTCAAAAATCTTTAAATTCAAAATTATAAAATGCTTTAGCTGAACAAAAAGGAGCTTCCTTATTTTTCTGTGAAGTGTTAAGACCACCTTCTGTGGGTCCAGATTGAAATCAGTTATTTCTATTCTGGAATGAGTCTGAGTAAAGTTCTCTTGTTCAAATATTCCCTCTTATCGCAGAGTGCCAAGTGTGATGGCATGAGTCCTATATTTGAAATAAAAGAATCTGGGTTTATGTCCCCTTTCTTTCTCTTACTAGGTTTGGGTGAAGTGGAGAAGGCTTCTCTTCAGACTGTTGGCAGCTGTGAAAATGGGGTTTGAAGAATATCTACCTTACCTAATAGTATTTTAAGGATCAAATAGACTATGTATCTAAATACACTGCATAAGCACTAAAGTGCCATCCAAATGTATATTATAATTGTAAGTAAAATTGTAAAGTACTATATCTAAGTAAAACATTATTATTTGTTCATTGATTTATTTTACAAAACTTACCAAACTTCTGTTATGTTCTATGAGGGAGAAGGGGGAAATTTCTCAAAAGGAAATAAGAGGATTCTCTTTCTCTGGGGGTCCTTATACTTTAATAAGCTAGATAATGTGCATAAACAATTCCAATTCAGCATGACAAATGGTTCAGTAATGGTGTAAACAACTGGTACATTAGAATACCTGGTTCTTTCAGGAGAGGTTTGGAAAATCTTAACAGGTTGTGCACTTGAGCTGAGTCAGAAAACACTGGTGTGCTCACCATGGACAAAGGAAGGGATCCTAGAGGGCTATAGAGGACAGGGCTAACTTAAAAATGAAGCAGTCATTGCTCCTTTGCCTGAGATTAGAACCCCTGGTATTCCAAGAAAGGAAGCACTGAGAAAGCAGCAGGGAAAGCAAAATTTGAAGACTTTCAACACCAAAAGCATCTTTGGTGGTAATCCCTCAATTTCCCTTTTTAGTCTCTATGTGAACTTAATTTTGCTCAAACAGTTTGTCATTTAATAATATAAAGCTACACCTGTAGAGTGAAACAACTTCTTTCCAGTCATGAGAAATAGTAACAGTGATGATAAAAATCAGTGAGAAGGTCACAGGGTGGAGAAAAAGACATTTTCACAAGTTTAGGCCATAACCCTCTCTGAGCTGGTTTTGGACTTGCTCCTGGGCCCCACACCTTAAAACTACCAGCTAACAACATTGCACTGACCTGGAGGGCTCCCCATCCCAAAAAATCATTCTCAACTGACAGACCATCTGAGTCATTAACTAAATTCCCTGGAGGTTGGAATGCAGTGATCCCTGCAGCTAGATCAGGGTATCTTGGGGAAAAAACTTCCCTATTATTAGAGACCTATGATGTGGTGGAGCACTCCAAGAAAGATGACACTGAGTTTTTGTTTTTTATTTATTTTTTAATTGAAGGATAATTGCTTTATAGGATTTTGTTGTTTTCTGACAAATGTCAACATGAGTCAGCCATAGGTACACCCATGTCCCCTCCCTCCCATTCACTTCCCATCCCACTCCTCTAGATTGTCACAGGGCTCCTGTTTGAGTTTGCTGAATCATACAGCAAATTCCCATTGGCTATCTATTTTACATATGGTAATGTAAGTTTCCTGAATTATTTGCAGGGTAGTAATGGGGACACAGACATGGAGAACAGATTTATGGACACAGGGTGGTGGGAAGGAAGAAGGTGAGATGTATGGAGAGAGTAACATGGAAACTGAATTTTATTCACCAATTTTGTTCAAGCAGAGAGTCCCTAATAGACTGTTGACTTAAAGATGGCTCCCCTGATATTCTCTTGTATCTCTAGCACCTAGCACAAAATAGGGTGACAAAAAATATATGGTGTTGTCAACTGAATGGTCCAGAGGATGCTTCTTCACCAAAAAAGCATCAAACTGGAAGTGAAATTCTGGATGTGAATTACTAATATAAAAACTTCAGCTCCTGCCTCTTTCTCATGCCCCAGAAAGGAAAAATGGGAGCAAGTAGGGTTGCCTTTCCTTGTGCTGTCTTCTTGTTCTACAACATTTTTGTTTTTTTCTCCCAGACCACGGTATACCAAGAGCTCTCCCCACATACTCTCTTGATAGAGGGACTGAAATTGCTTAGGTCTTGACCTTCTATCCCCCCTGCCTTTTCCTTTATATTCCAAGAAACATAGTCTCCACAAAATTTTGCACAGAAGGATATCATGTTCAAATTATACTCAAAGATGCTTGGTCACAAGCACAGTCATGGAAGACAGCAAGTTTGGCCCTGTGCTGAGGAATCTTGTTTTCTTTCATTCCCTGACTCTCCTCCTGGGCCCATTAGCAGCCTCTCCCCTCGGCCTCTCCACTCTCTAATAACAGCACATTCCTTTCGCCATGCTTCCTCACAGAGTGTCTGTTAGTCACTCGGTTGTGCCCTACTCTTTGCAGCCCATCAGGCTCCTCTTTACATGGGAATTTTCCAGGCAAGAATACTGGAGTGGTTTGCCATTTCCTTCTCCAGGGGATCTTCCCAATCTAGGGATGGAACCAGGTCTTCTGTACTGCAGGCGGATTCTTTACGACTAAGCTAACAGGAAAGCTCTTCTCACAGTGCAGGAAACCTAATTCTGAAATGCCCTCTCATTTAGGCACAGCGCTGCCCTGGAGTCATATTCTTGTCTGGTCGGTTAGTCATGTTTCTTTCCAGGGATTCTCAGTTGCACTAGCATGTTCAAAATATTTAAGACCCTACATTTCCATTTGAATGGGTAAACCTCTATCCCTTTGGTGGGATTTCCTTCTATACGTTTCTTGGGAGTTGGTTGTTTTCCCAAAAGGCCAGAGTCTTGTAACATCCCTAATTGGTTTGTATCCTCAAATGCTAAGTAATGAGGGAAATACTTTCTGAATCGCGAATTAGTGGCTGATAGTTCTCTTAAGAGAAATTAGTAAGGTTGGAGGTGATGATAATGTAGCCCAGAACAATGGGCTTCTGGAGCAGCCTAGAGGGCTTAGAGTCTGCCACTCTTTGCTATACCATTGGCTTGAAACTTCAAAACTGATTGTGGAGGAAAAGCTTTGGCAGAAAGTTTGGTGTCCTTGTAGGAAAGGAAGGGAGGAAACAGGGCTATGTTCTTATTAGTATTTGTGGTCCAACTCTTGGGTTATAAGTGAATGTCAGCCCATGAAGGAAAACCCACAGTCACATGTTTATGAGCTAATGTGAACATTCCAAAGCCATATTGTGGTTAACAAGGCTCTACTTCAAGAATAAATGGTCCGTTATCTGTGCAAAGCTCTTCCTGAGAAATAATAAACAGAAAGTTCTGGAGTGGGGCCTTCAAGCTTTTGTTCCAGAGGAAGAAGCCATTTGTCTGGTCTGGCTCTGCTCCAGGTGGATTCTGTGTAATTTAAGTAATTCTGGATTCTGAGCCCACAAAAGACTAAGCAATAAAAATGAGGGGACACACTACTCACAGTAGATTAGGGCAGGCTTGATGGGTTTCAGTGCAGGGCCAAGAGGCCTGACATCTGTTTTCTCAGCAATACTTGCACTTGTTATTATAATATTTAATTCCCCTTTGCAAGCACTGAACATCGGAGAACTTGAGAGTAGTGTTTAATGCTTCCAGCAGAGCACTTTATGTCTAAGCATTTATCCATACATATTTTTTAGAACTTTAGGCCCCTTGGATAGATGTCCCTCCATGTCTTCCTCTTTCTCTCCAGCCTCCATTTCTCTCCATTCATGTCCTTTGAAGACCTTTGCAGAAAACCTCTTATTGCTTTCCCAATTGGGAGTTTGACATTCCGCCATAGTCTTACAAATTTGTCCTTCTTGAGAGGTATTTTGTTTGCTTTCCCCTGAGTGTACAAGAAAATTCACTCAGAGACTTATGTAAGTAAATTTAAAATAAGTAAATTTTATTTAAATTTAAAATAAGTAAAATAAATAACAATTTAAATAAAATTTAAAAATAAGTAAAATTAAAAAGGATTTCCCTGGTGGCTCAGCTGGTAAAGAATCTGCCTGCAGTATGAGAGACCTGGGTTCAATCCCTGGGCTGGGAAGATCCCCTGGAGAAGGGAACAGCTACCCACTCCAGTATTCTGACCTGGAGAATTCCATGGACTGTATAGTCCATGGGGTTGCAAAGAGTTGGACATGACTGAGCAATGCTCCTTCACTCAAATTTAAAATATATACATACCCAAAGCACTGGCTTGCACACACTCTGGCACTCTCTCTTTCCTCTTTATGTGAGATCTTGGTCGCTGCAGTGTGGAGAATAAATTGGAGGAAAGAAAGACCAGAGGTTACTGCCATGGTAATTTGGGTAATGATGATGGGCCAAAGAAATGGGATGGACTCAGGGGTTATTCAAAATATGAATGGAGAGGGGTGAGGTAGTGAGGAAGAAAGAGGCATATAGAATTGGCTTCTGAGTGGATTGGGTGTGGAGCGATGAGTTCACTGGGATAAAGAATCTGAAAGGAAGGAAATAGCTGAATGGACATCAAATGAATTCAATTTTGGACACACTGATTAATCGGATTTCTAGATTAATCAGAAGGAAGTTGGATATGTGCATTTGGAGCTCCAGTGATATCTGTCTGGAGACACAGAGATGAGATTCCTCATCAAAAAGGTGTTAATTGATGCCCTTAGAGTGGATAACATAGCCTACTAACCTAGTTAGAGTGGCTGTCAGTTCAGTTCAGTTCAGTTGCTCAGTCGTGTCCAGCTCTTTGCAACCCCACAGACTGCAGCACACCAGGCTTCCCTGTCCATCACCAACTCCTGGAAATTACTCAGATTCATGTACTTCGCATTGGTGATGCCATCCAATCATTTCATCCTCTGTTGTCCCCTTCTCCACTTGCCTTCAATTTTTCCCAGCATCAGGGTCTTTTCCAATGAGTCGGTTCTTTGCATCAGGTGGCCAAAATATTGGAGTTTTAGCTTCACCATCAGTCGTTCCAATGAATATTCAGGACTGATTTCCTTTAGGATGGACTGGTTGGATCTCCTTGCAGTCTAAGGGACTCTCAAGAGTTTTCTGCAACACCACAATTCAAAAGCATCAATTCTTCAGTGTGCAGCTTTCTTTATAGTCCAACTCTCACATCCATACATGTCTACTGGAAAAACTATAGCTTTGACTAGACAGATCTTTGTTGGTAAAGTAATGTCTCTACTTTAATATGCTGTTTGGGTTGGTCATAGCTTTTCTGCCAAGGAGCAAGCATTTTTGAATTTCATGGCTGCAGTCACCATCTGCAGTGATTTTGGAGCCCACGAAAATAAAGTCTCTCACTGTTTCCATTGTTTCCTCATCTATTTGCCATGAAGTGATGGGACTAGATGCCATGATCTTCGTTTTCTGAGTGTTGAGCTTTAAGCCAACTTGTTCATTCTTCTCTTTCATTTTCATCAAGAGGCTCTTAAGTTCTTTTTCTCTTTCTGCCATAAGTGTGGTGTCATCTGCATATCTGGGGTTATTGATATTTCTCCCAGCAATCTTGATTTCAGCTTGTGCTTCCTCCAGCCCAGTGTTTTCTATGATGTACTCTGCATATAAGTTAAATAAGCCAGGTGACAATATACAGCCTTGATGTACTCCTTTTCCTATTTGGAACCAGTCTGTTGTTCCATGTCCAGTTCTAACTGTTGCTTCTTGACCGGTAACTAGATTTCTCATGAGGCAGGTCAGGTGGTCTGGTATTCCCATCTCTTTAAGAATTTTCCAGTTTGTTGTGATCCACATGGTCAAATGCCTTGGCAAAGTCAATAAAGAAGAAGTAGATGTTTTTCTGGAACTCTCTTGCTTTTTCCACGATCCAGTGGATGTTGGCAATTTGATCTCTGGTTTCTCTGCTTCTTCTAAATCCATCTTGAACATCTGGAAGTTCACAGTTCAAGCACTGTTGAAGCCTGGCTTGGAGAATTTTAAGCATTACTTTGCTATATGTGAGATGAGTGCCATTGTGTAGTAGTTTGAACATTCTTTGAAATTTCCTTTCTTTGGGATTAGAATGAAAACTGACCTTTTTCCAGTCCTGTGGTCACTGCTGTGTTTTCCAGATTTGCTGGCATATTGAGTGCAGCACTGAAAAAAGATGTTCATGACCCAGATAATCACGATGGTGTGATCACTCACCTATACCCAGACATCCTGGAATGTGAAATCAAGTGGGCTTTAGGAAACATCAATATGAACAAAGCTAGTGGAGGTGATGGAATTCCAGTTGAGCTATTTCAAATCCTAAAAGATGATGCTGTGAAAGTGCTATACTCAATATGCCAGCAAATTTGGAAAACTCAGCAGTGGCCACAGGACTGGAAAAGATCAGTTTTCATTTCAATCCCAAAGAAAGGCAATGCCAAAGAATGCTCAAACTACTGCACAATTGCACTCATCTCACACGCTAGTAAAGTAATGCTCAAAATTCTCCAAGCCAGGCTTCAGCAATACATGAACTGTGAAATTCCAGATGTTCAAGCTGGATTTAGAAAAGGAAGAGGAACCAAAGATCAAATTGCTAACATCTGTTTGATCATTGAAAAAGCAAGAGGGTTCCAGAAAAAACATCTATTTCTGCTTTATTGACTATGCCAAAGCCTTTTGACTGTGTGGATCACAATAAACCATGGAAGATTCTGAAAGAGATGGGAATACCAGACCACCTGACCTGCCTATATGCAGGTCAGGAAGCAACAGTTAGAACTGGACATGGAACAACAGACTGGTTCCAAATAGGAAAAGGAGAACGTCAAGGCTGTATATTGTCACCCAGCTTATTTAATGTATATGCAGAGTACATCATGAGAAACACTGGGCTGGAGGAAGCACAAGCTGGAATCAAGATTTCCAGGAGAAATACCAGTAATCTCAGATATGCAGATGACACCACCCTTATGGCAGAAAGTGAAGAAGAACTAAAGAGCCTCTTGATGAAAATGAAAGAGGAGAGTGAAAAAGTTGGCTTAAAACTCAACACTCAGAAAACTAAGATCATGGCATCTGGTCCCATCAATTCACAGCAAATAGATGGGGAAACAATCAAAACAGTGTCAGACTTTATTTTTTTGGGCTCCAAAATCACTGCAGATGGTGACTGCAACCATGAAATTAAAAGACACATATTCCTTGGCAGGAAAGTTATGACCAACCTAGACAGCCTTTTTTTTCTTTTTTATCAGTATAAGAACACTTTTCTATATTGAACTTTAATGATATTTTCACCATGAATTGACTTTAAATACTTTAGATCAATGTACAAAGTATTCTGTTAAGTCTTATCTGTATCAGTACTAAAATTCAAACACCATGAGCTCCAAGACCAATGGCAGTGCTGCCACTCTATTTGGTTTTGTCAAAATCCATTATAGCCTTTAGGACCAAGGCCATTCACCTACATTTGTTCAGTTTATTTATGTATTTTTTAAATTAATTTTTTATTTTATTTTTAAAAAGCAGAGACATTACTTTGCCAACAAAGGTCCATCTAGTCAAAGCTATGATTTTTCCAGTAGACATGTATGGATGTGAGATTTGGATTATAAAGAAAGGTGAGTGCTGAAGAAGTGATGCTTTTGAACTATGGTGTTGGAGAAGACTCTTAAGAGTCCCTGGACTGAAAGGAGATCCAAGCGGTCCATCCTAAAGGAAATTGGTCCCGAATATTCATTGGAAGGACTGATGTGAAGCTGAAACTCCAATACTTTGGCCACCTGTTGCAAAGAGGTGACTCATTGGAAAAGACCCTAATGCTGGGAAAGATTGAGAGTGGGAAGAGAAGGGGATGACAGAGGATAAGATAGTTGGATGGCATCACTGACTGAATGGACATGAGTGTGACTAAGCTCCGGGAGTTGTTGTTGGACAGAGAGATCTGGCATGCTGTAGTCCATGGGGTCCCAAAGAGTCGGACACAACTGAGAGACTGAACTGAACTGAGTGCAGCACTTTCACAGCATCATCTTTTGGGATTTGGAATAGCTTAACTGGCATTCTGTCACCTCCACTAGCTTTGTTCGTAGTGATGCTTGCTAAGGCCCACTTGACTTCATATTCCAGGATGTCTGGCTCTAGGTGAGTGATCACACCATCGTAGCTTTCTGGGTCATGTAGATCCTTTTTGTATAGTTCTTCTGTGTATTCTTGCCACCTCTTCTTTAATATCTTCTGTTTTTATTAGGTCCGTTGTGCCCATCTTTGCATGAAAAATTTCCTTGGTATATGATTTTTTTGAAGAGATATCTAGTCTTTCCCGTTCTATTGTTTTCCTCCATTTCTTTGCATTGACCACTGAGGAAGGCTTTCTTATCTCTCCTTGCTATTCTTTGAAACTCTGGATTTAAATGGGTATATCTTTCCTTTTCTCCTTTGCCTTTAGCTTCTCTTCTTTTCTCAGCTACTTGTAAGGCCTCCTCAGGCAACCACTTTGCCTTTTTGCATTTCTTTTTCTTGGACATGGTCTTGATCACTGCCTCCTGTACAATGGCACGAACCTCTGTCCACAGTTCTTCAGGCACTCTGTCTATCAGATCTAATCCTTTGAATCTATTTGTCACTTCCACTGTATAATGGTAAGGGATTTGATTTATGTCATATCTGAATAGTTTAGTGGTTTCCCCTACTTTCTGCACTTTAAGTCTGAATTTGGCAATAAGGAGTTCATGATCTGAGCCACAGTCAGCTCCCAGTCTTGTTTTTGCTGACTGTACAGAGCTTCTCCTGCTTTGGCTGCAAAGAGTGGCCATAATGGAAGAGAAAAGGACTATAGACCAAATATCAATGAATGCCAATATTGTAGGCATGGCTAGGAAAGAGGAACCCACCTTAAATAATAAAGCGGATGAAAAAAAGATGTGAAGTAGGACAGAAGCTAAGAGGAGAGTTTTTAAAGAACGAGAAAATAATCAGTCATGTGAAAGCTCAAAAACATGTCTGGAAATGGTGTTCTTATAAGTTACATTTCCCCAATTTAATTACAAACTTCTGTGTCATTGTTGAAGAAAACATGGGTAGAACACTCTCGAACGTAAATCATGGTAGTATTTTTTTGGATCTGTTCTCCTAAGGCAAAGAAAACAAAAGCTAACGTGAACAAATGGGATCTTAGTTAGTTCAGTCACTCAGCCATGTCCGACTCTTTGTGACCCCATGAATTACAGCACACCAGGCCTCCCTGTCCATCACCAACTCCCGGAGTTCACTCAAACTCATGTCCCTCGAGTCAGTGATGCCATCCAGCCATCTCATCCTCGGTCATCTCCTTCTCCTCCTGCCCCCAATCCCTCCCAGCATCAGAGTCTTTTCCAATGAGTCAACACTTCGCATGAGGTAGCCAAAGTATTGGAGTTTCAGCTTTAGCATCATTCCTTCCAAAGAAATCCCAGGGCTGATCTCCTTTAGAATGGACTGGTTGGATCTCCTTGCAGTCCAAGGGACTCTCAAAAGTTTTCTCCAACACCACAGTTCAAAAGCATCGATTCTTCAGCGCTCAGCTTTCTTCACAGTCCAACTCTCACATCCATACGGACCACTGGAAAAACCATAGCCTTCAAACCTAAAAGCTTTTGCACAGTGAAGGAAACTATCAACAAAACAAAAAAGACAACCTACTGAATGGAAGAAAATATTTGTAAATGCCTTGTTTGATAAGAGATAATATTCACAATATAAAAAGAGCTCAGATAATCTGATTAAAAAATGGGCTGAGGACCTGAATATACATTTTCCAAAGAAGACATACAGATCACCAACAATCATGCACTTCTGGTAGGAATGTAAATTGGTGCAGCCACTATGGAAAACAGTGTAGGAGTGCCTCAAAAAATGAAAACCAGAGCTATCATATGATCCAGTAATTTCACTCTTGAGTATTTATCTGAAGACAATAAAAACACTAATTTGAACCAAACAGTTCATGTTTTTCTGATAGCACACTGTTTACCTTTGTGGGAAAAAATAAACAAAAGCAGTAACTCTCAGTGAAAATGTTAGAAAATCTGGAGTTGAGTCCTTTCTACAGATAAATACGCAGTACTTTCTTGGCATGCCATCTCATCACATGGGTAATACTATGTGCTTTATTTACAAGAGTGACTTCTCTCGCTTTCTCATTTACTGCCTTATAGGTTACTGCTGGAACCTCTTATTTTCTAGGGCAATTAAACATGTAAATAATTTATTCCTTGTTAATAAATATAGGAAATGGGGCACTGATATGTGATGTAAGGGGAAGATCCTTTATATTGTTTACTGAAAAGAGTGTCTGGTGTCACCTGATTTTCTAGAGCTGGTACCAAGAACTCATGAATGTTTGATTTCTGTGGTCCATAGAGCAGTTTCCACTTGCACTCAATAGCACTGTGAGTCAGATGACTTTGTCAGGTCTTGTCACAGTTCTGGAAATTGGGTATCCCATCAACCACTCAGAAAGGAAAAATATTTCTTATAGTTAAAAACAGGAATAAAAAAGCTTTCAGTTCCTTCAATTAGTGTGAAATTTATTTACTCAGGTTGTGAGTGCTTGGAAATTGTCTACTTCTTTTTTTTTCCATTTAAGCTAATTATGATTCAGAAAAACATTTAAAAGCCAACTAGAAAGTCTGTGGCTTTGGAAGCCATACTTACACTTTCCCACAAAAGGAAATAGATCCCTATTAGGTAAAAGTCTAGCTTAGAATTTATCACTAGACTACAGTATATTTGTTTGCTTACCTCATTGTCTTTCAGATGCGAGAAGATGAACAAAATACAGTTCTCCCCTTTTTATATTTCTCACTCACCACTGAGTCATATCTATATACAAAATGACCTAATACAATTTATCAGCACAAGAGTAGGCAGGCTTTCAAATTTTCTGGCTTTTATCAAAGTGTAGATTCTTTCATTTTTTTTTCCTGGGAACGAATTCATCTGGATCCCACTATCAACTTCAACAGAATGGCTTTCATCTGACATTTTATACATTATACTTCTGCCTTTATAAAGAGCCATTTTGTACATTTGGACAGCATTTTATTATTTTTTCTTAATTTTATTTTTGGTAAAATAAACTTACAGTACCAGGGAAACCTTTCAACATGTATAATCACATATTTTTACTATGTACAACTTCCAAAACAAGTGTTTTCAGCTCCAAGTAAAGTGATGTTAAAACATCCTGACAATACTTAAACTGTAGGAAATTTCTTAGATGGCCAATATTTTCCTTAGCTTAGAAAAAAAGTTATACAATTGACGAATATCAATAAGACCTTCAGTCAGTTGAGAATCATAAAAATGTTTTCTGAAGTTCAGTCATCTGGATCTTATGGACTATGGAGTAGTTGTGAGAGTTCAACAAGCAAAGTGAAAGCCTATGGATATTCAAACTTGAGTATTTCAGATGAGGTCCTATAGGTTTATGATCAGTCAACCAAAAAAAAAAAAAGGTATTCTTATGATGGGAGAACTTGGTATCTGGTTCATATACCATTCTTCACGGACTCCATTCTCATCAGTGATTAAAGGTGCATGGAATTCTCTCTCTGTCATATAACTTTTTAGTCCTTCTCCAGTATAGGAAATAAGAGGAGAGATTTCACATTGGATTGGTGCATCATTGGCACCCTTCAGGTGGGGAATTGCTGGGAGGCAAGAGCCACTTTCATCTATGACATGGCCTCTTGCATTAAAGACCCAACAATGATGGAGGGACATCAAAACCTGCCTTGCAGTAGTAGAGTTGTCCATTCTGACTGTCTTTGTCCTTCAGTGGGGAAAACTCATCTTCCCCTAATACTTCATACACCATAAACTTTGTGGATTCCATTGTTCTTTCACTGGTTATTATATACCTCAAAAAGATGAATTTGTTGCCATGATATTATTCAGCTAACTATTGAAGCCTCAGGATACAGTCTGATTGAATCTGCAAAAGTGTCTTACAGGATGGCAAACCAACATCATACATTCCGTAGAGACATGCAACACTAGGTCTTGTCCCCTGCCCACCAGCTAGAAGAACTGCCAATTTGTTCCAAGAAATCTGGAAAAGTCCTTGTCCTTCAGTTTCTCAGGCCTGCAGCTGATTTGGATCCCTGGTATCCCTGCCCAACACCTCTCAAGGGACAGGTTCTGTTTAAGCATCCACTTTCTCTGGGAAGAATGATTAAATCGATCAATCATCTTTTGGTAAAAGGAGTTCAGCTCCTCAAATGTCATGGTCTGGAGCTCTGCATAAAGTTCTACCTGTTGGGCTTTTTCCAGCTCATTCCAGAAGTGTAGCAGGTGTTCTTGTCCAGCTTTGGACATCCTGAGTTTGAGGCCATTAACATTCATTATGTTCTGGGATTCAGGTGTTTTGATAACTGGGGTATAGTTTCTACACCTGTAAACCTCCCTCAGCCTGAGGTGGCTCCTCCTGGCTCTGGCTCCTTTGGCATGGCCACTCATTGGCATCCAGTGCCAGCTCCTGCTCCAAGTGTACACCCTCATCTGGGGCTGGGGCAGCAGGGCAGGTGGGAAGCTGGGGGTGAGGGGTGGATTGACAGCCTCAGTCACTCCATCAACCCTTTGCTGCAGTGAGTGGTTGCCTTGGACAGCATTTTTTTTTAAAGTTTTTTATTTTTTAAATTTTAAAATCTTTAATTCTTACATGCGTTCCCAAACATGAACCCCCCTCCCACCTCCCTCCCCATAACATCTCTCTGGGTCATCCCCATGCACCAGCCCCAAGCATGCTGTATCCTGCATCAGATATAGACTGGCGATTCAATTCTTACATGATAGTATACATGTTTCAATGCCATTCTCCCAAATCATCCCACCCTCTCCCTCTCCCTCTGAGTCCAAAAGTCCGTTATACACATCTGTGTCTTTTTTCCTGACTTGCATACAGGGTCGTCATTGCCATCTTCCTAAATTCCATATATATGTGTTAGTATACTGTATTGGTGTTTTTCTTTCTGGCTTACTTCACTCTGTATAATCGGCTCCAGTTTCACCCATCTCATCAGAACTGATTCAGCCACTATGGAGAACAGTGTGGAGATTCCTTAAAAAATTGCAAATAGAACTACCTTATGACCCAGCAATCCCACTTCTGGGCATACACACCAAGGAAACCAGAATGGAAAGAGACACATGTACCCCAATGTTCATCGCAGCACTGTTTATAATAGCCAGGACATGGAAACAACCTAGATGTCCACCAGCAGATGAATGGATAAGGAAGCTGTGGTACATATACACAATGGACAGCATTTTAAAGTCATATGTAAAAACAGTAGAAGTTATCGTCAGATGATATCTACATGTCACTGAGAGAGATGGGTCCAGGAAATGATTTCCTTTCTTTTTTCTTTCTTTCAGATGATTTGGTGTCTTAAATATAAGAAAATGAAAACTTCATCACTTAGCACATTTGCTTCCCTTTTGCAATGGCTGTCAGAGTTTAGAGCCAAACACATTGCTCAAATATCATCCTCTATCTGATAATGCCCATGTTTTCTGTTTGGTGTCCTAATGACTTTAGAACTGAAAATAGGATGGCCTTTGTCCACAGTTATACTAGGGTTCCAATTTCAGCTCTTCCTCTTGCTACTCACAGGAAGCTACATGACCACTTGTCAATCCACTTGACTTCTATGTGCCTCACTTTGCTTGTGTACGAAATAGATAAACATAATCCTTCTTTCATTAAATTGTGAAAATTAAATGAAAATGGGCCAAAGAACTAAATAGACATTTTTCCAAAGAAGACATACGGATGGCTAACAAACACATGAAAAGATGCTCAACATCACTCATTATGAGAGAGATGCAAATCAAAACCACAATGAGGTACCACTTCACACCAGTCAGAATGGCTGCGATCCAAAAATCTGCAAGCAATAAATGCTGGAGAGGTTGTGGAGAAAAGGGAACCCTCCTACACTGTTGGTGGGAATGCAAACTAGTACAGCCACTATGGAGAACAGTGTGGAGATTCCTTAAAAAATTGCAAATAGAACTACCTTATGACCCAGCAATCCCACTGCTGGGCATACACACCAAGGAAACCAGAATGGAAAGAGACACATGTACCCCAATGTTCATCGCAGCACTGTTTATAATAGCCAGGACATGGAAACAACCTAGATGTCCATCAGCAGATGAATGGATAAGAAAGCTGTGGTACATATACACAATGGAGTATTACTCAGCCGTTAAAAAGAATTCATTTGAATCAGTTCTGATGAGATGGATGAAACTGGAGCCGATTATACAGAGTGAAGTAAGCCAGAAAGAAAAACACCAATACAGTATACTAACACATATATATGGAATTTAGGAAGATGGCAATGACGACCCTGTATGCAAGTCAGGAAAAAAGACACAGATGTGTATAACGGACTTTTGGACTCAGAGGGAGAGGGAGAGGGTGGGATGATTTGGGAGAATGGCATTCTAACATGTATACTATCATGTAAGAATTGAATCGCCAGTCTATGTCTGATGCAGGATACAGGATGCTTGGGGCTGGTGCATGGGGATGACCCAGAGAGATGTTATGGGGAGGGAGGTGGGAGGGGGGTTCATGTTTGGGAACGCATGTAAGAATTAAAGATTTTAAAATAAAAAAAAAAAGATAATCTGTTTTTTTATCCTTCAAGATTAGTTTATTTCTTTAAGATGGACCACTTTGAGTTTTTAATCCTTAAATACTTTGCTGAGTTTAAATCTGTTTATGGTGAGCTGCTGACTGGAAAAAGTGCATCTTTGTAGCTAGAGCTTAAAGGTCCTTCATACAGAGGAGGAAGAAAGCCACTGGGAAGTCAGAAAGTTGTTTATGGTTTTCTGAATAATTTAAAAATTAAACTTTCTTTTGGTGAAGAAAATGGCAGCCCACTCCAGTGTTCTTGCCTGGGAAATCCCATGGACAGATGAGCTGGGCAGGCTATAATCCATGGGGTTGCAAAAGTCGGACATGATTTAGCAACTAAGCCACTACCACCATACTTATTTGTAGCAGAACATGGTTTTAGAAACTGTTCAGCATACAGCTCCAAGAAGCCAGTACCAGTTGATTGGAGTTAGAATGAGAACTAAATTCGCTTGGCATCTCTGTGTTTGTCACTTAAAAACATGGGCATATCTTTATGAAATTTTTTTTTCTGAAGTAAGAAAGTAATCCATGTGGCTTCTTCCATACCTTCTCATCTAATTTACCCTATAATTTAGAAGTAGTATAGAAATAATTTTCAAAATGGAAAAATCAAGATTGTCTCTGACCATAGAACAGATTTTTCAAAAGCAGATATAAAAGACCCAAGGCAAGCAGGACAATTAATCCTAGGTTATAATCTCAGTGTTATTATAAATCTCTTGACTAACAAGTAGGAAGTACAATTCAGTTTACCAAAGGATTATTTTTGTAACAAAAATAGAGATGGTTTAAAGACTCAATACATAGACTTTTAAATTCATACTCTTGACATTGGGTCCTGCTTTGCCACTAACAGTCTGACTCTGGGGAAAGTAATTTCTTTTTTTCAGTTTTCTTACCTGTAAAGTGAGATTTTGAATTCTCTGTCTCAGTTTCTTCATCTGTAAAATGTGACCAGCAATGATACCTCACTATCATAAGATTCAGTGATTTAATGCTTGCAGAGCACTTAGAGAAGTGCCTAGCATACAGTAAGTTCCTTTTAAGTATTAGTTGCTCAGTCGTGTCTGACTCTTTGCAACCCCATGGACTGGAGCCTACCAGGTTCCTCTGTCCGTGGAATTCTCCAGGCAAGAATACTGAAGTGGGTAGCCATTCTCTTCTCCAGGGGATATTCCTGACCCAGCGATGGAACCTGGGTCTCCTGCATTGCAGGCGGATTCTTTACTGGCTGAGCCACCAGGCACATGTTAACGAAATGTAAGCCAGTGAATGATGAAGAAAGCATGGGTAGATATGTAGTCAGGTTGTTATGAGAAAGGAGCGCAGCACAGTCTTTGGAGACAGTCAAGTTGAATTTTGGCTCTACCACTTTCTCATTGTGGAGGCTTGGACCAGTCAGTTTTTTTCATCTGAAGAATAAACTTAATAGGTTCTTGGGCTCCCCGCTTAAGCGAAAGCCCAATTCCATGATGATTAAAGAAGGCATCTGGATCCTTTGATTTAATAGGTTATAGACTCTAGAGACATATTTCTGAAATTTCTTCCTTTCCTAGCCTTCTTCCTCCTTTCTTCTTTCCTCGTGCCCTCATTCACTTCTCTTCCTTTCTTCCACACTGACTGAGTGCCTACCATGTGCCAAACATTATCCCCGGTCATGGTGGCACCATAATCCACTTCGCCTCTTTCAGGGGGTCACTATCTAGTACTTGTGTTTTATAAAGCGAGAAACTTTGCTGGTGCTAAACAGGAACTGCAGATATTAAGTCAACTAGGCCTGTTATAGTAACACAGCTGTTTATTTCTACCAATCATTTATCTTCTCTCAGGTCTTCCAGTCAATGAATTAAGATCTCTGAGCACTTACTGTGTGTTAGGTGATATAATGAGCTCTGGGAACACATAGCTCGTTAACACAGAATGGTGCTCACATTCTGGGTTGCCAGGTACTCACAGGGCCATGGGAGAGAGGCACATGCATCCAAAGAACTACCAGGCCTCACTGATGCGTTGGGATAGAGACAAGAGAAGAGAGCTGTAGAAGTCTGGAGTAGGAAGTGTCAGTATATTCCTAGGAATATCAGGGAAGACTTAAAGAGTGAGAAATTTTTATTTAATTTGGGCTTAAAGGAGGAATGGATGTTTCTTAGAGAAGGGAGGTTTCCAGCAGAGATAAGAATGTGAAGGACTGAGTGTGCATACCTTTTGAGGGGAATAGAGATACTCAGTGACTAGTAGGCCCACGGAGACTCGAAGGCCGGCAGTATAGGATAAGGATCCAACTTCCTTATTTCGAATGTGAATGTCCAGTTTTCCCAACACCATTTGTTGAAGAGACTCATCTCCCAGTTGTGCAGACTTAGCACCCTTATAAAAAATCATTTGATTACATAAAGTGAAAGTGAAGTCATTAGTCATGTCCGACTCTGTGCAACCCCGTGGACTGTAGCCCACTAGGATCCTCTGTCCATGGGATTCTCCAGGCAAGAATACTGGAGTGGGTTGCCATTTCCATATGCTAGGGTTTATTTCTGGGCTCTCTAGTTTATTCCATTACTTTGTGTATATACAGTGCCAATACAACACTGTTTTGATGTCCATAGCTGTGTAATAAATTTTGAAATAGGAAGTGTCTGACCTCCAACTTTGTTTCTTTCCAAGAGTGTTTTATCCATTCTGGGTGCCTTGAAGTTCTAAATGAATTTAAGATACATTGTTCTATTTCTGCAAAAATAATAATAATAAAAAAAGCCCCAGCATTTGGATTTTGATACAAATTGTATTGAATCTGTAGATCTCTTTCAGTAGTTTTCACATCGGAACAATACTAAATTTCCAGTTCATGAATATTGAATATCTTTCCATTTGTTAGCATCTTCTTTAAAATCTCTAAGTAACATTTTGTAGTTTTCAGTGTACAAGTCTTTTATCTCCTTGGTAATGTTTATTCCAAGTATTTTATTCTTTTAGATGTTATTACATGGAATTGTTTTCCTTATTTCCTTTTAGAATTGTTCTCTGTTAGTGTATGGAAATGCAAATGATTTTTGTGTATTGATTCTGTGTCCTGCAATTTTGTTTTCTTCTATCAGAACTATTTGTTAAAATTTATTTATTCTACAAGTTAGGATGTGTGTGCATAATCTTTAAAGATTTCTGTAAAATAAGATCATGTTGTCTGAGAACAGATAATTTTACTACTTTCTTTCCAGTTTGAGTGCCTTTTATATTTTTCTTCCTTAATTGCTCTGGCTTGAACTTCCAGTATTTTGTTGAATAAAAGTAGTGAAAATGGACAACCTTGCTTTGTTCTTGATATTAGATAAAACACTTTCATTTTTTCACTGTCGAGTTCGATATTAGCTAGGACCTTTCATATATGAATTTTATGATGTTGAGGCAGTTTTCTTCTGCTCCTAGTTTGAGTGTTTTTATCATGAAAGGGTTGAATTTTGTCAAATCTGTAATCAGTTGTAATGATCATGTGTTTTTCCCCCTTCATCCTGTCTTACATTGATTGCTTTTTATATTGGAATAATCCTTACATTCCAGGAAGAAATACCACTTGATCTTGACATATAATTATTTTAATAACTGGTGAATTCTGTTTGCTAGTGTTTTGTTGAGGACTTTTATGTTGCTACTCATCAGGAATATGAGTCTATAGTCTTGTAGTGAATTTGCCTCACTTTGATAGCAAAGCAATGCTTCCCTCTTTAAATGAGTTGGAAATGTTTCCTCTTCTTTAGTTTTCTGGAAAAATTTGAGGGGGATGGTGTTCATCATTTAAATGTTTGATAGAATTCACCAGTGAGGTAATTTGGTCCTTAGGTTTTCTTTTGGAGAGGGTTTTGACTATTGATTCAATTTCTTTACTAGTTATCAGTTTGCTTATATTTTTCTGTTTCCTCATTAGGCTGCGTGTTTCTAGATTTTTGTCCATTTCACCTAGGTTATTCAATTTATTTATGTACAATTGTTCATAGTACACTCTCATAATCCTTTATATTTTTTATAAAATTGGTAGAAATGTCTGATCCTTCATTTCTAATTTTAGTTATTTAAGTCTTTCTTTTTTCTTAGTCAATCAAGATAACAATTTATCAGTTTTGTCAATTTTTAAAAAGAACCAACTCTTGGTTTCATTTTTCTCTGTTGCTTTTTAATTCTTTATTTTGCTTCTCTCTGCTCTAGTCCTTATTATTTCCTTCCTTCTGCTAATCTTGGGTTTAGTTTGTTTTCCTTGTAGTTCCTTAAGATATAATTTTAGATGGTTGATTTGAGGGAGAGGGTGGGATGATTTGGGAGAATGGCATTGAAACATGTATACTATCATGTAAGAATCGAATCGCCAGTCTATGTCTGATGCAGGATACAGCATGCTTGGGGCTGGTGCACGGGGATGACCCAGAGGGATGTTGTGGGGAGGGAGGTGGGAGGGGGGTTCATGTTTGGGAACGCATGTACACCCGTGGTGGATTCATGTCAATGCATGGCAAAACCAATACAGTATTGTAAAGTAAAACAAAGTAAAAATAAAAATTAAAAAAAATAATAAAAATAAAATAAAAAGCAGAGACAAAAAAAAAAGAAAATTTTTTTTCTTTTTTAATTTGCTTATAGCTAGAAATATTTCCTTTAAGAGCCTTTTTCCTGATCACATATGTTTTGGCATGTTGTGTTTTCATTTTGTTGAGAATTAAGCATTTGAAACAATAGTCACCATTCCCTGTCTTTGGGGACTAACTCAATGCCAAGACCTTTGCCAATCAGCCTGGCATGAAGACTTTAGGTATTCTCAGACTGTGCATTCATCTTTCCTGAGTCTGTGCATGGACTTTTTCTCTTGTATGTAGGGGGGTTTAAAAGAAAACAACAACTATTTTTTAGTGCTGTTTTAGATTTACAACAAAATTGAATGGGAGGCACAGAGATTTCCCATATGTCACCTGTCTCTACCCATGCATATCTTTCCCCATTATCAAAACCACTCATTAGAATTACAGATTTTATTTATTTAAAAAAGTTTATTTTTAATTGATTTACAATTTTGGTTTGATTTCTGTCATATATCAACTTGAATTAACCTTCAGTTCAGTTCAGTTCAGTCACTCAGTTGTGTCCGACTCTCTGTGACCCCATGAAGCACAGCATGTCAGGCCTCCCTGTCCATCACCAACTCCCAGAGTTCACACAAACTCATGTCCATTGAGTTGGTGATGCCATCCAGCCATCTCATCCTCTGTCATCCCCTTTTCCACCTGCCCCCAATCCCTCCCAGCATTAGAGTCTTTTCCAATGAGTCAACTCTTTGCATGAGGTGGCCAAAGCATTGGAGTTTCAGCTTTAGCATCAGTCCTTCCAAAGAACACCCAGGACCGATCTCCTTTAGAATGAACTGGTTGGATCTCCTTGCAGTCCAAGGGACTCTCAAGAGTCTTCTCCAACACCACAGTTCAAAAGCATCAATTCTTTGGCTCTCAGCTTTCTTCACAGTCCAAATTTCACATCCATACATGACCACTGGAAAAACCATAGCCTTGACTAGGCGGACCTTTGTTGGCAAAGTAATGTCTCTGCTTTTGAATATGCTATCTAGGTTGGTCATAACTTTCCTTCCAAGGAGTAAGCGTCTTTTAATTACATGGCTGCAGTCACCATCTGCAGTGATTTTGGAGCCCCCCAAAATAGTCTGACACTGTTTCCACTGTTTCCCCATCTATTTCCCATGAAGTGATGGGACCAGATGCCATGATCTTAGTTTTCTGAATGTTGCACTTTAGGCCAACTTTTTCACTCTCCTCTGTGTATGTATATCCCCCTCCCCCTCAAATCCCCCTCCCACCTCTTGCTCATTCCCACCCTTCTAGGTTATTACAGACTCCCAGTTTGAGTTCCCTGAGTCATTCAGCAAATTCCCATTGGCTGTCTATTTACATATGTTCGTGTATATGCATCCATGCTACTCTTCTCCATTTATCTCACCCTCTGCCTATACTCTCCCACCCTTGTCCATGTCCATTCTCTATGTCTGCATCTCTATTGCTGCTCTGCAAACAGATTTGCAGAAGGACAAATTTTAAAATGAAAGGTGAAAAAAATAAAATAAAATGAAGGATGACCCTACATTGACAGAATGTAATTACTCAGAGTCTACCTTAGGTTTTATTCTTAGTGTTGGACAGTCTCTGGATCTGGATAAATGTATAATGACATATATCCATGATGGTAATATATTTTATTTTTGCTGCTCTGAGAATCCTCTATGCTCTGCCTATTTTTACCTCCATTCCACAGCCTCCCTGACAACCACTGATGTTTTTAGGGTCTCTGTAGTTTTACCTTTTTTACCATGTTATTTACTTGAAATCATATAGTACATAGCTTTTTACAGCTAGGATTCTTTCATTTAGTAATATGCACTTGAAATTTCTGCATATGTTTACATGGTTTGATAATTTCTTTCTAGTGCTGGATGAAATTCCATTGTCTGGATGTACAACAGTTTATTTACCTATTCTCTTCTTGAAGGACATCTTGGTTGCTTCCAAGTATTAGAACAGCCACATGCAGGTTTTGGGGTGGATATGTTTTCAATTCCTTTGGATAAATATCAAGGGGTGCAATTTCTGGGTAATATGGTAAGAGTATGGTAAGAGTATGTTTAATTTTTTTTAAGAAACTGTCAAACTGCCTTTACATGACTTGTTAAAATGTTTGAATTTCCCTAAGACACCTTTGCTTCTTCTCGGAGTCTTAGACCTTCTGCTATATTACTTTGCTCATAATCTCTTATCCTCTGCCATCTGTGAGTTTGCAGTCCTCTCCATCTCTTGTGCACTAAGGTGCCTGCTACAGCTTTCAGTAGCCTTCAACTTGATATCCAACTATGCTTTTGTTTCTCTCCGAGATTTATGTTAGGTAAGATAGAAACCTATCTTTCAGGAACTCTCAGAACATTGAAAACAAGTTCAACTTTTAAAATTCTGTCCCAAAAGAGGAGAGAGGGATTGAGGTGACAGCCTTCTGAATGCAGGCAGTGGTGAAGGGGAGAGGATGGGACAAAGAATTAGCAAAATACCACAAAATTTTCCATGTTAAGTGTATAACTTTTGAGGCTTTCCATGATTGCTATAGATATATGACTCATTTCTAGAGATCCAACAAAACTATTTATCAATCTATATTTGTCGACTTGGTTCTGCAGGGGAATGAGAGCTTGGAGCTTTCTGGTCTGACTTCTTGCTTGACATCACTTTCTTTAGAGACATCTTGTAATCTGAAAAGAGACTTTAGGACTGAATCCCAGTGAACCCTAGTTTTAAAGAGAGATCAAGAAAGAATCCATGAAGATGAGACAAAAGGCAAACAGGGAACCAGAAGTGAATGGTAGCCTAGAAACCAAGAGGGTTTTGAATTTGGTTAATAATGTTAAAGTCTATTAAGATGTCAAATAAGATAATAACTAAGACAAGATAATTGAACTTTGATTGATAGAATGATGGTGTAGAAGCAGTATTGCATATGGCAACAGAGAGTTCACCTGAACAGAGAAACTGTACGGAATAATAACTTTGGGTTTCAAAACAGTGAAAATTGAATGATAGTTCACCAAAGAACTTAGCAAAGGGCTGAAACATTCAGGTTTTATGAAATCATATTGGAAGAATTGAACAGAAGGAAAATATTCCTGCAAAATGTTATCTTCTAGCTGGTTTTTCTCATTTCTTAAAATGTGTGTCTTCCAGCCATGTTTCTGTCACCTTTTATTTACTGTTGCAGTTTCAAATGATGCTTTAATGGCTAAGAAATTGAAGGCCAGAATTTCCCCTTTTTTTCATCATATGAATTCCATTTAGCTTTGTTTTTTAAACTTTTTTTTGTATTCAATCTTCCATCTTAAGGGTATTAGAGATTTCTGCCTTGAAAATATATTTTCATGTTTTTATCTAAATCCAAATTTGTAAACTCATGTTTACATACTTTATCAGTCAGATTTAAAAGAATCAAGCACAGAAATTGTTCTAAGCAGATCAAGATGTTGGATCTGACTATAGAAGGAGCCCGTTAATGTTGTTCTGATCCAAAATCAGAGACTGCACTTACCTTATAACCCAGGCCTATCACCCCCTCAATATGTTTTTGGCCATTAAAGTATAAAGGATAGAATGTGTAAAAGCTTGTGGGCATGCTCATTCCTAGTCGGAAAGATAATTCAGATATATGCAATATTTAACTCGAAGATCAATATATTCTTTCACTTACGTATTCACTCACTCTTCCCATGCACATTTACTGAACATCCACACCATGCAAGACACTGTAGATATAAACACTGTCCAAGCCCCTCAGAGGCTTGCAGTTTAATATAGAGACATAAATACTCTTACAGAAAAAGGTACAACACCCCAGGTAGGTAAAAGGAAGGAGTGAGCAACACTACAATTATAAACTGACAACAAACTCAAGAGTTGCTTGGAAGTCATGCCAGATGCTCGTTCCATTATAGAAGAGTTGATCATGGTCATCCCTCTTGGTAAGAATCTACTCTGTGTTTACTTCTTTAACAAGGATGTGGTTTTGCGGCAGCATTCACATTACAACATGGTTTGATATACATCAGGAAACAGATGTACAGTTGTAATCAGTCAATTACAGTCAATTACTACAGGGTGTCTAGTAAGATCCTTTTAATTATAAATCATAGGAAGAGTGTACAGTTTAGACAAGACCAATGTGAATCATGCTGTTTATACAACACACTTTAGGCAACATGATGAGCACAGGCACAGCTCTGCTTCCTTTTCTTGGCAATCAGTATCTCAAAGGCTAGAGAGGCCAGCCATGGGCATTACTTCCAGCCATGAGACAACCAGGTCTTAGCTTGTAAAACAAAAATGTTATCGGTGTCACCGGGCTGAGAGGAAAAATGATTAAGCAAAATGAGAAGTGGATATTTCAGCATAGATTTTGCCCTAGTGATAGCTGATTCATGGAGGTAGAAAGGGATGAACATGGCACTTACAAAATCAAGCCTTAGGATCAGAATCTAGTCTGGGTGCTACTCTGTGATGGTCTAATGTTAGTAGAGCTATTCATCTAACCATCCAGTAATCCATCCAATGTTTTTTAAGCATTGTCTGTGACCCTGACCTTGGGTAGCTTTTGGATGTAAAGAGATTTAAAAAATCACCTCTAGATTCCTACATTCCAATGGAGAAGATGTATAAGTAAGCAGATGGTTATACTGTGGGGTAATAAGAGCTAAAATGTGGATAAATATGACGAGGTTTGGGAACAAATGGAAGAGGCACTTAAATAAGGTGAAAAGGTCAAGGGATGATTTCTCTAGGAAGGTGTGGTTGGTTAAATTTTAGAGGATGCTAAGAATTGGCTAACTCAAGATTAAGAAAGGGAAAAACTGAACGGTGACTTTTTGTCTAATACTGACCTCTCTGATATTGGTACTGCTGGTAACCAGATTCCTGTCATAAGCTAAGACCTGTAATAGCCTATTTTGGGTTAAAAGCTTCCCCTCAGCAGGAAACCAGAACATACTGAGATGCTTTCTCAAGTACAAAGAAGAATTGTAACTTGTAATAACTAGACCTTGACAGCAGCAGAACAGCACTCCTCATATAAACCTTAGGCAGTTTCTCTCTCAGCTGTAGAAACTTGCAGTGTATCACAAGGAAGTCTAGTTAGAGATTACACATCTGTTATAAACAAGCCCTCTTCTCACACTCGAATAACCATTATGTCCAGTTGGGAGCACAGGTAATAATATTGTATATCATTAGTGTAAATAGAAGTCGTTTATAGTGGCAGCAATAGGAAACTAATACATATTCCAACCATTAATAGGCAACTCAAAGGGATTATAGCCCAACAAAGTAATACCAGAATTCCATTAATGACCTGGTCAGTTTCCCCTCCTCCCAACTCTACATGTGTCTTCTCTGTCTTCATGCTGAACTGGTGAGTCAAGGCCCAGGGAATGTGAGATGGAGAGAAAGTAGGCAACATTTGTACCACCACTCTTCCAATTGACACCGCTTGCATGTACAGGTATGTGGGGTAGGGAGTGGTGGGTAAGTGGGTGAGATTGCAAAAAAGGGCAAATTTCAGCAATATTTATTGGAAACATAAATCTTTCTTTGTGTGTAAATTGTTGTGTTTGAACTGTCAATCTTATTTGTTTCACAGATACAGAAAAAAAGAGTAAGAATAAAATCTACATGTTAACAGTGGTTATGTTTAGATTATGTGTGATTTTAACTACTGTATTTTTCTGGATTTTCAAATATTTCTACTGTTATATACTGTTATTTTAAAGAAAGTATATTTATTAAGGGATTTCAATTACTTCTATTTCCTTCTAAGGGTTTGTAAACTTTTGTAAAGTCTACATTTTTTGCCATTTAAAAAAATTTCCTCCAGTTCCATTCTTCTTTTTCAAGATTGCTTTGGCTATTCGAGGTTGTTTGTATTTCCATACAAATTGTGAAATTATTTGTTCTAGCTCTGCGAAAAATACTGTTGGTAGCTCGATAGGGATTGCATTGAATCTATAGATTGCTTTGGGTAGTATACTCATTTTCATTATATTGATTCTTCCAATCCACGAACCTGGTATATTTCTCCATCTATTAGTGTCCTCTTTGATTTCTTTCATCAGTGTTTTATAGTTTTCTATATATAGGTTTTTAGTTTCTTTAAAATGGAACTGAAGGAATCAACCTGCCTGACTTCAGGCTCTACTACAAAGCCACAGTCGTCAAGACAGTATGGTACTGGCACAAGACAGAAATATAGATCAATGGAACAAAATAGAAAGCCCAGAGATAAATCCACACACCTATGGACACCTTATCTTTGACAAAGGAGGCAAGAATATGCAATGGAGAAAAGACAATCTCTTTAACAAGTGGTGCTGGGAAAACTGGTCAACCATTTGTAAAAGAATGAAACTAGAACACTTTCTAACACCACACACAAAAATAAACTCAAAATGGATTAAAGATCTAAACGTAAGACCAGAAACTATAAAACTCCTAGAGGAAAACAGAAGCAAAACACTCTCCAACATAAATCACAGCAGGATGCTCTATGACCCACCTCCCAGAATATTGGAAATAAAAGCAAAAATAAACAAATGGGACCTAATTAAAATTAAAACCTTCTGCACAACAAAGGAAACTCTAAGTAAGGTGAAAAGACAGCCTTCACAATGGGAGAAAATAATAGCAAATGAGGCAACTGACAAACAACTAATCTCAAAAATATACAAGCAACTTATGCAGCTCAATTCCAGAAAAATAAATGACCCAATCAAAAAATGGGCCAAAGAACTAAATAGACATTTCTCCAAAGAAGACATACAGATGGCTAACAAACACATGAAAAGATGCTCAACATCACTCATTATCAGAGAAATGTAAATCAAGACCACAATGAGGTACCATTTCATGCCAGTCAGAATGGCTGTGATCCAAAAGTCTATAAGCAATAAATGCTGGAGAGGTTGTGGAGAAAAGGGAACCCTCTTATACTGTTGGTGAGAATGCAAACTAGTACAGCCACTATGGAGAACAGTGTGGAGATTCCTTAAAAAACTGGAAATAGAACTGCCTTATGACCCAGCAATCCCACTGCTGGGCATACACACTGTGGAAACCAGAATTGAAAGAGACACGTGTACCCCATTGTTCTTGCAAGCACTGTTTATAATAGCCAGGACATGGAAGCAATCTAGATGTCCATCAGCAGATGAATGGATAAGAAAGCTGTGGTACATATACACAATGGAGTATTACTCAGCCATTAAAAAGAATACATTTGAATCAGTTCTAATGAGGTGGATGAAACTGGAGCCTATTATACAGAGTGAAGTAAGCCAGAAAGAAAAACACCAATACAGTATAGTAACACATATATCTGGAATTTAGAAAGATGGTAACAATAACCCTATATGCGAGACAGCAAAAGAGACACAGATGTATAGAACAGTCTTTTGGACTCTGTGGGAGAGGGAGAGGGTGGGATGATTTGGGAGAATGGCATTGAAACGTGTTTATATTATATTATATTCTTATAAGAAACGAATCACCAGTCCAGGTTCTATGCAGGATACAGGATGCTTGGGGTTGGTGCACTGGGATGACCCAGAGGGATGGTACAGGGAAGGGGACAGGAGAGGGGTTCAGGATGGGGAACATGTGTATACCCGTGGCAGATTCATGTTGATGTATTGCAAAACCAATACAATATTATAAAGTAATTACCCTCCAATTAAAATGAATAAATTTAAATAACAAACAAACAAATTTCCAAACTATCTACTGAAAAACTTTCATATTTGAAAATCTGAGGAAAATTAGCATTCATATTTTTTATAACACTAAACCTTGTACATATCAACTACTATGGTGATGTTATTGTGATATTTATTTGTGACCCTTAAAATTTTTTTTTATTAATTTTTGGGCTGAGCTGTTCTTCATTCCTGCACGGGTTTATCTAAGTTGCAGCAAGTATGGTCTACTTTTTAGTTCTAGTTCGTGGGCTTCTCATTATGGTGGCATCTCTTGTTGTGGATCACAGGCTGTAGGGCATTCAGGCTTCAGTATTTGTGGCATTTGGGCTCAGAAGTTGAAGTTCCAAGCCCTAGGGCAAGGTTCCACATCTGTGGCCAATGCGCTTACTTTGCTCTGCAGAATGTGGGATCTTCCCAGATCAGGCATGAAACTGGTGTCTTCTGGATTGGCAGACAGATTTTTAAAATACTGAGACACCAGGGAAGGCCTGTTTTGACTCTTGATTTTAATTTGCCCCATTGCCAAAAAAAGTGTAACTGTCAATGAAATTTGTGCTTTTCTAGGTATGACAAGATGTAAAATCAGGGCTCATAAATTCTTCTCCAGAAATTATCTATCTCTTGGCCTGCTCTGTGAGAATTCCATATCACAGAATGCTTCAATCCTGATGTCCACCTAGACTCCTTTCAGGGGTTGTTGAAGGTGAGCAGCTGCAGTGGCCATAATTTAATCTTTGTAGAGGTACACAGCAAGTGCCTATTTTCAGACAGCACAGACCCTTCAGTGTCATATATTTGACTATGGTTTGGAGGCTTTTCATGAGCATTTAATTGTTTGGTGGTAGGAATGCTCATTCTTGGGTTTGGGGAAGATGTTCATTGACAGGCTAATTAAATGGGCTGTTCCTGAACCTTTCCATAAAGGAATATCCAAAATTCTCTGGACTCTCTGTCTCTATTAAACTCTTGTGGTCCAGGCGGTGTTCCATCTTCTTGCTTCTTCCCATATCTACAGTTATACCAGTATCATCATTGATCTCATACGGAATTACATATCATGTAAAGACCAGTAAGAGAATTACTGAAATTAGGGGTCAAAGCAGGAATAAGAAGCAAGTTTTTTTGCATAACCATTTTGTTTGTGGACAATCGAGGGTCAGTGAGTGGGTGTTCTGGTCTGATGGAATGAAGCCATCTGCACTCAGTTCTTAATAGAAGTTGTTGAGGAGTGACAACTTTAATGTTATTAGACCAGGGAAATCCTCCTTTTTAGAAAAATAAGCATGCATCCTAATGTAGACTTGACATTGTCAGGTGACTTGTACCCCGGAACTCAGGTATCTATGCTTATAGAAGTAGGTTTTAATCATTAATGGGGTATTGGTCATTACACCAGCTGAGCCACAAAGCATCACTACGAACAAAGCTAGTGGAGGTGATGGAATTCCAGTTGAGCTATTTCAAATCCTAAAAGATGATGCTGTGAAAGTGCTACACTCAATATGCCGGCAAATTTGGAAAACTCAGCAGTGGCCACAGGACTGGAAAAGGTCAGTTTTCATTCCAATCCCAAAGAAAGGCAATGCCAAAGAAGGCTCAAACTACCGCACAATTGCACTCATCTCACATGCTAGTAAAATAATGCTCAAAATTCTCCAAGCCGGGTTTCAGCAATATGTGAACTGTGAACTTCCAGATGTTCAAGCTGGTTTTAGAAAAGGCAGAGGAACCAGAGATCAATTTGCCAACATCCACTGGATCATAGAGAAAGCAAGAGAGTTCCAGAAAAACATCTATTCTGCTTTATTGACTATGTCAAAGCCTTTGACTGTGTAGATCACAATAAACTGTGGAAAATTCTGAGAGAGATGGGAATACCAGAGCACCTGACCTGCCTCTTGAGAAACCTATATGCAGGTCAGGAAGCAACAGTTAGAACTGGACATGGAACAACAGACCGGTTCCAAATAGGAAAAGGAGAACGTCAAGGCTGTATATTGTCACCCTACTTATTTAACTTGTATGCAGAGTACATCATGAGAAAGGCTGGGCTGGAAGAAACACAAGCTGGAATCAAGATTGCCAGGAAAAATATCAATAATCTCAGATATACAGATGACACCACCCTCATGGCAGAAAGTGAAGAGGAACTAAAAAGCCTCTTGATGAAATTGGAAGAGGAGAGTGAAAAAGTTGGCTTACAGCTCAACATTCAGAAAACAAAGACCATGGCATCTGGTCCCATCACTTCATGGGAAATAGATGGGGAAACAGTGGAAACAGTATCAGACTTTAATTTCGGGGGCTCCAAAATCACTGCAGATGGTGACTGCAGCCATGAAATTAAAAGATGCTTATTCCTTGGAAGAAAAGTTATGACCAACCTAGATAGCATATTGAAAAGCAGAGACATTATTTTGTCAACAAAGGTCCATCTAGTCAAGGGTGTGGTTTTTCCAATAGTCATGTATGGATATGAGAGTTGGACTGAAGAAGCTGAGTGCTGAAGAATTGATGCTTTTGAACTATGGTGTTGGAGAAGACTCTTGACAGTCTCTTGGACTGCAAGGAGATCAACCCTGGGATTTCTTGGAAGGAATGATGCTAAAGCTGAAACTCCAGTACTTTGGACACCTCATGTGAAGAGATGACTCATTTGAAAAGACTCTGATGCTGGGAGGGATTGAGGGCAGGAGGAGAAGGGGACGACGGAGGATGAGATGGCTGGATGGCATCACTGACTCGATGGACATGAGTCTGAGTGAACTCCGGGAGTTGGTGATGGACTTGGAGTCCTGGCGTGCTGCAATTCATGGGGTCGCAAAGAGTCAGACACGACTGAGCGACTGAACTGAACTGAACTGGTCATTACAGAAGTGCTTTCTCTATTAACATATGGTTATAGCAATTTCATTGTCTAAACATAGGAGTTATAAGAGGAGATCTTTAGAAATAAGGTTGCTGTCACCAGGTGCTAAGAGCCATTGTTTGAGACTGGCTGTTAGCATGTCAAATCTGACAGAACTCAGAAAACCAAATTTCTTTTCTGACAACAAGGATGTGTCAGATCACACCCCTCTTGTTTCCTAAGTTATTTCCTTGGATGTCTGAAACACAGCTACTCTTTTGTGACTCTTTCCTAAGAAAATTTTATTAATGTTTTTGGCTGAGCTGCTCTTCATTCCTCCACTGGGTTTTCGCTAGTTGCAGTGAGTGGGGGCTACTTTCCAGTCCCAGTATGTGGGATTCTCATTGTGGTGACTTCTTTTGGTGTATAGCACAGGTTGTAGGACATTCAGGCCTCAGTATTTGTGGCATTTGGGCTCAGAAATTGAAGCTCTGAGCCCTAGAACACAGGTTCTACACAACAGTTGTGGTGAACGGCTTACTTTACTCCATGGAATGTGCGATCTTCAGAGACAGGCAAAGAACTCATATCTCCTGCATTGACAGGCAGATTCTTTTACAACTGAGCCACCAGGAAAGGCCTCCTTTGATTTTTTTTTTTTAAAATTTCACCTTCATAACCAAAAGAAGTGTCACTGTCAAGGAAATTAGTATTTCTCTGAGTGTGAGAAGGTGCAAGAATCAGGGCTCCTGAAGTCTTTTCCAGAAATTGTCTATCTCTTGGCCTATTCAGTCAGAATTCAAGATCACAGAATGCCTCACTTGTGATGTCCAGCCACTACTCCTTTCAGGGGTTGTTGAAAGTAAAACCTGCAGTGGCCATGACTTAATCTTTGTAGAGGTACATGGCAAGTGCCAATTTTCAGTCAGCACAGCCACTTCAGGATCATATATGGACTATGGTTTGGAGGATTTTCATGATCATTTTTTACCTTGGTGCTGGGAATGCTCATTCCAGGACTTGGGGAAGATTTTCAGTGACAGATAACTCAATGGGCTGTTCCTGGACATTTCCATAAAACAGTATTGAAAATTCTCTGGACTCCCTGTCTTTATTAAACTCAACTGGAAGAAACACAAGCTGGAATCAAGATTTCTGGGAGAAATATCAATAACCTCAGATATGCAATTGACACCACCCTTATGGCAGAAAGTGAAGAGGAACTAAAAAGCCTCTTGATGAAAGTGAAAGAGGAGAGCAAAAAAGTTGGCTTAAAGCTCAACATTCAGAAAACGAAGATCATGGCATCCGGTCTCATCACTTCATGGGAAATAGATGGGGAAACAGTGGAAACAGTGTCAGACTTTATTTTGGGGGGCTCCAAAATCACTGCAGATGGTGACTGCAGCCATGTAATTAAAAGACGCTTATTCCTTGGAAGAAAATTTATGACCAACCTAGAAAGCATATTTAAAAGCAGAGACATTACTTTGCCGACTAAGGTCCATCTAGTCAAGGCTGTGGTTTTTCCAGTGGTCATGTATGGATGTGAAAGTTGGACTGTGAAGAAGGCTGAGCACTGAAGAATTGATGCTTTTGAACTGTGGTGTTGGAGAAGACTCTTGAGAGTCCCTTCGACAGCAAGGAGATCCAACCAGTCCATTCCTAAGGAGCTCAGTCCTGGGTGTTCTTCGGAAGGAATGATGCTAAAGCTGAAACTCTAGTACTTTGGCCACCTCATGCGAAGTGTTGACTCATTGGAAAAGACTCTGATGCTGGGAGGGATTGGGGGCAGGAGGAGAAGGGAATGACAGAGGATGAGATGGGTAGATGTCATCACTGACTCGATAGATGTGAGTCTGAGTGAACTCTGGGAATTGGTGATGGACAGGGAGGTGTGGCGTGCTGCAATTCATGGGGTCGCAAAGAGTCGGACACAACTGAGCGACTGAACTGAACTGAACTGTGTTCCAGGGAAGTATTCCATCTTGTTATCTTCCCATATATAGAGTTACAGTGTTCTCATCGTTGATCACATACACAACTACATAACTTGTACTGATCAGTAAGAGAATTATTGTAACTAGGGGTCAAACCTGGAATAAGAGACAAGTAACATTGCAATACAATTTTAACTGTAGACAATAAAGGGGCAGTGCATGGGTGTTCCTATCGTATGGAATGAGGCCATCTGGACTCAGTTATTAATAGAAGTTGTTGAGTGACATTTTGAATATTAATAGACCAGGGAGATCATACTTGTTAGTAAAATAAGCATGTATCCTAATGTAGAGTGGACAGTGTCAGGCATTTGTACCCCAGTACTCAGAAGTCTAGTGTTATTCAAGTAGATTTAACCATTAGTGGGGCTATTGCACAAGGGATTTTTCTGTTCCTTAATATATGGTTATAGAAATTTCACAGTCTAAACATACAAAAGTTCCAAGAGGAGACCTTTAAAAATAAGGTTGTCACCAGATGCTAGCAACCATTGTGTTGAGAATGGCTGTTATCACCTCAAATCTTCCAGAGCTCAGAAAGCTGAAATTCTTCACAATACAAGAGTTTGTCAGAATCTCACCCCTATTCTCACATAGTTATTTCCTTGGCTGTCTGATCCACAGTGACTCTATTATGACTCCTTTCTAAGAAAATATTAATTTTGGGGGGTAGGCTGACCTGTTCTTCATTCCTGCCCTGGTTTTTCCCTAGTTATAGTCAATGGGAGCTATTTTCTAGTTCCAGTGTGTGGGTTTCATTGTGGTGGCTTCTCTTGTTGTGGAACACAGGCTGTAGCGTGTTGAGGCCTTAGTATTTGTGGTATTTGCGGTCAGATGTTGAAGCTCCGAGTCTTAGAACACAGGCTCAACATTTGTGGTGAATGGGCTTATTTTGCTCCAGGGAATGTGAGATCTTCCCAGATCAGGCAGTGACTCCTATCTTCTAAACTGACAGACAGATTCTTTTACAACTGAATCACCAGGGAAGTTCTCTTTTGTCTTTTGATTGCAATTTTCCCCTTCATAGCCAAATGAATGTCACTGTCAAAATGTTTCTCTAGCTATGAGAAGATGCAAGAAGCAGGACTCAAAGTCTTCTCCAGAAATTATCTGTCTCTTAGCCTGCTCTGTCAGAATTCCATATCACAGAGTGGCTCACTCCTGATGTCCATCCAGAACTCCTTTCAGGGGGTGTTGAAGGTTAGCAGTTCCAGTGGCCATGATTTAATCTTTGTAGAGGTACATGGCAAGTGCCAACTTTCAGGTGGCACAGCCCTTTCAGGGTCATATATTTGACTATGGTTTGGAGGACTTTCATGACCATTTTAGTCATTTGGTGCTGGGAATGCTCACTCCAGGGTTTGGGGGATATTTTCATTGACAGGTCACTCCGTGGTCTGTTCCAGGACATTTCCATAAACTGTATCCAAAATCCTCCAGACTGCCTGTCTATATTGAACTCTTGTGGTTCAGGGAAGCATTTTTTTTCTTGTTTCTTGCAACCATCAATTAAGAGAATTATTGTAACTAGGGGTCAAAGCAGGAATGAGACGCAAGTTATGTTGTGTAACAATCATGATTGTGGTCAGTGTGTGGGTTTTCTGTCTGATGGAATAAGGCCATCTGGATTCAATCATTAATAGAAGTAGTTGAGGATTGACAAGTTGAATACTATGAGACTAGGGAGATAATATTTGTTAGTAAAAAAGCATGTATCTTAATATAGACTTGAAACTGTCCAGCGACTTGTACCCTGGTACTCGGAAGTCTAACTTTATCCAAGTAGGTTTTAACATTTTTTGTGTTATTGGTAGACAAAGAGTTTTCCCTTTTTATTAACATATGGTTATAGAAATTTCATTGTCCCAACATAGATCCAAGCGGAGACCTTTAAAAATAAAGTTGATGTCACTAGTTGCCTGCAGCCATTGTGTTGAGAGTGCCTGTTAGTATATCAAATCTGACAGAGCTCAGAAATCTGAAATTCTTAACAACACAAGGACTTGTAGAGCTCACACCCCTGTTGTCACCTAGATAATTCCCTGGATGTCTGAACCTGAGCTACTCTACTATGACTGTTAGAAAATTTTATTTATTTTTTTGTGCTATGCTGTTCTTTATTCCTGCATGGGTTTTTCCACTAGTTGCAGCAGGTGGGGGCTAATTTCTAGTTCCAGTGCATGGACTTCTCATTGTGATGGCTTCTCTTGTTGTTGAACACAGGGTATAGGGCATTCAGGCTTCAGTATTTGTGGCATTTGGCCTCAGAAGTTGAAGCTTTGAGCCCTAGGTCATAAGCTCCACAGTTGTGGTGAACACACTTAGTCTGCTCCGCGAAATGTGGGATCATTCCTGACCAGGCATGGAACTGGTGTCTCTTGGATTGGCAGACAGATAATTTAAATACTGAGCCACCAGTGAAGGCATATTTTGGCTCTTAATATGAATTTACCCTTCATTGCCCAAAAAAAAGTGTTTCTGTCGATGAAAACATTCGTAGTGTTTCTCCAGGAATGAGAAGATGGAAGAATCAGGGCTCATAAAGACTTCTCTAGAAATTGTCTTTGTCTTGGCCTGCTCTGTCAGGATTCCAGATCAGAGTGCCTCAATCTAATGCCCAATCAGAACTCCTTTCAGGGTATGTTGAAGGTGAATCAGAATTTAATCTTTGTAGAGGCAAATGACAAGTGCCAATTTTCAGTCATCACAGCCCCTTCAGGGTTAAATGTTTGATTATGATTTGGAGGCTTTTCATGACCATTCAGTTGTTCCGTGCTGGGAATGCTCATTTTTGGGTTAGGGGAAGATTTTCATTGACAGATCACTCAATGGGCTGTTCCTGGACCTTTCCAAAAAAAGAGTATCCAAAATACTCTGCATGACCTGTCTTTATTAAACTCTTCTGGTCCAGGGAAATATGCCATCTTGCTCCTTCCCATATCTAGAGTTACACTGTTATCGTCATCTATCACATATAGAACTACATAACTTGCAATGATCAGTAAGAAAATTATTGTGACCTGGAGTCAAAGAAGGAATAAGAAGCAAGTTACATTGCATAGCAGTTTTGATTGCGGACAGTAGAGGGTCAGTGCTCGTTGTTCCTGTCCAATGGAATTGGGCCATCTGGAGTCCATTGTGAATAGAGTTTGTAACCTGCCTCTTGAGAAATCTGTATGCAGGTCAGGGAGCAACAGTTAGAACTGGACATGGAATAACAGACTGGTTCCAAAGAGGAAAAGGAGTACGTCAAGGCTGTATATTGTCACCCTGCTTATTTAACTTCTATGCAGAGTACATCATGAGAAATGCTGGACTGGAAGAAACACAAGCTGGAATCAAGATTGCCAGGATAAATATCAATAACCTCAGATATGCAGATGACACCACCCTTATGGCAGAAAGTGAAGAGGAACTAAAAAGCCTCTTGATGAAAGTGAAAGAGGAGAGCAAAAAAGTTGGCTTAAAGCTCAACATTCAGAAAACAAAAATCATGGCATCCGGTCCCATCACTTCATGGCAAATAGATGGGGAAACAGAGGAAACAGTATCAGACTTTAATTTTGGGGGCTCCAGAATCGCTGCAGATGGTGACTGCAGCCATGAAATTAAAAGACGCTTACTCCTTGGAAGAAAAGTTATGACCAACCTAGATAGTATTTTCAAAAGCAGAGACATTACTTTGCCGACTAAGGTCCATCTAGTCAAGGCTATTGTTTTTCCTGTGGTCATGTATGGATGTGAGAGTTGGACTGTGAAGAAGGCTGAGTGCTGAAGAATTGATGCTTTTGAACTGTGGTGTTGGAGAAGACTCTTGAGAGTCCCTTGGACTGCAAGGAGATCCAGCCTGTCCATTCTGAAGTAGATCAGCCCTGGGATTTCTTTGGAAGGAATGATGCTAAAGCTGAAGCTCCAGTACTTTGGACACCTCATGTGAAGAGGTGTCCATGACTCATTGGAAAAGACTCTGATGCTGGGAGGGATTGGGGGCAGGAGGAGAAGGGGACAACCGAGGATGAGATGGCTGGATGGCATCACGGACTCGATGGACGTGAGTCTGAGTGAACTCCGGGAGATGGTGATGGACAGGGAGGCCTGGCGTGCTGCGATTCATGGGGCCGCAAGGAGTCGGACACGACTGAGAGACTGAACTGAACTGACAACTTGAATATTAATAGACCAGGGAAATATTCCTTGTTAGAAAACTAAGCATGCGTCCTAATGTAGACTTGATACTGTCAGGTGACTTGTACCTTGGTACTCAGGTGTCTAGGCTTACCAAAGTAGATTTTCACCATGAAAGGGGTACTGGTCATTATGTAAGTATTTTCTGCCTTTATTAATATTTTGTTATAGCTATTTTGGGTTTCCCTGGTGGCTCAGCTGGAAAGAAGCCACCTGCAATGCAGGAGATATAGGAGATGCAGTTTTGATCCCTAGGTGGGCAAGATTCCTGGGAGGAGGGAATGGAATACCACTCCAGCATTCTTGCCTGGAGAATTCCATGCACAGAGGAGTGGGCCACAGTCCATGGGGTCACAAAGGGTTGGACACAACTGAATCGACTGAGCACGCACATGTAGCAATTTCACTGTCTAAACATATGAGTTCCAAGAGAAGACCTTTAAAAATAAGGTTGTCACCAGCCATTGTGTTGAGACCATTCTCAAATCTGTTATCATCTCAGGTTTGACAGAACTCAGAAAGCTGAAATTCTTTACAGTACAAGGACTTGTCAGTGTTCACACCCCTATTGTCACCTAGTTATATCCTTGGATGTCTGATCCACAGTGACTCTATTATGACTCTTTTCTAAGAAAACTTTATCAATTTTTCTGGGATGAGTGCTCTTCATTCCTGCACCTTTTTTTCCCTTAGTTACAGCCACTGAGGGCTACTTCCTAGTTCCTGTGCACCAGCTTAATTATGGTGGTTTCTCTTGTTGCTGAGCACAGGCTGTAGAGTGTTGAGGCCTCAGTATTTGTGGCATTTGGTGTCAGACGTTGAAGCTCCAAGCTCTAGAGCACTGATTCCACAATTGTGGTGAATGAGCTTATTTTGCTCCAGGGAATATGAGATCTTCCCAGATCAAGCAAGAACTGCTATCTCCCACACTGGCAGGTGGATTCTTTACTACTGAGCCAGCAGGGAAGACCTATTTGACTTTTGATTATAGTTTTCCCCTTCACAGCCAAAAGAAGTGTCACTGTCAAGGAAATCAGTGTTTCTCTAGCTATGAGAAGATGAAAGAATCAGGGCTCATAAAGTCTTCTCCAAAAATTATGTATCTTGCCTGCTGTATCAGAATTCCAGATCACAAAGTGACTCACTCCTGATGTCCACCCAGAACTCCTTTCAGGGGGTGTTGAAACAGTTGCAGTGGCTATGACCTAATCTTTATAGAGGCACATGGAAAGTGCCAATTTTCAGGTGGCACAGACCCTTCAGGGTCATATATTTGACTATGATTTGGAAGATTTTCATGACCATTTAGTCATTTGGTGCTGGGAATGCTTTCCAGGGTTTGGGGAATATTTTCAATGACAGATCACTCAATGGGCTGTTCTTGGGCCTTTCCATAAACAATATCCAGATTTCTCGTACTACCTATCTTTATTGAACTCTCATGGTTTAGGAAAGTATTCTTTCTTATCTCTTCTTCCCTTATCTAGAGTGACACCATTATTGTCACTGATCACATACAGAATGACATAACTTGCAATGATCAGTAAGAGAATGATTGTAGCCTGGGTCAAATCAGGAATGAGAAGCAAGTTATGTTGCAAAATGATTTTGATTGTGGACCATAGAGGGTAAGTGCATGGGTGTTCCTATCCAATGGAATGAAGCCATCTGGACTCAGTTATTAAAAGAAGTAGCTGAGGATTGACAAGTTGAGCATTAATAGACCAGGGAGATCATACCTTTAGTAAAATAAAATAAGCTTGTATCCTAATGTACACTTGACAATGTCAAGTGACTTGTATCCTGGTATTCAGAAGTCTAGCTTAATCCAAGTAGGTTTCAACAATTTTGTGCTATTGGTAACTACAGAAGAGTTTTCTCACTTTATTAAGATATGGTTATAGCCATTTCATTGTCCAAACATATAACAGTTCCAAGAGGAGACCTTTAAAATAAAGTTGATGTCACTAGGTGCCTGCAGTCATTGTGTTGAGAGTGCCTTTTAGGATCTCAAACCTGAGATAGCTCAGAAAGCTGAAATTCTTCACAATACAAGGACTTGTCAGAGATCACATCCCTATTGTCACCTACATATTTCCTTTGATGTCTGTACCTGAGCTACTCTACTATGAGTCGTTTCTTAGAAAATTGTATTGATATTTTGTGCTGAACTGTTCTTCATTCCTACACAGGTTTTTCACTAGTTGCAGCAAGTGGGGGCTAAATTCCAGTTCCAGTTCATGGACTTCTCATTGTGGTCATTTCTCGTGTTGCAGAGCACAGGCTATAGGAAGTTCAGGCTTCAGTATTTGTGGCATTTGGGCTCAGAAGTTTAAGCTTTGAGCCCTAGATCATAGGCTCCACAGTTGTGGTGAATGCACTTTTTGCTCCACAGAACATGGGATCATTCCTGACCAGGCATGGAACTGATGTCTCCTGGATTGGCAGACAGATTTTTAAAATATTGAGCCACCAGTGAAGGCATATTTTGACTCTTAATATGAATTTTCCGTTCATTGCCAAAAAAAGTGTTACTGTGAATGAAATTAATGTTTCTTTAGGTATGAGAAGATGGAAGATTCGGGGCTCATAAAGACTTCTCTAGAAATTGTCTGTCTTGGCCTGCTCTGTCAAAATTCCAGATCACAGAGTACCTCCATCCTGACATCCATCCAGAGCGTCTTTCAGGGGTTGCTGAAGGTGGGAGCTGCCCTGGCCATGATTTAATCTGTGGGGAATAGTTTCATTGACAGGTCACTCACTGGGATGTTCCTGGACCTTTCCATAAACAATTTCCAAAATTCTCTGTACTACCTGTCTTTATTGAACTCTTGCGGTTCAGGGAGGTATTCATTCTTGTTGATTCTTGTCCTATCTAGATTTGCACCATTATCATCATCAATCACATAAAGAACTATATAACTTACTATGATCAGTCAGAGAATTATTGTAACTCAGGGTCAAAGTAGGAATAAGAAGCAAGTTACTTTGCATAACATTTTTGATTGTGGACAATAAAGGGTCAGTGCATAGGTGTTCCTGTCCAGTGGAATAGGCCATCTGGACTCTGTTATTAATAGAAATAGTTGAGAAGTGACATCTTGAGTATTAATAGACCAAGGAGATCATACTTGTCCCAAAAATAAGCATGAATGTCAGGCAACTGGTACCCTGGTACTCAGATGTCTAGGCTTATCCAAGTAGGTTTTAACAATTTGGTGCTATTGATAATTATAGAAGTGATTTCTGTCTTTAGTAACATATGGTTATAACAAGTTTATGGCCTAAACATATGAGTTTCAAGAGGAGACCTTTTAAAATAAGATTGTTGTCACCAGGTGCTAGCAGCCATTGTGTTGAGAATGAATATTATCATCTCAAATCTGACAGAACTCAGAAAACTGTAGTTCATCACAATACAACAGCTTGTCAGAGATCACATCTCTATTGTGACCTAGATATTTCCTTGGATATCTGATCCACAGCTATTCTTTTTTTTTTTTTTTTTTTAATTTTTTTTTTTTTTAATTTTAAAATCTTTAATTCTTACATGCGTTCCCAAACATGACCCCCCCTCCCACCTCCCTCCCCACAACATCTCTCTGGGTCATCCCCATGTACCAGCCCCAAGCATGCTGCACCCTACGTCAGACATGGACTGGCGATTCACTTCTTACATGATAGTATACATGTTAGAATTCCCATTCTCCCAAATCATCCCACCCTCTCCCTCTCCCTCTGAGACCAAAAGTCCGTTATACCCATCTGTGTCTTTTTTCCTGACTTGCATACAGGGTCGTCATTGCCATCTTCCTAAATTCCATATATATGTGTTAGTATACTGTATTGGTGTTTTTCTTTCTGGCTTACTTCACTCTGTATAATTGGCTCCAGTTTCATCCATCTCATCAGAACTGATTCAAATGAATTCTTTTTAACGGCTGAGTAATACTCCATTGTGTATATGTACCACAGCTTTCTTATCCATTCATCTGCTGATGGACATCTAGGTTGTTTCCATGTCCTGGCTATTATAAACAGTGCTGCGATGAACATTGGGGTACATGTGTCTCTTTCAATTCTGGTTTCCTCGGTGTGTATGCCCAGAAGTGGGATTGCTGGGTCATAAGGGAGTTCTATTTGCAATTTTTTAAGGAATCTCCACACTGTTCTCCATAGTGGCTGTACTAGTTTGCATTCCCACCAACAGTGTAGGAGGGTTCCCTTTTCTCCACACCCTCTCCAGCATTTATTGCTTGCAGATTTTTGGATCGCAGCCATTCTGACTGGTGTGAAGTGGTACCTCATTGTGGTTTTGATTTGCATTTCTCTAATAATGAGTGATGTTGAGCATCTTTTCATGTGTTTGTTAGCCATCCGTATGTCTTCTTTGGAGAAATGTCTATTTAGTTCTTTGGCCCATTTTTTGATTGGGTCGTTTATTTTTCTGGAGTTGAGCTGCATAAGTTGGTTGTATATTTTTGAGATTAGTTGTTTGTCAGTTGCTTAAGATTTTATTAATGTTTTTGAGCTGAGCTGTTCTTCATTCCTGCACAGGTTTTTATCCAGTTGCAGTGAGGAGGGGTCTGCTTTCTGTTTCCAGTGTGCGGAATTCATTGTGGTGGCTTCTTTTGTTGCTGAGCAGAGGCTGTAAGGTGTTGAGGCCTCGGTATTTGTGGCATTTGGGGTTAGACTCTCGAGCTCTGAGCACTAAAGCACATGCTCCGTATATGTGGCAAATAGGTTTATTTTGCTCCAGGGGATATGGGATCTTAGGAGATCAGGCAAAGAACTCATCTCCTACATTGGCAGGTGGAAACTTTTACTACTGAGCCACCAGGGAAGGCCTATTTTGACTTTTGATTATAATTTTCCCCTTCATAGCCCAAACAAGTATCACTGTCAAGGAAATCAGTGATTCTCTAAGTATGGGAAAATGCAAGAATCAGGGCTCAGAGAGTTGTCTGCAGAAATTATCTGTCTCTTGGTCTGCTCTGTTAGAATTCCAGATCACAGCATGAGTCACTCCTGATTTCCACCCAGAACTCCTTTCAGGAGTTGTTGAAGGTAAGCAGCTGAAGTGACCGTGATTTAATATTTGTAGAGGTTCAAGACAAGTGCCAATTTTCAGTCAGTACAGCCACTTCAGGGTCATATATTTCACTATGGTTTGGAGGATTTTCATAACCATTTAGTCATTCGGTGCTGGGAATGCTCATTTGAGGGTCTGGGGAATGTTTTCATAGACAGATCACTCAATGGGCTGTTCCTGGACTTTTCTATAAAACAGTATCCAACATTATCTGGACTGCTTGTCTTAAGTAAGCTCTTGCTGTCCAGTGAAGTATTCCATGTTGTTTCTTTTTCCCATATATAGAGTTATAGAATGTTTTCTTCATTGATCCCATACACAACTACACAAAATGCAAAGTTAATAAGAGAATTACTGTTATTAAGAGGTCAAAACAGGAATAAGAAGCAAGTGACATTGGATAACATTTTGATTGTGGCTGATAGAAGGTCAGTGCATGGGTGTTCCTATCCAATGAAATAAGGCCATCTGGATTCAGTTATTAGTAGAATTAGTTGCCACAGTATCCACCTGAATACTAAAAGCCAAGGGTAATCATCCTTATTGGAAAAATAAGCTTGTATCTTAATGTCGACATGGCACTGCCAGGAAACTTGCACCCCGGAACACAGCTGTCTAGGCTTATCCAATTTTTTTGTTCCCCATATTGTGGCTATATATGTCATTACACAAATGTTTTCTCTGTTTATTAACATAAATTTTAATTTAATTGTCTAATCTAAAAGAGTTAGAGAGAACTTTAAAAATAAGGTCGTAGTCACCAGATGCTAGCAGCCATTATTTTTGTTTTTTTTTTAATTAATTTTTTTATTGAAGGATAATTTCTTTACAGAATTTTGCTGTTTTCTGCCAAACATCAACATAAATCAGTCATAAGTATACATATATCCCCTCTTGAAGCTCCCTCCCATCTGCCTTCCCATCCCACCCCTCTAGGTTGATATAGAGCCCCTGTTTGAGTTTCCTGAGACATACAGCAAATTCTGGTTGGCTATCTATTTTACATATGCTAATGTAAGTTTCCATCTTACTCTTTCCATACTTCTCACCCTCTCCTCTCCTCTCCCCATGTCCATGAGTCTTTTCTCTATGTCTGTTTATCCATTGTTGCCCTGTAAGTAAATTCTTCAGTACCATTTTTCTAGATTCTGTATATATATGTTAGAATATAGTATTTCTCTTTCTCTTTCTGACTCATTTCACTCTGTATAATAGGTTCTAGGTTCATTCACCTCATTAGAACTGACTCAAATACATTCATTTTTATGGCTGAGTAATATTCTGTTATATATATATATATATATATATATATATATATATCACAACTTCTTTATCCATTCATCTGTCTATGGACATCTAGGTTGCTTCCATGTTCTAGCTACTGTAAATAGTGCTGCAGTGAACAATGAAATACATGTGTCTCTTTCAATTTTGGTTTCCTCAGGGTATATGCCTAGGAGTGGGATTGCTGGGTCATGTGGTGATTTTATTCCTAGTTTTTTAAGGAATCTCCACATCATCTTCCATAGTGGCTGTATCAGTTTACATTCCCACCAACAGTACAAAAGGGTTCCATTTTCTCCACAGCCTCTCCATCATTTATTGTTTGTAGACTTTTTGATGATGGCTATTCTGATCAGTGTGAGGTGATATCTCACTGTCGTTATGATTTGCATTTCTATAATAATGAGTAATGTTGAGCATCTTTTCATGCGTTTGCTAGCCATCTGTAGGTCTTCTTTGGAGAAATGTCAACATATGTCTTTTTCCCACTCTTTGACTGGGTTGTTTGTTTTTCTGGTATTGATTTGTATGAGCTGCTTGTATATTTTGGAAATTAATCCTTTGTCAGTTATTTCATTTGCTATTATTTTCTCCCGTTGTGAGTGCTGTCTTTTCACCTTGTTTATAGTTTCCTTTGTTGTGCAAAAGCTTTTAAGATTAACCAGGTCCCACTTGTTTACTTTTGTTTTTATTTCCATTACCCTAGGAGGTGGGTCATGGAGGATCTTGCTTTGATTTATGTCATAGAGTGTTCTGCCTATGTTTTTCTCTAAGAGTTTCTAGTTTCTGGTCTTACATTTATGTCTTTAGTTCATTTTAAGTTTATCTTTGTGTATGGTTTTAGGAAATGTTCTAATTTCATACTTTTATATGTGGCTGTCCAGTTTTCCCAGCACCATTTATTGAAGAGGCTGTCTTTGCTCCATTGTATATTCTTGCCTCCTTTGTCAAAAATAAGGTACCCATAGGTGTATGGGTTTACTTCTGGACTTTCTATCTTGTTCCATTTGTCTATATTTCTGTTTTTGTGCCAGTACCATACTGTCCTGATGACTGTAGCTTTGTAGTATAATCTAAAGCCAGAAAGGTTGACTCCTCCAGTTCCATTCTTCTATCTCAAGACTGCTTTGGCTATTCAGGGTCTTTTGTGTTTCCATATGAATTGTAAAACTTTTTGTTCTAGTTCTGTGAAAAATGGCACTGGTAATTTGATAGGGATCACATTGAATCTGTAGATTGCATTTGGTAGTATAGTCATCTTCACAATATTGATTCTTCCTACCCAGGAACATGGACTATCTCTCCATCTGTTTATGTCATCTTTGATTTCTTTCATTGATGTCTTATACTTTTCTGTGTACAGTTCTTTTGTCTCCTTAGGTAAGTTTATTCCTAGATATTTATTTCTTTTTGTTGCAATGGTGAATAGGATTGATTCCTTAATTGCTCTTTCTGATTTTTCATTGTTAGTATATAGAAATGCAAGTGATTTCTGTGTATTGACTCTGTATCCTGCAACTTTGCTAAATTCATTGATTAGCTCTAGTAACTTTTTGATATTCTCTTTAGGGTTTTCTTTGTACAGTATCATGTCATCTGCAAAGAGTGAGAGCTTTAATTCTTCTTTTCCCATCTGGATTCCTTTTATTTCTTTTTTATTTTTTTTCTAATTGCTATAGCTAGGACTTAAAGAACTATGTTGAATAATGGTGGTGAAAGTGGACACCCTTGTCTTGTTCCTGATCTTAGGGGGAATGCTTTCAGTTTTTCACCATTGAGAATAATGTTTGTTGTAGGCTTATCATATATGGCCTTTACTATGTTGAGGTAGGTTCCTTATATGCCCATTTTTTGAAGAGTTTTAATCATAAACAGGTGCTGAATTTTGTAAAGTCCTTTTCTGCATCTATTGAGATGATCATGTAGTTTTTAATCTTTCAATTTGTATAGTATATCACATTGTTTTCCATATATTGAAGAATCCTTGCATCCCTGGAAGAAGCCCAACTTGATCAAGGTGTATGAGCTTTTTGATATGTTGTTGAATTCTGTTTGCTAAAATTTTGTTGAGGATTTTTGCATCTATGTTCATCAGTGATATTGGCCTATAGTTTTCTTTTTCTGTGTTGTCTTTGTCTGGTTTTGGTATCAGGGTGATGATGGCCTCATAGAATGAGTTTGGAAGTGTTCCTTCCTTTTCAATTTTTTGAAAGACTTTTAGAAGGATAGGCATTAGCTGTTCACTATATGTTTGATAGAATTCTCCAGTGATGACATCTGGTCCTGGGCTATTGCTTTTTGGGAGATTTTTGATCATAGCTTCAATTTCAGTGCTTGTAATTGGGTTGTTCATAATTTATATCTTCCTATTTAGTCTTGGAAGATTCAACTTTTCTAAGAATCTGTCCATTTCTTCCAGGTTATCCATTTTATAACCATTTTGTTGTTCATAATAGTCTCTTATAATCCTTTGTGTTTCTGCATTGTCTGTTGTAACCTGTCCTTTTTCATTTCTCATTTTGTTGATTTGATTCTTCTTTTTTTCTTGATGAGTCTGGCTAAGGGTTTGTCAATTTTGTTTATCTTCTCAAAGAACTAGCTTTATTAATCTTTACTATTGGTTCTTTCATTTCTTTTTCATTTATTTCTGCTCGGATCTTTATGATTTCTTTCCTTCTACTAATTTTTTTTTGTTGTTCTTTTTCCAGTTGTTTTAGGTATAAAGTAAGGTTGTCTATTTCTTGTTTCTTGATATATATACAACCCTGTATTGTTGTTTTGCTTTTGTTACAATTATGGGATTGTATTGCAATAAACTTCCCTCCTAGCACTGCTTTTGCTGCATCCCAAAGGTTTTGATTCCCTGGTGGCTCAGACGGTAAAGCGTCTGCTTGCAATGTGGGAGACCCGGGTTTGATCCCTGGGTTGGGAAGATCCCCTGGAGAAGGAAATGGCAACCCACTCCAGTACTCTTGCCTAGAATATTCCATGGATGGAGGAGCCTGGTGGGCTACAGTCCATGGGGTCACAAAGAGTCAGATATGACTGAGTGACTTCACAATAGGTTTTGAGTTGTTATGTTTTCATTGTCACTTGTTTCTAGAATTTTTTTTGATTTCCCTTTTGATTTCTTCAGTAACCTGTTGGTTATTTAGAAAAGTGTTGTTTAATCTCCATGTGTTTGTGTTTCCTACAGTTTTTTTCTTGTAATTGATGTCTAGTCTCATAGTGCTGTGGTCAGAGAAGATGCTTGATATGATTTCAGTTTTCTTAAATGTACTGAGACTTGATTTGTGACCCAAGATGTGGTCTGTCCTGGAGAATGTTCCATGTGCGCTTGAGAAGAAGGTGTATTCTTCTGCATTTGGATGGAATGTCCTGAAGATATCAATGAGATCCATCTCGTCTAATGTATCATTTAAGACTTGTGTTTCCTTATTAAATTTCTGTTTTGATGATCTGTCCATTGGTGTGAGTGGGGTGTTAAAGTCTCCTACTATTATTGTGTTATTGTCAATTTCTCCTTTTATGTGTGTTAGTGTTTGTCTTATATATTGAGGTGCTCCTATGTTGGGTGCATATATATTTACAATTGTTATGTCTTCCTCTGGGATTGATCCCTGATCATTATATAATGTCCTTTCTTATCTCTTGTCATCTTTATTTTAAGGTCTATTTTGTCTGATATGAGGATTGCTACTCCAGCTTTCTTTTGCTTTCTATTTGCATGGAATATGTTTTTCTATCCTCTCACTTTGAGTCTATATGTGTCTTGAGATCTGAAGTGGGTTTCTTGTAGACAGCATGTATATGGGTCTCATTTTTCTTTTTCTTTTTTTTATCCATTCAGCCAGTCTGTGTCTTTTGGCTTGGTTACATTTAAAGGAATTATTGATATAAAAGTTCCTATTGCCACTTTCTAATTGTTTGGGGTTGATTTTGTAGATCCTTTTTCTTTTGTTGTATTTCTTTTTTTTTTTTTTTTTTTGAGGGGTATTTTCATGTGTTTTATTTTTTTTATTTTTTATTTTTTTTTAATTTTTAGTTTTTTATTTTTTAAATTTTAAAATCTTTAATTCTTACATGCATTCCCAAACATGAACCCCCCTCCCACCTCCCTCCCCAGAACATCTTTCTGTGTATTTCTTGACTATATGAGTCCATTTAATATTTGTTGTAAAGCTGGTTTGGTGATACTGAATTCTCTCAACTTTTGCTTGTCTGAAAAGCTTTTTATTTCTCCATCAATTATGAATGAGATCCTTGCCAGGTACAGTAATCTTGGTTGTAGATTTTTCCCTTTCAGTACTTTAAATATACCCTGCCATTCCCTTCTGGCCTGCAGAATTTCTGCTGAAAGTTCAACTGTTACGCATATGGGGTTTCCCTTGTATGTTACTTGTTGCTTCTCCCTTGCTTTTAATATTCTTGCTTTGTGTTTAGTCTTTGTTAGTTTGATCAGTATGTGTCTTGGCATGTTCCTCCCTAGGTTTATCCTGTATGGGACTCTCTGTGCCTCTTGGACTTGTTGGTTATTTCCCTTTCCATGTTGAGGAAATTTTCAACTATAATCTCTTCAAAAGATTTCTCATACCCTTTCTTTTTCTCTGCTGCTGCTGCTGCTAAGTCGCTTAAATCGTGTCCAACTCTGTGCGACCCCATAGATGGCAGCCCACCAGGCTCCGCTGTCCCTGGGATACTCTGGGCAAGAGCACTGGAGTGGGTTGCCATTGCCTTTTCCGTTCTTCTTCTGGGACCCCTATAATTCAAACGTTGGTTCATTTGATACGGTCTGAGAAGTCTCTGAGACTGTCCTCAGCTCCTTTCATTCTTTTTACTTTATTCTGCTCTTCAGAAATTATTTCCACCATTTTATCTTCCAGCTCACTGATTCATTCTTCTGCTTCAGATATTCTGCTATTAATTCCTTCTAGAGTATTTTTAATTTCAGTAATTGTGTTGTTTGTCTCTGCATGTTTATTCTTTAATTCTTCTGTGTCTTTGTTAATTGATTCTTGCATTTCCTCCATTTTGCTTTCAAGGTTTTTGATCATCTTTACTATCATTATTCTGAATCCTTTTCCAGGTAATTTTCCTATTTCCTCTTCATTTATTTGGACTTCTGTGTTTCTAGTTTGTTCCTTCATTTGTGTAGTATTTCTCTGCCTTTTGATGTCTTTTTAAAGTTATTGTGTTTGAGGTCTCATTTTCCCAGGCTTCAAGGAAAATTCAATTCTTTTCTTGAAGGAGTTTGAATTCTTTCTTCCTTTTGTTTTCTGCCCTCCTCAAGTTGGTCCAGTGGTTGGTGTGAACTTCGTATAGGGTAAGATTTGTGCTGGGTTATGTTTGTTTGTTTTTCCTCTGATGAGCAAGACTAAGTGAGGTGGTACTCCTGTCTGCTGATGATTGGGTTTGTAGTTTTGTTTTGTTTGTTTAGATGAGGTGCCCTGCACAGGGTACTACTGGTGGTTGGGTGATGCTTGGTCTTGTATTTCAGTGGTTTCCTTTGTATGAATTCTCAATATTTGATACTCCCTAGGGTTAGTTCTCTGGTAGTCTAGGGTCTTGGAGTCAGTGCTCCCACTCCAAAGGCTCAGTTTTTGATCTCTGGTCAGGAATGAAGATTCCACAAGTGGTTTGTTATGGCATTAAGGGAGAGTAAAGAAAATATCCAAAAATGAGAAACCGAAGATGAACCCCCAACAAATGGCAGTTACAAAATCAGGCAAGTAATAATTAAAATAATGGAATATAAACATATTCATATACACCCATGAGCAAAATGAAAACAGTCCAAAAAAAAGTACAGTAGATTGATCCAGTGAACAAAGGAAATAAAAAATTATATTTACCAGTTAAGAACAAAATTAAATTAAGCACAAACTGCAAAATAAAGCTAAAGCAAGGTGCCAGGTGTGGAATAAAGAAAAGAAAACTAAACTAACAAATATGTTGAGAGGAAAGGAAAGAAAGAAAAGAAAGAATAGATATGCAAAGTTAAGTAGAGGTAGATGAAGAAGATTTATGTACATTAAAGATTAACTTCAAGTGGAAAAGAGCAGTAGGAAAGGCAAATGAAGGAATAAATTAGAAAAAATATAATAAGTTTTTAAAAATTAAAATTATAAAAAAAGAGAAAGAAAACAGAAGAAGGAAGCAAAAAGGGAAAAAGAAGGAAAACTCCACAGAACTGCAAAAGCCCAATGTAGAGGCTGTGGTTTATAACAACAATAGAAAGTGTGACTGAATATACATATACACCCATAAGAAAAATCAAAACAGTCCAACTAAAATTAAGTACAATAGATTGACCCAGCAAAGAAAGGAAACCAAAAATGATATCTACCAGAACAAAACTAATTAAAGCACAAACTGGAAAACAAAACTAAAGCAAGTTTCCAATTGGGGAATAAACAATGAAAAGGAAACTAACAAACATGTTGAGAGGAAAGGAAAGAAAGAATAGATATGCACAGTTAAATAGTGGTAGATGAAGATTTATATATGTTAATGATTAACTGCAAGGGGAAAAGAACAATAGGAAAAGTAAACAAAGGAATAAATATAGAAAAATAATACTATGTTTAAAAATTTTAAAATTAAATAAAAGAGGAAAAAAAAAAAAGAGGAAAACTCCACAGAACTGCAAAAGCCCAACACAGAGCCAGAGGTTTATGACAACAATAAAAAATCTGATTGAAAGAAAAGAACAACAACAACAAAAACACTGAAAAGGTTAATTGGATTTCTTAGCGCCAATAAAATCAACAACTACTACAGAGGAAGGAAAAAAGGGGAAAAAAAGAGAAAAAAAATCCAAAAGAATCTACAGAACAAGTCAAAATATAAGAATAATAAATGCTTTTCTCCCAGATGTTCAAGCTGGTTTTAGAAAAGGCAGAGGAACCAGAGATCAAGTTGCCAACATCTGCTGGATCATGGGACAAGCAAGAGGGTTCCAGAAAAACATCTGTTTCTGCTTTATTGACTATGTCAAAGCATTTGACTGTGTGGATCACAATAAACTGTGGAAAATCCTGAAAGAGATGGTAATACCAGACCATCTGACCTGTCTCCTGAGAAATCTGTATGAAGGTCAGGAAGCAACAGTTAGAACTGGACATGGAACAACAGACTGGTTCCAAATAAGAAAAGGAGTACATCAAGGCTGTATATTGTCACCCTGCTTATTTAACTTCTATGCAGAGTACATCATGAGAAACGCTGGGCTGGAAGAAGCACAAGCTGGAATCAAGATTGCTGGGAGAAATATCAATAACCTCAGATATGCAGATGACACCACCCTTATGGCAGAAAGTGAAGAGGAACTAAAAAGCCTCTTGATGAAAGTGAAAGAGGAGAGTGAAAAAGTTGGCTTAAAGCTCAACATTCAGAAAACTAAGATCATGGCATCTTGTCCCATCACTTCATGGGAAATAGATGGGGAAACAGTGGAAACAGCATCAGACTTTATTTTCTTGGGCTCCAAAATCACTGCAGATGGTGATTGCAGCCATGAAATTAAAAGATGCTTACTGCTTGGAAGGAAAGTTATGACCAACCTAGGTAGCACCCCACTCCAGTACTCTTGCCTGGAAAATCCCATGGACGGAGGAACCTGGTAGGATCCAGTCCATGGGGTTGCTAAGAGTCGGGCATGACTGAGCGACTTCACTTTTCATTTTCATGCTTTGGAGAAGGAAATGGCAACCCACTCCAGTGTTCTTGCCTGGAGAATCCCAGGGATGGAGGAGCCTAGTGGGCTGCTGTCTATGGGGTCGCACAGAGTCAGACACGACTGAAGCGACTTAGCAGCAGCAGGTAGCATATTGAAAAGCAGAGACATTACTTTGCCAACCAAGGTCCGCGGCTATGGTTTTTCCAGTGGTCATGTATGGATGTGAGAGTTGGACTATGAAGAAAGCTGAGCGCTGAAGAATTGATGCTTTTGAACTGTGGTGTTGGAGAAGACTCTTGAGGACCCCTTGAACTGCAAGAAGATCCATCTAGTCCATCCTAACGGAGATCAGTCCTGGGTGTTCATTGGAAGGACTGATGTTGAAGCTGAAACTCCAATACTTTGGCCACCTCATGTGAAGAGTTGACTCATTGGAAAAGACCCTGATTCTGGGAAAGATTGAGGGCAGGAGAAGAAGGGGACGACAGAGGATGAGATGGCTGGATGGCATCACCGACTCGATGGGCATGAGTTTGGGTAAACTCTGGGAGCTGGTGATGGACAGGGAGGCCTGGTGTGCTGTGATTCATGGTGTCTCAAAGAGTCAGACACGACTGAGTGACTGAACTGAACTGAACTGATCAACTCCTATTTAAAAGAGAGAAGGTGCTCAATCAAAGGCAGTTGTTCCTGATGCTGTGCTTGCTGTCCACATTGTTACTACCAGGAGAATATGCATACCAGTCTTTGTGTTTTCAGCATATTCATGAATGATTCTAATAATTGTTGAAATCATCTGTCACCTTACCACAATTACTGTCCTATCTATCTTCTCTTTGAGCCTTCTGGGACTTCTATTTTCTACATTGAAACTCAATTATCCTATCCTTGGGTTCCGACAACTTGATTTGGCTCTAAATTTCTCTTTTAATTAATACTCTGACTCTATTATTACTCTCATCCTTCAGTTAATACAAAGGATAAAGTTAAAAATAAATGTATGCTATATGTGTGTGTGTGTATTTGTATTGAAGTGTAAAGGGCTTTTTTTCTCTTTTTGCTAAGCAAAATTGCTTAAGGAAATTTTTGGCTGGAAATAGTATGGAAATAGCAAGTTCTATTTTTATCCTAATTTAAAATTTGATTTCAACTCCAGCTCCATCTGGAAACCTGAGTCATTTTGAGACTAAGAAGGAATAAAAGAAAGAATTTGAAATTAAAGACAAAGCATAAAATTGTGCCTGTTTGAAAAAGATAAGATGATTCAGTAGAGCTTTTTTTCAAAAGATATATTAGGAGATATCATATTCAGAAATGAAGCACATAGAATCCTTAATGTTGTAAATTGTTTCTCACTGTAAAATCTTTCCACTACTAAAGCCAAGTTCAGGTACTTATTGATGCATCAAGACAGAATGAAAAAAATAGGTTTTAGAATTAGTTTTGGATTTGAATTTTAGTAGTTTTGTGACTGTTTTGGTTTTGTTCTTTATAATTTTCTTTTTTATGGTTTACATTAGAAATCGACACTCGAGCAGCTGGTTCATGACATAATCTAGGAATTCATGAGATGAGGGACCAGGAGAGGAAGTAAGAGGCTGTGTACGTGTTGGGTGGAGAACGTCCCTACTTTCAGCCAAAGAGATTTCCCTGAGGCTTGCTGGGTGATGAAAGACCTGAAATAACTGAAGCCTTATCTTTCCAAATGCTCATAGCTAACTCTTTGGGGATGTTTACTCTTTATTTAGCAAATGGAAACTGCTTGCTACCTCAGCTGGCACCATTTCATCATACAGCATTCCACAGCATTGTCTGTGGTTCAGGCTTTTTCCCACTGGTGTATCAGCCTGCGCTTTCCTCTTTATAGTGGGCATCCTACTGTACTCAGTCAGGGCTGGAGTCATCAAACCAGATAGACGAGTATCTTGGCCTGAGCAACTCCAGATGTCTTGGAAATTCTCACTTAGGAGACTGGGAAAGTTACATAGAGCCATTCCCTGAGAAAGCAGTAAGTGAAACTTGTCTTGAAATTGAAAGATTTTCCATGGAGACTCAAATGTTAGAAAACCGGCAATTACCAGACAATGAATTTTTTAAGATCAGAGGTCTTATCATATTCTTTCTGATTTCTCCACTGCCAAGTAAAGTGCCTGAAACACTGTCAAACTACACAGACACACATGCACACAAAATATATATTTATTGTACTATATAGCATACATAATATAAATGCAAATTATCAGTATATAACATATTAGTAAATTAACACAAATTTACTTAGCTTAGGGGAATGGGATATCATGAGGTTTTTTCATCTGGTAATGTCTCTTTAGATGTACCAGCCTACTCATTGCCTCCTTTATAAGCTTGCCCTTAACCTGAGTGAGGTCAGGTGTTTGGTTCTTATCTTCCTACATAGTTCTCCCCATGTTGCTTTGTATATTGTCTCTTTCTCTAGCTACCTGTGAAAACCAAACCAAACCAAAAAGCAGCAAGAAATTTGAAGATAAGGACTGGCCCTTTTCTATCAGTACTTAACTTCTTAACATACTTGGTACCTAGAAGGCAGTCAATAATGTTTTCTAAATGAGTGAGGATAAAATCCTTTTCCTGTATTTTGGATTCATTTCATTTATGAAAGTCAAAACCTGCCTTTACTCATGTAGGTTCTCAGTGCCAAAACCAACAAACCGAGCCTTGAGCCAGAGAATCTAAATTGGATGGTGTAAGATCAGTATTAAAAATGGGAAACCGGAAGATGAAGTATCTCATTGATTTCTGTATGAACACGTTACAGTTAGGTGTTGAATGCAGTGAATGTGCTGATTGTTCTTCACTGGTGGAGTGTGTATGTGGTAGCTTGTCAAATGAAGAAAATAAGTTGAATTTTAAAGGGAAAAATACCTTCCTACTCTCTCCTCTGCCAGGGCTGCCCAAGAAATCCAGGAGATTTGGTGATGCTTAGTGTCAGGAATGATGCTAAAGCTGAAACTCCAATACTTTGTCCACCTCATGCAAAGAGTTGACTCATTGGAAAAGACTCTGATGCTGGGAGGGATTGGGGGCAGGAGGAGAAGGGGACAACTGAGGATGAGATGGCTGCATGGCATCACTGACTTGATGGACGTGAGTTTGAGTGAACTCTGGGAGATGGTGATGGACAGGGAGGCCTGGCGTGCTGCAATTCATGGGGTTGCAACGAGTTGGACATGACTGAGCGACTGAACTGAACTGAGTCTCAGGAATATTAAGACCCTCTTATTTCAATTAGGTTGATAGGTGAAATATAGTTCTCTGGTGATCCATTTGATACTGGGCAAGATAGACTTTAATACCAAATCACTTCATTATGGCTTCTGGGGTGGTGTTTAATGGTTTTAAGTAGGAAGTATCATGTCATGCTGCATAATGGAAAATTTATTTTGGTCTAGTTTCCAAGCAGGAAGTAATCCTTCCCATCAAATTGTGCTTAAGATGCTTCTCTTATGGCCAAGACACTGACACAATACTGGTTAGGCTAGAGAGAACTGCCCCCTGCCACCACCCTCCCCCCCCCCCCCTTCACACACACAAGACAACAACAAACCACTCACATAAAGGACTCAGGCTAGACAGGGACCTACTACCTGACACAGCCTTTCTCAAAGATTAGCATTTAGGCAGGAAACTAGCACAGGAAGGCTTCCATGGAAATTGGTCAATAGACTTGCTGCTTAAAGACTGTACTTGAGTCAGTAAAACATAGACAAACAATGAAGAATTTGGTAAGGACTCCAAAAAAATGGACATGTAAAACAGCACAGAACAAGATAATATGGCGCATAGAAGAGGGTCCCCAAGTCATGGAAGAAAAACAGTTTTAATTCAAATAGTTTCCTAGGCCACCCTGGTTAGAGTTGTTATTAGCTCCTTAAGTAAGTAAGTGAAGTCGCTCAGTCGTGTCCGACTCTTTGCGACCCCATGGACTATAGCCTACCAGGCTCCTCTGTCCATGGGATTTCCAGGCAATAGTACTGGAGTGGATTGCCATTTCCTTTTCCAGTGGATCTTCCTAACCCAGGGATCGAACCTGGGTCTCCCGCATTGTAGACAGACGCTTTACCATCTGAGCCACCAGGGAAGGAACTAATCAGTTATTAGTTCCATAAGAGATCATACTCTTGTGATCTAGAGATTGATGTGTATCTTGTAGAATTTATTGTACATATAATATGTAAATATGTATATATATGTAAACATGTATTTCTATATGTACATATGTATTTATTTATATATAGTGTCGTTGTTGAGTTGCTCAGTCGTGTCCTACTCTTTGTGACCCCATAGATTGCAGCATGCCCAGCTCCCATGTCCTTCACCATCTCCAGAAGTTTGCTCCAATTCATGTCCATTGAGTCGGTGATACCATCCAACCATCTCATCCTCTGCCACCCCTTTCTTCTTTTGCCTTCAGTCTTTCCCAGCATCAAGGTCTTCTGTACAGAATTCTTTACAGAGTAGACATTTACCAGTTTTAACAGAGACTTGCTGTCTTCATAAAATTCCAAGTTTAAAACCATATTTATGTATCATGTCTGCTTATTTTCTATCATATATCATCTATGTGGAGAAGGAAATGGCAACTCACTCCAGTATTCTTGCCTGGGAAATCCCATGGACAGAAGAGCCTGGTGGACAACAGTTCATGGGATTGCAAAAGAATAGGACACAACTTAGCAACTAAATAACAATTCAGTCACCTATTTATGTAGTATCTTCAAGTCAACTGGGCCTTATTTGTCATAACAGTGAATACTCTGAAATCCACAGTAGACAAAATCAGTTGTGCAGTTGTGAATTCTGGCACATGGACTATTTCTGATTAAATATGCTACACCATACATTATCACAAGCATAAAGCCATGGTAAATAGTGTATTGGCTTCCCTGGTGGCTCAAATGGTAAAGAACTCACCTGCAATGCGGGAGACCTGGGTTCAATCCCTGAGTTGGGAAGATCCCCTGGAGGAGGACATGGCAACCCACTCCAGTATTCTTGTCTGGAAAATTCCCATGGACAGAGGAGCCTGGTGGGCTACAGTCCATGGGGTTGCAAAGAGTCAGACATGAATGAGCAACTAAGAATGGCTTGGTGTATAGAGGGCATGGGGTAGGGAGTGCAGACCTCAGCAATACAGGATTTTGGAGAAATCTGATGTCCATATAATACTCTCTCACAGATTTCAATATGCATCCCATGCGGTTTACACAGAAACTACTGGATAAACTTCATCATCAAGAGTGGAAAAAAGTGTTTTGGAGTCCAATACCTGGGGATTCAATCCCTGTTCTACCAGTGTGGGCAAATGATTCATGCTCTCCAATGTCAGTTTCATTATTTGTATATATGGTGATGTCAACACAGGGCTGCTTGATATTCTAATGTAACTGTGCACAGAGAAGGCACAGCCTAGGTGCCCAATTCATTTTAGTGTGATTCAGTCAATGACTGAACCATAGCCAAGTTTCTGTGTATCTAATTCATTCTGAATTAAAAAGAACCGTGAATACAAAGTTGCTTAATCAACTGTAGCTTTTATGCTGTTTCTAATCTGAAAAATATAGAAAAAACATTTTGTTTACTTGTTTTTCTGAAATTCCTCACTTGTCAGCTCTTGAATCAGACTACCAGATCCATTCAAAAGTTTGGTCTTTTGTCACTTGTTCACATTTTAAAATTTCTAACATTTATGTAAGGCTTATACCTCAACTCAAAAAAGAATTCCCTCCTTTCTCTGGTTAAACAATAATTTCCAACCTGTCTTCTCAACTATTTTAGCTCCTTTAGATCTGTGTTTGCTGATGCTCTGTCTTCTAGTATTCATTTGGGTTTCTGTCTCCCTATATGTACAGTTTAAATCCAGTTGGGCAGCAAATTACTTGACAGCTGTGCCTTTTTTTTTTTTAATACCCCTCAAAGCTCTTAGCACAGTAGTTGGCTCAGAGTAAATATTCAACACAGATTTGCCAATTGAACTTAATTTAAAAAATTCACTCCAAGTATCTGAGCCAGTGTCAGGCCATAAATACAGAAGCTTCATGTGTTCAGTGTTCATTTTCTTCTTGCAGGATCCTGAGATGTCAATTCTGAGAGTAGCAAAGAGGTACCAATGATGACTCATTAATTTAGAGTTTTGAAAGTCTTCCCTACTGCCACTTGTCCTAACCTGAAAGTTCTTCATTTTGGAAACTGTTTCATGGAAAGAAGTCCTGGAATGTATTCTTTTATTTTTTCTTTTGGAAGGAACAAACTGGATTCTACTTTACTTCTGTCACTGTTTTCTTCTGTGGCCTTATGTATGTCTCTTTCTTTCTCGGGACCTCATTTTCTCCTCTGTGGAATTAGTTGACTGAACTACCCATACTGGGTAGTTCTTTATAGCTCTCTTCTTTTAATAGGTCTCTTGCTGTTGGTTCAAAGTTTAATTTCTTTATTTAAAAAACTGCATTGAAATATAGTAGATTTACTATGCTGTGTTGGTTTCAGCTATACAATAAAGTGATTCAGTTACACACATATATACGAATATTTATATTCCACTTTTTTAACATTCTCTCTTCCATTATAGTTTATGACAAGGTATTGAGCATAGTTCCTAGTACTTGGAATATATTCTTCTTGAGATAAGATGTCATAGTTTAAAGATATGTTCAGAAGGTTGAAATAGTCAGGATATTTGAGAACCTAATCTTGGTTAAGGGCAGAAGAAGGAGCTGGATTATATTTGGAACAGTTCCTCATTTAAGGAAATGTTTACTGAATTGAGTAAGCAGAGGCAATTCCAATTAAAATTTGGAGAGGAATCAGGAGAAGGAACAAATCAGAGAAGCAGGAAGGAAATAGTCTGCCTTTTCAGTAGTCAATTTTAAATTCTGTGCTGACGTTTATGCCTTTCAGACATGATAAAGAGAAGAGCTGTGGGTAGAATGAATCAATTTCTTCTAGAGTCAGTTTATTATTCTTCTCTGAATCACAGCATCCTGGACAGAGCCACAAAACATTGCAGTATTGAAAAATTATTCCCATGTAACTCAGTGACTCTTCTTCAGAGATATTTGGGCCAAGTTAAATTTGATAACTCAGTGAGAAATATTGCTTCAATTAGTGTGGTACTAAAAAAAAGGGTTACAAGACAGCATCTCTAGGCCTAGGTCCCCACTCCACTATCACCCAGTCATTAATGGTGTGATACACCTCTCAAAGGTTTTTTCCTTTTTAAATTTACTTAGTTTTTGGTGTGCTGGGTCTTTGTTGCTAAATGCAGGCTTTCTCTAGTTGTGGTGACCAGGGGCTACTCTTTGTGGTACCCAGTTTTCTCATTGCAGTGGTTTCTCTTATTGTGGAGCTAGGCCCTAGGCACACAGGCTTCAGTAGTTGTTGCTCCCAGGCTCTACAGTGGGGAGCACAGTAGCTGGAGCACAGAGGCTTTAGTTGCTCTGCAGCATGTGGAATCTTCCCAGACCAGGGATTAAATCCATGTCCCCTGCATCAGCAGGTGGGTTCTTATCCACTGTATGTGTTAGTCACTCAGTCATGTCCAGCTCTTTCCACCTCCATGGGGTGTAGGCTGCTAGCCTCCTCTATCCATGTGATTTTCCAAGCAAGAATACTGGAGTGGGTTGCCATTTCCTTCTCCCTATCCACTGTACCACCAGGGAAGTCCTCAAGTTCTTTTATCCTTAGCATCCTCTTCCAGAAATGAGGATGTTCAATAGGCTTTTCCCCTAATTGAAAAAAAAAAAAAAACCACCAAAACCTTTGATTCTCAGAAATTTTTTCTTCAAAATACTTTTTTACCTTTTATTTGAAAGAACATCAGATGACGGTAAATATTTTAAAACTCATTCTTTTCTAGGGTTTCATAATTGATTCAGTCTTGACAACATCTCTCCAAAGGGTGAAGAGAGAAGCAGTTATGGAACACTTCTTAGCCAAAACTTTACATCTCTTTCATTCTCAGAAAAGCATTATGAAGTGGAAATTTTCTCCAATTTTACCATGAAGGAAATGAAGAATATGCTGATGGCCACTGAGCAGATAAGAACTGCCTCTCTCAGGTCTGTCTGAGTTAAAAACCCTTATTCTTTCTAGCATATAATTCTGGCATTGTGTGTGGGGCGGCAGGGGAAGAGGTGAGGGGAGAAGGCAGGTATTCCATTTAACAGATGGAAAGACTGAGTACAGTGAACCAGGAGACTTCCTCAGTTTTGCAATAAATCAGTATTTTTGATTCCAGGATGAAAACTTCAGGTTTTTGGAATAGAGTGTAAGCTCAGACTGGAGGACAGGGTGCAAGAAAATATCTTTTTATGATAATTTTATTTTTATTTGATGCCAGCATTGAATTTTCAGGGTTTCAAATGGTGAGATATAAAAGAATTAAGCTTGTTGTATTGACATTTTAAAAATTAAATTCGAGACTGTCTTTGAATGAACACATTTTATGCCCTAGAAATCCATTAGTAGTTTGGAAACTATTTTTTCCAAACCATGCATCCCAGCCTCCCTAATCTACTGCCTCACACATATACATTTGGAGAAAAAAGGCGTAATCTTGAACTTTATTTTTTCCTTACAGAAAGTAATTATCTGGAAATAATTTGTAATACTGCCCAGTTCCGTAGTTGTTCTTGGTTTAGGAAATAATTTTTTCCCCTTTTAACTTCCCTTGTTTTCTTCTTTTAATCCTCTGTGTTTGTATTGGCTTTTAGCCCTGTGCATTGGGCCTAGTGCCAAGTGAGAGTCAGCACTTAGCCTAGAAGTATCATTTTTCAACACACAGAATCAGGAGGAAAACCCCGCCTCTCACACCCACTACTAATTAGCATACTATTCTACAAAACTGACTAGTTGCACCATGTGCTCATCACTTGTGAGTTTCTGCTTTCCACAGCTCTCATTCCTGCAGAGAATGAGTTTGAGCCACATGGAGAATATGCCTTTAAGCCATTCAAGTCTTCAAGGAGCACAGAGACCATCCTGGAAACAATGGCTCCTCTACTCAACAGTAATTATTGTGCTTTGCTCCTTCAGTGCACTAATCTTTATTTTTTTTCCACTCAAGGTAAGGAGACAACAGAATCTAAGGTTGCAATTTATTGTACTCCTCTTTTCTTCTGTTAAGTCTAGTTGTTAGCATTGTCACTCAGTATTGTTAGAGCTTTGAAAGAAAGAGATGTAAGGTAAGTAATAGATGGTGTAGTCTATCTTTGAGAAGAGAAATGCACTGAACTGGGAGTAAGAAGATACAAATTCTGGGTTTAGGTCTCTCAATAACTAGCTGTATGCATTTGAAAGACATTTAATCTTTCTGGTTCTCAGTTTCTTCATCTGAAAAGTGGTGGTAGGGAAATGGATTTGTTCATCATCATGTCCCTTCTAGCTATAAAATACAGTGATTAATAATTTATCTAAGGGTGGTATAGAACATAAAGGGAGTCAAGAGGGGGGCAATGACTTAGGGCTAGGTTGATCAGGGAAGGCTTCATGGAGGAAGGAGGAAGTACTTTCTTTTTGGGAAGCCCCTGATGCTTATTGGGAATTTCCCACTGAGCTCCACTCCAAATTATGGGTCTAGTGAAGAGAATGGAGATCCATTAGATTTTTAGTAAAAGTTTTTTCTGACTGTTGTTTACATAGTGCTGATCAGAAAGAACATAAATACCTTATTTAATTTAGGATTTAGCCAATTCCTGGGTACATCTGAAAACAGTGACTGCAGAAACATTTTTCTAAGGGACAGGTTGACCAGTTAAGATTTCAAAGACATGGTTCTACTACTAAAGATATTTGAAAGCAACTGAGAAAAGATACAGGAGGAAACAGTACAGAGAAGATGCTGATGTTAACCTAGGGCAAGCAGAGCTTTGGCCAAGTTTTTACACAGTAGCCCATTAATTTGTATTTTGTAACTGTACACAATGGTGTACAAGAAAGGAATTTGTGACCACATTCCCCACTGTCTCAAGGAATGTTCCAAGCAGACCTCTGAACTCTCTGGATAGTGAAGCTTTGAGCAGGTGGGAAAAAAATCATTAGGAATTCTTTGTTTCAATTTCTGAAGAAAGGGAAGGGTGAGAATAGCAACAGCTTAAATTTGGAAGTGCCTTTTCCTTCTCAAAACTACTCCACATGCTATTAGCCTGATGACATTGACAAACATAGGGTAGGTTTTCCATGTCATCAGTTCCTGCATGTGTCTGGGGACTCAGTGCCTGGGAGAGAAGAGAAGTGTCTTTCTCAGAGGCACACAGCTGCTCTTGCAAAGGGAAGGAGGAGGTCTCATACTCCCAGAGGCATTTAGGACACCTCTTGACAATGTTGAACTTGATGAATCCCCTGTGTCTGAGGTCTTATTCTGGGATTCCCTCTCCTAGACAACATGCAGCTACCCAGTGAAAGGTTCTGCTTCTAAAGAAATAGCCCAGAGTTTGTTCCAAATTTGGGGAATTTTGAAACGTTTTCAGGATATTGTCCTGACAGGGTGCCATGGAGGCTTTGTTCCCATGGGAAAAGCCAATGGCTGGCTGATGGTACAACGATATTAGCTCCCACATTCCACTTTCCTGCACTTCTCTTTCCCTATTCGCCACAGGTTAGTATCTTTGGAAAAGAGGACTGAATGACTGTGGGTGATGAGTCATTACTCAGTAGCCACTTCCACCTCCTTATAATGCTCTGTGACCTTGGAGTTTACATTGTTTTAGTCTCCACTCTGGTTATTGTATACAAAATCCCACTTTCCAACCTCTCTAGGCACTAATTCAAAAAGTGTTAGACAGGAAGACTCAGATCCTTTTAAACCAACAAAAATTTCCGTGGGAGGGTTCTTTTTTTTCTTTCTTCCCTCTCTTTCAGAAGACATCTCACTGAAAGAATCAGTTATGAACCCAAGGAGATGGTCCCCCCACTCCTACATGAAAATAACCTCACAGAAATTATCTCTTAAGAAACCAAATGTTCACCAGTGTAGGTTCGATGCATGAGACAGGGTGCTCAGGGCTGGTGTACTGGGATGACGCTGAGGGATGGAATGGGGAGGGAGGTGGGAGGGCGTTTCAGGATGGGGAACACATGTACACTCATGGCTGATTCATGTCAATGTATGGCAAAAACCACTACAATATTGTAAAGTAATTAGCCTCTAATTAAATAAATAAATTAAAAAAATAAAAAATACCTTCACAGCAAAAGAAAAAGAAGAAACCAAATGTTCAGGAGAGTCCCCTGTTTCAGTGAAACTAAGGATACTTTCAAAAGGGGAATTTTTGCATGTACTTGTAAGCATAGTAAGTTCTATTTCCAAATGATTTGATTAGAGTTGGTTTGGAGAGATAATTATTAAGTTTACTTACTAACCCAATTACATAAATCTGAGCTTAAATCAAAATGGGTTTACAAGAGCCACTGATCCTTCTAAGCAAAGATGAATTAACTAAACAGGACTCATATACTGCTTTATAAGTGGATATTTACTCCTTCCAAACATCACCAGGATTAGAAATACAAACTGCTCTGGAGCCGTAGGGGTGAGACTTTTGACTCAGACAGGCTGTTTGGATCTCAGCCTGGCCTTTTTTCAGCTGCGTGACCTTGGGCTAGTTACATAATCCTCCTACTTCTCATTTCCTCTTCTGCAAATGAAAATGTTATCTCATAGAGTTGTGGTAAGAATTAAGAGACAGTACAATCCTGACCCATAGTAGGCTCTTAGTAGATAGTAGTGATTCATATTTATACCATTATTATTAATGACTTTACAATGAAGATAAAGACTTAACAAAATGGGTATTCCTTGCTTATCTATTCTACCTCCTTAACCAAAGAGTGTGTCTCACTGCCAAATAGAGGATTTTAGCGATTAGACAGATTTTCACTTGTGACAATAATGACATAATATTACAATGGTGGTTTCTGTAGTTTTAAATGGACATTAAAGCAGCCCACCATGCAACATCCAAGATTTCTGCAATTAATTTGTCTGTGGCCTTAGGTTTCTTTGCATACTCTTTATGCATATGAGTAGACAACATAGATGTTATCAATGGCACATTTTTTGGCATGCTTTTATATTTAGATTATTATTCAATTGCTTCATGTGTTGATTTGTGTCTTTCTAGAAAGGTGATAAACTTAAGAAGCAATGACCATAGATGACATTAGTTTCTCTTGCTTACAACTGTAGTATAATGTATAGGTACACAAAGTCTTGTTTCATTCTTTATTATAATCAAGATCATTACCAAAACACTAATACTTAATAAGCAGGGCAAGACAGAATATCTGGGCAAAATCCTTTATGAGACTTAACTCATTTAAGCACATGAACAACCTAAATGGACTAGGTGCTGCTATTTTCCCCATTTTATAAATGAGAAAATTGAAGTTAAGGGAGTCCCTGTCACATGGGTTAAACAAAATGGTATTTCAGCATCTCTTCTAAGAAACTCCAACAAAATATTCTTGACTACAATGCCAATATATATGCTAACTGCTAAGTCTTATACAAATTCTAATATACAATATAAATTTATAAGGATAAATCAAGTAATATGCTTAATGTGGTTTATTTGCAGTGCAAAAACATTTTGCTTTTACCAAAATATTGTATTTGTAAAATAAGCAATTATATACTATAAACATTTCTAAAACAATTGAAATAGTATTTTAGTAATTTGATAAATGTTTCTTTTATTTTCTTAATCTAGGTTAACACCTTTTAATACAAGGAATTGAAAGTTATAGTCTAAGTTAACTTACCTTGATTCATGGTCTTGACTGTCATCACTGCAAAGTCACCTCATGAACACATTCAGATCAAAATGGAAGACTGCATCTTTGAGTATGCTTACCATGTTATGACACTAAACTTTAAGCCCATCATTCAATAGTGCAAAGTTCCTTTCTAAAGAACTTAATAGTTCCTCACTCCATTCATGATTTTTTTCCCTTCCTTAGACAACTTAAATTCCATAGTTCATAAGTAAAATCCTTACCAAGGTGGCCTTTCCTTCTGAGTCTCCTTTGTGGGTTCTTTCTTATTCCCTGACCCCTACACACTGCAATATCCCAATACTCTTTCCTATCTATAATCACTGATTTGATGCTCTTATACAGACTCATATCTGAACTCACCATGCAGAAGCTGAAGATTCCTAAATTAATTTTTTAAAAGAACTCCTTAAATTCCATCCTTATAGATCCAGTCGCCTTCTTGACACTCCTACCTGGGTATCTAATACTCATCACAAACCTGACATATCCAAAAAATGAACTCATGATTCTTTTCCCCCAATTTATTCCTCTTAAATCTTGCTCATTTCAGTCATTAACAGTGTTATCTTTCTAATTGCTCAGGCTCAGAGTTTGGTGTCTTTGTCTCATTTTCTCATCCATATCCATGTCAGGAACTCCTGTTCACTCAATTTCCAATCACTTATCACCATCTCCACAGCTAGTACCTTGGTCAGAGGCACCATGCTTTCTTGCCTAGATGCTTACACTGATCTCTTACCTTGTCTCACTGCTTTTTCTTTTGCTACTCTTTAATGTATTCCTAGCATAGCAGCCAGAGAAATCCTATTAAAAATTGGCATCCTGTTTAAGCTCAAAAAGTCTCTTAAGCAGTTTGCTGCAAGGAAACCAATGCACTGTTACATGGCGCCCCCCCCCCCCAAATGTTTCTGGCTATACCTTATCTTACTACTAAGTATCTTAAAGCCTTTAGTATTTAAATATCTGTACTTATAAAATCAACCACACTGATAGCTTTCTGTGACATGTAATTTGTGTTGCAAGATTTTGAAACTGAGATCTCAGGGTTATCTCAATTACTATGTGTGATGCATAATTATCTAAATATTAAATAGGGAAGGCTTTATCACTCTGAAACATTAATAAATATTTCTATAGCTTAATTTTTTATTTAAAATAAATATAAATGGGAATTGTTAGTTTCTTCTCACATGCCAGTGGATCATCTTATGCAGTCACTGGGGTGCAGAGACATATAGAAAATTTCTATAGCCCAGGAGGAGGCACATCCAAGATCAAATAGTTGTCCTGTAGGTGGAGATTAGGTGGATAGAAGGAGTTCTTAACTTCTTCCTAGAAGACCCAAAAGGTAGCAGTGCAGTGAAAGGTAGAGGAAGGAGCCAGTCATCTGTAGAAGAAAGCAGAGAGATCCAAAACAGGGTGGAGGGAGGGATTTTTCTTTTTTATTTTTTTAATGTGGTTAGGGCAGAGAAGTCTGCTTCAGGAATCCGAGCCGCTAAATAATCAAGAAAACTGTTGACACTGTCACCATCCTGACCAATTCCTCTTCTTTCCCTACAGACTGCCCAGGGACCCTGTGTAGCGAAGTTTGGTGAGTAGTCTGTCTCACAGACGATGAAATGGTTGGATGGCATCACTGAATCATGAGTTTTAGACATGAATTTGAGTAAATTCTGGGAGTTGGTGATGGACAGGGAGGCCTGGCGTGCTGCAGTCCATGGGGTCTCATCGAGTCAAATACAACTGGCTGGACTAACTGTCTTATAGGCCTCCTTTTTACTTTCCTTACTATTTGCTGCAAAAGGTAAGCTCCAGTGCTAAGAAAGGAGGCATTCTATTTTAGTTACTCTACAACTAGTTACTCTTTAACTGTTAATCTTGTATTGTAGCTGTCTAGGAGCTGAGGCTTCAGCTCTGTTTTTGATTGTTTTAATAAGCACAAGTTTCAGATTTCTATGACTTTTCCCTGGGACAGACTCAGAGACCTTCTCACATTTCCCATATTGCTAGCGTCCACTAGAGTGAGTGTAGGGTGCAATTTTTGTTTCCAAGTGTAAAGATGAGAAACGAGAGGGGAGTGGTCCCTTCTCTACTCCTTTCACCTCTCCTCTCAGCTCCTGAGTCACTTTCCTTTATAGTGACCTGGTACTTGCTTAGAAGACACAGTAAAGTTTACAGTTGAGCCTTTGGGTATTTTTTTAGAATACATACAAAATTAAAAATGAATACATTTGGGGTTGTTTACTGGTTTAAGATCAAACAACCATTTTCCACTGAAAACAGACCACTTCTAGAATCAGCTTCAATTCCTGTTTTACTGTACAGCACAAACAGCCAGGCTTCCTTGACTTGAGATGACAGGGAATCTCATTTTACTTGTCTCTGCCTTTTTGATTTGTTGTTTTTCTAGTAAATGGAGTGAAACTCCTCATGATATGTTTGAAATACCCTCTTGATGTGGTAAAAGTTGAGAACCTCAACTTTAAAGTTGAGCCCCACCCCCCCATCACATACTTAAATATGAAAACCAGTGATACTTCTTCCTGGTGACTTGCCTATTATCTATTACATGGTCAAGCAGGAAGAAATTTACTGGGCTCTGGATTCAGTGGAGAAACAGGGAGACTTTGCTTTCTGCTTTAATGATCTCCCCTTCATTCTCCTTCAGAGCCTTATATCAGTTATTTATATATAAAGAAGAATTTAAGTCAATGTGTTATCTCTTTTAGTATGTTTTTTTATCAAGGTTTCTTTCTAATTATTTGACAAAGGCTTTGCCCCCATAACAAAAATTATGGAGCATTAGAGAACACACCAGATAAGTATTGCACATTCTGGGATTCTGAAATTACATCTTTGTGTAAAAACAATGAACATTAGGAAAATATGTAAATTCCATAAAAATCAAAGTCTTGATCCTTTGCACATCCCCCATGACAGCAATAATCTAGGGATACTTCTATTTAAACAGTCAAATAATTTCCATGTATTAACTCATTAATTTACCAGTAGCTATTTGGTGAAGATTTGGATAATGGTATCTCAAGTGAATCTTGAATGACACATACCCATAAGCTGAAGCACTATTATTTAGACACAGTGCATCTAATTCAGCATATACTGGGTAGTAGGAAGTCTTTTTGGTGTTGAAGATACAGCTATGGACAAAATAAAGGAGTATTTGATTTCCCTGATGGCTCAGACGGTAAAGCGTCTGCCTACAATGCAGGAGACCCGAGTTTGATCCCTGGGTGGGGAAGATTCTCTGGAGAAGGAAATGGCAACCCACTCCAGTATTCTTGCCTGGAAAATCCCATGGGATGGAGGAGCATGGTAGGCTATAGCCCATGGGGCTGCAAAGAGTAGGACACAACTGAGCAACTTCACTTTTCCTTTGTCCTCAAATGTTATATTCAAGTAGGTATAAGATTGATAAATAAACAACTTAATTTATAATAGGCTAGATGGTGACAACTTCTATGAAGAAAACTAAAACAAGATAAAGAGAGAGAGTGACAGGAGAGCACTATTTTAAACAGATTGATGAGCTGGCCTCATTGATAAAGTGATACATAGTAAATAGTATTGATACAGAAAAACATGAACATGCATTTCTGGACTGCCAGCTCTTGTCATCACCATCCTAGTGTGTCATTCCTTTCTTCTTCTTATTTCACAAATATTGGTTGAGAAGTGGTACAGTGCCCCCTTAAACTTAACCCATTTCCCTATGCCAAACTTATTTTCTTAGAGCCCCCCAAGCAAGAGATAAACTTAGGCAATTTCTTCATAGTAGGGAGTGGTAGATACTTAAAATTGTGGTTGGAGAGACCTAGTATAGACCTTTCCTATAAGTAGGAAAGAACTATTATCAGGAAGATGATGAAATAATTAAATAACTATGCTTTTCTTTTTTTTTCTCCCCCCCATTCTCCCCTTATAAATATCTTATAGGACCATTACCTTCAAAATGGCAAATGCCTTCTCCTGAGCCTTCTTGTGTGAATAAGACAGCTGACTGGAGGCTGAAGATACTTCAGAATGGTTTGTATTTAATTTATGGCCAAGTGGTTCCCAATACAGCCTACAAGGGACGAGCTCCATTTGAGGTGCAGCTGCGTAAGAACGAAGACCCCATACAAGCTCTAACCAACAACTCTACGATCCAGAATGTAGGAGGGGCTTACGAATTCCACGCTGGAGATGTAATAGACTTGATATTCAATGCTGAGCATCAGGTTCTAAAAAATAAGACATACTGGGGGATCTTTTTACTTACAAATCCCCAATTCATCTCCTAGAGACTTGATTTGGTCTCCTCATCCTCTTCAGCACTTGCAGAGACATCAGTGCATAGGCTGGACAAGGAAGATTTTCAATCTCTGCAGTTCATCTGAGTATACAAATCAACAGAAACAGAACTTCTTGCATGTGAATTTTCTTTTCTCATGCCTGTCTGAATGAGACTCAGAAGAAGGACAAAAGGCGTTTGGTAACCCTTGATGTTAGATCAGCAAAGACAGTTTTGTTAGTTCATGAAATGAATATGGGTGGCTAGAGGACAGAATCTTCTCCAAGTGTCTTTGTCTAACCCTTGAATCTCTGGGTGGAAAAATGAAGTCTTCTTTCCACAGAAGTCTTATCTTGTATGCAGAAAAGATCCAGGGCAATAGTCTTCCCTTGTTCTCATATTCTTGGACTGTGGATTGCTTGACTTCATTCTTCCTATATTCCTATCTTCTGAGACCCTCCTAATAAAAAAGTAGTCAGACTTGGAGGGTGGCCACTGCTATGCCAGCAATACTCCACTTCACATCTGATGGCATGAGGGGACAGAGACACAGGTGGCATTGGAATGGGATGCACTTTATTTGGGAATTTTTCTTAATTTAATCACACTCAGGGTGCTTGGTGCTTTATAAAACCAGTTGGTCAAAAGGGTCATTCTGAACCTTTACATAGGGCTTCATGAGAACTTGTTTGTCCATGTGCCTAAACATGGCTGATGGTAAAGAAAGAGTAATCATTACTAATCATAAGATTTAACCACAGAAATTGATATTACCAGTACTGTATTTTTTCATGTCATGATTCCGTATTTTTAGCTGGCTAGGCAGTTTGCAAAGTACTTTCATATATCACATGGCAACTCTAGAAAGTTAACGGGGCAGATATTTTGGCACAATTTTAACACTGAGAATATGGAGGCAGGTGGAACATATGTAACTTGCTTCACCCCACAGAATGAATGATTAACAAGGGGCCTTAGGCTTCCCACTGTATCACACTATTTTAGCTTTAGGGTTGGTATTTCTGCTCTCATGTTGGATGTCTATAAAGTTTAGCAGATTAGATCTTCAGGGGGTATATATTCCCTTGGCAGATAGAGGGAAGCTACACCAATGCCTTGCTTTCTCAAACACTTCCTTTCCTTACCTGGATCAGGGAGCATGGGCTATTGTTCAGGGCTAACTTCAACCAAACTCCCATCCTCACTTTGTACAGCCTGTCTTGGTCAAATGTATTAAGTTCCAAAAATAATGAATAGCACTCAACTCAATGATGGTCTGCTAAAGTTTTGGACTCTACAAAATTAACTAGCTGCTTATGGGTTCTTGTTGAAAGGTATGTAATATGATTACATGATAACCCAATTTAAGATATTTATGGATATTTGTAAAAAGCTACATTGTGTTAATAATATCACCGTATAAAGCTAATTTAAAAATATTTGTATTGTCTGCTTAGGAACAAACTAAGCCTGAGGCCAAGGTGCTTCTTAGTATTTTTTTTTTTTTTAATGAAATCTGTTGAGTAGTTGTTGGGCCAAAGACTTGGATGCATGGTTCCTCTTACATTTGTATATTTTCTCAGGAAATTAAAGTTATATGACATATATTTATGGAAACTTGCTGGTGTTTATCATTCTTGAGTTATAAGCAGCAGTGTGCTGGAGTGGGCCAGCACTAGCTCATAAGAAAGTTAAGTTGCTCAGTCGTATCCAACTCTTGGTGACACTATGGACTGTAGCCCACCAGGCTCCTCTGTCCATGGGATTTTCCAGGCAAGAATATTGGAGTGGGTTGCCATTTTCTTCTCCAGGGGATCTTCCTGACCCAGGGATCTGACTCAGGTCTCCCACATTACGGGCAGACTCTTTACCATATGAGCCACTAGCGAATCCCTGCTCCTAAAAACTGATTGTTATATTTTCAAAAATTGCTCATTCTGGCTATGAAATATAGTCATCCTTGAAATTGGCTATGGTGGGACTATTTGTACCATGGGAACTGGCAATCAGGGCTTTTCTTTTTGGAAAGTCTATTCACCAGCACACCACTGCTTGTAAAACTCTCCTTCTCAATAAAGCCACTCAGTTCCTGCCTTATTCTTGGAACAATCAGGGTAGGCAAGGGAGAAAGTGAAATTGTCATACTGCTTAGCAAGAGCCCCGCCTATTAGTTATTTCTCAGGGCAAGCAGAGGTCTCCACAGTTGCAACCAAAAGCTACCAACAGATGACCTTTAAATTTCCCTAGTGTTGTGATTTCAGGGTTTTGTTTTTTTTTTTCAGTGTATACTGTTTCCTGTTTCTTCAAATAGTTGTTTAAATTTTATACCTATAATAAAGTATATGTTGGTAAGTAGTTTATAACTGACATATCTGTGGGTTATCAGGCTAGTGTTTGTGATCTAGAGAATGTAAGTATATATCAAAGATATTGTTGCCCATATGAAACACTTATTTTTAAAATGTTTTCTACTTGAGATACAGTTTGATTTACTGTGTTACTTTCAGGTGAACAACATAGTGATTCAAAATTTTTATAGATTATAGTCTACTGAAAGATATTATATTGGCTAAATTCCCTGTGCTGTACAATGTATCCTGGTAGCTTATTTATTTTATACATAGTAATTTGTACCTGCTAATCTGGTGCTTCTGTCTTGCCCCTCCTTCCCTCTTCTCACTGGTAACCACTGGTTTGTTCTCCATATTTGTGAGTCTATTTCTGTTTATTCATTTGCTTTTTTTTTTAGATTTTATATATAAATGATAACCTACAGTATTTGTCTTTCTGACTTATTTCTTTAAGGATAATGGTCTATGTTATTTCAAATGGCATTATTTTATTCTTTTTGACATCTGAGTAATATTTCATTATATATAAACCACAGCTTTATCCATTTATCCATTGGTGGACATTTGAGTCACTTCCATGTCTTGGCTGTTGTAAATAATGCTGCTATGAACATTGAAATGATACATGCACTCCAAATTAGTGTTTTTGATTCTTTAGATGTATACTTAGGAGACAGATTGCTGGATCATACTATAGTTCTATGTTTAGGTTTTTGAGGAACCCCCATACTGTTCACCATAGTGGCTGTACCAATTTACATCCCCATCAACAGTGTAGGAAGGTTCTTTTTGCTCCACATCCTTGCCAATGTTTGTTATTTGTGGTCTTTCAATGATAGCTATTTTTGTTACTCCCTCTTTATAAATTTTATCATAATCTCTCCTCCTGACTCTGACCTCATTTACATCCTTGATCTTCCTAAAGTGTCTGAGAGGAGTGGCACAGGGAGCTTACCTTCATTCTTTTTATAAATTCTGCGTATTTGCAGTGACAGTTTGATATTGTCTCACTTTGATATTCAAGTACCAATCATATTGCCATCCAATTATACTCTCATGTTTCTAAAAGGGATCTAGGAGAACTTTAATAAAACACAGAAATACAAAAAGTCCCAACATCATCACAAAGAGCAATAAGAGCTGAATAAAAAGGCAGATGATGAGGAAAATCACTGTTCAGAGAAGTTAGATTTAAGAAAACTGTTAGAGATGAACATAGTCAAGAAAAATTAGAGAAGTGTGATGGAAATAGTTCAATTTTTATAGAAAAAAAAACAAACCAGTGCTGAGCTCTAAGCAGGCTCTATCTACAGATCTAAAACAAATGCTCAAGATAGTAAAATGCAGACTCTTCCATTCATTTTATCCAAATCTAATTTCTGTTCGCAATTAACAACTTTAAGGAGTTCAACACACTTTGGATGAGCTATTACTCTGAAATACAACAATATTAGTGAATGCCATTACATTGCTTGGAGAAGCAGGCTTGAGGGTTTATGGGACCTGCTTCAAGGAATTCAGGAAGTGTTGGACAATAGAAAAATGAAAATTCAACAAACAGGGCCCGTTAGAATAAACCAGCCTTCTCATAGCTTCAGTGGCATGTGGAAATCTCAGATTTCAGCATCCAGGGTGATCGTTTCTACCCAGCTTTGGTATTGTCCAGGGATATCGGACATGGCTTGGTGACTAGACAACCACCACCATGCACAGGGGGTGGTGGGGTGGTGGTGGAGCTGAGATGTTGTTCACACGGGGCCTCAACACAGAGTCAGACTGTGGTGTACCAGGGAGTTTAGAATGGAAATCTTCCCTACCTGCCTTTGGACTGTTCCTCTTATCCAATGGTCTGGTCTCTGAGAGGAATCCAGTGACTAGAGTCCAAGGTCCACCACAGTGCCTGGGCTATAGTTCTGTCTGCTGAATGAACAAATAAATCACAAATTTGAGTGTTGGTGTGAATTTAGTGAAAAGCGAAAATGAAGTCGCTCAGTCATGCCCAACTCTTAGCGACCCCATGGACTACAGCCTACCAGGCTCCTCTGTCCATGGGATTTTCCAGGCAAGAGTACTGGAGTGGGGTGCCATTGCCTTCTCCCTTTACAATACTAAGACAAAACAATTTGTTCAGTGAGCAATAGCAGAATTTTTCAAAGTGAGGTCTATAAACTTTACATGAGATTTATCCAGTAAGCTTAAAAAAATCCCTAGTCCCCATTCATATTCCACTGAATAAATGTTTCTAGGAATGAGCCCTAGGAATCAAATTTTTAACTGGCTCTGATCCATAGGTTTCTCTTATGTACATTATCATTTAAGAACCACTGCTTTATGGCATACAACTTTGCATCTCAGCTGAACGATTCTCCAAGTATTTAAAGACAGTCAAAGCTTCTAAACAAATACAATTTTAAAAGTAAAACAAACAAAAAATCCCCCTAAGTTTTGTTGCCCATGAGGCTTACCATAATCCATTTCTCATCACAAAATCACCTGAACTTCTATCCTCTGAGTCTGAGAAAACGTCGAGATCTTCACTTTTTATGACCTAGTGACAACTTTGCCAATTGAATGCTGGCAATCTATAGCATACAAGCTTTGCCACAATCAATATTACATTATCTACCTGTATGCTGTCAGCTCTCAAATATTTATCTCTAGCACAAGTTGTTCTCCTTTATTTCAGACTTGTAAATTCACTTGTCTATTTGACAGTTTCATGTTGTGGGTATAATATCTCAAATTCAAGTTTACCAAAATGAATCTTTACCTTCAAAAATAATCTTTACTTTCAAAGAGAATCTGACCTCTTTTCTGCTATCGTGCTTGTCTGTGGACCAAGATTATTTCACTAGCTTCACATACTTTTTTCAAAAATCCCAGTTTTGCCATTTACCAATTACTTGGATCTTGGAAAAATTTCTGTCCTTTCTGAGACTCAGTTTCTTGTTTGTTTATTATCATTTATCCAATGTCTGATATATAGTTGGAATTTAATATTTGTTGAATCAAAAATTTATGTTTACAATACTAATTAATATACGAAATGTTCGTGAAACATAGTGATACTAGAAGGGCGGCTGCCATTGATTTTAAGAGCTAGATTTATTCCTAAAATTTTAACCTGTTTATCTAACATCTATCTTACTATCTTTCCTCTCCAAAAAGGTAAGCCCCAAGATAAAAGCATTTTATTTATTCAGTGCTATATCTCCAGCACCTAGCACCTAAAACTATTCTTGGAACATTAAAAGAACTCAACAAATATTGAAATGAATGAACAAAAAATATGGTACCTAGATCTTGGTTAGAATGATTAGCAAGATAAAAGATATATATGTTGCAAACAACCTCTCAAAATAGTCTAATATCCATTCTTCTCCATTTTTTAAAACTTAAGTAAAATAAGCCATGCAAAATTCTAAGTACATATATAACAAGTGCTCCGTGAAAGTTGGCTACTATCACATACCACTATCAAGAAAGTCATTTCATTATCCTATTTCCCTAAAAAACAATATCCTAGAGCACATTAGCTTCCTTTACCATAGTAATGCTTTCACCACATCTTTAAAGGTAAGCTTGTGCTTTGGTGTTTATTAAATACATGTATTAGAAAAAGTACTGTATATCTTCTCCAAAAATGACTCTTCAGTTCAGCCATTCAGTTGTGTCTGACCCCATAAACTGCAGCATGTCAGGCCTCCCTGTCCATACCAAGACCTGGGGTTTACTCAAACTCATGTCCTTTGAGTTGGTGATGCAATCCAACCATCTCATCCTCTGTTGTCCCCTTCTTCTCCCACCTTAAATCTTTCTCATTATCAGGGTCTTTTTAAATAAGTCAGTTTGCATCACATGGCCAAAGTATTGGAGTTTCAGCTTCAGCATCAGTCCTTCCAATGAATCTTCAGGACTGATTTCCTTTAAGATATACTGATTGGAATTCCTTGCAGTCCAAGGGACTTTCAAGAGGCTTCTCCAACACCACAGATTTCAAAAGCATCAATTCTTTGGTGCTCAGCTTTCTTTACAGTCCAACTCTCACATCCAAACATGACTACTGGAAAAACCATAGCTCTCCCTAAATGGACCCTTGTTGGCAAAGTAATGTCTCTGCTTTTTAATATGCTGTCTAGGTTGGTCATAACTTTTCTTCCAAGGAGCAAACGTCTTTTAATTTCATGGCCGTAGTCACCATCTGCAGTGATTCTGGAGCCCCAAAAAATGTCTGACACTGTTTCCCCATCTATTTGCCGTGAAGTGAAGGAACCAGATGCCATGATTTTAGTTTCCTGAATGTCAAGCTTTAAGCCAACTTTTTCACTCTCCCCTTTTCACTTTCATCAAGAGGCTCTTTAGTTCTTCTTCACTTTCTGCTGTAAGTGTGGTATCATCTGCAGATCAGAGGTTCTTGATTATTCTCCCGGCAATCTTGATTTTAGCTTGTGCTTCATCCAGCCCAGAATTTCTCATGATGTACTCTGCATATAAGTTAAATAAGCTGTGTGACAATATACAGCCTTGACGCACTCCTTTCCCGATTTGGAACCAGTCTGTTGTTCCATGTCCAGTTCTAACTGTTGCTTCCTGACCTGTATACAGGCATCTCAGGAGGCAGGGAAGGTGGTCTGGTATTCCCATCTCTTTTAGAATTTTCCACAGTTTATTGTGATCCACACAGTCAAAGGCTTTGGCATAGTCAACAAAGCAGAAGTAGGTGTTTCTCTGGAACTCTATTGCTTTTTTGATGGTCCAGCCGATGTTGGCAATTTGACTTCTATTTCCCCTGTCTTTTCTAAAACCAGCTTGAATATCTGGAAGTTCATGGTTCACATACTGTTGAAGCCTGGCTTGGAGAATTTGAGCATTACTTTGCTAGCGTGTGAGATGAGTGCAATTGTGTGGTAGTTTGAGCATTCTATGGCATTGCCTTTCTTTGGGATTGGAAAGAAAACTGACCTTTTCCAGTCCTGTGGCCACTGCTGAGTTTTCCAAATTTGCTGGCGTATTGAGTGCAGCACTTTCACCACAGCATCTTTTAGGATTTGAAATAGTTCAACTGGAATTCCATCATTTCACTAACTTTGTTTGTAGTGATGCTTCCTAAGGCCCACTTGACTCTGCATTTCAGGATGTCTGGCTCTAGGTGAGTGATCACACCATCGTGGTTACCTGGGCCATGAAGGTCTATTTTTGTATTGTTCTTCTGTGTATTCTTGCCACCTCTTCTTAATATCTTCTGCTTCTGTTAGGTCCATACCATTTCTGTCCTTTATTGTGCCCATCTTTGCATGAAATGTTCCCTTGGTATCTCTAATTTTCTTGAAGTGATCTCTAGTTTTTCCCATTCCATTGTTTTCCTCTATGTCTTCGCATTGAGGAACGCTTTCTTAATCTCTGAGGAGATCACTGAGGAAGGCTTTCTTAATCTCTCCTTGCTATTCTTTGGAACACTGCATTCAAATGGGTATATCTTTCCTTTTCTCCTTTGCCTTTTGCTCCTCTTGTTTTCTCAGCTATTTGTAAGGGCTCCTTAGATGAACATTTGCCTCTTTGCATTTCTTTTTCTTGGGATGGTCTTGATCACTGCCTCCTGTATAATGTCACAAACCTCTGTCCATAGTTCTTCAGGGACTCTGTCTATCAGATCTAATCCCTTAAATCTATTTTTCACTGCCACTGTATAATTTTAAGGGATTTGATTTTGGTCATACCTGAATGGTCTAGTGGTTTTCCCTACATCCATCAATTTAAGTCTGAATTTTGCAATAAGGAGTTCATGATCTGAGCCACAGTCAACTCCTGGTCTTGTTTTTGCTGACTGTATAGAGCTTCTCCATTTTTGGTTTCAAAGAATATAAACAAGCTGATTTCAGTGTTGACCATCTGGTGATGTCCATGTGTAGATTCTTCTGTTGTTAGAAGAGAGTGTTTGCTATGACCAGTATGTTCTCTTGGAAAAACTCTATTAGCCTTTGGCCTGCTTCATTCTGTACTCCAAGGCCAAATTTGCCTGTTACTCCAGGTGTTTTTTGACTTCCTACTTTTGCATTCCAGTCCCCTGTAATGAAAAGGACATCTTTTTAGGGTGTTAGTTCTAAAAGGTCTTATAGGTCTTCAGAGAACGATTCAACTTCAGCTTCTTCAACATTTCTGGTCAGGTCATAGACTTGGATTACTGTGATATTGAATGGTTTGCCTTGGAAATGAACAGAGATCATTCTGCCATTTTTGAGAATGCATCCAAGTACTGCATTTTGGACTCTTTTGTTGGCTATGATGGCTACTCCATTTCTTCTAAGGGATTCCTTCCCACAGTGGTAGATATAATGGTCATCTGAGTTAAATTCACCCATTCCAGTCCATTTTAGTTCCTGATTCCTAAAATGTCAATATTGACTCTTGCCATCTCCTGTTGACCACTTCTAATTTGTCTTGATTCATGGACATAACGTTCCAGGTTCCTGTGCAATATTGCTCTTTACAGTATCAGACTCTACTTCCATCACCAGTCACACCCTCAACTGGGTGTTGTTTTTGCTTTGGCTCCATCTCTTCATTCTTTCTGGAGTTATTTCTCCACTATTCTCCCATAGCATATTGGGCACCTACTGACTTGGGGAGTTCATCTTTCAGTGTCCTATCTTTTTCCCTTTTCATACTGTTCATGGGGTTCTCAAGGCAAGAATACTGAAGTGGTTTGCCATTCCCTTCTCCAGTGGACCACATTTTGTCAAAAATCTCCACCATGACCCTTTCATCTTAGGTAGCTCTACAGGACATGGTTCATAGTTTCACTGTGTTAGATAAGGCTGTGATCTTAGATCTTCTCTATAAACATAGTCAAATAGAGAGTATACTTTATTTAAATACATCTTATTTAAATTACTAATATAATAGTGACTCAATTTGTATTATATAAACATCTAATTATTCATTCACTAATTCACTCATTTATTCCACTAATATATGTCAAGGTTTTTTTTAGGTACAAAATGCAGTCAGGTGCTACAATCAATGTCAAGATTTATAAGACATTGTGATTTAAGAAACTATACCTAGTAGAAGATAGATGGATTCAAATAACAAATCTATAGTTCTGAGGAGTTACAGAGCTAAAAGGTATCTTATACAAAGATAATCAATGCCCTATCTGTCATTTACAAGTGGGGAAACTGAGACACAGTGAAGTTAAGAAGATACTCAGGAATTAGAATCTAGATTATCCAAATCCTAGTCAAGTTTTTTTTTTTTTTCCACTAGATCACCCAATACAATGAAACAAGTGCTATGAATAAGCATAAGGGATAACACATTCTAGCCAAATCAGAGAAGGGGGAAATATTTGAATTCTCATATGATAAAAGGGTAGAAGGTCTCTAAGCAGAGAGGAAGTGTAAATAAAGGCATGGTATGTGGAAGAGAGCATGTGTGAGCCCCTGGTCAATAAGGTGACAGATGGAGATATGAGTTGGGAACTGACATGGAATGCAAAGGAAATCAAATCCCAAAGAGCTATAGTGTTAGTTCAAGGAATCTTTGCTTTACTATTTATGGGCTTTTTGTTTTTTATTTTAGAAGTTTTTGGCTTGATGGGACCTTTTTCAGAGATGGTAGCTCAGGTACCATGGTGAAGGATGGGTTGGAGAGGCAGAGCAAGACCACCTAAAAGGCTACTGAGATAGCCCAGGTGAAGAGTGGGCTGTAAGTGACAGCAGCATCAGAGAGGGGAGGAGCTCAGAAAAAGAAACAATAGTAATAAAATAGGGCTCTTGAACAAGAAGACATGGTTGTAAAGATGATTTTAGTGCTAACGGAAACAACTGTCTCAGTATTTTAAACAGTTTTTTTAGCAATAAATGGACAGAATTATTTTCATTAATATAATCAATTGTGTCTTGAAATTTTGGCAGTTTAAATAACAAAGTGTTTCAAGCCTCCCAACTAAAATCTGGAGCAAGAGAAGGATGCTCATTAAGAGAAGGATGCTCTTCTATTAAACATAATATTGGAAGTCCTAACCACAGCAATCAGACAAGAAACATATGCAAATTAGAAGGGAAGAGGTAAAATTGTTATTATATGCAGATAATAAGATACTATATATGGAAAATACTAAAGGCTCTGCACAAAAAGTACTAGAACTAAAAGTAACAAATTCAGCAAGGTAACAGGACATAAGATTAGCACGCAGAAATCTTTGCATTTCTTTACAGTAACAATGAGATACCAGAAAGGGAAAGTAAAAAAAAAAAAATCCCTTTTAAAATCATATTTAAAAACCTAGGAATAAACCTGACCAAGGAGGTAAAAGACATATACACTGAGAACTATAAAACACTGATAATTAAAGATGACTCAAAGAGATGGAAAGATATCCCATATTCTTGGATTGAAAGAATTAATACTACTCAAACAACCTACAGATTTAATGTGATCCCTATCAAATTACCCATGACATTTTTCACAGAACCAGAACAAATAACCTAAAATTTACATGGAACTATAAAAGACCCCTCCCTGATCTTCCCCAGTGCCTCAGATGGCAAAGAATCTGCCTGCAATGCAGGAGGTCCAGGTTCAATCCCTGGGTCAGGAAGATCCCCTGAAGAAGGGAATGGCAATCCACTCGTGTATTTTTGCCTGGAGAATCCCACGGAGAGGAGCCTGGTGGGCTACAGTCCATGGGATTGCAGTTCAGACACAACTGAGTAAAAAAAACATAAAAGACCCAGAATTGCCAAAGCAATCCTGAAGAAAAAGAACAAACCTGGAGGCTTTTTATTTATGTAAAAAATAAAATAAATGTAAAATATACTAAAATATATTAATAGAGGCAAGTACAAAACCCAGGTGAAATATAAACCAAAAAAATCAAAATCTGCCTGGCTAGAGGAAGATTCCCAGAAAGAATGGCATTTAGACTGAGGCAGCTCAGTCAATGAACTGCTGTACTAACTGAAAAAGATAACACAGATATAAGATAATAATGTATTCAAACTTCCTGTCATTCTGAATGAGTTTAGCCTCATTGACCCTTTAGCCTCATTGACCCTTTCAGTTTGAATTCTTTCAGTTTGCTAAAAAACATTTACTAAGGTTTCATAGTACCTGGCAAATTTTAGAGAACCAGAGAAATTCCAGAAGACAGAAAATTGATAAACATTATTTAGATTTTCAGTTTTAAGAGGAAAGATTCAATGACAGACAGTGTTGTGGATTATTTGAAAGAACAGGCTGTGAATTTAGACTGCTAAGAGAATTCTGGCTTTACTCCTTACCTTGGTTAAGATTGTGTGACCTTAACCAAGCTATCGAGCAACTCTGTCCTTCAGTTTCCTCATCTATAAAATGTGAGACTAAGAGGATATACTCAAAGAAATAGTAGTGAGCAGAGTGTTTTGCCTATGTTCTCCTCTAGGAGTTTAGTAGTTTCTGGTCTTATGTTTAGATCTTTAATCCATTTTGAGTTTATTTTTGTGTATGGTGTTAGAAAGTGTTCTAGTTTCATTCTTTTACAAGTGGTTGACCAGTTTTCCCAGCACCACTTGTTAAAGAGATTGTCTTTAATCCATTGTATATTCTGGCCTCCTTTGTTGAAGATAAGGTGTCCATAGGTGTGTGGATTTATGTCTGGGCTTTCTATTTTGTTCCATTGATCTATATTTCTGTCTTTGTGCCAGGACCATACTGTCTTGATGACTGTGGCTTTGTAGTAGAGCCTGAAGTCAGGCAGGTTGATTCCTCCAGTTCCATTCTTCTTTCTCAAGATTTCTTTGGCTATTCGAGGTTTTTTGTATTTCCATACAAATTGTGAAATTATTTATTCTAGCTCTGTGAAAAATACCGCTGGTAGCTTGATAGGGATTGCATTGAATCTGTAGATTGCTTTGGGTAGTATATTCATTTTCACTATATTGATTCTTCCGATCCATGAACATGGTATATATCTCCATCTATTAGTGTCCTCTTTGATTTCTTTCACCAGTGTTTTATAGTTTTCTATATATAGGTCTTTAGTTTCTTTAGGTAGATATATTCCTAAGTATTTTATTCTTTTCATTGTAATGGTGAATGGAATTGTTTCCTTAATTTCTTTTTCTACTTTCTCATTATTAGTGTATAGGAATGCAAGGGATTTCTGTGTGTTGATTTTATGTCCTGCAACTTTACTATATTCATTGATTAGCTCTAGTAGTTTTCTGGGGGAGTCTTTAGAGTTTTCTATATAGAGGATCACGTCATCTGCAAACAGTACAAGTTTTACTTCTTCTTTTCCAATTTGGATTCCTTTTATTTCTTTTTCTGCTCTGATTGCTATGGCAAAAATTTCCAGAACTATGTTGAATAGTAGTGGTGAAAGTGGGCACCCTTGTCTTGTTCCTGACTTTAGGGGAAATGCTTTCAATTTTTCACCATTGAGGATAATGTTTGCTGAGGGTTTGTCATATATAGCTTTTATTATGTTGAAGTATGTTCCTTCTATTCCTGCTTTCTGGAGAGGTTTTTTTTTTTAAACATAAATGGATGTTGAATTTTGTCAAAGGCTTTCTCTGTATCTATTGAGATATTCATATGGCTTTTATTTTTCAATTTGTTAATGTGGTGAATTACATTGACTGATTTGCGGATATTGAAGAATACTTGCATCCCTGGGATAAAGCCCACTTGGTCGTGGTGTATGATCTTTTTAATATGTTGTTGGATTCTGATTGCTAGAATTTTGTTAAGGATTTTTGCATCTATGTTCATCAGTGATATTGGCCTGTAGTTTTCTTTTTTTGTGGCATCTTTGTCAGGTTTTGGTATTAGCGTGATGGTGGCCTCATAGAATGAGTTTAGAACTTTACCTTCCTCTGCAATTTTCTGTAAGAGTTTGAGTAGGATAGGTGTTAGCTCTTCTCTAAATTTTTGGTAGAATTCAGCTGTGAAGCCATCTGGACCTGGGCTTTTGTTTGCTGGAAGATTTCTAATTACAGTTTCAATTTCCGTGCTTGTGATGGGTCTGTTAAGATTTTCTATTCCTTCCTTGTTCAGTTTCAGAAAGCTATACTTTTCTAAGAATTTGTCCATTTCTTCCAAGTTGTCCATTTTGTTGGCATATAATTGCTGATAATAGTCTCTTATGATCCTTTGTATTTTTGTGTTGTCTGTTGTGATCTCTCTATTTTCATTTCTAATTTTATTGATTTGATTTTTCTCCCTTTGTTTCTTGAGTATGATACTCCTAGAGGGAACATAGGCAAACAATCTCTGACATTAATCACAGTAGGATCCTCTATGACCCCCCTCCCAGAATACTAGAAATAAAAGCAAAAATAAACAAACGGGATCTAATTACAATTAAAAGCTCTCCACAACAAAGGAAATTATAAGCAAAGTGAAAAGACAGTCTTCTGAATGGGAGAAAATAATAGCAAATGAAGCAACTGACAAACAACTAATCTCAAAAATATACAAGCAACTCCTGCAGCTCAATTCCAGAAAAATAAATGACCCAATCAAAAAATGGGCCAAAGAACTAAATAGACATTTCTCCAAAGAAGACATACAGATGGCTAACAAACACATGAAAAGATGCTCAACATCACTCATTATCAGAGAAATGCAAATCAAGACCACAATGAGGTACCATTTCACACCAGTCAGAATGGCTGTGATCCAAAAGTCTACAAGCAATAAATGCTGGAGAGGGTGTGGAGAAAAGGGAACTCTCTTACACTGTTGGTGGTAAAGCAAACTAGTATAGCCACTATGGAGAACAGTGTGGAGATTCCTTAAAAAACTGGAAATAGAACTGTCATACAACCCAGCAATCCCACTTCTGGGCATACACACTGAGGAAACCAGAATTGAAAGAGACACATGTACCCCAATGTTCTTCTCAGCACTGTTTATAATAGCCAGGACATGGAAGCAACCTAGATGTCCATCAGCAGAGGAATGGATAAGAAAGCTGTGGTACATATACACAATGGAGTATTACTCAGCCATTAAAAAGAATACATTTGAATCAATTCTAATGAAGTGGATGAAACTGGAGCTGATTATACAGAGTGAAGTAAGCCAGAAAGAAAAACACCAATACAGTATACTAACACATATACACGGAATTTGGAAAGATGGTAACGATAACCCTGTATGCGAGACAGCAAAAGAGACACAGATGTATAGAACAGACTTTTGGACACTGTGGGCGAGGGAGAGGGTGGGATGATTTGGGAGAAAGGCATTGAAACATGTATAATATCATGTAAGAAACGAATCGCCAGTCTAGGTTCTATGCAGGATATAGGATGCTTGGGGCTGGTGCACTGGGATGACCCAGAGAGATGGTATGTGGAGGGAGGTAGGAGGGGGGTTCAGGATTGGGAACTCATGTACACCCATGGCAGAATCATGTTGATGTATGGCAAAACCAATACAGTATTGTAAAGTAAAATAAGTAAATAAATAAAAAAAGTTTAATATTCAATAAAAAATAAAGCAACTATTGTTGTTTTAAAAAAAGAAATAGTAGTGAGTATTACAGGAAAAATGGTTGGAGGAATACCTAGCAGATGGTAAGTTCTCAATATTAGGAGCTGCTTTATAATTCTACAAACTAGACCAAACTGGTAGGCTTTAGTCACACCAGATTCCAAAATAGAATGCTTAAAAGACTCAACATTGAAAAAGAAGTGGTGATATTTTGGGACCAGGGTGGGTTCACTGATAATGTTCCTTAGGACCCCCACACATTTCCTGTTTTGGCATATGTGTTTTGCTGACAAGGGAAAGGCACTTTGTAGACCTAGGACACAGATTTTACCCAGGAATTTTGCCATCTTTGTAAAAAAAGGTGGGAAAATGCAGACAGGGATACTGATTGATGTTCTGATTAGGCATGTGTTGATTAATGGACTTTAATCCTTTAATCCACAGCTAAGTGTTGATTAAAGGACTTTACCAATTACCAGGAAAAGAGATACACACAGAAGGCTTTGGTATACTCTTGGAGGAGGAATTATGTGAGACACTGGGGAAAAAGAAAAGTATATTCCTCTTTTCAAGGAGGTTATAGTAGGTTAGGGAAAATAAATACTTATACAAATACTGTAACAGCATATATATACTATATAATACTATAATATACAATGTGTCTGTATATTCTATGCATATACTTTCAGTTCAGTTCAGTCGCTGAGTCGTGTCCGACTCTTTGCGATATACATACTTACATACACACTAAAATAACAAATATATCCAGTACTATATTGCTTAGGGATTGTGGAAGGCAAAGAGGTCCCAGTAAAGCAGATACTTGAACTAGTTTTGGAGGCTGGTTTTTTGACCTCGCTAAATGATTTGAAGAAATACTTTAAGAATATTTTTTTAATTGAAGCATAGTTGATTTACAGCTTTGTGTTAGTTCTTCATGTATAGAACAGTGATCATATATCCTTTTTCATATTTTTTCCATTACTGTTCATTACAGGATATTGAATATAGTTTCCTTTGCTATACAGTAGGGCCTTGTTGTTTATCTATTTTATATATATATATATATATATATATATATATATATATATATATATATGCATGTATGTATTGCAGCTTGTATGCACTAATCCCAAACCACTAATTTATTTCTCCCCTACTTTCCCCTTTGGTAACTGTAAGTTTGTTTTCTATGTCTGTGAGTCTATTCGTTTTGTAAATAAGTCCATTTGTATCATATTTTAGATTTCCCATGTAAGTGATATGGTTGGTATGTGTCTCTTTCTGACTTACTTCATTTAGTAGGATAATCTCTAGGTCCATATATGGTTCTGCAAATAGCATTATTTCTTTTTTATGGATGAGTAGTAGTCCATTGTATTTATATACCACATCTTCTTTATTCTTTCATCTGTTGATGGAAGTTTGTTTTCATATTTTGGCCATTGTAAATATTGCTGCAGTGAACACTGGGTGCATGTAGCTCTTCAAGTTAGAGTTTTTCCCAGTTATATGCCCAGGAGAGGGATTGCTGGGTCATAGGGCAACCCTAGCTTTTTAAGGAACCTCCATACTGTTTTTCAGAGTGGCTATTCCAATCTACATTCCAAACATCAGCATACATTTCTCTTTTCTCTACACCCTCTCCAACATTTGTTATTTGTAGACTTTTTAATGATGGCCATTTTGACTGGTGTGAGATGATACCTCATTGTAGTTTTGATTTGCATTTCTCTAATAATTAGTGATGCTGGACATGTTTTCATGTGCTTGTTAGCCATACAAATGTCTTCTTTGGAAAAATGCCTATTTAGGTCTTCTGCCTACTTTATGATTTTTTAAAATTGTTTTGAGTTGTATGAGCTGTGTGTATATTTTGGAAATTAAGCCCTTGTCATTCACATGGTTTGCAAACATTTTCTCCCAGACTATAGGTTTTCTTTTCATTTTGTTTATGGCTTCCTTTGCTACACAAAAGTTTTGACTAGGTCCCATTTATTTAGTTTAGCTTTTATTTCTATTTCCTTGGAAGGTTGATCCAAGAAAACATTGCTATGATTTATGTCAGAGAATGTTCTATCTTCTTTTCTAGGAGTTTTATAGTGTCATGTTTTATACTTAAGTCTTAAAGCCATTTTAAGCTTATTTTTATGTATAATGTGATGGTGTGTTCCAACTTCACTGGTTTACATGTAGCTGTCCAGCTTTCCCAACACGACTTCCCAACCCACTCCCCAAAATATCACCACTTCTTTTTCAATGTTGAGTCTTTTAAGCATTCTATTTTGGAATCTTTGGTGTCACTAAGGCCTACCAGTTTGGTCTAGTTTGTCGAATTATAAAACAGCTCCTAATATTGAGAACTTACCATCTGCTAGGTATTCTTCCAATCATTTTCCCTGTAATGCTCACTACTATTTCTTTGAGTATATCCTCTTAGTCTCACATTTTATAGATGAGGAAACTGAAGGACAGAGTTGCTCGATAGCTTGGTTAAGGTCACACAATCTTAACCAAGGTAAGGAGTAAAGCCAGAATTCTCTTAGCAGTCTAAATTCATAGTCTGTTCTTTCAAATAATCCATAACACTGTCTGTCATTGAATCCTTCCTCTTAAAACTGAAAATCTAAATAACATTTATCAATTTTCAGTCTTCTGGAATTTCTCTGGTTCTCTAAAATTTGCCAGGTACTATGAAACCTTAGTAAATGTTTTTTAGCAAACTGAAAGAATTCAAACTGAAAGGGTCAATGAGGCTAAAGGGTCAATGAGGCTAAACTCATTCAGAATGACAGAAAGTTTGAATACATTATTATCTTATATCTGTGTTATCTTTTTCAGTTAGTACAGCAGTTCATTGACTGAGCTGCCTCAGTCTAAATGCCATTCTTTCTGGGAATCCTCCTCTAGCCAGGCAGATTTTGATTTTTTGGTTTATATTTCACCTGGGTTTTGTACTCACCTCTATTAATATAATTATTTTAGTATATTTTACATTTATTTTATTTTTTTTACATAAATAAAAATATATTTACACTTTACATTTATTTATTTGCATGCCTAATTTTCTTATTGGACTGTCAACATCTCCATAGATGAGGTTATATCTCCTTAACTATGAAAGGCTCAACGTTTGGTACAAGTGTTTCATAAGAGGTCCTAAGAAACTCAGGGTTCTCCCATAAAATTCATCATGACACTTTTCTACTCCCCAAATCAGGCTCGTCTACTTTCCTTCTTAGTCTTCTTTAAACAACAAAACCCCAAAGCAGTCTTTTTCTTGTTTCAGATTTTTTTTTTCTATTTTTCCCATATAATTCAGCTCATTCCAGGCTACAGCTTTCCTGACTCTATTTTGGGAGGTTTAGGCCACTGTTTTAAAATTGTCTTTTAAAAAAGCGTTGTGTGGGGGGGTATTCCCTGCTTGTTCAGTGGTTAAGATTAAGTGCTTTCACTGCCATGGGCCTGTGTTCAATCCCTTTTGGGGGACCTAAGGTCCCACAGGTCTCATGGAATGGTCAAAAATAAGCTAAATGTCTTGGTTATGTACCCCATCTCTCATCTTTTATTCATACGCTGTTAGGTCTGAGCCCATTAGAAAGACTATTTGTATAGTCACATACATCCACCTATATGCCCTTCTTTCTTTGCTCATCTGAGTGATATGCTACTACAATGTCAAGAAGGTCTTTTTGATAGCTTCCCGTCTTTCCTGATCCACTCCCTGTCCTCCTTCCAGTTGTACTCCATTACATTCCATCTAACTTTGTTTGAAGTTTTTTGAAATCTGCCTTCTCCAAAATATAGAGATTATGCCCAGTGACCTCCTTCACTGGTGTGTGTGCTTAGACACTCAGTCATGTCCGACTCTTTGCGACCCCATGGACTGTTTTCTGCCAGCCTCTATGCATGGGGATTCTCCAGGCCAAGAATACTGGAGTGGGTGGCCCTGCCCTCCTCTAGGGGATCTTCCCAACCCAGGGATTGAACCCAGGGCTCCTGCATTGCAGGCAGATTCTTTACCATCTGAGCCACCAGGGAAGCCCCCATTCATTGGTAATTTATATAATTATATCACATGCATTTTCATATCTATAAACTTGGCATATGAAGGAACTGAAGTTAGAGGGACTTCTAAGTGGCAGGGAATTGCTGAAAATCAGGTCTATCTGATGCTAAACAGGCACGTACTCTTCATCCATTTTACACAGTGAAAGTCAAGTCGCTTAGTTGTGCCCAACTCTGCGACCCCATGGACAGTAGCCTGCACCAAGCTCCTCCGTCCATGGGATTTTCAAGGCAAGAGTACTGGAGTGGGTTGCCATTTTCTTCTCCAGGGAATCTTCCCAACCTGAGGATTGAACCCAGGTCTATCTCATTGTAGACAGACAATTTACTGTCTGAGCTACATAGTATATGCTCATAAATTCTACATGAGGTGCCACAGGCCTGAAGAGTCACACTAACATAAACCTGAGTGCAAGCTCACCCAAGGCCAGTCAGAAAGCACCCAGCAGAACTGAAATTAGAAGCCAAGTTTCTGATTGCCTGTTTGGAGCTAGGTAGAGAGGGCATACGGACTTGGTATTTTACATATTTTGAAGAATTAGAAAGTATTTGAAGAGTGTGGATGGATATAGCACCACTAGATCCAAATGTTATCCTAGAAAAGGTTAGCCTTTCATCCTTCACTCTCTGTCATTATTCACATGGATTTGGAATGATTGGGATGTCCCAGAAAAGGCTTTGCAGGTGCGATACTACAGTTTTAGGCAGATGGCATATCAGTGGTTCCTTTTCCAGAGTCATTGTTAATGCATCCTCGTTCTTATTTTTCCACTTCTGCTTTCATAATAAAAATAGAGGTTTATTTAAAAAATGAGAGTAAAGGAAACATTTGCACAAACTCTTGCTCAGGAATTTTCACTGAAGGCTAAAAATAAGTCAAGATTTATTAGGAAATTCAATTTATTCTATGGACTCCTTTTAGCTCTATTAGCTTTGTCTTAAATTCTCCTTCAGCTTTCTACTCCTTCAGTAATAGTCACCTAGGCTTTGCTAATACTCGGTTCTCTTGACGTCTATCTGCTGTCTCATTCAAGACTAAATCTGCATGGATGGACCTAGAGATTATCATGTTATGTGAAATCAGGCAAAAACAAGGATCATATGATATCTCTTATATGTGGAATCTGAAAAAATGATACAAATGAACTTATTTACAAAACAGACTCACAGACTTTGAAAACAAACTAAGGTTACCAAAGGGGAAAGTGGGTAGAGGAGTGATGAATTAGAAGTTTAGGATTAACATATACACACTGCTATATATAAAGAAGATGACTAATAAGAACCTGCTATGCTGCCAGGGATGGTGGAGCCTGGTGGGCTGCCATCTATGGGGTCGTACAGAGTCGGACACGACTGAAGCAACTTAGCAGCAGCAGCAGCAGCATACTGCATGGGGAAATCTACTCAATACTCTGTAGTGGTCTATATGGGAAAAGAATCTAGAAAAAAGAGTGGATGTATGTTTATGTATATCTGATTCACTTGGCTGTGCACCTAAAAATAACACAGCATTGTAAATCAACTACACCCCAATAAAAAAATTTATTTTTTTAAATTTAATTTAATTTTACTTCACAATACTGTATTGGTTTTGCCATACATCAACATGAATCTGCCACAGGTATACACGTGTTCCCCATCCTGAACCACCTTCCCACCTCCCTCCCCATACCATCTCTCTGGGTCATCCCAGTGCACCAGCCCCAAGCATCCTGTATCCTGCATCAAACCTAGACTGGTGACTCGTTTCTTATATGATATTACACATGTTTCAATGCCATTCTCCCAAATCATCCCACCCTCTCCCTCTCCCACAAAGTCCAAAAGACTGTTCTATACATCTGTGTCTCTTTTGCTGTCTTGCATACAGGGTTATCGTTACCATCTTTCTAAATTCCATATATACGTGTTAGTATACTGTATTGGTGTTTTTCTTTCTGGCTTACTTCACTCTGTATAATCGGCTGCAGTTTCATCCACCTCATTAGAACTGATTTTTATACCCCAATAAAAATTTTTAAAAAAGATAACCCACAAGGACCTACTATATAGCACAGGAAATGACACTCAATATCTTATAATAGCCTATAATGAAAAATATATGTATATTACATTATTACCTATATTCCATACAATTGCACTCATTTCATGTGCTAGTAAAGTAACGCTCAAAATTCTCCAAGCCAGGCTTCAGCAATACGTGAACCGTGAACTTCCTGATGTTCAAGCTGGTTTTAGAAAAGGCAGAGGAACCAGAGACCAAATTGCCAACATCTGCTGGATCATGGAAAAAGCAAGAGAGTTCCAGAAAAACACCTACTTCTGCTTTATTGACTATGCCAAAGCCTTTGACTGTGGATCACAATAAACTGTGAAAAATTCTGATAGAGATGGGAATACCAGACCACCTGACCTGCCTCTTGAGAAATCTGTGTGCAGGTCAGGAAGCGACAGTTAGAACTGGACATGGAACAACAGACTGGTTCCAAATAGGAAAAGGAGTACGTCAAGGCTGTATACTGTCACCCTGCTTATTTAACTTATATGCAGAGTACATCATGAGAAACGCTGGACTGGAAGGAAGCACAAGCTGGAATCAAGATTGCTGGGAGAAATATCAATAACCTCAGATATGCAGATGACACCACCCTTATGGCAGAAAGTGAAGAGGAACTAAAAAGCCTCTTGATGAAAGTGAAAGTGGAGAGTGAAAAAGTTGGCCTAAAGCTCAACATTCAGAAAACGAAGATCATGGCATCCGGCCCCATCACATCATGGGAAATAGATGGGGAAACAGTGGAAACAGTGTCAGACTTTATTTTTGGGGGGCTCCAAAATCACTGCAGATGGTGACTGCAACCATGAAATTAAAAGACGCTTACTCCTTGGAAGGAAAGCTATGACAAACCTGGATAGCATATTGAAAAGCAGAGACATTACTTTGCCGACTAAGGTCCGTCTAGTCAAGGCTATGGTTTTTCCAGTGGTCATGTATGGATGTGAGAGTTGGACTGTGAAGAAAGCTGAGCACCGAAGAATTGATGTGTTTAAACTGTGGTGTTGGAGAAAACTCTTGAGAGTCCCTTGGACTGAAAGGAGATCCAACCAGTCCATTCTGAAGGAGATCAATCCTGGGATTTCTTTGGAAGGAATGATGCTAAAGCTGAAGCTCCAGTACTTTGGCCACCTCATGTGAAGAGTTGACTCATTGGAAAAGACTCTGATGCTAGGAGGGATTGGGGGCAGGAGGAGAAGGGGACGACAGAGGATTAGATGGCTGGATGGCATCACTGACTCGATGGACGTGAGTCTGCGTGAAATCCAGGAGTTGGTTGTGGACAGGGAGGCCTGGCGTGTTGTGATTCATGGGGTTGCAAAGAGTCAGACACGACTGAGCGACTGAACTGAAGTGAACTGAACTGAATATATATATATATATATATATATATATATATATATGTAACTGAATTACTTTGAAATATCAATACCCTCAGATATGCAGATGACACCACTCTAATGGCAGAAAGTGAGGAGGAACTAAAGAGCCTCTTGATGAAAGTGAAAGAGGAGAGTGAAAAAGTTGGCTTAAAACTCAACATTCAAAAGATGAAGATTATGGCATCTGGTCCCATCATTTCATGGCAAATAGATAGGGAAACAATGGACACAGTGACAGACTATTTTCTTGGGCTCCAAAATCACTGCAGATGGTGACTGCAGCCATGAAATTAAAAGATGCTTGCTCCTTGGAAAGAAAAACTATGACCAACTTAGATGGCATATTAAAAAGCAGAGACATTGCTTTGCCAACAAAGGTTCATCTAGTTAAAGCTATGGTTTTCTCAGTAGTCATGTATGGATGTGAGAGCTGGACCATAAGGAAACCTGAATACTGAAGAATTGATGTTACTGAACTGTGGTGTTGGAGAAGACTTTTGAGAGTCCCTTGGACTGAAAGGAGATCCAACCAGTCAATCTCAAAGGAAATCAATCCTGAATATTCACTAGAAAGACTGATGCTGAAGCTGAAACTCCAATACTTTTGCCATCTGATGCAAAGCACTGACTCATTGGAAAAGACCCTGATGCTAGGAAAGATTGAAGGCAGAAGGAGAAGGGAACAACAGAGGATGAGTTGGCTGGATGGCATCACTGACTCGATGGATATGAGTTTGAGAAAGCTCTGGGAGTTGGTGATGGACAGGGAGGCCTGGCATGCTGCAGTCCATGGGGTCGCAAGGAGTTGGACATGACTGAGCAACTGAACTGACTGAACTGACTTTACTGTACACCTAAAACTAATACAACATTTTAAATCAACTGTACTTCAATAAAAAAAAATTTTTTTAAACATAGTCTAATAGCTTTCTCATATGATGGTCCTTCCAATGTTTGAAGAGTATTAACAAGAACCACCAAGTCTTGTCTCCCTCAGTCAAACATCACGGTTGTTACAGGATGATACAGATGAAATAATGGAGGTCTAGGAGTCAATGACCTGGCGTTACCACTTAGTAACCATGCTAGCTTGATCAAGGCACTTAATGCCACTCAATTTCAGCACTGTAATCTATTAAGACTGGTATAACAATATTTATCTCATAGGATGATTATGGGGATCAAAATAAGTATCACAGTGTATGACAAAGACTTGCACATTGTAAATTTGTATGTAAATCTGATCATGGATGCCTCTACTTGTGCACAGTTGAGTGGTTATCCTTACACTGGAATAAAGCACTTCAGAATTGGGGTTGATCTGTAAAAAGTAAAAAGGTATAATTTACTCTCGGTGAAAACACTCTTTAATCATGCCTAAAGTGGCATTAGATGTTGTTATTAGCTGTGCTGTCTCATCTTAAAGTCACAGTCAGTTAAAAAACCCAGATCTTCATGTTTGCTTTTTTCATGTGCACTCATGGTATTTAACCTAGATGCAAGAATTAATCTTTCTCAAAAAATTTAAGTATAGTTGATTCATAATATTTATTACATAAGTTTCAGGTGTACAACATACTAATTCAATATTTTTACATATTACTCCACTTAGAGTTATTAGAAAATGTCGGCTATGTTCCCTGGGCTGTATAAAATATTCTTAAAGCTTATTTATCTTATACATTGTAGTTTGTACCTTTTAATCCCTACTCTGAGGAATTAATCTTGGTACCAGTTAAATTTCACACTGTTAGTCTTGACCCAGTGCTTGAGTATGTTGAGGATATTTAGAGTATTGAATGAAGTTTCTGAATGAGGTCTACTGCCCAGATTTGCAGTATCTACAACCAGTTTTCTTTCCAATATATTTTTTCTGTGGCCTGCTAAAGGCACAGATTTAATCTCTACTTTTCTATTGCAGGACTAGAAGAATCTATACCTACAGATATAGAAGGTCCTGAAATACTTTGAGATGGCATCTTCCAGGGTATCTGACTCCATGATTCCTTGAACATTGTAACACCGAACACTGTAATACTGTACTGTACTGTAATACTGTACTGTACTGTAATACTGGAGGTGATGACCAAAACCATTCCCCCAAAAAAGAAATGTAAGAAGGCAAAGAGGTTGTTGGAGGAGCCTTACAAATAGAAGCAAAATGCAAAGAAGAAAGGGAAATATATGCCAAATTTAATGCGGAGTTTAGGAGATAAGCAAGGAGAAATAAGAAAAATTTCTTAAGTGAACAATACGAAGAAATGGAGGAAAACAATAGAATGGGAAAGACTAGAAATCACTTCAAGAAAATCAGATACCAAGGGACCATTTCAGGCAAAGATGGGCACCATAAAGGACAGAAATGGCAAGGACTTTAGAGGAGCAGAAAAGATAAAGAAGTGGTGGCAAGAATACACAGGACTGGACAAAAAAAGACCTTAATAACCTGGATAACAATGATGGTGTGGCCATTCACCTGGAGCCAGACATCTTGGAGTGTGAGTTCAAGTGGGCCTTAGGAAGCATTACTATGAACAAAGATTTGGGAGATAATGGAATTCCAGCTGATCTATTTCAAATCCTAAGAGATGCTGCTGTGAAAGTGCTGCACTCAATATGCCAGCAAATTTGGAAAACTCAGCAGTGACCACAGGACTGGAAAAGGTCCGTTTTCATACTAATCCCTAAGAAAGGCAATGCCAAAGAATGTTCAACTTATTGTACATTTGCACTCGTTTCACATGCTAGCAAGATACACTCAAAATCATTCAGGGTAGTCTTCAGCAGTATATAAACAGAGAACTTCCATATGTTCAGCTGGATATAAAAAGGCAGAGAAACCAGAGATCAAATCACCAACATCTGTTGGATCATGGGCTTCCCTTGTAGCTCAGTTGGTAAAGAATCTGCCTGCAATGCAGGAGACTCAGGTCTGATCCTGGGTTGGGAAGATCCCTTGGAGAAGGAAATGGCAACCCACTCCAGTATTCTTGCCTGGAGAATCCCATAGACAGAGGAACCTGGCAGGCTACAGGTTCCCTGGGATCTCAAGAGTCCAACACAACTTAGCAACTAAACCACCACTAGTTAGATCATAAAAAAAGCAAGGGAATTTTAAAAAAATCCACTTCTGCTTTATTGACTATGCTAAAGCCTTTGACTGTGTGGATCACAACAAACTGTGAAAACTTCTTAAAGAGATGAGAATACCAGACCTTCTTACCTGCTTTTTGAGAAACCTGTATTCAGGGCAAGAAGCAACAGTTAGAACTGGACATGAAACTACAGACTTGTTAAAAATTGGGAAAGGAGTATAACAAGGCTGTATATTGTCATCCTGCTTATTTAAGTTACGTGCAGAGTACATCATGTGTAATGCCAGGCTGGATGAATCACAATCTGGAATTAAGATTGCTGGGAGAAATATAAACCTCAGATATGCAGATGATACTACCCTAATGGAAGAAAGTGAAGAGGGACTAAAGAGCCTCTTGATGAAGGTGAAAGAGGAGAATGAACACAGTGGCTTAAAACTCAACATTCTAGAAACTAAGATCATGGCATCTGGTTCCATCATTTCATGGCAAATAGATAGGGAAAAAGCAGAACAGTGACAGATTTTCTTTTCTGGGCTCCAAAATCACTGCTGATAGTGACTGCAGCCATGAAATTAAAAGATGCTTGTTCCTTGGAAGAAAAGCTATGACAAACATAGACAGTATGTTAAAAAGCAAAGACATCACTTTGCCAAGAAAGGTCCATATAGTTAAAGCTATGGATTTTACAGTAGTCATGTATGGATTTGAGAGCTGGACCATAAAGAAGGTTGAGCACTGAAGAATTGATACTTTTCAAACTGTGGTGTTGGAGAAGACTCTTGCGAGTCCTTTGAACAGAAGAAGATCCAACCAGTCAATCCTAAAGGGAATAAACCCTGAATATTCACTGGAAGAACTGATGCTGAAGCTCCAATACTTTTGTGCCAGATGCGAAGAGGCAACTCTTTGGAAAAGCCCCTGATGCTAGGGAGGATTGATTGAGGGCTAGAGGAGAAGGGGGCAACAGAGGATGAGATGGTTGGATGGCATCACCAATTCAATGGACATGAGTTTAACCTAACTCTGGGAGATAGTGAAGGACAGGGAAGCCTGGCTTGTTGCAGTTCATGGGATTGCAGACAGTTAGACCCAACTTAGTGACTGAACAACAAATCCCTTGAAATGTCTAAGAAAAGCCCCATCACCCCATTTTTGTTAGGTGGTGGCATGGGAAAGGAGTATTAAGTGACTTCATTTTCTTGCCAGTGCTTGTAAGAAGCCTCTACTTTTTGATGAAAGGTTGATGATGTCCTAGTAGAAGATGATGATCTGACAACTTTCCATTTTGGTTGCTACAGTGATGAAGAAAATGATATGACTCATCTCACTTCAAATTCTGGAGACCTTTCCATACCCATTTATTGCATATGAGCACTTCCTCTTCAGGAGAATGGAAAATTAGCTATTAGTCAAAATTTATTTTTGATGTTGTCTTTCCATATGCTAAGGATATGTGACTTAGCAATTCTTATATTATCTTAACATCATCTCAAAGATGCAAGTAAGTGAATTTCCAAAAGGAAAGTGTCCCACTACAGACAGACCACTTTCCGGGGGTGTTATTATTAGGTTAACTAGCCAGGGAAGGGCAAAAAGTAGGATTGGCTTTGGTACTTGGGCTGTAAAAATATGCATACAGATCTTTGTTCTGAGCCTTCTTGCTTAGCTAAGCATTTCATTATAACTCTTCTTGTATATTTTACTTCCTTAACTTTTTAAAATTAAGATATAATATGCATATAACATTATATTCATTTCAGGACTACAGCATAATGATTTGATATTTGTATATAGTACAAAATGATTACCACAAGAAGTCTACTTAACATAACATTTTTCTGTGATGGGAACTTTGAAGGTCCACTCTCTTAGAAATTTTCAAATATGGAATACAATATTATTAACTATAGTCACCATGCTGTATATTACTGCTTCCTTAATCTTTAATGAGTTCATGATATCTTTAAGTTCTACCTTTATATACAGTCTTTCCCCTATGTCTTCAAACATATTTAAGATTTTCTATCTTGAAAAAACTTCCTTTGACCTATCAACTCTAGTAAGAGAGGAACGAACTTTTCAAACCATATACATACACTTTGCCTCTATTTACTTGTTGTTTAATCATATATAGAGCTTTTGTTACACCTCTACCATCAAACTGAAATGTTTCCATCATCAATAATATCTCAAATGAGCTCTTACTCTTTGGCTCCTTTGTAGGGTTATTGTGATTGATTATATTCCTAAAATTATCCCTTCAAAATATTTTACTATCCTAGTTTTTCATGCTGCCCTAATTTTTGTCTTATCATTGCCCTTAAAATAAATTACAAAGTCTGATATGACTTTGGTTCTTTCTCTAACTCTCTAGCCTTATCTCTTTCCCAGCTCACATTTTACACAATCATGCCAAAAAATTTTTTTCATGGTTCCTTGATCAGTGCAATTTGTCTTCACTTAATTCTGTTTCTTGGGATGTGATATTCTGTCCCACAAGAATACTCAACCCTACTTCCCTTTCATCAAGCTAACTCCTCATCCCTTATACATCTGCTAAAATGCAAGTTATTTAAGGAGGCCTTTTGCAACTTTAAAAGTTGCAACCTGCTCTTTGATCTCAGAGATCCATATCACAGCACTTATGTTATTTTATTGTTATCAAATCAACTGTCAGTCACTTTCATAAAGTTATAGGTTTTGTAAAGATTTGGTCTGTTGCTGCATACTCCCAGAGACAGGCACATGTGGTTATTCACTAGTGGTTGTTGAATGAATAGATGCATAAGGTGTATAAATGATCAGTGGATAGTCTCTATAATCCCTACTGATTCCTCTTCTTCTTTCTTTCCTCTCATATATAAAATCGAGGTTATTATGTTTCCTACAACGATTTCACAATATTGTGAGGATTAAATAAAGTAATATATGTAAAATAACTTATTAATACATTACAAACAGATATACTTGCTATTGTGCTTACCAGGTGGCTCCATGGTAGAGTCCCCCTGCAAAGGCAGGAGATGGAGAAGACAAGAGTTCAATCCCTGGGTCAGGAAGATCCCCTGGAGGAGGAAATGGCAACCCGCTCCAAAATTCTTGCTTGGAAAATTCCATAGACAGAGGAGTCTGGAGGGCTACAGCCCATGGGGTTGCAAAGAGTCAGACATGACTGAGCATGCACACATACTTGCTATTATTATTTTTCCCTTATTAGCAAGACAGTCTCTCATCTATGGTGAAGAATGCCCTCAGAAATATTTATATTAGGACAAATGTTGTTTAAGGGTACAATTGCAACAAGTAGCAAACAAGCCTTAGACATCTAATGCACAATATAGTGAATACCAACAATATTGAAATGTGAGCATTAAACTTGCTAGGCTTTCCTGGTGGCTCAGACAGTAAAGAATCTGCCTGCAGTGCAGGAGACCCAGGCTCAATCCCTTGGTCAGAAAGACCCCCTGGAGAAGGAAATGGGTACCCACTTCAGTATTCTTGCCTGGACAATTCCATGGAAAGAGGAGTCCATGGGATCACAAAGAGTTAAACATGACTCAGAGACTAACACTTTTACTTTCTTTTCACTTTCAAACTTGCTAAGAGACTAGATATGTATGAATGTGAGATCTGGACTGTGAAGAAAGCTGAGCCCTGAAGAACTGATGCTTTTGAACTGTGATGTTGGAGAAGACTCTTAGTCCCTTGGACTGCAAAGAGATCCAACCAGTCCATTCTAGAAGAGATCAGTCCTGAGTGTTCTTTGGAAGGAATGACGCTGAAGCTGAAACTCCAGCACTTTGGCCACCTCATGGGAAGAGTTGACTCATTGGAAAAGACTCTGATGTTGGGAGGGATTGGGGGCAGAAGGAGAAGGGGATGACAGAGGATGAGATGGCTGGATGGCATCACCCACTCAATGGACGTGAGTCTGAGTGAACTCTGGGAGATGGTGATGGACAGGGAGGCCTGGCGTGCTGCTATTCATGGGGCCACAAAGAGTCGGACACCACTAAGCAACTGAACTGAACTGAACTGATAAATGTATCAAGTTACAATGTTATATGTCAAATACAGTTTAATAAAAAGAAATTTGGAAGATGGCAGAGGAATCGGATGGGGAGACCACTGTCTCCCCCACAAATCCATCGAAAGAACATTTGAACACTGAGCAAATTCCACAGAATAACTTCTGAATACTGGCAGAGGACATCAGGCACCCAGAAAGGCAGCCCATTGTCTTTGAAAGGAGGTATGACAAAATATAAAAGATAAAAAGAGACAAAAGAGGTAGGTACAGAGATCTGTCCTGGGAAGAGAGTCTTTATAAAGAAAGAAGTTTCCAAACACCAGGAAACACTCTCTCCAGTGGGTCTGTGGTAAGCCTTGGAATCTCAGAGGGCAAAATAACTGGGAGGAAAAATGAATATAATTAAAACCCACAGATTATGTGCCTAACAGCAACTCCCAGCAGAGCAGCAGCCCAGACACTCACATCCCCCACTAGCAAGTTGGGGCTGGACAGGGAGGTGCAGGCTGCATTGCTTAGGGTAAGGACTAGGCCTAAATGCCCCGAGGGCAATTGAGGAAACTAGTTTGAGATAGCAACCTAGACTGTGGGATAGCTATCCTGTGAAAAGCCCTAACCTAAGACACTGCCAGACCCGCTCACAGAACAAAGGACTAAGCAGAGCTAGCCAGCTGCCGACTGGCCTATCCCCCACCAGAGACAGGCAGGCAAGGGCAGCCAGAGCTGGAAGGAGGCAATTGCAGCCCTAGAGAGGCATTCTATACCAAACTGCAAGCAGACTTCATTGCTAAGACTTCATGGGATTCTGGATGGTCGACATCTGCTGGGAGGGTCGCAGCCAGAGAACAGCTTCCCAGAAGAGACACACGGCACACCTGAGAAGGCCTGCCCATTGTACACCCAGAAAACTGAGCAGCTGGGATGGGGGAGGTGATAAGTTGCAGCCTTCAACTGGGGGCAACTGCGCTCGCCAAGCACTTGGTCACCTGAGCTGCTCGGACCTGGGATGGGCACAAAACCCCCAGGCCCAACCAAGTCTGCACCTTTGTGGAGTACCCAAGAACCTGAACCTGAGTGGCTTAGACCTGGGGAGTGCATGCAACACAGGGCCTGCATCAGACAGTTCCTGGCAGAACAACTTAGAGCCTGAGCAGTGTAGACTGGGAAAGCACACAAGCCATGAAGGGGGGTCAAACCCAGTGTGGCCGAGACACTGAGAGCACTCCCCACACACGCCAGTGATATTTGTTTGCAGTGTTCCTCCCTCCCCACAGCATGACTGAACAAGTGAGCCTAAAAAAAAGTGACCACCACCGCCCACCTTGTGTCAGGGCAGAAATTAGACACTGAAGAGACCAGCAAACAGAAGAAGCTAAAATAAACAGAGGGAACCGCTTTGGAAGTGACAGGTACAATAGATTAAAACCCTGTAGTTAGCACCAACTACAATAGGAAGAGGCCTATAGACCTTGAGAAGTATAAGCCTGACCAAGGAACTATCTGAAAATGAACTGACCCCACACTGTCCACAACAGCTCCAAAGAAAATCCTAGATATATTTTTACTATTATCATTTTTTAAATTAAATTTTTTTAACTTTGAAGTCCCCTATTATTCCTTTAATTTTCATTTTTATAATCTACTGCTAAGTCACTTCAGTTGTATCCAACTCTGTGCGACCTTATAGATGCATAACCTACTATTTATAACCTACTATTACCTTGCAAAAAAAAAGACCCTATTTTTAAAGCAAACTTCATATATATATATATATATATATATATTATAATTTTTGTGACTTCTGTTTGCTTTTTTTTTTAATATTGTATTTTTGAGACTCTAACCTCTACACTAGATTTTAAATCTTTGCTTTTTGGTATTTGTTATCAACTTTGTACCTTTAAGAACCCAATCTTCAGTACCCATTTTCACTTGGGAGCGAGATAATTGACCTGATTGCTCTCTCCCCCTTTTGACTCTCCTTTTCCTCCACCAGGTCTCCTCTATCTCCCCCCTGCCCCTTTTCTTCTCTACCCAACTCTGTGAATCTCTTTGTGTGTTCTAGGCTGTGGAGGACACTTAGGGAACTGATTACTGGCTGAATCTGTCTCTCTTTTTTTGGTTCCCCCTTTTATTCCCCTGGCCACCTCTGTCTCCTTCCTCCCTCTTCTCTTCTCACTGTAACTCCGTGAACATCTCTGAGGGATCCAGATTGTGGAGAGCACATAGAGAAGTGATTACTGACTAGCTTGCTCTAGTCCCTTTTGATTCCCCCTCTTCTTCTCCTGGTCACCACTATCTCCCTCCTCCATCTTCTCTTCTTCATGTAACTCTGTGAACCTCTCTGCGTGTCCCTCACTGTGGAGAAACTTTTCATCATTAACCTAGATGTTTTATCATTGGTGCTGTATAGATTGAGAAATCTTTAGGCTCCTGTAAGAATAAGACTGAAAACCAGAGGCAGGAGGCTAAGTTCAAATCCTGAGAACACCAGAGAACTCCTGAATCCAGGGAACATTAATTGATAGGAGCTCATCAAATGCCTTCATACCTACACTGAAACCAAGCACCACCCAAGGGCCAACAAGTTCCAGAGCAAGACATACCACGCAAATTCTCCAGCAACATGGGAACATAGCCCTGAGCTTCAACATACAGGCTGCCCAAAGTCACACCAAACCCACTGGCATCTCAAAACTCATTACTGGACACTTCATTGCACTCCAGAGAGAAATCCAGCTCCACCCACCAGAACACCAACATAGGCTTCCCTAACCAGGAAACCTTGACAAGCCACCCGTCCAACCCCACCCACAGTGAGGAATCTCCACAATAAAGAGGAACCACAACTGCCAAAATACAGACAGTGAAGTCACTCAGTCATGTTTGACACTTTGTGACTCCATGGACTGTAGCCTACCAGGCTCTTCTGTCCATGGGGTTTTCCAGGCAATAGTACTGGAGTGGATTGCCATTTCTTTCTGCAGCGGATCTTCCTGACCCAGGGATGGAACCCAGGTCTCCCACATTGTAGACAGACACTTTACTGTCTGAGCCACCAGGGAAAGGTCACCACAAACACAGCAATATAAACAAGATGAAAAGGCAGAGAAATACACAGCAGGTAAAGGAACAGGATAAATCCCCACCAAACCAAACAAAAGAGGAAGAGCTAGGGAATCTACCTGATAAAGAATTCCGAATAATGATAGTGAAAATGATCCAAAATCTTGAAAACAAATTGGAGTTACAGATAAATAGCCTGGAGACAAGGATCGAGAAGATGCAAGAAAGGTTTAACAAGGACCTAGAAGAACTAAAAAAGAGTCAATATATAATGAATAATGCAATAAATGAGATCAAAAACACTCTGGAGGGAACCAAAAGTAGAATAAGGGAGGCAGAAGATAGGATAAGTGAGGTAGAAAATAGAATGGCAGAAATAAATGAAACAGAGAGGAAAAAAGAAAACAGAATTAAAAGAAATGAGGACAACCTCAGAGACATATGGGACAACGTTAAGTGCCCCAAAATTTGAATCATAGGAGTCCCAGAAGAAGAAGACAAAAAGAAAGACCATGAGAAAATACTTGAGGAGATAACAGTTGAAAACTTCCTAAAATGGGGAAGGAAATAATCACCCAAGTCCAAGAAACCCAGAGAGTCCCAAACTGGATAAACCCAAAGCCAAACACCCCAAGACACATATTAATCAAATTAACAAAGGTCAAACACAAAGAACAAATATTAAAAGCAGCAAGGGGAAAACAACAAATAACACACAAGGGGATTCCCATAAGGATAATGGCTGATCTTTCAATAGAAACTCTCAGGCCACAGGGGATGGCAGAATGAAAGAAAATAACCTATAGCCCAGATTATTGTACCCAGCAAGGATCTCATTCAAATATGAAGGAGAAATCAAAAGCTTTACAGACAAGCAAAAGCTGAGAGAATTCAGCACCACCAAACCAGCACTCCAACAAATGCTGAAAGGAACTTCTCTAGACAGGAAACACAGAAAGGGTGTATAAACTCAAACCCAAAACAATAAAGTAAATGGCAATGGGATCATACTTATCAATAATTCAGTTCAGTTCAATTCAGTCACTCAGTGGTGTCCGACTCTTTGCGACCCCATGAATTGCAGCACGCCAGGCCTCCCTGTCCACAACCAACTCCTGGAGTTCACTCAGACCCACGTCCATTGAGTCAGTGATGCCATCCAGCCATCTCATCCTCTGTCATCCCCTTCTCCTAGTGCCCCGAATCCCTCCCAGCATCAAAGTCTTTTTCAATGAGTCAACTCTTTGCATGAGGTGGCCAAAGTACTGCAGTTTCAGCTTTAGCATCATTCCTTTCAAAGAAATACCACGGCTGATCCCCTTCAGAATCCACTGGTTGGATCTCCTTGCAGTCCAAGGGACTCTCAAGAGTCTTCTTCAACACCACAGTTCAAAAGCATCAATTTTTTGGCACTCAGCCTACTTCACAGTCCAACTCTCACATCCATACATGACTACTGGAAAAATCATAGCCTTGACTAGACGGGCCTTAGTCAGCAAAGTAACGTCTCTTCTTTTGAATATGCTATCTAGGTTGGTCATAACTTTTCTTCCAAGGAATAAGCGTCTTTTAATTTCATGGCTGCAGTCACCATCTGCAGTGATTTTGGAGCCCAAAAAAATAAAGTCTGACACTGTTTCCATTGTTTCCCCATCTATTTCCTATGAAGTAATGGGACTGGCTACCACGATCTTCATTTTCTGAATGAAATGGGTCAAAGGCCCCAACCGAAAGGCAAAGACTGGCTGAATGGATACAAAAATAAGACTCCTGTCTGAGTGTGAAAAAGTTGGCTTAAAGCTCGACATTCAGAAAACGAAGATCATGGCATCTAGTCCTATCACTTCATGGGAAATAGATGGGGAAACAGCAGAAACAGTGTCAGACTTTATTTTGGCGGGCTCCAAAATCCCTGCAGATGGTGACTGCAGCCATGAAATTAAAAAGCGCTTACTCCTTGGAAGAAAAGTTATGACCAACCTAGATAGCATATTGAAAAGCAGAGACATTACTTTGCCAACAAAGGTCCATCTAGTCAAGGCTATGGTTTTTCCAGTGGTCATGTATGGATGTGAGAGTTGCACTGTGAAGAAAGCTGAGTGCTGAGGAACTGATGCTTTTGAACTGTGGTGTTGGAGAAGACTCTTGAGAGTCCCTTGGACTGCAAGGAGATCCAGCCAGTCCATTCTAAAGGAGATCAGCCCTGGGGTATCTTTGGAGGGAATGATGCTAAAGCTGAAACTCCAGTACTTTGGCCATCTCATGGGAAGAGTTGACTCATTGGAAAAGACTCTGATGCTGGGAGGGATTGGGGGCAGGAGGAGAAGGGGACGACAGAGGATGAGATGGCTGGATGGCATCACTGACTCAATGGATGTGAGTCTGAGTGAACTCTGGGAACTGGTGATGGACAGGGAGGCCTGGTGTGCTGTGATTCATAGGGTCGCAAAGAGTTGGACACGACTGAGTGACTGAACTGAACTGAACTGAGATGTTTCCTACAAGAGACCCACCTCAAAACAAGGGACACATACAGACTGAAAGTGAAGGGCTGGAAAAAGATATTCCATGCAAATAGAGACCAAAAGAAAGCAGGAGTAGCAATACTCATATCAGATAAAATAGACTTTAAAACAAAGGCTGTGAAAAGAGACAAAGAAGGACACTACATAATGATCAAAGGATCAATCCAAGAAGAAGATATAACAATTATAAACATACATGCACCCAACATAGGAGCACCACAATATGTAAGACAAATGCTAACAAGTATGAAAGGGGAAATTAACAATAAAACAATAATAGTGGGGGATTTTAATACCCTACTCACACCTATGGATAGATCAACTAAACAGAAAATTAACAAGGAAACACAAACGTTAAATGATACAATAGGCCAGTTAGACCTAATTGATATCTATAGGACATTTCACCCCAAAACAATGAATTTCAGCTTTTTCTCAAGCGCACACGGAACCTTCTCCAGGATACATCACATCCTGTGCCACATGTCTAGCCTTGGTAAATTCAAAAAAATTTAAATCATTCCAAGCACCTTTTCTGGCCACACTGCAGTAAGATTAGATCTCAATTATAGGAGAAAAAGTATTAAAAATTCCAGCATATGGAGGCTGAACAACACGCTGCTGAATAACCGATAAATCACAGAAAAAATAAAAAAGAAATAAAAATATGCATAGAAACGAAATGAAATTGAAAACACAACAACCAAACCTGGCCAGAGGGGAAAGAAGATGGCAGAGGAATAGGATGGGGAGACCACTTTCCCTCCCACAAATTCATGAAAAGAACATTTCAACGCTGAGTAAATTCCACAAAACAACTCCTGAATGCTGGCAGAGGATGTCAGGCACCCAGAAAAGCAACTCATTGTCTTTGAAAACAGGTAGAAAAAAATATAAAAGACAAAAAAAGAGACAAAAGAGGTAGGGAGGGAGCTCCATCCTGGGAAAGTAGTCTTAAAAAGAAGTTTCCAAACACCAGGAAATAATCTCACTGCCGAGTCTGTGGAGAGCCTTGGAAGCACAGAGGGCAACATAACAGGGAGGAAAAATAAATAAATAATTAAAACCCACAGATTATGAGCCCAACGGTAACTCCCCCAGCGGAGAAGCAGCACAGACACCTGCATCTGCCACTAGCAAGCAAGGGTTGGGCAGGGAGGCACGGGCTGCATTGCTTTTTAAGGAGTGGGCCTGAATGCCCCGAGTGTAGCCAGAGTGAACTAACTTGGAAACCAGACTGTGGGATAGCTACCGCGCAAAAAGGTCTAACATAAGACACCACCAGGACCATGCACAGAACAAAGGACGGAACAGAATTAGCTGGCTGCAGACCATCCCTCTCCGGTGACAGGCAGCCAGAGCCAGAAGGGCTGGAAGGGGGCAATATCAGCCCCAGAGAGACATTAACTACCAAACTGCAAACAGGCTTCTTTGCTAACTAAGACTTCTTGGGGTTCTGGACAGTCACCATATGCCTGAGAAGGGGCACAAGTTGTACACCCAGAAAACTGAGCAGCAGGGACGGGAGAGGCGATAAGTTGCAGTGACCACACTCGCCAAACACCTGAGCTACTCAGACCTGGGAAGGGCACAAAATGCAGGCCCAACTGAATCTGTGCCCCTGAGGACTACCTGAGTACCTGAGCCTGAGTGGCTTAGACCTGGGAGGTGCATGCAGCCCAGGGCTGTCCTCAGACGGTCCCCGGTGCAGCAACTTAGAACCTGAGCTGTGCGCGCTGCGAGCAGGGGCAGGCCCAGTGTGGCTGAGACACTGTGAGCACACACCAGTGTTATTTGTTTGCAGCATCCCTCCCTCCCCACCACGCAACTGAACAAGTGAGCCTAAACAAAAAAAAAAAAGTGTCCACCACTGCCCCCCTTGTTTCAGGGCAGAAATCAGACACTGATGAGACCAGCAAACAGAAGAAGCTAAAACAGAGGGAACCACCTTGGAAGTGACAGGTGCAATAGATTAAAACCCTGTCGTTAGTACTGACTGCATAGGAACGGGCCTATAGATCTTGAGAAATATAAGCGGGACCAAGAAACTATCCAAAAATGAACTGACCCCACACTGCCCACAACACTACCAGAGAAAGTCCTAGATATATCTTTACCATTTTTACGATCATTCTTTTTTTGTTTTTTCTTTTCTTTTTCTTCTTCTTTTTTTTAAACATTTTTAATTTTAAGTCCTCTATTTCTCCTTTAATTTTCATTTTTATAACCTACTATTACTTTTCAAAAAAATACCCTATTTTTAAAGAAAACTTCATATATATATATATATATATATATTTCCTTTTTTAATAAATCTTGTGACTTGGTTTTATTTTTTCTTCTTCTTTTCTTTAATATTGTATTTTTGAAAATCCAATCTCTAGACTTTTAATCTTTGCTTTTTGTATTTGTTATCAATTTTGTACCTTCAAAAACCCAATCTTCAGTACCCATTTTTACTTGAGAGTGAGATTACTGGCTTGACTGCTCTCTCCTCCTTTGGACTCTCCTTTTTCTCCACCAGGTCGCCTCTGTCTCCTTCCTCCCCCTTCTCTTCTCTACCCAACTCTGTGAATCTCTGTGTGTTCCAGACGGTGGAGAACACTTAGGGAACTGATTACTGACTGGATCTGTCTCTTTCCTTTTCATTCCCCTCTTTTATCCTCCTGGCCACCTCTGTCTCCTTCTTCCCTCTCCTCTTCTCTGTATAACTCCTGAACATCTCTGAGCTGTCCAGACTGTGGAGCGCACATAAGGAAGTGATTACTGGCTAGCTTTCTCTCTTCTCTTTTGATTCCATCTCATCTCATTCAGGTCACCTCTAACTCCCCCCTCCCTCTTCTCTTCTCCGTGTAACTCTGTGAACCTCTCTGGGTGTCCCTCAATGTGGAGAAACTTTTCGTCTTTAACCTAGATGTTTTATCAACAGTGCTGTATAGGAGAAGTCTTGAGACTACTGTAAAACTAAAACTGAAAACCAGAAGCAGGAGGCTTAAGTCCAAATCCTGAGAACATCAGAGAACTCCTGACAACAGGGAACATTAATTGATAGGAGCTCATCAAACGCCTCCATACCTACACTGAAACCAAGCTCCACCCAAGGGCCAACAAGTTCCAGAGCAAGACATACCACGCAAATTCTCCAGCAATACAGGAACACAGCCCTGAGTTTCAATATACAGGCAGCTCAAAGTTACTCCAAAACCACTGACATCTCATAACTCATTACTGGACACTTCATTGCACTCCAGAGAGAAGAAAGCCAGCTCCACCCACCAGAACACCGACACAAGCTTCCCTAACCGAGAAACCTTGACAAGCCACTGATACAACCCCATCCACAGTGAGGAAACTCCATAATAAAGAGAACTCCACAAACTGCTGGAATACAGAAAGGCCACCCCAAATGCAGCAATATAAACAAGATGAAGAGACAGAGGAATACCCAGCAGGTAAAGGAACAGGATAAATGCCCACCAAACCAAACAAAAGAGGAAGAGATAGGGAATCTACCTGATAAAGAATTCCAAATAATGATAGTGAAAATGATCCAAAATCTTGAAATCAAAATGGAATCACAGATAAATAGTCTGGAGACAAGGATTGAGAAGATGCAAGAAAGGTTTAACAAGGACCTAGAAGAAATAAAAAAGAGTCAATATATAATGAATAATGTAATAAATGAGATCAGAAACATTCTAGAGGCAACAAACAGTAGAATAATGGAGGCAGAAGATAGGATTAGTGAAGTAGAAGATAGAATGGTAGAAATAAATGAAACAGAGAGGAAAAAAGAAAACAGAATTAAAAGAAATGAGGACAATCTCAGAGACCTCCAGGACAATATGAAACACTCCAACATTCCAATTATAGGAGTCCCAGAAGAAGACAAAAAGAAAGACCATGAGAAAATACTTGAGGAGATAACAGTTGAAAACTTCCCTAAAATGGGGAAGGAAATCATCACCCAAGTCCAAGAAACCCAGAGAGTCCCAAACAGGATAAACCCAAGGTGAAACACCCCAAGACACATATTAATCAAATTAACAAAGATCAAACACAAAGAACAAATATTAAAAGCAGCAAGAGAAAAACAACAAATAACACACAAGGGGATTCCCATAAGGATAACAGCTGATATTTCAATAGAAACTCTTCAGGCCAGGAGGGAATGGCAAGACATACTTAAAGTGATGAAAGAAAATAACCTACAGCCCAGATTACTGTACCCAGCAAGGATCTCATTCAAATATGAAGGAGAAATCAAAAGCTTTACAGACAAGTAAAAGCTGAGAAAATTCAGCACCACCATACCAGCCCTCCAACAAATGTTAAAGGATCTTTCTAGACAGGAAATACAACAAGGGTGTATAAACCCGAACCCAAAACAATAAAGTAAATGGCAATAGGATTATACTTATCAATAATTACCTTAAATGTAAATGGGTTGGATGCCCCAACCAAAAGACAAAGACTGGCTGAATGGATACAAAAATAAGACCCCTATATATGTTCTCTACAAGAGACCCACCTCAAAACAAGGGACACATAAAGACTGAAAGTGAAGGGCTGGAAAAAGATATTCCATGCAAATAGAGACCAAAAGAAAGCAGGAGTAGCAATACTCATATCAGATAAAATAGACTTTAAAACAAAGGCTGTGAAAAGAGACAAAGAAGGACACTACATAATGATCAAAGGATCAATCCAAGAAGAAGATATAACAATTATAAACATACATGCACCCAACATAGGAGCACCACAATATGCAAGACAAACGCTAACAAGTATGAAACGGGAAATTAACAATAACACAATAATAGTGGGAGACTTTAATACCCCACTCACACCTATGGATAGATCAACTAAACAGAAAATTAACAAAGAAACACAAACTTTAAGTGATACAATAGGCCAGTTAGACCTAATTGATATCTATAGGACATTTCACCCTGAATTTCACCTTTTTCTCAAGTGCTCATGGAACCTTCTCCAGGATAGATCACATCCTGGGCCATAAGTCTAGCCTTGATAAATTCAAAAAAGTTTAAATCATTCCAAGCATCTTTTCTGACCATAATGCAGTAAGATTAGATCTCAATTACAGGAGAAAAACTATTAAAAATTCCAACATATGGAGGCTGAACAACACGCTTCTGAATAACCAACAAATCACAAAAGAAATAAAAAAAGAAATCAAAATATGCATACAAATGAATGAAAATGAAAACACAACAACCCAAAACCTGTGGGACACTGTAAAAGCAGTGATAAGGGGAAGGTTCATAGCAATACAGGCATACCTCAAGAAACAAGAAAAAAGTCAAATAAATAACCTAACTCTACACCTAAAGCAACTAGAAAAGGAGGAAATGAAGAACCCCAGGGTTAGTAGAATGAAAGAAATCTTAAAAATTAGGGCAGAAATAAATGCAAAAGAAACAAAAAAGACCATAGCAAAAATCAACAAAGCCAAAAGCTGGTTCTTTGAAAGGATAAATAAAATTGACAAACCAATAGCCAGACTCATCAAGAAACAAAGGGAGAAAAATCAAATCAATAAAATTAGAAATGAAAATGGAGAGTTCGCAACAGACAACACAGAAATACAAAGGATCATAAGAGACTATTATCAGCAATTATATGCCAATAAAATGGACAACGTGGAAGAAATGGACAAATTCTTAGAAAAGTACAACTTTCCAAAACTGAACCAGGAAGAAATAGAAAATCTTAACAGACCCATCACAAGCACAGAAATTGAAACTGTAATCAGAAATGTTCCAGCAAACAAAAGCCCAGGTCCAGACGGCTTCACAGCTGAATTCTACCAAAAATTTAGAGAAGAGCTAACATCTATCCTACTCAAACTCTTCCAGAAAACTGCAGAGGAAGGTAAAGTTCCAAACTCATTCTATGAGGCCACCATCACCCTAATACCAAAACCTGACAAAGATGCCACAAAAAAAGAAAACTACAAGCCAATATCACTGATGAACATAGATGCAAAAATCCTTAACAAAATTCTAGCAACCAGAATCCAACGACACATTAAAAAGATCATACACCATGACCAAGTGGGCTTTATCCCAGGGATGCAAGGATTCTTCAATATCCGCAAATCAATCAATGTAATTCACCACATTAACAAATTGAAAAATAAAAGCCATATGATTATCTCAATAGATGCAGAGAAAGCCTTTGACAAAATTCAACATCCATTTATGACAAAAACCCTCCAGAAAGCAGGAATAGAAAGAACATACCTCAACATAATAAAAGCTATATATGACAAACCCACAGCAAACATTATCCTCAATGGTGAAAAATAAAGCATTTCCCCTAAAGTCAGGAACAAGACAAAGGTGCCCACTCTCATCACTACTATTCAACAGAGTTTTGGAAGTTTTGGTCATAGCAATCAGAGCAGAAAAAGAAAGGAAAGGAATCCATACTGGAAGAGAAGAAATAAAACTCTCACTGTTTGCAGATGATTCCAATCCCAAAGAAAGGCAATGCCAAAGAATGCTCAAACTACCACACAATTGCACTCATCTCACACACTAGTAAAGTAATGCTCAAAATTCTCCAAGCCAGGCTTCAGCATTACGTGAACCATGAACTTCCATATGTTCAAGCTAGTTTTAGAAAAGGCAGAGGAACCAGAGGTCAAATTGCTAACATCCGCTGGATCATGGAAAAGGCAAGAGAGTTCCAGAAAAACTACTTCTGCTTTATTGACTATGCCAAAACCTTTGACTGTGTGGATCACAATAAACTTTGGGAAATTGTTCAAGAGATGGGAATACCAGACCACCTGACGTGCCTCTTGAGAAACCTATATGCAGGTCAAGAAGCAACAGTTAGAACTAGACATGGAACAACAGACTGGTTCCAAATAGGAAAAAGAGTACATCAAAGCTGTATATTGTCACCCTGCTTGTTTAACTTATATGCAGAGTTCATGAGAAACACTGGGCTAGAAGAAGCAGAAGCTGGAATCAAGATTGCTGGGAGAAATATCAATAACCTCAGATAAGCAGATGACACCACCCTTATTGCAGAAAGTGAAGAGGAACTAAAAAGCCTTTTGATGAAAGTGAAAGAGGAGAGTGAAAAAGTTGGCTTAAAACTCAGCATTCAGAAAACAAAGATCATGGCATCTGGTCCCATCACTTCATGGGAAATAGATGGGGAAACAGCGGAAACAGTGTCAGACTATTTTTTGGGGCTCCAAAATCACTGAGGATGGTGACTGCAGCCATGAGATTAAAAGATGCTTACTCCTTGGAAGGAAAATTATGACCAAACTAGATAGCATATTGAAAAGCAGAGACATTACTTTGCCAGCAAAGGTCCATCTAGTCAAGGCTATGGTTTCTCGAGTGGTCATGTATAGATGTGAGAGTTGGACTGTGAAGAAAGCTGAGTGCTGAAGAATTGATGCTTTTGAACTGTGGTGTTGGAGAAGACTCTTGAGAGTCCCTTGGACTGCAAGGAGATCCAACCTTCAGAGTCCATTCTGAAGGAGATCAGCCCTGGCATTTCTTTGGAAGGAATGATGCTAAAGCTGAAACTCCAGTACTTTGGCTACCTCATGTGAAGAGTTGACTCATTGGAAAAGACTCTGATGCTGGGAGGGATTTGGGGCAGGAGGAGAAGGGGATGCATCACTGAATTGATAACATGAGTCTGAGTGAACTCCAGGAGTTGGTGATGGACAGGGAGGCCTGGCATGCTGCGATTCATGGGGTCGCAGAGTCAGACATGACTGAGTGACTTACTGAACGGAGGCAAGAATATACAATGGAGAAAAGAGAATCTCTTTAACAAGTGGTGCTGGGAAAACTGGTCAACCAGTTGTAAAAAAAGAAACTTGAACACTTTCTAACACCATACACAAAAATAAACTCCAAATGGATTAAAAATCTAAACGTAATACCAGAAACTATAAAACTCCTAGAGGAGAACATAGGCAAAACACTGTGACATAAACCACAGCAGGATCCTCTATGACCCACCTCCCGGAATATTGGAAATACAAGCAAAAAGAAACAAATGGGACCTAATTAAAATTAAAACCTTCTGCACAACAAAGGAAACTATAAGTAAGGTGAAAAGACAGCCTTCAGAATGGGAGAAAATAATAGCAAATGAAGCAATGGACAAAGAATTAATCTCAAAAATATACAAGCAACTCCTGCAGCTCAATTCCAGAAAAGTAAATGACCCAATCAAAAAATGGGCCAAAGAACTAAATAGACATTTCTCCAAAGAAGACATACAGATGGCTAACAAACACGTGAAAAGATGTTCAACATCACTCATTATCAGAGAAATGCAAATCAAAACTACAATGAGGTACTATTTCAAACCAGTCAGAATGACTGGATCCAAAAGTCTATAAGCAATAAATGCTGGAGAGGGTGTGGAGAAAATGGAACCCTCTTACACTGTTGGTGGGAAAGCAAACTAGTACAGCCACTATGGAGAACAGTGTGGAGATTCCTTAAAAAACTGGAAATAGAACTGCCTTATGACCCAGCAATCCCACTACTGTGCATGCACACTGAGGAAACAAGAATTGAAAGAGACACGTGTAACCCAATGTTTATCACAGCACTGTTTATAATAGCCAGGACATGGAAGCAACCTAGATGTCCATTAGCAGATGAATGGATAAGAAAGCTGTGGTACATATACACAATGGAGTATTACTCAGCCATTAAAAAGAATACATTTGAATCAGTTCTAATGAGGTGGATGAAACTGGTGCCAACTATACAGAGTGAAGTAAGCCAGAAAGAAAAAAAAAACAATACAGTATACTAATGCATATATATGGAATTTAGAAAGATGGTAACAATAATCCTGTATGCAAGACAGCAAAAGACACACAGATGTATAGAACAGTCTTTTGGACTCTGCAGGAGAGGACAAGGGTGGGATGATTTGGGAGAATGGCATTGAAAAATGTAAATTATCATGTGTGAAATGGATAGCCAGTCCAGGTTCGAGGCATGATACAGGGTGCTCTGGGCTGGTGTACTGGGATGACCCAGAGGGATGGGATGGGGAGGGAAGTGGGAGGTGGGTTCAGGATGGGGAACACATGGGTACACCCATGGCAGATTCATGTCAATGTATGCCAAAACCAATACAATATTGTAAAGTAAAAAAAAAAAAATGTACTGGAATTCTCAGGGACTTCTAAGATTGGAAAATGTGTATTATACAGATTAACCAAAGATTCAAGAAGATTTGAATGAGAGTTAGGAAATCACTGACAGCCTTCGGAGGGTTCTCAGGATAATTTGAGATTTACATTTTGAAATCTTAATTTAAGTCACAGCAAAATTTTAACAAAATAATGCTCACCTAAAGTTATCCTATCCTGAAAGTAACTCCTTATTAAACAACATAATTCCTTATACAATAGGATCATCTTTCCAATTTTTTTTGATGCCACAAGGTCATCCAAGTTCTCTATTAATTAGTTTATCATGGAAATACAGAAAGATAGACTTGAGAAGTTGCCAAATCAGGGAATATGTTTATTTCCTTGCACCCACCTTTTATTTGAGGGGTGGGGTGACTCTTGTCATGTCTTTAGCCCTTCTCTGATAGTAGAGTAGGAATGAATATTATTTTTCAGAGATTATTTTGGGGAAGGCCCAAATTCAAGAAGGAAGTCATTTGCCTAAAGTCCTCCAGCCAGTGAAGTCTCAGAATCGGAGACAGAAATAAAATAACAATTTCTTAACACACTTCAAGAAGTTCATCTCAAAGCTGTTTTCACAGGTTATGTTGGACACAACATATTGCACAACACTCTCGAATTTCCAAATATTTGTACTAACTGTGATCTGATCAGGCAACATTTAAGAAACTAATCATCTATATGAAGCCCTCGAAATTTTCTTGTTATACCATGGTCTGGTGTGAACTACTGATTTACTGAAAAGGAAGCAGTGAAGAAAGAGAAAATCAAAGCAGACTGCTGACTTGTCATGGAGTGTGTCTGGGATCAAAGATGTTTGTTTGAACTCAGTCAAGTTGGCAGCCCTGGGCCCTAGAACTGCTTCCTGCTCCAATTCCACAGCACACAAGATGTTCAGCATCCATCCACATGAGATCATGGAGGAGGGAGCTGTGTTGACCTTCCTGAGGTGGGTAAGAATCTCTGTTTCAGGGTGGAGGGCCCAAATTCAGAGCTGAGAGAGAATGTGTCTAGAACTCCAGGTGACTGACATACCCTCTGGACCTAGACAAGGAGAATAACTAATAATAAATAGTATCTACTGAACATTGAATATACCAGCAGCTTTTTAAAAATACTTTATGTGGATCAGTTTATTTAATCCTCTTAACAAATCCATGCCAAATAAGGAAACTGAGATGTGGAGAAGATAAGACACTTGCCCAAGTTCATGCAAGAAATAAGTAGCAAAGGCAGGCAGCAAGTTCAGGTGGTTGACTTTGAGGCTAAACTCTCCATCATTCTGTAATATTAACTCACTCCTCAATGCAGATCATAAGCTCCAGTTAAGGGACAGGATTCTTCCAAGACACCATGTTAGTGGGAAGAGAGTCATTGGTTAGATTAACTATTATGATTTATACCATATTTCATAATTATAAAATGTATTTCATAACTATTATGAAATAAAAATCACAAATGAAGGTATCATTTAATCAGGTATATTGAGTACTACAAAACCAATCTCTAGGAAAAACTGAAAAAAATTGTGTGCGTGTATGTGTGTGTGCACTCAGTTGTGTCTGACCCTTTTGTGACCCCGAGGACTGTAGCCTGCCAGGCTTTTCTGTCCATGGGATTCTCCAGGCAAAGAATACTGGAGTGGTTTGCTCTTTCCTACTCTAGGGGAATTTTCCCAGCTTGGACATTGAAGCCGTGTCCCTTGCATCTCCTGCACTGGCAGGCAGGTTCTTTACCACTGTGCCAACTGGGAGGCCCAATCAGAAGGTACTAAAACTGATATCAAAGAGGCAGAAATATCTTTTGGAAACCTACCATTGAGAAGCATGCCTGTAATCACCAGGAAATGGAGTGCCCACATGATTTCTGATGCTGTGGTTTCCCCCATGGGATTAACACCAGAGCTGTTGAAGAAGAACATCTGTTTTCTATTTCCTTGTTTTTTTCTGAAGTTCTAGGACAACTTCCAAGCCTTTTGGGTCTCACTGACACAGTTGTCGCATGACACAGAAGATACATTCTAGTGAGGGAAATAAAATCAGATGGGAAACCTCTGCATAACTCCACTGTGTATAATTTGTTTTGTCACCTTTTCTTTGGTTGCATTAGGGAAAGTGGAAGCAAATTCTCCAAGCTATTTTCTCTCAGGGAAACTAGAAGACGTTATATCTAAGAAATGTTCACTTAAGATAAGGATGTGAAACAGACCTGCAGAATAAAAGGCTCCATCTAAAACAATCCATCAATCATTACCTTCATGTACTGAAGACGAGTTCAACACAATACAAAGACCAGGTAAAGGTTCCAAGAAAATTGTTGTGTAAGCAGAGTCACTGATCCTCAAGGACTTTGCAGTTTGGTTAGAGACAGAAAGTTCTATATGACACTCTAGAAGACTGAGATAATAAAATGCAAAGTGGGAATTGTTATCTATGGTTGTTTAAAGAAAGGAGAGGTGACAGAGAGCTGGATAACTAAGGAAGGCACTGATAAGGAAGTAGAGATGAGGGTGTATGACTGTACTGTGTGTGTGTGTGTGTGTGTGTGTGTGTGTGTGTGTGTGTGTGGTGGGGGATGTGAGTACTAAACAGCATGAGGTTCAAGGCTCTGTTGTGGTGTGAGAGCCAAAGTAGGCACCTGTGTTCTCCAACTATAGGAATTTATTTTGCCATTGTGACTATATCATTCCACCTCTCTGCTCTTTTCTTTGTTGAATTGCCAGCTGACCTAAATACACTGCCAGTGGATGCTGTGTCCTCTTAAACACTGGGCAACTTTGGACAAGCTAATTTTTAACTAGCCCCTGAGTTATTAAAAAAGACTGAGGTCCAAAGAAAGCTAAGGCATGTTTGAAAGATGCCAGGAAAATAGATCTTTAAAATTCTCATCATAAGAAAAAAAATTTCAACTAGGTGTGATGATGGATGTTAATTAGACTTCTTGTGATCACTTTTTAACATATACAAATATCAAATCACTATGCTGCATATCTTAAACTAATATGCTATATTTCAATTACACCTCAATAAAATTTAAAAGTAGATACCTTTAATATTTGCTGATTATAAAAATGACAGAAGATGTCTTTTAAATGAATTAATTTTAAAGTAAGTCCCCTACATATGGACTGTCAAGTTGCAAACTTTCAAAAATGTGAGCATGTCCAATCACATAAGCTAGTTCATCTGTCATGCCATTGTCATGTGCTTACATCCTCTACAAGCGTACTTTTCTGTGTACTTTACAGTATTCTATAGAGCACAGTAGTGAAATATTTCTATTTCAAGCCCAGGATGTCTGGAAGCAAGTGTAAATGCAATAGTGAAGTAGCTGGTACTACTATAACTTTCAAGGTCCTGTACTGTAAAATTAAAAATGTTTTCTTTATTTTTTGTGTTTTTCATGCATTATTTGTGTGAAAAGTATTATAAAGCTTATTACAGTACTATACAAACAATTTTGTTAGTTGGGTACCTAGGCTAACATTGTTGGGCTTTTGAACAAATTGAACTTACAAATATGCCCTTGGAACAGAACTCATTCGTATTTAGGGGACTTACTGTACACTATCTGGCTTTTTCAGAAGTATTTGTGATACATCTATATGTAGTGAACAGAAAATGTTTGGTGGGCATAAGAATTCAGTGACCTCCCAGGAGAGATGATGGTGGTCCTGTATGAGATAAGAACCAGTACTGTAACAGACAGAGAAACAATGATGCTCAGGAAAATTTCAAGAAATCAGTCTTAGTCTGTGTACTGGAAGGAATGAAGGAGGAATCTAAGGGAATGGCCCAGTAGGAGAAAGTTGTGTCAACATCGTGGGGTTCTCAAGATTTACACAGTGGGCCTCTAGAAAAAGCCACAAATTTGTCAGCTTTATTCTGGCTACTTTTTAGAGACTTTGAGGAACTTTCTTTTAAGACAACACTAAAGTTTCTTAACAACTAATTTATGACAGATATTTTCTTTAAAAATCCACATAGTGCCTTGTTCTTTTCCTCCTCTGGCTCCCCATCTGGTTTTAGAATGCTCATGGCTCTCTTTTTTCTATAGGAAGGGGTGTGTGTGTGTGTGTGTGTGTGTGTGTGCACACGCACGTGTGATTTCAGCCTGGTGAGCACAACAACTTCTGGAAAACTTACTAAATTCTAAATTTACAGGGAAGGAATTGTTTTCTAGTGATCAGAACAAGGTTTCTTGAACATGGCAAAATTGTGCAACCTGCTCAATTGGTGGTGGTTTAGTTGCTAAGTCATGTCTGACTCTTGTGACTGCATGGACTGTAGCCTGCCAGGCTCCTCTGTCCATAGGATTCTCCAGGCAAGAATACTGGTGTGGGTTGCCATTTGCTTCTCCAGGGGATCTTCCTGACCCAGGAATTGAACCCAGGTCTCCTGTATTGTAGACAGATTCTTTACCAACTGAGCTAAAAGGGAAGCCCAACTATAGGTCATGAAGCCAGTAATGTGGTCTTCTGCACACTTTCTTAGAATCTGGGCCCTTCACTCCATCATAAGAAACACATACTTTCTCTGGGTAGCATCAACATCTTCTACTTTCCTAATAAATACCTGAAACTCTGTATCCTAACCCCCAGTCTCCTCTCTGGCAAAATTGCCCTGTGTGATCATAATACCTTGCTTATGGCTAGCTGCCACTTTGGAAATGATCTGATGATTTAACGGGGCCATCCAGTCTTTTTCAACTTAAAGGAAGCATTAGCTTAAATTTAAAGAGTTTAATGGCCCTGAGTTGGGTGGAGTGTGCATGAATACAAGTATTCATTCATGAGCTGGTTTGTCTTAGAAAAAATTTCAGGACAATGTCTAGAAACTCTTATGGAGTCTTTTCTCTTTTTCCAGTTGATAAATACTCCATCGGCATCAGCCAGGCTGTTGAACAGTGGGGTGAAAAGATGAAAGGGGCTCGTGTAGCACAATGTCTTATCCTTGGGGAGATCACAGTTCAGTCAGAGAAATATATATATAAACCCTGCTACTGACTTATATTAGGAATCAGAAGTAGGTGAGAAATTGTATTCTGATTGGTGAGGGAAGAAAAAGGGCCTGTGTGCTTTCGCTTGAAAGAATATCGAGAAAGAATTCTCTGCTTTACCTCCTTCACTGGGAAGCATTGGAAGAGAACTAAAATGAAAGCCCAGAGGGGTGAATGCTAGTTTTACTATCTTGAAGCAGAAAAGCAACTGGTGAAAGCTTCCCTAGAAAGCAGCCTCCTTTTGAGGCCTGAGGCCAGGATGGCAGATGCTGTGCACTTAACACACATGGGTGTTTGAGAGTCTGAGCCATTGTTCCTGGTCTGCACCATGTGGGGTTTGTCACACCTGCCTTGGTGTGAACAGCTCTTCCTGATGAAGGTTGTTGGCACTGGTGTGGGGCAGGGATGAGAGAGACAAATATGGGAAAATGGGAGTTCCCTCAGCACAGCCTTAAGGACTAGAGGAAAATGCAGTGCATAGTTCCCTCTGGCTGCAGCTCCCTAAACCATACCTTCGGTTTTTTCAGTTGCCTCTTTCAAAACAGGTCCTGAGATTACAAATGGACATAAGAAAGGATGGCTAGATTCCAAGGAAGGCCATTTAACCCTCTAAAACATTCTGCTCTTCTCATTTGGTCTCACCCCTCCCTGGTTCCCCTGTCCCAGTTCTCAATACCTACTCTGCACACTTTGGCCTTTATGTTTTTAGCTCCCACCATTTGGAACATTGGTGCAATGGCTTCCCTGGTGGCTCAGATGATAAAGAATTTGCCTGCAACACAGCAGACCCAGGTTCTATCCCTGAGTCAGGAAGATCCCCTGAAGAAGGGAATGCAACCCACTCCAGTATTCTCGCTTGAAGGATCCCATGGACAGAGGAGCCTGTCCCTGTGGTTGCAAAGAGTCCTACACGACTGAGAGACTAATGTTAAGTTGGTGCAAAAGTAATTGCAGTTTTGCATTGTTGGACTTTGCTGTTTGATATTAGAATACACTCTTAAACAAATGTGGTTACAATGAAATGTGGTTAAAATGATGTTTTACATCAACCATTTTAATGTGCATTTCTTGTGTTATGTTTTCTTGCTAATGACATTACTTGCTGTTTATTTTATATGTATTTTAGACTACGGAAATGTTGTTAGAAAAAAAAGCAAACGTGATTTTCTTATTTAAGTTCAAAATGATTGTAAAACAGCAGACAACTCACAATATCAACGATGATTTTGGACAGGAACAGCTAAAGAACATGCAGTGCAGTGGTAGTTCAAGAAGTTACAAAGGAGATGGCAGCCTTGAAGATGAGAAGTGCAGTGGCTGGCCAACAGAAGTTGACAACCAGTTGAGAGGATCACTGAAGCTGATATTGTTATAACTACATGAGAAGTTCCTGAAGCACTCACATTGACCATTCTGCGGTCATTTGGCATGTGAAGCAAATCGGAAATGTGAAAAAGCTCAATGCGTAGGTGCCTCATGAGCTGACCAAAAATTTTTAAAAATCATCATTTTGAAGGGTCATCTTTTCTTATTCTATGCAATAACAAACTATTTCTCAATTGGATTGTGACATGTGACTAAAAGTGGATTTTATATGACAACCAGTGATAACCAGTTCAGTGGTTGGACTGAGAAGAAGCTGTAAAACACTTTCCAAAGACAAATTTGCACCAAAGAAAGGTCATGGTCACTGTTGGCGGTCTACTACCAGTCTGATCCACTACAGCTTTCTGAATCCCAGTGAAAACCATTACATCTGAGAAGTATGCTCTGTAAATCAATAAGATCCACCAAAAACTGCAATGCGTGCAGCTAGCGCTGGTCTACAGAAAGAGCCCAATTCTTCTCCACAACACCTGACAGCACATTGCACAATCAATGCTTCAGAAAAGTTGAACGAATTGGGTTATGAAATTTTGCTTCATCTGCCATATTCAATTGACCTCTCACCAACTGACTACCACTTCTTGAAGCACCACAACAACCTTTTGCAGGGAAAAACACTTGCACAACCAGCAGAAGGAAGAAAATACTTTCATCAAAAAGTCTACAAACAATAAATGCTAGAGAGGGTGTGGAGAAAAGGGAGCCTTCTTACACTGCTGCTGGGAATGCAAACTGGTACAGCCACTGTGGAGAACAGTATGGAAATTCCTTTAAACAGTGGGAATACAAATGCTATGCAACCCAGCATACATCCTGAGGAAACCAGAATTGAAAGGGATACATGTACCTCTAATTTTTTAAATTTATTTTTTTATTGAAGGATAATTGCTTTATAGAATTTTGCTGTTTTCTGTCAAACCTCAACATGAATCAGCCATAGGTATACATATATCCCCTCCCTTTTGAACCTCCCTCCCATCTCCCTCCCAATCCCTACCCTCTAGGTTGATACAGAGCCCCTGTTTTAGTTTCCTGAGCCACACAGCAAATTTCTGTTGGCTATCATCTTCAGCAATACGTGAACCGTGAACTTCCTGATGTTCAAGCTGGTTGTAGAAAAGGCAGAGGAACCAGAGACCAAATTGCCAACATCTGCTGGATCATGGAAAAAGCAAGAGAGCTCCAGAAAAACATCTATTTTTGCTTTATTGACTATGCCAAAGCCTTTTACTGTGTAGATCACAATAAACTGTGGAAAATTCTGAAAGAGAAGGGAATACCAGACCACCTGACCTGCCTCTTAAGAAATCTGTATGCAGGTCAGGAAGCAACAGCTAGAACTGGACATGGAACAACAGACTGGTTCCAAATAGGAAAAGGAGTACGTCAAGGCTGTATATTGTCACCCTGCTTATTTAACTTATATGCAGAGTACATCATGAGAAATGCTGGACTGGAAGAAACACAAGCTGGAATCAAGATTTCTGGGAGAAATATCAGTAACCTCAGATAGGCAGATGACACCACCCTTGTGGCAGAAAGTGAAGAAGAACTAAAAAGCCTCTTGATGAAAGTGAAAGAGGAGAGTGAAAACGTTGGCTTAAAACTCAACATTCAGAAAATGAAGATCATGGCAGCCGGTCCCATTACTTCATGGGAAATAGATGGGGAAACAGTGGAAACAGTGTCAGACTTTATTTTGGGGGGCTCCAAAATCACTGCAGATGGTGACTGCAGCCATGAAATTAAAAGACGCTTATTCCTTGGAAGAAAAGTTATGACCAACCTAGATAGCATATTCAAAAGCAGAGACATTACTTTGCCGACTAAGGTCCGTCTAGTCAAGGCTATGGTTTTTCCTGTGGTCATGTATGGATGTGAGAGGTGGACTGTGAAGAAGGCTGAATGCCAAAGAATTGATGCATTTGAACTGTGGTGTTGGAGAAGACTCTTGAGAGTCCCTTGGACTGCAAGGAGATCCAACCAGTCCATTCTGAAGGAGATCAGCCCTGGGTGTTCTTTGGAAGGAATGATGCTAAAGCTGAAACTCCAGTACTTTGGCCACCTCATGGGAAGAGTTGACTCATTGGAAAAGACTCTGATGCTGGGAGGGATTGGGGGCAGGAGGAGAAGGGGACGACAGAGGATGAGATGGCTGGATGGCATCACGGACTCGATGGACGTGAGTCTGAATGGACTCTGGGGGTTGGTGATGGACAGGGAGGCCTGGCGTGCTGCGATTCATGGGGTCGTAAAGAGTAGGACACGACTGAGCGACTGAACTGTACTGAATATAAGTTTCCATGTTACTCTTTCCATACATCTCACCCTCTCCTCCCCTCTCCCCATGCCCATAAGTCTATTCTCTAGAATAAACAAATAGAATCTGTTTCTCCATTGCTGCCCTGTAAATAAATCCTTCAGTACCATTTTTCTAGATTCTATATATGTGTGTTAGAATATGATATTTGTCTTTCTCTTTCTGATTCACTTCACTCTGTATAATAGATTCTAGGTTCATCCACTTCGTTAGAACAGACTCAAATGCATTCCGTTTAAAGGCTAATAGTCCATTGTGCATATGTACCACAACTTCTTTATCCATTCATCTGTCGATGGACATCTAGGTTGCTTCCATGTTCTAGTCATTGTAAATAGTGCTGCAATGAACAATGAGGCACGTGTGTCTTTTTCAACCCTGGTTTCCTCAGGGTATATGCCTAGGAGTAGGATTGCTGTGTCATATGGCGGTTTTATTTCTAGTTTTTTAAGGAAATCTCCATACTGTCTTCCATAGTGGCTGTATCAATTTACATTCCCATCAAAAGTGCAAGAGAGTTCCCTTGTCTCCACACCCTCTCCAGCATTTATTGTTTGCAGACATTTTGATGATGGTCATTCTGACTGGGGTGAGGTGATATATCTTTGTAGTTTTGATTTGCATTTCTCTAGTAATGAGCAATGTTGAGCATCTTTTCATGTGTTTGTCAGCCATCTGTATGCCTTCTTTGGAGAAATATCCATTTAGATCTTTTCCCCACTCTTTGATTGGGTTGTTTGTTTTTCTGGTATTGAGCTATATGAGCTTCTTGTATATTTTGGAAATTAATCCTTTGTCAGTTGTTTCATTTGCTATTATTTTCTCCCATTGTGAGGGCTGTCTTTTCACCTTGCTTATAGTTTCCTTTGCTGTGCAAAAGCTTTTTAAGATTAACCAGGTCCCACTTGTTTACTTTTGTTTTTATTTCCATTACTCTAGGAGGTGGGTCATATAGGATCTTGCTTTGATTAATGTCATTGAGGGTTTTTCCTATGCTTTCCTGCAAGAATTTTTTTAGTTTCTGGTCTTGCACTTAGGTCTTTAATTCATTGTGAGTTTCTTAGTGTATGGTGTTAGGAAGTGTTCTAATTTCATTCTTTTACATGTGGCTGTCTAGTTTTCCCAGCACCATATATTGAAGAGGCTGTCTTTGTCCCATTGTATATTATTGCCCCCTTTGTCAAAATTAAGGTACCCATAGGTGCATGGGTTTATTTCTGGGCTTTCTATCTTGTTACATTGATCTATATTTCTGTTTTTGTGCCAGTACCATACTGTCTTGATGACTGTAGCTTCATAGTATAATCTGAAATCAGGAAGGTTGACTCCTCCAGCTCCATTCTTCTATCTCAAAACTGCTTTGGCTATTTGGGGTCTTCTGTGTTTCCATATGAACTGTGAAATTTTTTGTTCTAGTTCTGTGAAAAATGCCATTGGTAATTTGATAGGGATCACATTGAATCTGTAGATTGCATTTGGTAGTATAGTCATTTTCACAATATTGATTCTTCCTACCCAGGAACATGGACTATCTCTCCATCTGTTTATGTCATCTTTGATTTCTTTCATTGGCGTCTTATACTTTTCTGTGTACAGTTCTTTTGTCTCCTTAGGTAAGTTTATTCCTAGATATTTATTTCTTTTTGTTGCAGTGATGAATGGGATTGATTTCTTAATTGCTCTTTCTGACTTTTCATTGTTAGTTTATATAAATGCAAGTGACTTCTGCATATTGGTTTTGTATCCTGCAACTTTGCTAAATTCACTGATTAGCTCCAGTAACTTTCTGATATTCTCTTTAGAGTTTTCTATGTACAGTGTCATGGTATCTGCAAACAGTGAGAGCTTTACTTCTTTTCCCATCTGGATTCCTTTTTTTTCTTTTTCTTCTCTGATTGTTGTAACTAAAACTTCCAGAACTATGTTGAATAATAGTGGGGCAAGTGGATGTCTTTGTCTTGCTTCTAATCTTCGGGAGGATGCTTTCAGTTTTTCACCATTGAGAATAATGTTTGCTGTAGCCTTATCATATATGGCCTTTACAATGTTGAGGTAGGTTCCTTCTATGATCATTTTTTGAAGAGTTTAAATCATAAATGGGTGCTGAATTTTGTCAAAGGCTTTATCTGCATCTATTGAGATGATTATTTGGTTTTTATCTTTCAATTTGTTATGGCGTATCATACTGATTAATAAGCATACATTGAAGAATACTTGCATGCCTGGAATAAACCCAACTTGATCATGAGTGGTTTTTCTTCTTCTTCTTCTTCTTCTTTTTTTTGATGTGTTGCTGAATTCTCTTTGCTAAAATTTTGCTGAGGATTTTTGCATCATCAGTGATATTGGCCTATAGTTCTCTTTTTGTGTGTTGTATTTGTCTGATTTTGGTATCAGGGTGATGGTGGCCTCATAGAATGTGTTTGGAAGTGTTCTGTCCTCTGCAAATTTTTGAAAGAGTTTTAGAAGAATAGGCAATAGCTCTTCCCTAAATGTTTGATAGAATTCTCCTGTGAAGCCATCTGGTCCTGGGATTTTGATTTATGGGAGATTTTTGATCACAGCTTCAATTTCAGTACTTGTAATTGGATTGTTCATAATTTCTTCCTGGTTCAGTCTTGGAATACTGACCTTTCTAAGAACCTGTGCATTTCTTCCAGGTTGTCAATTTTATTGCCATATAGTTGTTCATAATAGTCTCTTATACTCCTTTGTATTTCTGCATTTTCTGTTGTAACCTCTCCTTTTTCATTTGTAATTTTGTTGATTTGACTCTTCTCTCTTTTTTTCTTATTGTGTCTGGATAAAGGCTTGTCAATATTGTTTATCTTCTCAAAGAACCAGCTTTTAGTTTTATTAATCTTTACTATTGTTTCTTTCATTTCTTTTTCATTTATTTCTGCTTGGATCTTTATGATTTCTTTCCTTAAACTAATTTTGGGTTTTCTTTTTGTTCTTCTTTTTCCAGTTGTTTCAGGTGTAAAGTAAGATTGTCTATTCGACGTTTTTCTTGTTTCTTGAGGTAAGATTGTATTGCTATAAGCTTCCCTCTTAGAACTGCTTTTGCTGCATCCCATAGGTTTTGAGTTGTCATGTTTTCATTGTCATTTGTTTCTAGAATTTTTTTAAATTTTCCTTTTGATTTCTTCAGTAACCAGTTGGTTATTTAGAAATGTGTTGTTTAATCTCCATGTGTTTGTGTTTCCTACAGTTTTTTTCTTGTAATTGATATCTAGTCTCATAGCATTGTGGTCAGAGAAGATGCTTGATATGATTTCAATTTTCTTAAATGTACTGAGGTTTGACTTGTGACCTAAGATGTGGTCTATCCTGGAGAATGTTCCATGTACACTTGAGAAGAGGTGTATTCTTCTGCATTTGGATGGAATGTCCTGAAGATATCAATGAGATCCATCCCATCTAATGTATTATTTAGGACTTGTGTTTCCTTATTTCCTGTTTTGATGATCTGTCCATTGGTGTGAGTGGGAGTGTTAAAGTCTCTTACTATTATTGCGTTATTGTCAATTTCTCCTTTCATGTGTGTTAGTGTTTGTCTTATGTATTGAGGTGCTCCTATGTTGGGTGCATAGATATTTACAATTGTTATGTCTTCCTCTTGGATTGACCCCTTGATCATTATGTAGTGTCCTTCCTTATCTCTTGTATTCTTTATTTTAAGGTCTATTTTGTCTGATATGAGCATTGCTACTCCAGCTTTCTTTTGCTTCTCATTTGCATGGAATTTATTGTTCCATCATGTCACTTTCAATCTATATGTGTCTTGAGATCTGAAGTGAGTTTCTTATAGACAGCATATATATGAATCTTGTTTCTGTACCCATTCAGCCAGTCTGTGTCTTTTGGTTTGAGCATTTAAATCCATTTACATTGAAAGTAATTATTGATATATATGTTCCTATTGCCATTTTCTTAATTGTTTGGGGTTGATTTTGTAGATCTTTTTTCTTCTCTTGTATTTCTTGATTATATGAGTCCATTTAACATTTGTTGTAAAGCTGGTGTGGCAGTACTGAATTCTCTCAACTTGTGCTTGTCTGAAAAGCTTTTTATTTCTCCATCAATTTTGAATGAAATTCTTGCCAGATACAGTAATCTTGGTTGTAGATTTTTCCCTTTCAGTACTTTAAATATATCCTGCCATTCCCTTCTGGCCTGCAGCTTCTGCTTAATGATCAGCTGCTAAGCATATGGGGTTTCCCTTGTATGTTACTTGTTGCTTCTCCCTTGCTGCTTTTAATATTCTTTCTTTGTGTTTAGTATTTGTTAGTTTGATTACTATGTGTCTTGGTGTGTTCCTCCTTGCGTTTATCCTGTATAGGTCTCTTTGTGCCTATTGGAGTTAATTGGCTATTTCCCTTTCCATGTTGGGGAAAATTTCAACTATAATCTCTTCAAAAATTTTCTCATACCCTCTCTTTTTCTCTTCTTCTTCTGGGATCCCTATAATTCAAATGTTGGTTCATTTGATATCAATTGATTCCAGAGGTCTCTGAGACTATCTTCAGTACTTTTCTTTCTTTTTACTTTATTCTGCTCTTCAGAAGTTATTTCTACCCTTTTATCTTCCGGCTCACTGATTTGTTCTTCTGCTTCAGATAGTCTGCCTTTGATTCCTTCTAGAATATTGTTAATTTCAGTAATTGCGTTGTTTGTCTCTGCATGTTTATTCTTTAATTCTTCTGGGTCTTTGTTAATTAACTCTTGAATTTTCTCCATTTTGCTTTAAAGGTTTTTATCATCTTTACTATCATTATTCTGAATTTTTCTCAGGTAATTTTTCTATTTCCTCGTCATTTATTTGGACTTCTGTGTTTCTAGTTTGTTCCTTCATTTGTGTAGCATTTCTTGGCCTTTTGTTATATATATATATATATTAAAGTTATTATGCTTGAGGTCTCCTTTTCCTAGGTTTCAGTCTTGGATTCTTTCTTCCTTTTGGCTTATGCCCTCTAAGGTTAGTCCAGTGGTTTGTGTAACCTCCTTATAGGGTGAGTTTGTGCTGAGATTTTGCTTGTTTGTTTGTTTTTCCTCTGTTGGGCAATCCTAAGTGAGGTGGTAATCCTGTCTGCTGATGATTTGGTTTGTAATTTTCTTTTGCTTGTTGTTTAGATGAGGCATCCTGCACAGGGTGCTATTGGTGGTTGGGTCTTATATTCCAGTGGTTTCCTTTGTGTAAGCTCTCACTATTTGATACTCCCTAGGGTTAGTTCTCTGGTAGTCAAGGGTCTTTGAGTCAGTGCTCCCACTCCAAAGGCTCAGAGCATTATCTCTGGTCAGGAACAAAGATTCCACAAGTGGCTTGTTATGGCATGAAGTGAGATTAAAATAAATATGCAAAAATGAGAAACCAAAGATGAACCCCAGGCAAATTGCAGTTACAAAATCAGGCAAATAATAATTAAAATAATGGAATATACACATATATATATACACCCAAAGCAAAATCAAAACAGTTCAGCAAACATAAAGTACAATAGATTGACCCAGCGAACAAAGGAAACCAAAAATTATATCTACCAGTTAAGAACAAAACTAACTAAAGTACAAACTATAAAACAAAATTAAAGCAAGGTGCCAAATGGGGAATAAAGCAATGAAAACAAAACTAACAAATATGTTGAGAGGAAAGGACAGAAAGACAAGAAAGAAAGAATAGATATGCAAAGTTAAATAGGGGTAGAGGAAGATTTATATACATTAAAGATTAACTACAAGGGCAAAAGAGCAGTAGGAAAGGCAAATGAAGGAATAAATGTAGAAAAAACATAATAGGTTTAAAAAATTTTTAAGTTAAAATTATAAAAAAGAGAAAAGAAAAAAAAGGAAGAGGAAAGAAAGAAGGAAAAATAAAGGAAAACTCCACAGAACTGCAAAAGCCCAAAGCAGATGCAGAGGTTCATAACAACAAGAAAAAGTGTGACTGAATATACATATACACCCATAAGCAAAATCAAAACAGTCCAACAAAAATAAAGTACAATAGATTGACCTGGTGAACAAAGGAAACCAAAAATTATATCTACCAGAACAAAACTAACTAAAGCACAATTGGAAAACAAAACTAAAGCAAGGTGCCAATTGGGGAATAAAGCAATGAGAGTAAAACTAACAAATACATTAAGACTAAAGGAAAGAAAGAAAAGAAAGAAATAATAGATATGCAAAGTTAAATAGTGGTTGATAAAGAAGATTTATATATATTAAAGATTAATAGCAAGGGGAAAGGAACAGTAGGAAAAGCAAGCAAAGGAATAAATGTAGAAAAAATAATAATAGGTTTAAAAAATTAAAGTTAAAAAAGAGAAAAAAATAAACCCTCCCCAGAACTGCAAAAGCCCAACATAAAGGCAGAGGTTTATACCAACAATGAAAAATGTGACTGAGAAAAAAATGGAAAAAAACAAACAACAACCCTCAAAAGCTTAATTAGATTTCATACTGCTGCTGCTAAGTCACTTCAGTCGTGTGCAACTCTGTGCAACCCCATAGATGGCAGCCCACCAGGCTCCCCCATCCCTGAGATTCTCCAGGCAAGAACACTGGAGTGGGTTGCCATTTCCTTCTCCAGTGTATGAAACTGAAAAGTGAAAGTGAAGTTGCTCAGTCGTGTTCGACTCTTACCGATCCCATGGACTGCCACCTACCAGGCTCCTCCGCCCATGGGATTTTCCAGGCAAGAGTACTGGAGTGGGGTGCCATTGCCTTCTCCTAATTAGATTTAATAGTGCCAATAAAACCAACAACTACAACGGGGGGGGGGGGGGTGGAGTAAAGAAAAAAAAAATCCAAAAGAATCTACAAAACAAGTCAAAACATAACAATAATAAATGTTTTCTTGAGTCACTGCTGTCATAGTCCTTTCCCTTGCTGGGAGTCACAGTCCACTTCACTTCCCTAGGATGCCTTCTAACACTGTACTGATCTCTGGACCTGCTGTGGGGGCAGCTCAGATTCTAATCTGGTCCTACTCCTGTGTGTTCTTGCCTCCAATGTCCACAGCTATCAGAACTAGTCCATTTTCTTTTGAGGGAGTTCTCATTGATCTTTTAGATATTCCACAGACACAGAGTCTGCCCAGTTGATCATGTTAATCAAATTTAATATACAGCTTGTACATTAAGTGGGAGGGTTTGGGGTCTTCTTCCTTAGTCACACTGCCCCTGGATTTCAAGTGTGGTTTTATTTCCACTTCTACATGTGGGTCATCCACTGGGATTTGTTCCTGAGGCTGCCCTGGAGGACTTGGGTTTGTTCCTGTGAGGGCCAGATGTGGAGGTGGTACAGCTGCTTGGGTTGCACGGGTTCTGGCAGCACCAGGTATTCAGGGGAGTTGGTGGCTAGGGCGGCAGGAAATACAGTGCTCTAGAAGGGTATGGCAACCAGGACTGGCCAATATGCTCCAGTATTCTTGCCTGGAGAACCCTTCTCCCTGACAGAGATGCCTGGCAGGTGACAGTCTACAGGGTCACAAGGAGTCGGACACAGCTGAAGTGACCCTGTGTGCATAGGTGCAAGACCTTTTTTTGTCTGTGGCAGCTCTGCCCCAGTGAGAGTTGAGCATGAAGGTCATGCAGGTGCTTGGCTTGCAGGGACTCTGGCAGCACCAAGTGTGCAGGGACACAGACTGCCTCCGCCACAGGAGTTATGGCCCTATAGGAGTCTCTTTTTGAGCCTCTTGTAGCTGGTGATCAGAAGGCCTCTTTGGCCAGTCTTTCTTTGTAGCTCTGCCTATTCAGGTACTTAGAGGGCTTTCTTGCCTGGGGTCCTTCTCTGCTGTTTGGTGCATCAGGCACATAGAGGGGTCCGCGACTGCAGTCCTACTCTGTAGACTGGTGCATCAGTCACTTAAAGGAGCACACTGGGTGGGGTCCTGCTCTGTAGTTCAGTGTGTCAGGTGTTTGATGGGCCAGCCTCTCTATTGTTCAGCTGCCAGTGCTGGCATGTGGGGGGAGAGAGAGGCTATGGTGATGGCTCCACCCCCTACACGTGACTCAGCAGTATAGCCTTGCTTTCATGGCTGCCTGGCTTTGCTCCACAGGCATATCCCACCACAATCTCCTCCCTCACATCCTCACAATCTGACCCTCCAAAGTCAGCAGCAGCCCTCACCCAGGGATTGCTCCACAATCCCTAAACTCCAGTTTCCAGCCACTGCACCCTCTGGGGTATGTATGGCTGTGGCAAGGACCGTCAGATTCTCATTCCATTTAGGCTGCCACAGATCAGCTCTTTCACACTCAGACTTAAGTGTTTCTCCTCTGACTCAGACAATTGCCCCGATATGGGGATCGGACCCCTGCTTCAGTTCCCCCATCCACCGAGGGCAGGTCCAGTCCTACTAATACTCCTGTTTTGCCCCCTAGTTCCTTTGTCCTACCAAGTTTTTCACGGGTCTATATATTCTTTTCTGCTGGCCAGGTACTCCTGTCTGCTCTCAGCTGGTGTTCTGCATGCACTTCTGTGTCTGAAGGTGTACTGCTGATATATCCGTAGAGAGAGATGTACTCCATGTCCACCCACTCCTCTGCCATCTTTGTACCCCAGTGTTCATTGCAGCACTGGTTACCATAAGTAGGACATGGAACCAACCTAGCTGTCCATTGGCAGATAGTTAGATAAGGAAGTTGTGGTACACATACACAATGGAATGTTACTCAGTTATAAAAAGGAAGGCATTTGAGTAAGTTCTAATGAGGTGGATGAACCTTGAGCCTATTACAGAGTGAAGTAAATCAGAAACAAATACAGAAAAAACAAAAAACAGAAAAACAAAAAACAGAAAAAACAAATACAGTGTATAAACTCATATATGTGGAATTTAGAAGGACAGTACCAATGATCCTACATGCAGGCAGGATGACACAGATGTAAAGAACAGACTTTTGGACTCAGTGGGAGAAGGTGAGGGTGGGATGATTTGAGAGAATAGCATTGAAACATGTACATTTCCAAATGTAAAATAGATGACCAGTGCAAGTTTAATGCATGAAGCTAGGCACCAAAAGCCCATTTTCTGGGACAACCCAGAGGGATAGGCTAGGGAGGGGGTTAGGATTGAGGGGACATGTATATACCTGTGGCCAATTCATGTTGCTGTATGGCAAAAAACATCACAATATTGTAAAGTAATTATTCTTCAACTAAACTAAATAAATTCAAAAAAGAAAATGCTTTCTAAGACACAAAGCACAGATTTTAATGCTACAGGAATAAACAAACATTTCTCATTGGCAAAAAATGTGTTGATTATAACGATTCTATCTTGATTAATAAAAACATATTTGAACCTACGTATAATGATTTAACATTGATAGCCTGAAGCCGCAATTACTTTTTCACCAACCTAAACACATCTCTGCCTCCCTTCTCTAAATGTGCTGATCCTCCATGGCTCAACTGAATTCCTATTCCTTCCTATTCTTCCTCTTCTGGTCACATAATTATAGTTAACTTTGAATTCCCTTGCTTTGGGACTCCCATTTTGGAGGTTTGCATTGTCATTTAGATATCTTATGGCTTTTTAGTTGCTTTGCATGTGCTTACTTTGTCTTTCAGACTGCACAGAAAGGGTCTAATTACAGAACTCTTTTATGTACACAATAGGGGGCTTACCTGGTGGCTCAGATGGTAAAGAATCTACTGCAATGCTGGAGACCCAGGTTCCATCCCTGGGTTGGGAAGATTCTCTGGAGAAGGAAATGGCAACCCACTTCAGAATTCTTGCCTGGAGACTTCCATGGACAGAGGAGCCTGGTGGGGTACAGTCCCTGTGGACAGAAAGAATCAGAGGAGGCTGAGCGACTAACACTTATTTACACTTATTTACACAAAGTACATAGTGCTCAGCCCATCTTTGGGCCCTTGAGATAGAGGCTTGCTTGATTCACTCTGTGACAGCCTGCAGCATCAGACAACTAGAACGGATGGAGTAGTGAAGACTCAAGACTGAGGGAAAATGCAGAGATAACGAGGATGATGATGAGAGTGTAAATTCCTAGGCAGGTGGATAAGAAATCTGGGGCCCCCGAGGAGGAGAAAGGGATCTGGGGCTCTCAAGGAGGAGATAGGGATCTGGGGCTCTCAAGGAGGAGATAGGGATCTGGAATTCTCAAGGAGGACAAATGTTTTTTTCCTACATTCCTTAGTAAGGATTATGTAACAATAATGTATCCTGTTTGAGAACAAGTTTCTCCTTCCTGAAAACCTTCTGACAAATCCTGCTAGCTTAAAATGTATATATGGGAGTGGTTCTAGTAAGATCTAGTAAGTGGTTCTAGTGGATCTAGTAAGATCTTTACAACCTTGAGACATTCTTTTGATTTATTGTAATAACCAATTAAAAAGTATATAATTCTCTTGCTAAGACTAGGGATTGGGGCACTCTCCATCCCCCTTCTGATGTCTATGTTGGAAGCTTTCTTTGTCCTTTTTTATACTTTAGTAAAACTCTGCTACACAAAACCTCTTGAGTGATCAAGCCTGGTCTCTGGTCCTGAAGCTAAATCTTCTTCAGAGATCACAAATCCAACACCCTTCACCATAAGCTATCAATGATAATGGTGACTGGGCCTCCAGAGAGTGTCCTGGTAACTACAAGTTCATATCACAGCTTGCTTATGGGTTTCTTGTTGAAGTTTCTATTTCTTGAGATTGCTAAGGAAAAAAAAAGTCCATGCTCAGAGGAATGAGCATAAATGAGCTACAAAATTCTCAGCCAGACGGTCTGGATATCAAAACATGCTGTCATGTTTGGCCCTTGGCTGGCTCATTTCATCCTCGCCTATAGCTCAGTTGGTAAAGAATCTGCCTGCAATGCAGGTTCAGTTCCTGGGTCAGGAAGTTCTCCTGGAGAAGGGATAGGCTACGCACTCCAGTATTCTTGGGCTTCCCTGGTGGCTCAGCTGGTAAAGAATCTGCCTGCAATATGGGAGACCTGGACTTGATCCCTGGGTTGGGAAGATCCCCTGGAGAAGGGAAAGGCTACCCACTCTAGTATTCTGGGCTGGAGAATTGCATGGACTACGGCTGAGTGACTTTCACTGGGATCTTTAATATTTCACATGAAAGCACAAGGTCAGTCTGTTTCATTTACATATTGCATAGAAGTCGCTCAGTCATGTCTGACTCTTTGTGACCCCATGGACTGTAGCCTACCGAGCTCCTCTGTCCATGGGATTTTTCAGGCAATAGTACTGGAGTGGATTGCCATTTCCTTGGTAACCCTTGCAAAAGAGTGGTGCATGTTTTCCATTCTTTCCCAGTCTATAATACACTTGTGAATTTACTGAAATGCTCTGGGCCCACTCAAGACAGGAAATGAGTTTAGTGTTGGTACATCATAGAGCTATTTCTGAAAATGAGATGTTCTGTTGCTCTAAGGACCAGAAACATGCAGACAGCCACACAAGAAGGAGCTCACATCTGGAGAAGTAAGAGCTGTTGCCAGCATTTCTCTCTGATGTGATAAACCTGAGGATGTGGGCATGTGGCAAAATATTTTCCATTTAGCAAAAAATTAAACCATAAGCAACAGAAGGAAGGAAAAAATTCTATAAATCTCTCATTTCCTGATCACCCACAGGGAGTACAAAGGTAAAAATACTGCAAGCTACATTCTCTACAGCTTGACATCAAGGCTGAGAGCTTCTTGAGACTTTGTGGCTTAGTATGGGGGTTTCTATTACAGGCCCTGCAAGCAGTGTCATTCAGCTAGACCAGAGAAAATAATAGGAGTCCTAGGCAAAAAAATCCTAAGAAAAAAAATCTCTTTCCTTCTGATGACGATATTAATAATGATAATGATAAAAACAATAGAAACTAATTGAGCAACAGCTATGTGCTAGTAATCTGGACTTGGTGCCTTATACATTCTAGTTCACATTATCTTCATGAAAGGTCCCTAAGGTAGTCACTAGCATTATCTCCATCCAACAGATAAGTAAACAGTGACATAGGCTTCCCTGATAGCTCAGCGGTCAAGAATCTGCCAATGCAGGAGCCATGGGTTTGATCCCTGGGTCGAGGAGATCCTCTGGAGGAGGAAATGGCAACCCACTTCAGTATTCCTGCCTGGAGAATCCCATGGACAGAGAAGCTTGTCAGGCTAGAGTCCATGGGATCACAAAGAGTTGGACACGACTCAAGCAACTGAGCATGCAGACACTCAAACAGAGGTACAGAGTGGACAAAAGACTTGTCTAAGGTTCGAGCATAATAAGTCAAGGAGGTAAACTCCAGTTTCTAGTCTCTATTCAAATAACTGAAATATAAAGATAGTCCTATTAAAAAGATACAAACATTTATGTTTTTAGTCATCATGTCTAATTCTGTGGTTGTGTGATTACACACACAATATCTCTAAGAAGATAAAAAGACACAGCGCTAAGTCCTAATCTAGTTCCCAACTTGAGCATATTTAGATTGAGGCAAAGGTAGCAATGGAAGATCCCCTGGAGAAGGGATAGGCTACCCTCTCCAGTATTCTTGGGCTTCCCTGGTAGCTCAGATGGTAAAGAATCTGCCTGAAGGCATGAGACTGGGTTCGATCCCTGGGTTGGGAAGGTTCCCCTGGAGGAGGGCATGGCAAACCACTCCAGCATTCTTGTCTGGCGAATCCCATGGACAGAGGAGCCTGGTGAACTACAGTCCATAGGTTCACAAACAGTCAGACATGAGTGAGCGACTGATTGAGTACACAGGCAAAGATAGCTGATCATAACTCTAAACAATCCCTTTAACTTGTAAACTATTATTATTTGATCAGATTTAAAGCACTTAACCTGAATGAGAGACATAATGTACCTGAGGTGACAGTATAAACAGACACAAATATAGTAACTAGATGGTTCTGGAAGACGTGTCTTTTGGGTTTCTGAGATCATCTATGATGTATCCTTGTACACAAGGTATTGCCCATGTTAGAAGTATAGACCTGACAATAAAAGACTACATATTTTTCATAAGATCCTGTTTGTTATGTCCTCTATATAGTATAAAATGCAGCAAAATTCTACATATAAACAATCGTGTATCTGAGAATATGAGAAAGGTTAAATTGGATGGACATACTTCTGCTTAAAAAGTCTTATCTTCTCAGCTCCTATGCTCCCTTGAAACTGCTCAGACTCTAGTCACAGGTTGTTCAGTCACTCAGTCGTGTCCAGCTCTTTGTGACCCCATGAGCTGCAGCATACTTCCCTGTCCTTCATTATCTCCCAGAGTTTTCTCAAACTCATGTCCATTGAGTCGGTGATGTTATCCAACCATCTCATTCTGTGTTGCCCCCTTCTCTTCCTGTCCTCAATCTTTCCCAGCAAAAAGGAGTAGAAAGACATGCACTCATCTTCTCCTCTGAGAACACCAAAATCACAGCTGTTGAACAACCATCAACAGGAGGATGCTGGAACCCACCAAAAAACAAACAAACAAACAAACAAACAACCCCATGTCTAAGGGCAAAGGAGAAGCCACAACAAGATGGTAGGAGGGGTGCAATCACAAAAAAATAAAATCCTGTACTCACTGGGTGGGTGACCCACAAACTGGAGAACAATAACACCAAGAAATTCTCTCACTGCTGCAAAGTTTCTAGGCCCCACATAGACTTCCCAACCTGGGGATCCAGCAAAGGGATGGGAATCCCCAGGGAATCTGACTTTGAAGGACAGCAGGATTTGATTACAGAATGTCCACAGACTGGGGAAAACAGCGACTCTTGTAGGGCACAAACAAAACCCAGGGGAAAGGAGCAATAATCTCACAAGAGACTGAGCTAGATCTGCCTGTGAGTATTTGAGGGTCTTCTGCAGAGGTGTGGGTTGGCAGTGGCCTGCCAAGGGGAAAGGGACACTGGAAGCAGCAGTCTTGGGAAGCATGTATTGGCATGAGTCCTTTTGGAGGTGACCAGTAGCCCTACCATAGAGCTCATAGATTTCAGGACTGAGACAATCAGTTATCAGTTCAGTCACTCATTCATATCTGATTCTTTATAACCCCATGGACTGCAGCATGCCAGGCCTCCCTGTCCAACAACAACTCCCAGACTTTACTCAAACTCATGTCCATTGAGCTGATGATGCCATCCAATCATCTCATCCTCTGTCGTCCCCTTCTTCTCTCACCTTCAATCTTTCCCAGCATCAGGGTCTTTTCAAATGAGTTAGTTTTTTGCGTCAGGTGGCAAAAGTATCGGAGTTTCAGCTTCAGCATCAATCCTCCCAATGAATATTCAGGACCGATTTCCTTTAGGATGGACTGGTTTGATCTCCTTGCAGTCCAAAGGAATCTCAAGAGTCTTCTCCAACACCACAGTTCAAAAGCATCAGTTCTTTGGTGCTCAGCTTTCTTTACAGTCCAACTCTCACATCCATACATGACTACTGGAAAAACGATAGCCTTGACTATACACACCTTTGTTGCCAAAGTAATGTTTTTACTTTTTAATATGCTGTCTACATTGGTCATAACTTTTCTTCCAAGGAGCAAGCATCTTTTAATTTCATGGCTGCAGTCACCATCTGCAGTGATTTTAGAGCTCCCCCAAATAAAGTCTCTCACTGTTTCCCCATCTATTTGCCATGAAGTGATGGGACCAGTTGCCATGATCTTAGTTTTCTGAATGTAGAGTTTTAAGCCAACTTTTTCACTCTTCTCTTTCATTTTCATCAAGAGGCTCTTTAGTTCTTCTTTGCTTTCTGCCATAAGTGCGGTGTCATCTGCATATCTGAGGTTATTGATATTTCTCCTGGCAGTCTTGATTCTAGGTTGTGCTTCATCCAGCCTGGCATTTCCCTTGATGCACTCTGCATAAAAGTTAAATAAGCAGGGTGACAATATACAGCCTTGATGTACTCCTTTCCCAATTTGGAACCAGTATATTGTTCCATGTCCAGTTCTAACTGTTGCTTTTTGACTTACATACAGATTTCTCAGGAAGCAGGTCTGGTCGTCTGGTATTCCCATCACTTTAAGAATTTTCCACAGTTCATTTTGATCCATACAGTCAAAGGCTTTGGTGTAGTCAATAAAGTAGTAGTAGATGTTTTTCTGGAACTCTCTCATTTTTTCAATGATCCAACGGATGTTGGCAATTTGATCTTTGGTTCTCCTGCCTTTTCTAAATCCAGCTTGAACTACTAAAATTTCATGATTCATGTACTGTTGAAACCTGGCTTGGAAAATTTGGGTATTACTTTGCTAACATGTGAGATGAGTGCAATTGTGCAATAGTTTGAACATTCTTGGGCTTCCCTGGTGGCTCATTGCATCTGCCTGCAATGTGGGAGGGAGACCTAGGTTCAACCCCTGTGTTGGGAAGATCCCCTGGAGAAGGAAATGGCAACCCACTCTGGTATTCTTGCCTGGAAAATCCTATGGACAGAGAAGCCTGGTAGGCTATAGTCCTTGGGGTCTCAAAGAGCAGGACACGACTGAGCAACTTCAATTTTGAGCATTCCTTGGCATTGCCTTTCTTTGGAACTGGGATGAAAACTGACCTTTTCCAGTCCTGTGGACACTGCTGAGTTTTCCAAATTTGCTGTCATATTGACTGCAGCACTTTCACAGCATCATCTTTTAGGATTGGAAATAGCTCAACTGGAACTCGATCACTTCAACTAGCTTTGTTCAAAGTGATGCTTCCTAAGCCCCACTTGACAGCATTCCAGGATGTCTGGCTCTAGGTGAGTGATCACATCATCGTGATTATCTGGGTCGTGAAGATCTTTTTTGTATAGTTCTTCTGTGTATTCTTACCACCTCTTAATACCTTCTGTTAGGTCTATACCATTTCTGTCCTTTATTGAGCCCATCTTTGCATGAAATGTTCCCTTGGTATCTCTAAATTTCCTGAAGAGATCTCTATTCTTTCCCATTCTATTGTTTTCCTCCATTTCTTTGCATTGATCACTGAGGAAGGCTTTCTTATCTCTCCTTGTTATTCTTTGGAACTCTGTATCCAAACAGATATATCTTTCCATTTCTCCTTTGCCTTTAGATTCTCTTCTTTTCTCAGCTATTTGTAAGGCTCTTCAGCCAACCATTTGTCTTTTTGCATTTCTCTTTCTTGGGGATGGTCTTGATCACTGCCTCCTGTACAATGTCATGAACCTCCATCCATAGTTCTTCAAGAACTCTGTCAGATCTAATCCCTTGAATCTATTTGTTCCTTCCACTGGATAACCATAAAGTATTTGATTTTGGTCATACCTGAATGATCGAGTGGTTTTCCCTACTTCCATCAAATTAAGTCTGAATTTGGCTATAAGGAGTTCATGATCTGAGCCACAGTCAGCTCCTGGTCTTGTTTTTGTTGACTGTATAGAGCTTCTCCATTTTTGGCTGCAAAGAATATAATCAAGCTGATTTCAGTATTGACCATCTGGTGATGTCCATGTGTAGATTATCTCTTATGTTGTTAGAAGAGAGTGTTTGCTATGACCAGTGTGTTCTCTTGGCAGAACTCTATTAGCCTTTGGCCTGCTTCACTCTGTACTCCAAGGCTAAATTTGCCTGTTACTCCAGGTGTTTCTTGAGTTCCCACTTTTGCATTCCAGTCCCCTATAATGAAAAGGACATCTTTTTTGAGTGTTAGTTCTAAAAGGTCATATAGATCTTCATAGAACTGTTCAACTTCAGCTGCTTCAGCATTACTGGTTGGGTCATAGACTTGGATTACTGTGATATTGAATGGTTTGCCTTGGAAATGAACAGAGATCATTCTGCCATTTTTGAGAATGCATCCAAGTACTGTATTTTGGACTCTTTTGTTGGCTATGATGGCTACTCCATTTCTTCTAAGGGATTCCTTCCCACAGTGGTAGATATAATGGTCATCTGAGTTAAACTCACCAATTCCAGTCCATTTTAGTTCCTGATTCCTAAAATGTCAATATTGACTCTTGCCATCTCCTGTTTAACCACTTTCAATTTGCCTTGATTCATGGACCTAAAATTCCAGGTTCCTATGCACTATTGCTCTTTACAACATTGGACTTTACTTCCATGACCAGTCACATCCACAACTGAATGTTGTTTCTGCTTTGGCTCCATCTCTTCATTCTTTCTGGAGTTATTTCTCCACTGATATCCAGTAGCATATTGGGAACCTGCCAACCTGGGGAGTTCATCTTTAAGTGTCCTATCTTTTTGCCTTTTCATACTGTTCATGGGGTTCTCAAGGCAAGAATACTGAAGTGGTTTGCCATTCCCTTCTCCAGTGGACCACATTTTGTCAGAACTCTTCACCATGATCCATCCATCTTGGGTGGCCCTACACGGCATGGCTCATAGTTTCATTGAGTGAAGGCTGTGTTCCATGTGATCAGATTGGTTAGTTTTCTGTGATTGTGGTTTTCAGTCTGTCTGCCCTCTGATGGAGAAGGATAAGAGGCTTATGGAAGCTTCCTGATGGGAGAGACTGACTGAGGGGGAAACTGGGTCTTGTTCTGATGGATGGAGCCAAGCTCAGTAAATCTTTAATTCAATTTTCTATTGAAGAGTGGGGCTCTATTCCCTCCCTGTTATTTGACCTGAGGCCAAACTATGGTGGAAGTAATGATGATAATGGCAATCTCCCAGTGCCCTCAACCCTGCAGCAGGCCACCGCCCACCCATGCTTCTGCTGGAGACACCTGGACACTCACAGGCATGTCTGGGTCAGTCTCTTGTGGGGTCACTGCACAAGAGACCTTTCTTCTGGGTCCTGGTACACACAAGGTTCTGTTTGTGCCAGTCTTGTGTTCAGTTCTGATGGCTCTATGGTGGGGTTAATGGTGACCTCCTCCAAGAGGGCTTATGCCATACCAAGGTCCATTGCTCCCAGAGCCCCTGCCCTTGCAGCAGTCCACTGCTGACCCATACCTCTTCAGGAGACATTCAAACACAGTTCTGTCTCAGTCTCTGGGGTCTCTGGGTCCTGATGCACAGAAGGTATGTTTGAGCCCTCTGAGCATCTCTGGCGAATATGGAGTTTTGTTACAAATTCGATTTTGCCCCACCTACCATCTTGCTGGGCCTTCTCTTCCCTTGGACTGAGTCACCTTAGACCAAACAATTAAGTCTGCAGAAAATTGGATTAAAGATTTACTGAGCATGGTCCTGTCCACCAGAGTAAGATCCAGTTTTCCCCACAGCCAGTCCCTCCTATCAGGAAGCTTACACAAGCCTCTTATCTACATCCATCAGAGGGCAGAGAGAAGAAGCAAGAACTATATCCCACAGTCTCCAGAAGGAAAACCACAGTCATAGAAAGCTAACCAAAATGATCACAGCCTTGTGTAACTCAGTGAAGTTAGGAGCCATGCCATGCAGGGCCACCCAAGATAGATGGGTCATGGTGGAGAGTTCTGACAAAACATGGTCTGCTGGAGAAGGGAATGGAAAACCACTTCAGTCTGTATTCTTGCCAGTCACAGGAGACATCAAAATAGCCAAAAAAAGGTATATTTTATAATCTTTATCTTACTGACCTAACCTGAGGTACTTTATGCTATTGACAATAGCTTGGTTTCTGGTACACCACTCTTTCATAACTCCTCCTCCATCTCTCCAACATCTCCTTTCCAGTTCCCATTACAAGTCTACCTCTTACATGCTTTCATTCTACAAAGTTTTGTCCTTGATTTTCTCTTCTCGCTTCATACCATTTCCCTGAGTGATCTCTTCCACCTCAAAAGCTTCTGGCATTCTCTGTATCGTGGTGACATTCAAATCTGGATCTCCTGGTCAGACTTTAGTCAGAAGTAGTAGAACTATCTGACTGACTGACTGCCACCGGACATCTCCACATCAGTGTGCCATAAAATCTTTAACTTAAAATTTCCCTGAATGAACTTACTTCTTCCCATCCCCCATATTTAACTCTTCTTGGATTCCCTCTTTTGGTTAACCAAAAAACCACTCAACCTAAAACACCAAGCAAGAATGCTAATCATTATCCCTGAATACCTCCTCCTCCCCATCACAGCTCTTACTCAGTTGACTACATTCTCAATCTTCCTCAAAATGGATTCTTTCCACTCAAGACCACTAGTATTGCCTTAGTTCATGTCTTTCTGGTGTCTTATCTAGATTTTCATACTAGTTTTATAACTAGGTTCCCTGACCAGCCCTTACTCATTCTCTACATAGTCACCAGCGTACACTTTCTAAACACACATTTAGTCACTGCTCCAGACTTCTCAAGGACCCTCTTCATTACCTGTGTAATAAAGTTCAATGTGCTGCACATGGTTTCATATTAGGACTGTCTTCATCATAAGTGATGGACACTCAATTTAAAGTTGTTCAGGTAGAACCCAGGTAATGAGAGTGTACAGGAATTGATCCAAAAGCTTCAGGCACACTACTCAAGTGATATCACTTGGGCTTCATTTTTCCATTTCTTTTGATCTCTCTCACTGCATCCCTGGATTCTGCCTTCTTTAGTGTGTTTGCTCCCTACAACTTGCAAGCAGCAGGAGACAGTAGCTGCTATCTACACAGTTCGAGATTCCAAAGGAAGAAGACTATCCCAATTGCCATACAACAAATCTTAGAGAAAACTCTTATTGGCCTGCTTGGTCATGTGCTTTGAATTAATCACTGTAACCAAGGAAGACAGAACCCTAAACTGGGTAGTTTTGAGTCATTGACTGTCTCTAAGAGGATTCCATGAAAGATAGCCCAATCAAGATCATAAAGAGTAGGGAAAGTGTGGTTCCCCAAAGAAAATAAAATCATGGTGCTATCATCACTTGAAGGGGAAAAAGATACTGATCAGAAAAGAATGACATAAGTCATGACAAACTGTCTTGCCACGATCTTGATCACTGTCAGTCTCTCCCATCACTGCTCTTTCTTTCCATCACTGGACTAGTGAGAGTCTCTTGAGTGTGCCCTCACTTCAGACCTTCCTGCTTTTGCAAGTACTGTTTTTCTCTGCCTGGAATGTCTGGCAGGCTAAGTTTTATTCCTCTTTACAGCTCCAGCTGAAATACCTTCTTTTCTGAGAGCCCTTTGCTGACTTCCAGCTCACAAGGGAAATGCTTCCTCTTTTGTACTACTATTACACATAGTACTTACCAACATTATTATGCTCTTTTTTACCCTATGCTGTAATTCTTCTGCTTTTTTTTGGTGGCGGGGGTGGGGGGCTGCCTAGTCCAACAACCTCGGAGACTACTGCTAGATCCTTAAAACATATCACAGATGCAGAGTAGGTGCTCAGTAAATTGTTGCATCAAGTGTTACACGAATAAATATATGAAGGGCTGCGTTTTCCAGTGGTAGAAATAACATATAAAGCTTATTATTTTTGCTAGATGTCAGGAATGTTGACTCATCTTTCTGCTCCTTCCACCTACCTCTTGATGCATGTGCATGTTACACATACATGTATGCAAAAATTCTTCCAAAAAGATAAAGAGTGCTACCTCCTTACGATACACAGGGCTTATCCTTACTGTTCCTGTATGCCCTTTCTACAGCCAAAAAAATAGCACTCTGATCTCTGAAATTCTTTTTTCTTTCTGGATAAGTGGAGAAGTGTGAAACAAGTAGCAGGCTAAAAGGTACCTGAAAGGGAGAAGGGGAGGCCAGATGGAGATGAAAGGATGAAGGAGAATGATAGAATCCCAAATGACAAACTTTCTGGACACTTCACTTTTGTTCATCGTCAGCCAAGTTTGTTTTGATGATGAGAAAATGGTATGTGAAACTATTTGTGCCCATATCACATGACTTTGCAAGTTTAGTTTTGCTTAATACAGCTAAATTCCTCTCAAAGAAGTGTTGTTCTCAGAAAATGCATTATTGGTATAAGACTTGAATTTGCCCTATGGAATTTGTGTCATCTTAGATCATCACTCACCATTCAACACCTATTTAATCTCTGGAAAAATGGAAATCATTAATCCTGCTTTGGCTTTCAACCTCTAAGGGCTATGTGAAGTTCTCAAATGAGACTTGTGAGAAAGTATTTTGTAACATGTTAAATCAATATGTGTAAGAGTGAGTCATTAACATTCAGTTCAGTTCAGTTGCTCAGTCATGTCCGACTCTTTGCAACCCCATGAACCGCAGCACGCCAGGCCTCCCTTCCATCACCAACTCCCAGAGTTCACTCAAACTCATATCTATCGAGTCAGTGATGCCATCCAGCCATCTCATCCTCTGTTATCCTCTTCTCCTGCCCCCAATCCCTCCCAGCATCAGAGTCTTTTCCAATGAGTCAGCTCTTCACATGAGGTGGCCAAAATATTGGAGTTTCAGCTTTAGCATAAGTCCTTCCAAAGAACACCCAGGACTGATATCCTTTAGGATGGACTGGTTGGATCTCCTTGCAGTCCAAGGGACTCTCAAGAGTCTTCTCCAACACCACAGTTCAAAAGCATCAATTCTTCAGGGTTCAGCTTTCTTCACAGTCCAACTCTCACATCCATACATGACCATTGGAAAAACCATAGCCTTGACTAGATGGACCTTTGTTGGCATAGTATTGTCTCAGCTTTTCAATATGCTATCTAGGTTGGTCATAATTTTCCTTCCAAGGAGTAAGCATCTTTTAATTTCATGGCTGCAGCCACAATCTGCAATGATTTTGGAGCCCCCCCAAAATAAAGTTTGACACTGTTTCCACTGTGTCCCTTTATTTCCCATGAAGTGATGGGAACAGATGCCATGATCTTCGTTTTCTGAATGCTGAGCTTTAAGCCAACGTTTTCACTCTCCTCTTTCACTTTCATCAAGAGGCTCTTTAGTTCCTCTGCACTTCTGCCATAAGGGTGGTGTCATCTGCACATCTGAGGTTATTGATATTTCTCCCGGAAATCTTGGTTCCAGCTTGTGCTTCTTCCAGCCCAGCGTTTCTCATGATGTACTCTGCATATAAGTTAAATAAGCAGGGTGACAATATACAGCCTTGATGTACTCCTTTTCCTATTTGGAACCAGTCTGTTGTTCCATGTCCAGTTCTAACTGTTGCTTCCTGACCTGCATATACGTTTCTCAAGAGGCAGGTCAGGTGGTCTGGTATTCCCATCTCTCTCAGAATTTTCCACAGTTTATTGTGATCCACACAGTCAAATGCTTTGGCATAGTCAATAAAGCAGAAATAGATGTTTTTCTGGAACTCTCTTCCTTTCCCCATGACCCAGCAGATGTTGGCAATTTGATCTCTGGTTCCTCTGCCTTTTCTAAAACCAGCTTGAACATCTGGAAGTTCATGGTTCACGTATTGCTGAAGCCTGACTTGGAAAATTTTGAGCATTACTTTACTAGCATGTGAGATGAGTGCCATTGTGCAGTAGTTTGAGCCTTCTTTGGCATTGCCTTTCTTTGGGATTGGAATGAAAACTGACGTTTTCCAGTCCTGTGGCCACTGCTGAGTTTTCCAGATTTGCTGGCATATTGAGTGCAGCACTTTCACAGGATCATCTTTCAGGATTTGAAAGAGCTCAATTGGAATTCCATCACCTCCACTAGCTTTGTTCGTAGTGATGCTTTCTAAGGCCCATTTGACTTCACATTCCAGGATGTCTGGCTCTAGGTGAGTGATCACACCATTGTGATTATCTGGGTCGTGAAGATCTTTTTTGTACAGTTCTTCTGTGTATTCTTGCCACCTCTTCTTAATATCTTCTGCTTCTGTTAGGTCCCTACCATTTCTGTCCTTTTTTCAGCCCATCTTTGCATGAAATTTTCCCTTGAGAATAGTTAAAATTCCTCCATAGGAGGGTGTTAAAGTAAAAGCAAACCACCTTATTCTGAAGTTTAACTTTTTTAAACATATTTTCTGCAATTGGATTTTATCATATTTTAAATATAATTGTGTTGTTGAAAGAGTGTGTTTGCTATGACAAGTGCATTCTCTTGGCAAAAGCCTTTGCCCTGTCATTCCATATTCCAAGGCCAAATTTGCCTGTTACTCCAGGTGTTTCTTGACTTCCTGCTTTTGCATTCCAGTCCCCTATAATGAAAAGGACATCTTTTTTTCATGTTAGTTCTAAAAGGTCTTGTAGGTTTTCATAGAACCATTTTACTTCAGCTTTTTCAGCATTACTGGTTGGGGCACAGACTTGGATTACTGTGATACTGAATGGTTTGCCTTGGAAATGAACAGAGATCATTCTGTCATTTTTGAAATTTCCCAAAGACTGCATTTCAGACTCTTTTGTTGACCATGATTGCTACTCCATTTGCACTCAATATGCAAGCAAATTTGGAAAGTTCAGCAGTGGCCACAGGACTGGAAAAGGTCAGTTTTCATTCCAATCCCAAAGAAAGGCAATGCCAAAGAATGCTCAAACTACCACACAATCGCACTCATCTCACATGCTAGTAAAGTAATGCTCAAAATTCTCCAAGTCAGGCTTCAGCAATACATGAACCGTGCACTTCCAGATGTTCAAGCTGGTTTTAGAAAAGGCACAGGAACCAGAGATCAAATTGCCAACATCCGCTGGATCATGGAAAAAACAAGAGAGTTCCAGAAAAACATCTATTTCTGCTTTATTGACTATGCCAAAGCATTTGACTGTGTGGATCACAATAAACTATGGAAAATTCTGAGAGAGATGGGAATACCAGACCACCTGACCTGCCTCTTGAGAAACGTATATGCAGGTCAGGAAGCAACAGTTAGAACTGGACATGGAACAACAGACTGGTTCCAAATAGGAAAAGGAGTACATCAAGGCTGTATATTGTCACCCTGCTTATTTAACTTATATGCAGAGTACATCATGAGAAACGCTGGGCTGGAAGAAGCACAAGCTGGAACCAAGATTTCCGGGAGAAATATCAATAACCTCAGATGTGCAGATGACACCACCCTTATGGCAGAAGTGCAGAGGAACTAAAGAGCCTCTTGATGAAAGTGAAAGAGGAGAGTGAAAACGTTGGCTTAAAGCTCAACATTCAGAAAACGAAGATCATGGCATCAGGTCCCATCACTTCATGGGAAATAGATGGGGACACAGTGGAAACAGTGTCAGACTTTATTCTGGGGTGCTCCAAAATCACTGCAGATTGTGGCTGCAGCCATGAAATTAAAAGATGCTTACTCCTTGGAAGGAAAATTATGACCAACCTAGATAGCATATTGAAAAGCAGAGACATTACTTTGCCAACAAAGGTCCGTCTAGTCAAGGCTATGGTTTTTCCAATGGTCATGTATGGATGTGAGAGTTGGACTGTGAAGAAAGCTGAACCCTGAAGAATTGATGCTTTTGAACTGTGGTGTTGGAGATGACTCTTGAGAGTCCATTGGACTACAAGGAGATCCAACCAGTCCATTCTAAATGAGATCAGCCCTGGGTGTTCTTGGAAGGACTGATGCTAAAACTGAAACTCCAATACTTTGGCCACCTCGTGTGAAGAGTTGACTCATTGGAAAAGACTCTGATGCTGGGAGGGATTTGGGGCAGGAGGAAAAGGGGACGACAGAGGATGAGATGGCTGGATGGCATCACCGATTCGATGGACATGAGTTTGAGTGAACTCTGGGAGTTGGTGATGGACAGGGAGGCCTGGCGTGCTGCGATTCATGGGGTTGCAAAGAGTCAGACACGACCGTGTGACTGAACTGAACTGAATATGAATGTGAATACATTTAGGGGGATTTTTCTTAATTTGGCAGACAACATATAAGTCTGTCTTACCTCAAAGAAAAAAAGAAAGGAATGGAGGAGAAATAAAGAAAAAATCTACAGCCAAATATGTTAAGGTGGATATGCTTGTTAGAAGAGCTCAAGAGTTCTGATGATCTAAGATCACAGATAGCTGCAGCGTGACCTTGTCAAGAGAGGACTCAAGCAGGCTTGTTCAAATTCCAGTGTTTTCTGAAGCACTATGCAATTGTGGGAACATATTTCTTTGCCTTCTCTTTGGAGGTGCTGAGGAAATTTCCAGTTGAAAAAGAAAATTATATGTATAAAATAGATAACTAATGAGAATTTACTATATAGCACAGGGGACTCTACTCAATGCTCTGTGGTGATCTAAATGGGAAACAGATCCAAAAAAGAGCGATATATGTATACACAGTACTGAAATATCAATAACCTCAGATATGCAGATAACACCACCCTTATGGCAGAAAGCAAAGAAGAACTAAAGAGCCTCTTGATGAAAGTGAAAGAGGAGAGTGAAAAAGTTGGCTTAAAACTCAACTTTTAGAAAACTAAGATCATGGCAACTGGTCCCATCGTTTCATGGAAAATAGATGGGGAAACAATGAAAACAGTGTCAGACTTTAGTTTCCTGGGCTCCAAAATCACTGCAGATGGTGACTGCAGCCATGAAATTAAAAGATGCTTAATCTTAGGAAGAAAAACTATGACCAACCTAGACAGCATATTAAAAAGCAGAGACATTACTTTGCCAACAAAGGTCCATCTAGTCAAGGCTATGGTTTTTCCTGTGGTCATGTATGGATGTGAGAGTTGGACTGTGAAGAAAGCTGAGCACTGAAGAATTGATGTTTTTGAAATGTGGTGTTGGAGAAGAGTCTTGAGAGTCCCTTGGACTGCAAGGAGATCCCACCAGTCCATCCTAAAGGATATCAGTCCTGGGTGTTCATTGGAAGGACTGATGTTGAAGCTGGAACTCCAATACTTTGGCCACCTGATGCAACGAACTGTCTCATTGGAAAAGACTCTGATGCTGTGAAAGATTGAAAGCAGGAGGAGAAGGGGATGACAGATGATGAGATGGTTGGATGGTGTCATTGACTCAATGGACATGAGTTTGAATAAGCTCTGGGAGTTGGTGATGGACAGGGAAGCCTGGCGTGCTGCACAGTCCATGGGGTCACAAAGAGTCGGACAGAACTGAGTGACAGAACAAGAACTGATTCACTTTGCTGTATAGCAGGAAACTAACACAACATTGTAAAGCAGCTATACTGTAATAAAAATTAACTTCAAAATTAAAAAATAAAATAATACCGTGAAGCCACAAGATCAGATTCAACTGAAAAATGTACTGTTTTTAAGACTATAAAGAAAGCTGAGTGCCAAAGAATTTATGCTTTTGAATTGTGGTGTTGGAGAAGACTCTTGAGAGTCCCTTGGACTGCAAGGAGATCCAACCAGTCCATCCTAAAGGAAATCAGTCCTGAATATTCATTGGAAGGACTGATGCTGAAGCTGAAACTCCAATACTTTGGCCACCTGATGCGAAGAACTGACTCGCTGGAAAAGACCCCGATGCTGGGAAAGATTGAAGGTGGGAGGAGAAGGGGACGACAGAGGATGATATGGTTGGATGACATCGCCGACTCAATGGACATGAGTTTGAATAAACTCCCGGAGTTGGTGATGGACAGGGAAGCCTAGTATGCTCCAGTCCAGGGGGGTCGCAAAGAGCCGGACACGACTGAGTGACTGAACTGAACTGAACTGAAGATATGAATGCTTTGCCTAGTATCAAGTTTCACTAATTATTTGTTGAGTGAGTATGTGATTGAGCATGGCAGTCATAGATAGGAAATGAGGAGAAATTCTCCACTTACTTGATCTTCAATGTGTTGTTAAGTTTAACTCTTTGTTTTCCTTCCTGTGGAGGAAGAACAATTTTTATACTGAGAATCAGTGATAATGGAAGATGGAAAAGTAAATACAAGATCAAAGTAACACCACTTTCCATATGCAGGCTTAATATTTTTCTAAGCTCTTTTATGCATACCCTCTCATTGAAACTCACTGACAAGAGATTATGGGAATTTTATATGCACAATGTTTAAGCATACATAATCAGTTGTTTTCCCTCTTGTTAATAAAACTGATCTCCTCCACCCCATCCTCTCTCTCTCTCTCTCCTGTTCACTATGAGATTTTGAGGAATGATGCCAGGTTCCATCCACAGATCTAATCACCTGAAACAAGCGTGGGCAGCTGGCAAGATCGGGTCCTTTGGGGATTAAGAAACCTACCCTGACTTACTGCCTCAGCAGCGCAGACAATGACCTAAAGAAACTCTTTCTTCAGCCTTACCTCTCTCTCGCTTACTTCTGCTGTGGTGTAAATGGTATTTACCTGAAGCATAGAAGTACAAAGAGGTAAACTCAAGGTGGAGATAAACTCAAGTAGAGAAAGTATCAGGAGTTCATGCCGTAGCCCTGAGCGAAAGCTAAACACTCCCATATTCACCTTAACATCACTGTCAATCAGAAGGCTGCCCTCATATAGCTTCAGATTACCACATGGGAGAGGGAGCCTCAACTAACAAGTGCTTATGGGAAAAAAAGATTTTACTTCCTTTCACCATGTAAAGTGTACAGAGTTGGGTGAGCACACACTTAACAAGTTTTACCACAACTTGTTGAGCTTTATCTTTAGAACTGTTGAAATCCTATCTTTGGGATTCTTTCCTCAATATCACAAAGAGGAATCTGAAAATTCTTGCAAACTGGGCTGTGGATATTGTCAAAAGAAGAAATTTGGAAGACCAGCATCTTTGGAAGTAGAGCACAGAATGGTTTATCCATCTTCTTCATTGATGGCACTTTGCCAGATACAACTAACCACACTTCTTGTTTTTTTTTTTTTAATGTGCTCACCTCTACTCCTTATCTCAACCAACAGAGTAATTATGCTTATGGGCAACAAAGAGGCAAAAATAATGATCTCTTCAAGAGATAGCTTTAGAATCTCTCTCAATGTTTCCACTCATTGAGAACAGAAACTGTGTTTGAGCAACAATGGATGCCAATTTCTCCTTCATTGAGAGACCTCTTGGTTTATGCAAAACAATGACTAAGAACAGTAGGCACCCTCCTACCAAGGTAGAAGATACCAAACAAGAACCAATACTGGTTTGAAAAGATAAATCTTCTCTTCGGTAATGTAATAAACTCTGTGTCTTTCCAGAGATCCCAGACTGCCCATATTGAAAAGAAACCCTGATTTGCCATTTGATTTCTAACTTACATTTTCCCAGATAATAGGGAAGGAGTAATATTGCCTAACTTGTTTTATGAGCTTTGTGTAGTCTTGATTCCAAAAGGAGATAAGAATGACTCAACACTTATTTATAATTAAAAACAAAGTCTTAGAAAACTGGGACTAGGAATAGCCAGGAAATTCCTTAGCTTGGTAATAGTTATATACCAAAAATCTAGAACAAACATTGTGGTCATTGGAAAAACCTTAGATACATTCCTTTAAATACTGGAAATAAGACAAGTATACACTGTTACTATTTCACTCAGTACTAGACATGCTGCTGAATGTTACCTGGAATGAAAAAGAAGTAAATTCAATGACTGGAAGAAAAGAGATAAAACTTGACATGCAAGTGATATGGTCATCTACCTAGAAAAATCAATAGAGGGACAGACCAACTCTTAGAACTAGTAAGAGTTCAACGTGTTTGCTGGGTCCAAGACCACTTCACATAAATAAGAACACATTTCTTCATCAGTAATAAAATAGAAAATGCTATTTAAATAAAAGATGTCTAACTTAATCACAACAAAAGTTATCAGAACATAACTTACACAAGATTTCTAGAAGATAACCTGAACAAAGGGAGAGGAATTCTATTATCTTAGATATGAGGACAATGTTATGAAGAAACCAATTCACTCCACATTTACCTATAAATTCAGGGTAAACCCAATTAAGCTTTAATCTGCACCTTTGAAGAATCAAACACACAATTCTAACATCTCAGAAAAGGCTACAGAGAGAAGACTTAACCTATCAGTTATTAAGAATAATTTAAAAAAATCAGAGTCATAAAAATAGTTTTAAGGACATGGATCCCAGAGAGACAGGCTCATGTACAAGCAGCAAAGGCAGTTCCGCAAATCAATGGGCAAAGTGCAGACGCTATAGCAGATGGCGCTAAGAAAACAGGCTTACAACATGTAGAATAAGGAAACTGGATTCCTTCTTTAATAGTAAATGCAAATGCTAGATTGCAGATGGATTCAGACTCAAATGTTAAAACAAAATTTATAAAAGTACACACAAGAAAATGTAAAAGAATATGCTTATGACCTAGAAGTTAGGGAAACTATTCTTAAACAATGCTTCCCTCTAAAATAATTCTACAAATCATTAACAAAATAATTGATGAATTTGATTATAGAGTAATTATATCTTTCTGTTCAAGGATGCACAACATAGATGAAGTGTACAAAAGCCTTATATTTAAGAAAAGAAGCACATGAAAATCAACAAGACAAGAACTCACAATCATGAGATGGGCTAAGGACATGATGAGGCCGTTTATAGAACAGGGAATCCAACAGGCTAACAAGCATATGAAAAGATGTCCAAATTCAGCAAGAACCAGGGAAATGCAAATTAATCAATGAGACACCATTTTACATTTGTTAAACTGGCCAAAAAAATAAAGAGAGAGAAAGCTGGACATTGCCCAGCCATGATGGAGAGATATGGGGCGATCTTTCCAAGAGAGTAGAGACTGGGGCAAAGACCACTTGAACAGAACCTGGTTCAAATAAATATCCCCATATTTTATAATCAAAGAATCATACTTTTGGATGTCAACACAAAGACATTCTCACAGTTTCACAAGGGAACATTTTTTAAAAAGCTCATCAGTGTTGCTTTTGGTGGTATAAATTAGAGGCAATCTTGGAGTCCAATTCTAGGAGAAAGATAAGTTGAAGGTGAAGAATTCCCAGTGAAGGACTGTGCAGTGAAAGAAATAACAGATTACGCATGCCCACAGCTCCATGTGCTCAACCTTGTGCTCAGTTGCTAAGTTGTGTCCACAAACGGATGCTAAAAAAGTTATGGCTGAGTTTTTAAAAAGAAAGAAAACATAGAAACAGGAGTGGAACCTGTAAACAACTAACTAGCATAAGTTGAAAATTCATGCTAATAAAATGGATATTTTATAAGAACAATACCTACAAAAACATAAACATTAAACACTTTTGAATACTAGGGATGTAGAACTGGTGTGGAAAAGGGATGAAAGAATGAATGAAATTAAGCAAGAGACTATCATGGATCTATGACAATAATGTACATTCTGAGGAGTATAATTAACTCAAATACATCTATCTCTATACATTTCTGTGCTCTATCTATCCATCTATCCATCTATCTATCTATCTATCTATCTATCATCTATCTATCTAGGGACATGGGAATTTCTATCATGAGGTTGGAGCACAGAATAACATCCTTGTTGGAAGGGGCTACTCAAGATTGAATTTTATATATTCTCCTCCTCTAGGAAGGTCTTCTTCAAACTCTAGCTTCATAAAGGAGAGTTCATGTCAGTTCCAAAAGAAAATAAAAAAAGAAGAGGAAAGGAAAAAATGCAGACAAACAGGCTCAGAAAACCACTATTTAAGTATTATTGATATAATTAAGATTATGAAGTGAACCTCAGTTAGAAAAGAAAAAAAAATAAAAGCAAGTGCAAGATTAAATAATATATTTGCCATATCCTCCCTCAAACAACACAATTTCCAGGAAAGTCAATTAATTTGGCCCACGTAGTCATGCTTTTCTATGATCATTGTGGAGACTAAACAACATGACAGACTAAATGTCAATGAATTAGTGAAATATTTTGTTGTCAGGCAGAAACATCCTTAAAGTGCTGTGGTATGCTCCTGGTTCACAGTTCATGTAAAGATTTGAAACCTAACAGAATGTAATTATATGCTTTATTTAATGTAAATTGCACCCCATTTTCCCATTTGGGGTATACTTAAGTAAAAGGTGATCTTTTAGTAGTTAAAATTCTAGAGAAGGAAAATAGTTGTTTACCTAATGAATTTTACAGAACACCAGCTGCATTTGACATAAGTAGGCAGACACCCATAATAAGTGGATGGATTTTCTTTGGGGAAATGTTATTAACAGGAAAAAGCACACTTCCCACACAAATTAAAAAAAATTTTTTTCCTTTGGTATTTGCTTAATATCTTGATTAAAAATGTGGGTCACACAAAGCTCTATGTCCAAACTGGAGAAACTGAATGTAAAAATATGAGAAACATTAGGTGGAGATCAGGGCCCATTCACTATAAGGGGGCTGAGATTAGAGGTGACCACAAGTGACTCCCCACTGTAAAGTGAAGCAATAAGTGCTCTGAAGAAACACTTAGGGCTTTCATTTATTCACCCAAAATATGTCAAAGAGTAACTCATTATCCTGGCACTGTTCTCAAAATTTTGAATGAGACCAGCAAAACCCTTTATATTCTAATGGGATCAGACAGACAAGAAGTCTGTAAACAGGTGATTACTAATACAGCTTATGTTATGTTAAGCACTGGGAAGAAAAAAAATATGGAAAGGTAGCAATAGGAGAAAGAGTGAGAATGGGAAAATATATTTTGGCAGAGGTGGCTCTGCTCGCTGAAGTGATTAGAGGAGGTCCATCTGAGAAGCTGCATTTTAGGTGGACCTGAATGGTGAAAGAATGGGATGATGGATGGCCCAAAGTGTTGTAGGGAGGGGAAATAAGGAAAGAGAATGGGATAAACGGGCATAGAAATAAAGCCAGTGTGGTTGATGCACAGTGAGAAAGTTAGGAGTGATAAAAGGTGATCATGGAAAGGAAGATGGAGTTAAGTTATGAAAAACCTTATGGGCTATGAGAAGGAGTTTAGATTTTTATTACAAGTACAGAGTATTGTCAGTGGGCAGAGGACTGTGTGCATAATCCATCGTGTCTGACTCTTTGTGATCCCACGGACTGTAGCCTGGCAGGCTCCTCTGTCCATGGAATTTTCCAGGCAAGAATACTGGCATGGGTTGCCATTTCCTACTCCAGTAGATCTTCCCAACCCAGGGATCGAACCTGGGTCTCTTGCATCTCCTGCATTGATGGGCAAATTCCTTACCTCTGAGCCACCTGGGAAGCCCACATAGTAGGTATTAATATGTAATAACATTTTTGAAGATTGAATTCTGGTCAATGTAGATCTATAATAACAGTAAGGCAATCCAAGGAATTGTCTACCTGAATTGAAAGGGCTCCAATTGAAACTGGCTCAGACAAAGTATCATTTCAGGAAATAATACACAGTAGACTAGCATTTCCTTTCAGAATCAAGAAAATATCTTCTGAGTAACCTGTGCTTTATTTAATCTTTGACTTGTATTGAATAACTGTATTATTGGCTCCAAGAAGTCCAATGCTAACCTGTGTGGTATGTTATTTTTTTTATTAGTCATGGTTTTCCAAAGAAACAGAAAAAAATACAGGTTTTTTTTATCTATATGTATACCTTTACTTTATCTATCTATGAGAGAGAAATTTATTTTATGGAGTTGGCTCATATAATTGTGGTGGCCCTGCAAGTCTCAATTCTGCAGGTTGGGCCAGTAAGCTGGAGACCGAGAAAAAGGTTGAAGTTACAGTTCAAGTCAAAAGGCAGTCTGGGGACAGAATTCCTTCTTCCTTAAGAGAAATCAGTCTTTTTTTTTTTCTTTTTCCCCTAAAGCCTTCAACTGATTAGATGAGGCCCACTCATATTGTAGGGGATATTCTGCTTTACTCAAAGTCTGTTAATTTAAATACTAATCTTACCTAAAACATAACTTCATAGGAACATCTAGACTAGTGTTTCACCAAATATCTAGGTACTGTGTCCTAGTCAACACATAAAATTGACCATCACTGTTTCCACCCTTACAGTTTAATAAAGATGGTACTGCTTATTTTGTACGGCAGAAAAAAAAAATCCTGAGCAACTTTCTCCTTAGTGAGAGAAAGCTATAGCTATTAAAGTCTCAAAGTAAGGCAAACTCATTCTACATCGGTTTCTTCAGTTCCCCCCCCCCGCCCCCCCAGTATTTCCTGACCAGGTGAGATTCTACTTTATTATGGGGTTGTCTTAATACTCTAAGCTTCCTTTTTACCTACTCCTCTGTCTTCCCTGCTCCTTTTCTTATCAAATATCACTGACGAAATACAGATATAATTAAAAAAATTTAAGTGTCTTTAAGAAAGAAAACAGAATATAGGCAGAAAAGAGACCATATTTTATGACTTATAGCTGAGAAATGACTGTGGGAAGTAAGAATTTCAGTTCTGCTCCACTACAGTTATTTTCTTCTCAGTGACTTGGGGGAAAATTGATTCATTTGAATGAAATTTAGTACACAATTGCCCAACACCTCTTTTAATTTATTTTCAAAGCAGGATATTTTTAAGATTTGTAGAGAGATGTTTGCGGTTTATACGATATACTCTGGCTATGCTTACTACCCAGATATTTCCAAATATTTCCAATTATCAACCATTAATAAACCCAAGTTTATTTCCATTAATCTTGTGAGGAATGTAAGGATCTTAAGAGATGGTGACAAATATTTAAGGTCAGCAAAAGTTCACTTCTAGTTACCTAGCCAGGAAGTGTGGGCAAACCAGTTTGGTCCAGTTGTGCTGATGGTAGATAGGAGAAAACTCACAGTGCAGGAGTTTCAATATGCCCTAAGGGTAATATACGTTCTCACACATTTGAGGGAAATTCCACTCAATCAAGAGTAGTTTTTGAATTTCAGCTGTGTTCAAGGCACTGGGTTAGGTGGACAGAGTGGTAGGAGGGAAGATTTAGAGATGAGTAAACTACAGCTTCTATTGTCCTCATTAATTATAATCTAAAGGGAAGAATGGGGCTTCCCAGGTGGTGCTAATGGTAAAGAACCCGCCTGCCAACGTAAGAGACGTAAGAAACACGGATTTAATCCCTGGGGTTGGGAAGATCCCCTGGAGGAGGGCATGGCAACCCACTCCAGTATTCTTGCCTAGAGAATCCCATGGACACAGGAGCCTGGCGGGCTACAGTTTGTAGGGTAACAAAGAGTCAGACATGACTGCAGTGCATATATATCCATCATACAAGGTAAAACATAGTAACTCAAGAATAGAAATATTTATGTAGGGACTTCCCTGCTGGTGCATTGGATAAGAATCTGCCTGCCAAGGCAGGATACACATGTTCAATCCTTAGTCTGAGGCGATTCCGCATGCTGCGGAGCAACTAAGCCCATGTGCCACAACTACTGAGGCCACGTGCTACAGCTACTGAAGCCCGCACACCTAGAGGCCATGTTCCACAGTAAGAGAAGCCATGAGCCATGGTAATGAGAAGCCTGAGCACCACAGTGAAGAGTAGCCCCGACTTGCCACAACTAGAGATAGACTGAGTGCAGGAGCAAGGACCCAGTGCAGCTAAAAATAAATGAATAAATAATTTTTAAACAGAAACATTCATGTAATGGCTTGTTGGCCAGAATATCTTTTTGTACTTCTAGAGGAAGAGAGTTGGGCCATGAGCTGACATCTACTACCTTTGAACAATTTGCCTGGTAGCCAAGAATCTGAGGAAGAATCTGCCTATTTTGGAAATAGTCTCCAGCTTTGACAGCAAAGATTTCCACCTCCCTTTTTTCTGTTCTTGGTCTTCAGATTCAGGTTTCCAGTGAGGATTTAGGAATATGCCTCTGTTGGTGGCATTCAGCCAACACAGCACTGGATGCCACAAAGACCTTTGGGAGATCCAGGCTATAGATTCCAGAAGCCAAAAATGAATGCTAAATATCACAATTGTGAGTGCCTTCCACTTTGTTCTTGACTTGTCATGGGCTAGCATCTCTCACTTGTATTCTACTCTCTTGGTGTTCCCTGGGTCAAATTCCAGAGATCTCTTGCATTTTTTGAGAGAGGAATTGCTAAATGCACTGATTTGGCCTTTCTTTGTGCTAAACTTGTTTGAATGTTTGTTCTGGCCACAGAGACTTAGTCCAGCTTACTAACTACTTTTGTTTTACAACCTAGAATTTAGTCCAGATTGTTAGCTGCCTGTAGCTGTGTGTGTGTATACGTGCACACACACTCAGTCTTATCTGACTTTTTGCCACCCCATGAAATGTAACCCACCAGGCTCTTCTATCTGTGGTATTTCCCAAGCAAGAATACTGGAGGAGGTTGCGATTTCCTTCTCCAGGGGAATCTTCCCAACACAAGAATAGAACTTGTGTCTCTGGCTTTGGCAGTCAGGGTCTTTACCAGCTGAGCCATCAGGAAAGCTCCAGCGGGATTCAGTTATGCCCTAGCTACTAACTGAGAAGCTGTCATGTTCCAATGAAGCTTCTGGTAGAGCGGGATAATGAGACACAAAGCTATGCTGCCAAACCACACCCATCCTCAGTTTACATTGCAGTGTAAACTGATTATGCAGTTGTTTCTGGTGCTTTCCTTTGAGTCATCTTGACACTTGCCACAGATGTTTCTAAGGATTTGATTCCTCTCTACTATGTGCCACTCGTAAACTCAGAGGCATCTGCCTTTAAAACTTGAACTCTGGTGACATAAGTCATATAGTCTAGAGTGTACAGGTTAAAATAGGGCTGTCTGTAATAGTCACTCATTAAATATTTCTTGGGAGAATGTATTTTTCCAATGTTTCTTACCATTTTCCCTCTATTGCTTCATTCATTCAATCCATCACTCAGTTATTCATCAAGTACTTATTGAGTACTTGCTATGTGACAAGGACTGTCCTAGATATAGGGAATATATCAAAGGAACAAAAGAGGCAAGAATTTCTGCCCTCCTGGAGCTTTCATCCCTTATTACCATATGGCTGAAGCAATTAATACCTTGGCATGCTATATATATATTACAAATGGTCATAATTAATATAAACAAAAATAAAGTAAGGGAAGGGGTGAAGGAGGTTGGCGTCAAAGGAGGGATGAAGTTGATTAGGGTTCTTCTGTGTTAAAATGATGGGAGATTAGGAAGAACTGGCAAAAAGAAAGACTGATAAAGAATAGCCAGTGGGGTAGAAGGAAAACAAAGGATGTATGATTTGGGGAGTCAGTCAGTTCAGTTAGTCAGTTCAGTAGTTCAGTCTTGTCCGACTCTTTGCAACCTCAAGAACCACAGCACACCAGGCCTCCCTGTCCATCACCAACTCCTGGAGTTCACCCAAACCCATGTCCATTGAAGGTGGTGAGGCCATCCAACCACCTCATCCTCTGTCTTCCACTTCTCCTCTTTCCTTCAGTCTTTCCCAGTATCAGGGTCTTTTCAAATGAGTCAGCTCTTCGCATCAGGTGGCCAAAGTAGTGGAGTTTCAGCTTCAACATCAGTCCTTCCAATGAATATTCAGGACTGATTTCCTTTAGGATGGACTGGTTGGATCTCCTTGCAGTCCAAGGGACTCTCAAATCTTCTCCAGTATCACATTTCAGAAGCATTAATTCTTCGGTGCTCAGCTTTCTTTATAGTCCAACTCTCACATCTATGCATGACCACTGGAATAACCATAGCCTTGAATAGACAGACCTTTGCTCACAAAGTAATGTCTCTCCTTTTAAATATGCTGTCTAGGTTGGTCATAATTTTCCTTCCAAGGAGTAAGCGTCTTTTAATTTCATGGCTACAGTCACCATCTGCAGTGATTTTGGAACCCCTCAAAATAAAGTCAGCCACTATTTCTGCTATTTCCCCATCTGTTTCCCATGAAGTGATGGGACTGGTTGTCATGAGCTTAGTTTTCTGAATGTTGAGTTTTAAGCCAACTTTTTCACTCTCCTCTTTCACCTTCATCAAAAGGCTTTTTAAATTCCTCTTCTCTTTCTGCCATAAGACTGGTGTCATCTGCATATCTGAGGTTATTGATATTTCTCCCGGCAATCTTGATATCAGCCTGTGCTTCCTCCAGCCCAGCATTTCTCATGATGTACTCTGCATATAAGTTAAATAAGCAGGGTGACAATATACAGCCTTGATGTACTCCTTTTCCTATTTGGAACCAGTCTGTTGGTTCATGTCCAGTTCTAACTGTTGCTTCCTGACCTGCATATAGGTTTCTCAAGAGGCAGGTCAGGTGGTCTGGTATTCCCAACTCTTGAAGAATCTTCCAGTTTATTGTGATCCACACAGTCAAAGGCTTTGGCATAGTCAATAAAAGCAGAAATAGATATTTTTCTGGTACTCTCTTGCTTTTGCAATGATCCAATGGATGTTGGCAATTTGATCTCTGGTTCCTCTGCCTTTTCTAAAACCAGCTTGAACATCTGGAAGTTTACAGTTCATGGATTGTTGAAGCCTGGCTTGGAGAATTTTAAGCATTACTTTACTAGCATGTGAGATGACTGCAGTTGTGCAGTAGTTTGAGCATTCTTTGGCACTGCCTTTCATTGGAATTGGAATGAAAGCTGACATTTTCCAGTCCTGTGGCCACTGCTGAGTTTTCCAAATTTGCTGGCATATTGAGTGCAGCACTTTCACAGCATCATCTTTCAGGATTTGAAAGAGCTCAACTGGAATTCCATCACCTCCACTAGCTTTGTTCAAAGTGATACTTCCAAAGGTACATTTGACTTCACATTCCAGGATATCTAGCTCTAGGTGAGTGATCACACCAACGTGATTATCTGGGCCATGAAGATCTTTCTTGTATAGTTCTTCTGTGTATACTTGCCACCTCTTCTTAATATCTTCTGCTTCTGTTAGGTCCCTACCATTTCTGTCCTTTATTGACCCCATCTTTGAATGAAATGTTCCCTTGGTATCTCTAATTTTCTTGAAGAGATCTCTAGTCTTTCCCATTCTATTGTTTTTCTCTATTTCTTTGCATTGTTCACTGAGGAAGGCTTTCATATCTCTCCTTGTTATTCTTTGGAACTCTGCATTCAAATTGGTATATCTTTCCTTTTATCCTTTGCTTTTTGCTTCCCTTCTTTTCACAGCCATTTGTAAGGCCTTCTCAGGAAGCCATTTAGCTTTTTATGCATTTCTTTTTCTTGGGGGTGGCCTTAATTCCTGTCTCCTTACAATGTCATGAACCTCCATCCATAGTTCATCAGGCACTCTATCAGATCTAGCCCCTTAAATCGATTTCTCACTTCCATTGTATAGTCATAAGGGGTATGATTTAAGTCATACCTGAATGGTCTAGTGGTTTTCTCCACTTTCTTCAATTTGGTAATAAGGAGTTCATGATCTGAGCCACAGTCAGCTCCCAGTATTGTTTTTGCTGACTCTATAGAGCTTCTCCATGTTTTGCTGCAAAGGATATAATCAATCTGATTTCGGTGTCGGCCATCTAGTGATGTCCATGTGTAGAATCTTCTCTTGTGTTGTTGGAAGAGGGTGTTAGCTATGACCAGTGTGTTCTCTTGGCAGAACTCTATTAGGCTTTGGCCTGCTGCATTCTGTACTCCAAGGCCAAATTTGCCTGTTACTCCAGGTGTTTCTTGACTTCCTACTTTTGCATTCCAGTCCCCTCTAATGAAAAGGACATCTTTTTTGGGTGTTAGTTCTAGAAGGTCTTGTAAGTCTTCATAGAACCATTCAACTTCAGCATTACTGGTCAGGGCACAGACTTGGATTATCATGATATTGAATGGTTTGCCTTGGAAATGAACAGATATCATTCTGTCATTTTTGAGATTGCATCCATGTAGTGCATTTCGGACTCTTTTGTTGACTATGAAGTCTACTCCATTTCTTCTAAGAGATTCCTGCCCACAGTGGTAGATATAATGGTCATCTGAGTTAAATTCACCCATTCCAGTCCATCTTAGTTTGCTGATTCCTAGAATGCCGATGTTCACTCTTGCCATCTCCTGTTTGAGTACTTCCAATTTGCCTTGATTCGTGGACCTAACATTCCAGGTTCCTATGCAATATTACTCTTTACAGCATCAAACCTTGCTTCTATCACCAGTTCCATCCACAGCTGGATGTTGTCTTTGCTTTGGCTCCATCCCTTCATTGTTTCTGGAGTTATTTCTCCACTGATCTCATATTCTTCATCGGTTCTCAAGGCAAGAATACTGATGTGGTTTGCCATTCCCTTCTCCAGTGGACCACATCCTGTCAGACTACTCCACCATGACCCGTCTGTCTTGGGTGGCCCCACACAGCATGGCTTATAGTTTCATTGAGTTAGACAAGGCTGTGGTCCATGTGATAAGAATGGTTAGTTTTCTGTGATCATGGTTTCAGTCTGTCTGCCCTCTGATGCACTCTCATGCCCTCTCTCAGTGCCTACTGTTTTACTTGGGGAGTCAAGAAGATAAGAACTGAGAACTAATATGGAGGCCATTTGCTACTCAACAAGAGCAGTTCTGCTGGTAATGGAGAGAAAAACCTGACTGGAGTTATTTAAAATATTAATTGGAGAAGCATATGAAAAGTTTCAACATCATCAGCCTTGAAAAAACGGCAAATTAATACTAAAGAAATACCAGTACCTCCTGCTAGACTGAATTAAATTAAAAGGACAGTAAAATCAGATGTTGGTGAGAATATGGAGATTTATATTGTTGGTGGCCATATAAATTGGTAAAGCCACTTTGGAAAATTAACTGGTAATATCTTTTGAACTAAACATGATCCTACCACAATTCCATTCCAGGCTATATATCCAATAGGAATGAGTGCTTGCAAAATATTTTAAGAATGTTCAAAGTAGCTTTATTAATGATAGCAAAAAGTTGAAAGCAATTCAAATATTCATCCATAGAATGGATAATCTCTGGTATGTTCATACAGAATATAAAAAATGAAAAAGAATGAACCACTGCCATCCTTAATAATACAAATGAATCTCACAAACACAATATTGCATGAAAAAGCTAGACATGAAAGAGTATATACTGTGTGATTCCATTAATATGACATTGAGAAATAGGCAAAAATTAATCTATGGTGATAGAGTAGAAAATTGATATTATCCTTAAGGAGATAGTGATCAGAAAGGTGCATGAGGGAACCGCTCATGAGGACTGCTATTATTCTAATTTTAATCAGAGTTATGCTTATATGCTATACACTTAATATCTATGTATTTCATTCTTTGTATGTGTCTCTCAGTCCGAGTTTTTGTGATCCCATGGACTGTAGCCCAACAGGCTACTCTGTTCATAGGATTCTCCAGAAAGGAGTGGGTTGCCACTCACATCTCCAGAGGATCTTCCAACCCAGGGATTGAAATCACATCTTGCACATTTCAGGAAGATTATTTACCATCTGAGCCATGAGGGAAGCCAAGTGCTTAAGTGCTATACACTTAAGATCAGGTATTTCATTCTATGTAAGTCATACATTAATAAAAAGTGTTTAGACGTAGAATTAAGAAAAGGTAATAGGGACAACTTTTTCTTTTCTTTCCCCAATACTAACATGGGGAAGTTCTAAGCACATAGAATCTCAGAATGGGAAAGGATTTAAAGATCGTCCTGTCCGAACTTCTTCCACAGTACCCTATGAAGCATACCACTTTCCTGCAGGCTGGTGTCTGGAATATGTGCCTTTGAGTACTGATCACTTTTCTACATGTCTGGACATCATTTTGGTTGACTCTCTTGATTATCATGGTATGTCAGTCAGGAGAAAACATAGCAATATAGATTCAGGGTAAACTTAAGGAATGACTCCTATAAGAATCAAAGATACTAAATTTTATGTTCTGTATGGAGATGGGTAATTGAGACCAACTCCTACCTTATATTTTATGAAGAGAAGCACCATCTCTCAAGTTTAGAAGGCATATTTCAGGTGAAAGGAAAGGTGTGTGCCAGTGCAAATCCCAGGTTATTCCAAACTGGGAGTTTCTCTACATATGAAAAATACACATAAATCTTTTGAGCTTCAGTGGGATCAATTTAAATGCTTTTAGGTAAGTTGGTATAAAGATAGCAAACACAAGAATGATCAAAGTGATGTCAGACCCCGAACTGAACTGCTTGACTTGTTCAGAGGCTGCCTTTCAGCTTGTCCGAGTGAGGAGCTTTACCTTTTGCATTAATTTGGAAATAACTCATGACACAGCATAGACCAAATCCTCTCTCCCTTGAAGCCCAGCCAACTTCCAGGGCTATACCTTACCTTGCCAAAGAGCACACCCTGAGCCTTGGGAAGCTTCCTTGAGAGAGCCTCAGAAAGGAGATATGGAAACAGCAGTAGGGACAGGGACTGATAAACTGGGAGAAGGAGTTCGCTGGGCTAGTGGGAATCTTTCTCCTGCTTTCTACCCTGGGCACATCAAAATCATGTAGTAAGGGAAATCTACCCTTCCCTCCATGCAGGCTGCGTGCTAAGTTGCTTCAGTCATATCCAACTCTTTATAACCCTATGGACTGTAGCCTACCAGGCTCCTTAGTCCCTGAAGCAAGTACAAATTTGAAGAGGGTGGAAACTGGCTGTGGAGCAGTTAGCATGGCAGGGATAAAGCTGTTCGTTTTGTGGGAACATTTTGTGGGAAGCAGCTGAAGCAGGGAGTGGAGAGCAGAGTCATGAAAACCTGTCCTGCTGACTGCAATCTGTGCTATAGGAAATTGCATAATAGCGGTTTCATCAGCATCTAGGTTGCTGAAGCCAATGTTGTTCATCTCTTAGGACATGAGTCATGACTGTAAACACTCACTCACACAAACACACATACACCAATCTGGATGGTAACATCCACTGGGGATCATGTGATGGAAATAGAAATAATCAAAAGATCATATAGTACCTTCATTATCAACCACTCCCACACAGGTGCACAAAAATGTTAATTTAGAGACCAAAATGATGCTCACGTGCAGCATATACTGTAAATTCTCATTAGTTGTGCTGACTGAGAAACGAATGGATGTTGGCTAGTAGGCATTTTAAAACTAAACTCAGATAAACTTTTAAAGGCTTCCCTCGTGGCTCATCTGGTAAAGAATCCACCCACAATGTAGGAGACCTGGGTTCAATTCCTGGGTTGGGAAGATCCCCTGGAGAAGGGAATGGCTACCTACCCACTCCTGTAGTCTGGACTGGAGAATTCCATGGACTGTATAGTTCATGGGGTCGCAAAGAGTCAGACATGACTGAGTGACTTTGACTTTAAACTTTTAAAAATTTTTAAATATTTTAATTTTTCATCTAGTAAATTAAAAAATAGATTCAGTGATAACTAACAAAGGTTGATTAAAGTATGGGGAAATGGACACTCACAGGAGAGTATAAATTTATATACAGTTTTTCTATAGATCAGTTTGGCAATATCAAACAGAAGTATCAAAATATAAATTTCATTTACCTAATTTTAGGTAATTCTAATTTTAGGACTTTTAAAGAATATCACTAGTATTATTTTCAGAGACTGTGCTCTTTACACAATGAGGTAATACATCAACATTAAAAATGATGTTTTAAAGGGGATATTTTGGAAGTGGGATGGAGGCTTAAGAGGGAGGGGATAGATGAATACACATAGCTGATTAACTTCATTGTACAGCAGAAACTAATGGAACATTGTAAAGCAACTATACCCAAATAAAAAATAAAGAGTATTTTGGTGTTTGTTGATATGGAAATATGGAAATTTGTTGATGAGTGGGAAAATATATTTAAAAACATTAAAAAGCAGTGTGAATAATATGATCTCATTTTGTAAATAAATATGTAAATAGTTGCACACAAAACTCAGATAAAGTTTTCATAAATAGTATGCATCTCAAAATTACTTCTGTTGAAAGCTCCAAGTTGCCTTCTAGCTAGGATTCAATGAGTTAGCTGGAAATAAAGGGGAAAAAGAGACAGAGTAATGCAACTTAAGGCTTAGTATTCAATGTCTAAGGAACCAGATCAGTGTTTTCCAATCTAATGTATGGGCATTCGAATCACTGGGAATATTCAGATTTATTGGGTCTGAGGTCCCTCTAAACTGGTACTGTTAAGGCTTCCAAAGTGATTTTAATGTGCAGCCACAGATGGGATCTAATGCATTAGGTGCAGTGGTTCTCAAAGTGTGGTTCCTGGACCAGCATCATCATTATCCCCTGATAATTTGTTAAAGAGGCAAATTATTGGTTCCTACCCTAGCCTTACTGAATCAGAAACTTTGGGAGTGGCTGGGCCCAGCTGTTTATGGTTTAACAAGTGCTCCAAGTGCTTTTGATGCAGCGTAAAGTACGAGAAGGGCTTCCTTCGTGGCTTAGTGGTAAAGAATCCACCTGCCAATGCAGAAGAAGTGGGTTCGATCCCTGGGTTGGGAGGATCCCCTGGAGAAGGAAATGGCAACCCACTCCAATATCCTTGCCTGGGGAATCCCATGGATAGGAGAGCCTGGCAGCCTACAGTGCATGGGGTCGCAAGAGTCGGACCCGACTGAGAGACTAAACAACAGCAACAAGGTATGAAAAACCTTACCTCAGGGAAACAGAGCCATGAGTTTCAGGTGATCCACCACAGGAAACCTAATTTAAAGAGGCCTGCTCAGAGCTCTGCATGATAGCAGATGGACTATTCTAAACAGAAGTCAGCATAGTTACAAAAGCCCCAAATTAAAAAAAAAATTAATCAGGGAAAGAGAATTTATGCTGACGCACACACACAGGCAGTGATCTTCCAAAGCAGGCTAAACTGACTTAATGTGAGAAAGCTTTGTGTCCCACTAAACACACTGTTACATGTTTCCAATGCCTGGAAGTGCTCAGGCTGCTATTAACAATACTTTCCCACAGTAATACACCCTCCATGTTACAACCAAAGTAATATTTTCCACTTGCAACACTGATCATCCCACCTCCATTTCCAGACTTAAAAACCCCAAGGCTTTCCATTGCCCACAGGGCAAAGACCAAAATTCCCAGCACAGCTTAAAAGGTCTCACACATTCTGATCCCCACCCATTCCCACCCTCGTGTCACAGGATGTTCCCTGGTGAGTTCAATGTCTTGGCTACATTGACCTCCTTTCTGTCCTTGGGACTCCCAACCATCCCTCCTGCCACACTCTTTTCGTACAATGTACCCTCTGCAGGAGGGCCTTAGAGGAGCTATCCCACGTTGAAGATAAGGAAGGGCGGCGGTGAGGAGATACCCCTCGTCCAAGGTAAGGAGCAGTGGCTGAGCATTGCTGGAGCAGCCGTGAAGAGATACCCCACGCTCAAGGTAAGAGAAACCCAAGTAAGATGGTAGGTGTTGCAAGAGGGCATCAGAGGGCAGACACACTGAAACCATACTCACAGAAAACTAGTCAATCTATCACACTAGGACCATAGCCTTGTCTAACTCAATGAAACCAAGCCATGCCCGCGGGGCAACCGAAGACGGCTGGGTAATGGTGGAGAGGTCTGACAGAATGTGGTCCACTGGAGAAGGGAACGGCAAACCACTTCAGTATTCTTGCCTTGAGAACCCCATGAACAGTATGAAAAGGCAAAATGGTAGGATACTGAAAGAGGTACTCCCCAGGTCAGTAGGTGCACAATATGCTACTGGAGATCAGTGGAGAAATAGCTCCAGAAAGAATGAAGGGATGGAGCCAAAGCAAAAACAATACCCAGCTGTGGATGTGACTGGTGATAGAAGCACAGTCCGATGCTGTAAAGAGCAATATTGCATAGGAACCTGGAATGTCAGGTCCAGGAATCAAGGCAAATTGGAAGTGGTCAAGCAGGAGATGGCAAGAGTGAACATCGACATTATAGGAATCAGTGAACTAAAACTGGACTGGAATGGGTGAATTTAACTCAGGTGACCATTATATCTACTACTGTGGGCAGGAATCCCTCAGAAGAAATGGAGTTGCCATCATGGTCAACAAAAGATTTTGAAAGGCAATATTTGGATGCAATCTCAAAAGTGACAGAATGATAACTGTTCATTTCCAAGGCAAACCATTCAATATCACAGTAATCCAAGTCTATGCCCCAACCAGTAATGCTGAAGAAGCTGAAGTTGAACGGTTCTATGAAGACCTACAAGACCTTTTAGAACTAACACTCAAAAAAAGATGTCCTTTTCATTATAGGGGACTGGAATGCAAAAGTAGGAAGTCAAGAAACACCTGGAGTAACAAGCAAATTTGGCCTTGGAATGCAGAATGAAGCAGGGCAAAGACTAATAGATTTTGCCAAGAAAATGCACTAGTCATAGCAAACACCCTCTTCCAGCAACACAAGAGAAGACTCTACACATGGACATCACCAGATGGTCAACACCAAAATCAGATTGACTATATTCTATGCAGCCAACGATAGAGAAGCTCTATACAGTCAACAAAAACAAGACCAGAGCTGACTGTGGCTCAGACCATGAACTCCTTATTGCCAAATTCAGACTTAAATTGAAGAAAGTAGGGAAAACCACTAGACCATTCAGGTATGACCTAAATCAAATCCCTTATGATTATACAGTGGAAGTGAAAAATAGATTTAAGGGCCTAGATCTGACAGATAGAGTGCCTGATGACTATGGAATGAGGTTCGTGGCACTGTACAGGAGACAGGGATCAAGACCATCCCCATGGAAAAGAAATGCAAAAAAGCAAAATGGCTGTCTGGGGAGGCCTTACAAATGGCTGTGAAAAGAAGAGAAGAAAAAGCCAAGGAGGAAAGGAAGGATATAAGCATCTGAATGCAGAGTTCCAAAGAATAGAAAGAAGAGATAAGAAAGCCTTCTTCAGCTATCAATGCAAAGAAATAGAGGAAAAGAACAGAATGAGAAAGACTAGAGATCTCTTCAAGAAAATTAGAGATACCAAGGGAACATTTCATGCAAAGAAGGGCTCGATAAAGGACAGAAATGGTAGGGACCTAACAGAAGCAGAAGATATTAAGAAGAGGTGGCAAGAATACACAGAACTATATAAAAAAGATCTTCACGACCCAGATAATCATGATGGTGTGATCACTCATCTAGAGCCAGACATCCTGGAATGTGAAGTCAAGTGGGCCTTAGAAAGCATCACTACAAACAACGCTAGTGAGGTGTTGGAATTACAGTTGAGCTATTTCAAATCCTGAAAGATGATGCTGTGAAAGTGTTGCACTCAATATGCCAGCAAATTTGGAAAACTCAGCAGTGGCCACAGGACTGGAAAAGGTCAGTTTTCATTCCAATCCCAAAGAAAGGCAATGCCAAAGAAAGCTCAAACTACCTCACAATTGCACCCATCTCACATGCTCAAAATTCTGCAATCTAGGCTTCAGCAATACGTGAAGCATGAACTTCCAGATGTTCAAGCTGGTTTTAGAAAAGGCAGAGGAACCAGAGATCAAATTGCCAACATCCACTGGATCATGGAAAAAGCAAGAGAGTTCCAGAAAAACATCTATTTCTGCTTTATTGACTATGCCAAAGCCTTTGACTGTGTGGATCACAATAAACTGTGGAAAATTCTGAGAGAGATGGGAATACCAGAGCACCTGACCTGCCTCTTGAGAAATCTGTATGCAGGTCAGGAAGCAACAGTTAGAACTGGACATGGAACAACAGACTGGTTCCAAATAGGAAAAGGAGTACGTCAAGGCTGTATATTGTCACCCTGCTTATTTAACTTATATGCAGAGTACATCATGAGAAACACTGGACTGGCAGAAACACAAGCTGGAATCAAGATTGCCAGGAGAAATATCAATATCAATAACCTTAGATATGCAGATGACACCACCCTTATGGCAGAAAGTGAAGAGGAGCTAAAAAGCCTCTTGATGAAATTGAAAATGGAGAGTGAAAAAGTTGGCTTAAATCTCAATATTCAGAAAACGAAGATCATGGCATCCGGCCCCATCACTTCATGGGAAACAGATGAGGAAACAGTGCAAGCAGTGTCAGACTTTATTATTTTGGGCTCAAAAATCACTGCAGATGGTGATTGCAGCCATGAAATTAAAAGACGCTTACTCCTTAGAAGAAATGTTATGAACAACCTAGACAGCATATTCAAAAGCAGAAACATTACTTTGCTGACTAAGGTCCGTCTAGTCAAGGCTATTGTTTTTCCTGTGGTCATGTATGGATGTGAGAGTTGGACTGTTAAGAAGGCTGAATGCCGAAGAATTGATGCTTTTAAACTGTGGTGTTGGAGAAGACTCTTGAGAGTCCCTTGGACTGCAAGGAGATCCAACCAAACCATTCTGAAGGAGATCAGCCCCAGGATTTCTTTGGAAGGAATGATGCTGAAGTTGAAACTCCAGTACTTTGGCCACCTCATGTGAAGAGATGACTCATTGGAAAAGACTCTGATGCTGGGAGGGATTGGGGGAAGGAAGAGAAGGGGACGACAGAGGATGAGATGGCTGGATGGTATCACTGACGTGTCTGAGTGAACTCTGGGAGTTGGTGATGGACAGGGAATCCTGGTATGCTGTGATTCACTGGGTCGCAAAGAGTCGGACACGACTGAGCGACTGAACTGAACTGAACCCTCTGCCTAGAGCACTCTCTCCCCCTGTCATTTCTATTCAATTCTTGTGCATCCTTCAAATCTCAGTCATCACCTCTACAAGGTAAACTTCCCTGATCCTGCTGACCAGGTCAGTTTTAAGGACATGTACTCTCTTCTTAAGAGGACTTCTTATACTTATGAGCTTGCATGTGTTGGTGAGTCTCCTTGACTTATACTTTTCCCCCCAACCATTTGGTCAATTACACATAGGCAAGCTCTCTTTCATAGCCCTTGCATATTAATGGCACAGGGCTTGACATGCAGCAAAGACACAAGACCACTTTTAATGAGTGGATGACTGGATGGATAGATAAATGAATAAGTGAATAGTAGTTTGGCTATACTGCTAGGACTCCCTCCTGACAGTGGTCATTGAGTTGCATCACACTATCCACATCCCTTATTTGAGGTCCATACAGTCTTACAGAAAGGGACACAAGGACATTCTGAAGGTGTGTCTCTTGTGCATCATCACAGTTTTGGGTCTTGAGATTAATTCAAGGGAGAATATTGAATTAGAAGCCAAATGTTTTTCTTAGCTGTGACTCTGTCTCTATTAGCCTGTACATTCTAGCTATGCCACAATGAATTGTATGTGACACATTTACTACTTCCTGGCATCATATGAGCAGGTTCTGCCCATTGATTTCTCATAACTGAGCTTGTTTTGATACACTTAAACTTTCACATTCAGTTTCGGTTCAGTTGCTCAGTCATGTATGACTTTTTGCGACCCCATGGACTGCAGCACACCAGGCTTCCCTGTCCATCACCAACTTCCGGAACTTGCTCAAACTCATGTCCATTGAATCAGTGATGCCATCCAAACATTTCATCCTCTGTCATCTCCTCCTTCTCCTGCCTTCAATCTTTCTCAGCATTAGAGTCTTTCTAATGAGTCAGTTATTTGCATCATGTGGCCAAATTATTGGAGTTTCAGCTTCAGCATTAATACTTCCAATGAATATTCAGGACTGATTTTCTTTAGAATTGAATGGTTTGATCTCCTTGCAGTTCAAGCGACTCTCAAGAGTCTTCTCCAACTCCACAGTTCAAAAACAATAATTCTTCAGCGTTCAGTTTTCTTTATGGTCCAACTCTCACATCCAGACATGACCACTGGAAAAACCATAGCCTTGACTAGATAGACCTTTTTTGGCAGAGTAATGTCTCTGCTTTTTAGTATGCTGTCTATGTTGGTCATAACTTTTCTTCCAAGGAGCAAGCATCTTTTAATTTCATGGATGCAATTACCATCTACAGTGATTTTGGAGCACTCCAAAATAAAGTCTCTCACTGTTTCCATTGTTTCCCCATCTATTTGCCATGAAATGATGGGACCAGGTGCCATGATCTTAGTTTTCTGAATGTTGAGTTTTAAGCTAACTTTTTCACTCTCCTCTTTCATTTTCTTCAAGAGGCTCGTTAGTTCTTCGCTTTCCATAAGGATGGTGTCACCTGTGTATGTGAGGTTATTGATATTTCTCCTGTCAATCTTGATTCCAGCTTGTGCTTCATCCAGCTCGGCATTTCACCTAATGTACTCTGCATATGAGTTAAATAAACAGAGTGACAATATACAGCCATGATGTATTCCTTTCCCAATTTGGAACCAGTCTGTTGTTCCATGTCCAGGTCTAACTGTTGCTTCTTGACCTGCATACAGATTTCTCAGGAGGAAGGTAAGGTGGTCTGGTATTCCCATCTCTTTCAGAATTTTCCACAGTTTGTTGTGATCCACACAGTCAAAGGCTTTAGCGTAGTCAATAAAACAGAAGTAGATGTTTTTCTAGAACTCTTGCTTTTTTGATGATCCAATGGATGTTGGCAATTTGACCTCTGGTTCCTCTGTCTTTTCTATATCCAGTCCGTACATCTGAAGTTCACAGTTCACGTACTGCTGAAGCCTGGCTTGGAGAATTTTGATCATTACTTTGCTAGTGTGTGAGAAGAGTGCAACTGTGTGGTAATTTGAACATTCTTTGGCATTGCCTTTCTTTGGAATTGGAGTGAAACTGACTTTTTCCAGTCCTGTGGCCACTGCTGAGTTTTCCAAATTACCTGGCATATTGAGTGCAGCACTTTCTAACATATTGAGTGCAACACTTTCAAATCTTATAGGAACTGAAATAGCTCAACTGGAATTCCATCACCTCCACTAGCTTTGTTTGTAGTGATGCTTTCTAAGGCCCACTTGACTTCACATTCCAGAATGTATGGCTTAAGGTGAGTGATCACACCATTGTGATTATCTGGACCATGAAGATCTTTCTTGTATAGTTCTTCTGTGTATTCTTGCCACCTCTTCTTAATATCTTCTGCTTTTGTTAGGTCCATACCATTTCTGTCCTTTATTGACCCCTATTTGCATGAAATGTTCCCTTGGTATCTCTACTTTTCTTGAAGAGATCTCTAGTCTTTCCCATTCTATTGTTTTCCTCCATTTCTTTGCATTGATCACTGAGGAAGGCTTTCTTATCTCTCCTTGCTATTCTTTGGAACTCTGCATTCAAATGGGTATATCTTTCCTTTTCTCCTTTGCCTTTAGCTTCTCTTCTTTTCTCAGCTATTTGTAAGGCCTCCCCAGACAACCATTTTGCCTTTTTGCATTTCTTTTTCTTGGGGATGGTCTTTATCACTGCCTCCTGTAAAATGTCATGAACCTCTGGCCATAGTTCTTCAGGCACTCTATCAGACTTAATCCCTTGAATCTATTTGTCACTCCTACTGTATGATCATAAGGGCTTTGATTTGGGTCATACCTGAATGGTCTAGTGGTTTTCCCTACTTTCTTCAATTTAAGACTGAATTTGGCAATAAGGAGTTCATGATCTGAGCCACAGTCAGCTCCTGGTCTTGTTTTTGTTGACTGTATAGAGTTTTTCCATCTTTGGCTGCAAAGGATATAATCAATCTGATTTCAGCATTTATCACCTAGTGATGTCCATGTGTAGAGTCTTTTCTTGTGTTGTTGAAAGAGGATGTTCACATACCAAAAGCCTATAGCAGTACTTAAGTCAAAATAGGCATTCAATGTGTGGGGAAAGATTGATGCGAGAGCAAAGTTTTGGTCTAATTAGGTAATGACATCAGTTTACTCATGGTTCAATCCTGTTGAGGAGACAAAGGGTTTCTGAATGCATTTTCTTCCAAGTGAAGGACTCAAGTTCCCCCCAAAGTAGTCGTTAGATTTGTCAGTAGCAATAGCAAATGCAAAAAGAGAATGAAATTCTATATGTAAAATATTGATAGAAAAGAAATTTGGACTAAGAATTTTATATCAAGTTATATTTTCATTAAAAAATGACTTAATAAAAAAGAGGTATACACAGCCTCATGTTTACCTTATAAAGATACTACCTTGAATGTGCTTTTGGAGAAAGTTCTAAATAAGAGAAATTTCTAAAGAGAAACCAGGAACTTCTACAAGAGATGAGAAAAAATGTGAACAAATATCTTGGTAAAGTCTATTGTTCTCTTTTTAAAAACCTAGAACCAGAGAAAAGCAAAAAGGGAAGCATCAAACCTAGAACTAAAATTTAGACAACATGATAGATTAATATGGAGATAAAACAATATTTTTAAATGTAAAATAGAAGTATTGACACATGAAACAACTAATAAGGATATATGAATATGAGTATGAATGTTATAAGAAAAAAATAGGGTATGCAACATCTAAAATAGCAGATGAAAACTCAATCTGTTCCTTGGGATGCAGCAAAGGAGGATTAAAAAAACTTAAAGAAGCTATGAAAATGAATAAAGATGAATTTTCTGATCTGCTTAAGAGTAGTGAATTGAGATTTGACAGTGGGGGGAAGAGGCAGAATTAGAAGACATTTGGTTTTGGAGGACAAACCCTCAGTGACCTCAATGTCATTATTCACCTTTTCCCTTCTGATCATGGCAAAACTGAAAAGTCTTCATAGTGGCCATTGTTCTTACTTAGCCACTGAGTAATCAAATGAAACTATTTAGAAAATAGGCATTTTGTTTTCCCTGCCCTGGGTCTCAGGGAGAGTCTTGGAAGTCTGGCCAGCTCTTAAATTTCAAATGAGGGAGCTGGCTATCAGAGGTAAATGGCAGGGCAGGTTAATAACCATCACAACAACTGGTATAAGGGTGCCAGACACAAGATCTCTCCATGGGGTCTGTTCCCTGGTCCAGGGACTAAAGATAAATGAATTGTTTGAAATGTGCAACCACTATACTTGTCAACTAGTTACAAAATTTGGGCCAGAAGAGCCGTAAGAGACAAAAGTCTCTGAGCACTGGAAGTTTATATATTTGACTTTTCCCTGGTGGCTCAGATGGTAAAGCATCTGCTTGCAATGAGGGAGACCTGGTTTTGATTCCCAGGTTGGGAATATACCCTGGGAAAGGAAATGGCAACCCACTCCAGTATCCTTGCCTGGAAAATCCAATGGACAGAGGAGCCTGGTAGGCCATAGTCCATGGGGTCGCAGAGAGTTGGACATGACTAAGTGACTTCAATATATAATATATATTTGAATATACATACAGCCCCAAACATTTGACTTTGATGGTAAGTTTGAAATCAGGGAGGATTAGCTTGCATGGGAAAGAACTCACCTCCTAGGTTGAGTTAGCTTGTATGGACATTAATCACTTTCCTCAAATATTTCAATTTCAAAGGGATATAGTGAACTTCCACTTTCTCAAGACAGAATAGTAACAAGGCACATGTGTTTTTGGTGTGAGAAAAACCACTTACATGAGTAGAATTTCCCTCATTGTTTTCTACGTGAAGTCTGTCTTCCCTGGCTAGACAGAACATTGACAGCCTAGATAGCCTCGGTCTGGGGGGAAATGTCCAGCGAGCAGTGAATCTTGATGCCCTCTGGTGGGGAAGGCTGCATTTTAGCAAAGCCAGTTCCAGGGTCATATGAAGGAGCATTTCAGAGTGAAACATCTAGCATGCAACAGGAAGTAATGGGAAGTTCGCATTCATGACTCTTCATTCCCAGGACAAGGAGTTGGAGTATATACATACATGCCCTGCCAGCATGAACAACTAGCTCTTTCCAGGGAAAATAAGAAAAAAATGCCAAAAATATAAAAGGGAATTTAGGGTCAACGATTTAATTCCCATTAACGACAGTTAATTTTTCTTAGGTTCTGGAAGCACAGATTAATTAGCCTTCAAATACATTTCTCTATTTCAAGGTCACAGTTTTCTTGAGGAAATTACTGACTGACTTCTCTTGCCTGATATTTTAGGACTCCTAGGAATTTCTAAAGTTTAGGATAAGCACTTGTTCAAAAAATTGTATTAACAAGTCTTATTAATAGAAAATACTGTGAAATACATTATATCTAACACACAGTTTGTTTAAACTTACACATACACATGAGAGTTCCTTCATAACTTTAGCCTGCAAAAGCTATTTATCTTTCCCATAAATCTGAATTGGAGATGTGTGTATCTTTGTAATTCAGGTGTCACACTTTATCTCTTTGAAATGCTATAGAACTTGTTCAATTTAGTTCTCATCACAAAACTATTGTTTCCTCTAAGTGTAAGAAGGATCCCTAGAGGCTTGAACTTGGCTGACAGAATTACTGTGTTGTAAAATACAATAGATTAATCCATTAGTATAGCTCAATGGATTAGTGAGTTGGCTACTTGGTCTGATTTTTCTTTTTCACATTAAGAAATTTCCCTTATCAATATTTTATTTATAATAATATATATATTATAAATAAAATATTTATAATAAAATGTAAAATGTATTTATAATAAAATATTGTTAATATTTTATTCTCTTTACCTCATATTTTAGTCTTTAAAAACTTTCAAAGATGTTGAAAAGATCATAGACTAATTCAGTAAACATAGTTATATACAACTAGGTATATCAATTGATTACATTTTGGAAATTTTTCTTCTCTCTCTCTCCTGAATTCATTTGAAACTAAATTCATCGTGACATTTCCTCTGAACTTATTTTGCTGGTATTTCCTAAAAATCAGAATATTCTCCTACAAAATCAGTAGCATGAACATACCTAAAATATTACCTGTAATCTCATAGTGTCTTTTCATATCCAACCAAATTGCTTCAGTTGCTTTAGAAATGTCTTGTGACTAGAGTTCAATTTCTTTAAATTTCAAACAGTCTCACACCATTTTAGTTTGGTTTTGTTTTTGTGAAATTGACTTTCAGACAGGGCCAGTAGGTAGACACATATAATGTCCCATATTCTAGACGTGTCTGTGTGTTTCCTCATGGTAATGTTTTAACCTACTGCTCTAATCCTGTACTTCCAGTAAGTTGAAAGCTTGGACTATACATCCCTTGGCTCTTGTGTCATCGTATTTCTTTCCTTAAAAGAAGTGGAGAAGAACTGCAGTTAGTCTTACCGGCCGACATCTTTTTCTCCTCTCTCTTCTTTACTTTTCTTTCCAAGGCATTTCCTAGATTCATTGGTCTCTTCTCCTTCAGGGCTTTTCTGCCCTTCAGTTTTGTAGCCCTGTGTGAAATTTGTATTACTCTTATTTTCAGGGCTGCTTCTAAACTGGAAAAAATATGTGTTCTGAAATCCTTACTTTACTCTCTCAATTTAAAGCACTATCTTTGTAATATATTATGAAATTCCACAAAGATAGCTTTTATGGTCTTAGAGTTTGAAAGTTACTTTAAGTCACTTTAGTCCTGCCTCTTTTATTTACTAATTAATTAATTCAGTAAGTCTGCTTCAGGTACACTGCTAGTTATTAGGGACAGAAACTAATCAGGATATAGTGCCAGCCCCTGTTGAACTGGGAAACAGATGTGTTAATAGTTATCATTTCAGCCATATAAACTTCCCTTTCTCTTTTGCATTCAAAAGAGACTTGCTGCCTTCCCCTCCATGTTCATTACTTGTCACTTTTTTCATTGGACTGAGACTTCCTTGACTTTTTTGAGATATTTTTTATATCAGCATCTCCAGCACTTAGTATTTGTCCCTAACACATAATAGATGTCCAATAAATGTCTGGAATATTGGTGAAGTGTTATGTGTTGTGTTATAAGAAAGAGATGTACAAACTGTAATTATAGAAATATGAACAAAGGTGTATAGAAATACTGAGATGGTAACTTTTGAACTAGAGTTCTAAAAGATGAATATGTAAATATTGTGGGGAAGATATCACAAAGATTGGGAACTATATGTAAAAAGGCCTACGGTATTCAGAGAACAAAGGGAGACACTACAAAGAGCAAAATAGAAGAGTCAGGTTATTGGGGAAGGGCAGAGGGAGAATATAAAATGGTGGGTTGAAATTAGATATTGAAGAGTCTTAACTTCTAAGCTAAGCCTTTTGGATTCTACCCTGTAGGAAACAGGAGAAAAGCAAAAACTTTAAAAGACAAGGAAAGAAATAAACCCCTACACCTATGGCTACCTAATCTATGACAAAGGAGGCAAGAATGTACAATAAATAAAAGACAGCCTCTTCATAAATGGTGCTGGGAAAACTAGACAGCTATGTGTAAAAGAATGAAATCAGAACACTTTCTAACACCATGAACAAAATAAACTCAAAATGGATTAAAGACCTAAATGTAAACTCAGAAACTATAAAACTCTTGAAGGAAAACATAGGCAATACACCCTGTGACATAAATCACAGGAAGATCCTCCATGACCCACTTCCTAGAGTAATGGAAATAAAAATAAACAAGTGGGACCTAATTAAACTTAAAATCTTTTATACAGCAAAGGATACTATAAACAAGGTGAAAAGCCAACCCTCAGAATGGGAGAAAATAATAGCAAATGGAACAACTGACAAAGGATTAATTTTCAAAATATATAAGCAGCTCATACAAATCAATACCAGAAAAACAAACAACTTAATCAAAAACTGAGAAAAGACCTAAACAGACATTTCTCCAAAGAAGACATACAGATGGCTAACAAACACATGAAAAGATGCTCAACATCACTATTAGAGAAATGCAAATCAAAACTACAAAGAGATATCACCTCACACTGGTCGGAATGGCCATCATCAAAAAGTTTACAAACAATAAATGCTGGAGAGGGTGTGGAGAAAAGGAAACCCTCTTGCACTGTTGGTGGGAATATAAATTGATACAGCCACTATGGAAGATGGTATGGAGATTCCTTAAAAATCTAGGAATAAAACCACCATATGCTCCAGCAATCCCACTACTAACTAGGCATATATCCTGTGGAAACCAAAATTGAAAAAGACACATGTAAGCCCAGTGTTCATTGCAGCGCTATTTACAATAGCTAGAACATGGATACAACCTACAGGTCCATCAACAGATGAATGGATAAAGAAGCTGTGGTACATATATACAATGAAATATTACTCAGCCATAAAAGGAACACATTTAAGTCAGTTTTAATGAGGTGGATGAACCTAGAGCCTATTATTCAGAGTGAAGACAGGCAGAAAGAGAAAAACAAATATCGTATACTAAAACATATATATGGAATCTAGAAAGATGGTACTGATGAAATTATTTGAAGGGTAGCAATGGAGACACAGATATATGGACATGGGGAGGGGGAGGAAGGAAAGGATGAGATGTATGGAAAGAGTAACATGGAAACTTACATTACCATATGTAAAATAGATAGCCAATGGGAATTTGCTGTATGACTCAGGGAACTCACGTCAGGGCTCTGTAACAACCTAGAGGGTTGGGATGGGAAGAGAGATGGGAGAGAGGTTCAAGAGGGAAGGGACATATGTATACCTATGGCTGGTTCATGGCGATGTTGGCAGAAACCAACAAAATTCTGTTAAAGGAATTATCCTTCAATGAAAAAATATTTTAAAATTAGAAAACAAAACTAACAACCCAATCAAAAAATGGGCAGAAGACTTAAATAGCATCTCTCCAAAGAAGACATACAGATAGCCAAGAGGCACTTGGAAAGATGCTCAATATCACTAATTATTAGAGAAATACAACTCAAAACTACAATTACCTCACACCAGTCAGAATGGCCATCATCAAAAAATCTACAAACAATAAATGCTGGAGAAGGTGTGGAGAAAAGGGTCTTGCACTGTTGGCGAGAATGTAAACTGATACAGCCACTATGGGAGACAATGTGGAGATTCCTTAAAAAACTAAATACAGAAGTACCATGTGGCCCAACAATCCCATGACTGGGCATATACCCTGAGAAAGCATAATTCAAAAGGGCACATGTACCCCAATGTCCATTGCAGCCCTGTTTACAATAGCCAGGATATGGAAACAACCTAGATGTCCAATGACAGATGAATGAATCAAGAAAATGTGGTACATATATAGCTGCTGCTGCTGTTGCTGCTAAGTCGCTTCAGTCGTGTCCTACTCTGTGTGACCCCATAGATGGCAGCCCACCAGACTCCTCTGTCCCTGGGATTCTCCATGCAAAAATACTGGAGTGGGTTGCCATTTCCTTCTCCAATGCATGAAAGTGAAAAGTGAAAGTGAAGTCGCTCAGTCATGTCTGACTCTCTTCACAACCTCATGAACTGCAGCCTACCAGGCTCCTCCACCCATGGGATTTTCCAGGCAAGAGTACTGGAGTGGGGTGCCATTTCCTTCTCCGGTACATATATAGAATGGAAGATTATTCAGTCACTAAAAGGAATGAAATCAGATCATATGTAGATATATGGATAGACCTAGAGTCTATTATACAGAGTGAAGTAACTCAGAAAGAGAAAAACAAATATCGTGTATTAATGCATATATGTGAAATCTGGAAAAAAATGGTACAGATGAACTTATTTGCAGGGCAGGAATAGAGACGCATACATAGAGAATGGACATGTGGGCAAGGGGAGGGGGAAGAGGATGGTGGGATTAACTGGGAGATTGAGATTGACATATGTACGCTACCATATAGACAGTTGTGGGAACCTGCTATAAAGTGCAGGGTGCTCATCAAGGTGCTCTGTGATGACCTAGAGGAATGGAATAGGGAGTAAGATGGGAGGGAGGCGCAAGAGGGAGGGCATATATGTATATATACAGATGATTCACTTTGTTATACAGCAGAAACTAACGCAAATTGTAAAGCAATTATATCCCAATAAAAAAAGACAAGGAATGACTGGGTCACTTTATTTTTTGAACCCAATTATTCTAGCATAGGAATGAGAAGGATGAAACTATTGTCAATTAGGAGAAACATGAAAAAAGAAATTGAGAAAGAGAAATGACTTGTCCAATATGACAGTGCTAGCCACTTACAATACAACCAACCTGGAGCAGGGCAAGACTATTGAGTTTAAGGTTCTGTGATACAGGCAGACGTGTTGTGTAGAGGAGGGTGGGGTAAGAGAAACCAGTTACCCAGAATGAAGCCACAGATCAAGAAGTTAAACTGGTGCATAAAAGATCCAAGGATTGTTAGATAGACCGACAGGAAAAGAATGCATACTAAGCAGAAGTTAAAACACTGAAAGACACAGCCTAATTGCTGTGTGATCTATTTGTGATCTAGGGACTAGAAGGAAATAGGCTGCAGAGGTAATTAGGCTACTTTGTGTATGGCTATTGAGTTAACAAAATTCAACTCTCTCTATATATACATAGAGAGAGGAGCCTGGCAGCCTATAGTTCATGGAGTCACAAAGAGTCAGACATAACTTAGTGACTAAAACAACAACAACTATACACACACACACACACACACACACACACACACACACACACACGCATTCACGCATGCTGCTGCTGCTGCTAAGTCACTTCAGTCGTGTCCGATTCTGTGCGACCCCACAGACGGCAGCCCACCAGGCTCCCCCATCCCTGGGATTCTCCAGGCAAGAACACTGGATTGGGTTGCCATTTCCTTCTCCAATGCATGAAAGTGAAAAGTGAAAGTGAAGTCACTCAGTCATGTCCGACTCTTCACGACCCCATGGACTGCAGCCTACCAGGCTCCTCCGTCCATGGGATTTTCCAGGCAAGAGTACTGGAGTGGGACATTCATGTATACTTGCATTCATGCATACTTGCATGCTAAGTCACTTCAGTCATGTCTGACTCTGCAACACCATGGACTGTAGCCCGCCAGGCTCCTCTGTTCATGGGGTTCTCTAGGCAAGAACAGCGGGGTGGGTTACCATGCCCTCCTCCAGGGGATCTTCCCAACCCAGGGACTGAGCCCACATATCTTATGTCTCCTGCATTGGCAGGTGGGTTCTTTACCAGTAGCACCACCTGGGAAGCTCATGTACATACACACATATATATACATGGCTTTGAATTGTTGCCATCAACAGCTATTCTGGCTACTATGAGTGGTTTGTCTATTAGTCATCTAGCAAGATAGAATGAAGGGTTTGTTAGTTAGTCAGTTAGTTGATTATTTTAGAGATATAGACCTTATACAGGACTGTTTCCTCACTGTGGGTTTTTCCACTGGTCAGTGATGAGCAGGCCTCATCTTCTAGAAACAACTAGACTGAACTATCCTACCTTCTCATCAGCACTTACCACAAAGGAAACTACAGTTGAAACCCACTGATAGATTGATATAGTCAATGGATAAAGCATTCTAAGACAGGACTCTGAGAATCTGAGCACGTCCCCTAAAGGTACCCACAGAGCTCTGTTTAATACAGCTTAAGGTTTTATACCACATACACCAATCTCCACCCAAAGGAAGAGGTGTGTCTGAGAAAAATTTCATCCTCAGGTTTGCTTCCTATACTTTCTTATACAACTCTTTGGGTGCTAACAGCAAAGATTTGCCACAGTCCTTTTTACCCTGCTTTGTCCAGCGACTGGGAAAGTGGAAGGCTGAGATGCAAGGATTTTCCATAAGGGGCTAAGTTTAAACATCAGATTTTGAATGAGACTGAGAGCATTATAGAGCAGAGCTTCTATTTATCTTCTGTTTCCATTTGTTTATTTCAATTTTCTTCTTTCTCTCTCTATGAGCTACTGTGTCAGGGTGGGCCTTGTAAGCATGTGTGGCCCAAGTAATGAAACCCTGAGGAATTGTGTTAAAACCATTCTACCTCCCTGTGTTCCATTCATCCAGGGATTCATTCATTTGTTCAACAAATACTTAAGGAGCTCCAACTATGTAGAAGTGTTAGAAATGCATCAGTGAACAAAAAGGACACACTTTTCTGCCCTTGTGTAACTTAACTTCAAATGAAGAAAGACTGACCTTAAATAATGAACACACAAGCAAGTGTTAAATACATTAAAATAACTACAATGGAGAAAAATTACAGCAAGGAGTGAGAGGCTGAGAGTGCAGGTGGTGATAGAAAGAAGGTAAGAACTGGAATTCAAAACCACAGTGGTCAGGAAGGCATTGGGAAGACGGTATTTGTGCTCCTTGAAAGAGGTGCCTTCCTCACAGCCAAGTGAGGCTTCTTCCCCTCAAGGACCTTCTGCGGTCAATGCTTTTCTCAACTTTCCAGACCACCAAAGAACACTCTTGCACTATGAAATTACCTTTCATCAAAAAGACCAACAGCTGGTCCAAACCAAGCTCTTCTTCATCTCTATCCAAGAGATCAGGGTTGTTTTTAAATTTTCTCTGAACTTTCTGCTATAACATCTTCAGAGGAATCCTGAGAATGTCTCATTCTCTCCAGTCTCTCACTTCTTGGCACACTCTCCTCTTTCCCGTAGTCTGTATTCACATCTGAAGAACCACAGCCAGCCAGAGAATTAAAAAAAAATCTCTGAACCCAGAAAATTGAAGAAAATGTGTATGTAACTAATAGCTTTTGAGCACATACTCTGTTAAGATACCATTTTTAGTGCTTACAAGTAGTAAGACTCACAAGAGACTTAAGCAGCAAGTCCTGGTTTTAGTCATTTTTACAGATAAGGAAATTAAGGCTTCAAGAAGTTAAATAACTTTCCTGCAGTTACAGCACTAGTATACTTAGAGCCAGGTTCTGAACGCAGTGGTTTGCTCGAGAGTCCACACTCTCTCCAGGAGTCACTTCAGTGTTCATATCTGGCTGCTGCCACATCAAATTCCAACTGTATCCTTTGGCAAGGTTATAAATGCATAACTTGAAGTATCTTAAATCATGCTTTCTGATAAAATGATAAAATACTTGATATTACTTTTCTTCCAGTCCCCATCTCTCCCACAAAGAAAGAAAATTTAACAATAAACAATACATTAAGATCCAAACAAACTCAGAACACAGTCTTACAGAAAAGCCCATTTTAAAGATGGAATGAAGGAGGGACAAACAGAGTCATAAGGAAAACAGTAGTTTCCTAGCTTCTAGAGTCCCACAGGTCATCACCACACACACAAAAATGTATATACCCTTATTTCACTGATGTAATTTCCAACTGACTTAAACTGTTTTTGATGAGTTTTTCCTAAGTGCCAGTCAAAGCTGTGAGCACTGATACAACCTACATTTTTCCATGTCAATAGCACTAATAATATTAATAATCTAAATTTCACTGGGTTTTGCTGCCATCTACTCCCAGAGGTCTTCAATCCTCTGAATGAAAGACCTGCTTAAGAAAAGTGTTTGCTTTTTCGTTTTAACAATGTAATTTTTTTTAAAGCTAATACTAGAGAAGTAAAACCACTGGAGAATAAAGGAAAGCTTTATTGGTAAAGTCAAACATGTTTATATGTTTACTGGACATTTGTTTTGTGAATTGTCTTCTCATGACTTTTGCCTAGCATGCAACTGTGAAAAACTATATGTTAACTGCTCTTTATGGATTGCAAATATTTTCCCTAATTAATATTTTTTATTTGGCAGAATTCTTGGCCTTGTATAAGTTTTAATTTTTTTTCAGAAATCAATTCTATTGGTCATTTTCTTAATGCTTTCTGCCTTTGATACAATGCTTAGTAATACCTTTCCCACTTGAGAAGTATAAAAATTTCCACACATCTGTTGTTCTAAAATTCTTATAGTTTTATATCTTATTTAACTTTTCATTGTTCTGGAATTGTGTTGTAAGATTGATTAATTGTGACAAACATGACAAGTGTGTGTGTGTGTTTTACTTGAGTGATTTTAGATGGGCAACTCTAGAGCTAGTTTTAAAATGAATCACTTGTTGCTGTAGATCTGTGGGAAATAGAGAACAAATCAGCACTGTGGAATGTTTCTTCAAAAACAAAAAACAAAAACAAAATTGGAATTTATTTTGGTGATTTCTTTCTGGGAGCAAAACACTGTATCCAGAAACCCATGTGTTAAACTCATATCAGTTATGCACACACTGATCTGTGTATCTTCATAGCCATTTATACAAGGTACACACTTAGGGTGAGATCAGTGCTCAAAGGGGCTGCCCTCGATGGGAGGATGCCTGTTCTCATTGTCTTTAGAGTGTTACTGGAGCCAAAACTGAGAGGATGATCTGCCCCAAACTCAAGAGGTTCCTGTTTATCCAAGTGGGAATAATTTTGAGATCTTGCTCTTTATCTCAGAAATGCTTAGATTCATACGCATCTGGAAGGAAATTATATAGTTTGCTTCAATTTGCTTTGAACACCAACAATTTTTTCAATCTGCTCTGAGAATTAGACAAACTCAAAGTCAACAGTTGACTGTATTGGCACTCACAAGCTCTTTAGCGAGGGAAACTTGCCACCGTTGTTGCAATACAAGGAGAGTGAGATGGAAATCATTAACTCTGAAGAAAGACAGAAACTCCTCAGATTTATCTTGGTTGCAGAGAACCAGATTTACTGAGATATGGTTCACAAGTATAAATATTTTAATTGACTAAAAAAAAAAATCCAGTAAGTTTTTCTGTAAAGAAGCATTTGTATTTCGGGCATGCCCTTGGCAAGGTCATGTTCCAAACAGCCCAAGGGAAGTGGACCCACGTGAAATGGTTTGGATGAAGGCTGTAGAAGACAAAGGTAGAGAAGAGAGTTTGAGAGTCAAAGTGATGAAAATGGGCTTAGATGGAGCAGAGTGGATTGGGTGGAGTGAGGAAAAGCCTCTGCTTTGGGCAAAGTGATGGTCAAGGTAGCGAAGTCAAAGCAGGTTTACACGTGTTCTTTCTGCCCTGATGGTTTAGATCTGTTAGGCAGTTAGAGTAGAAAACAGGAGTCCAGAATGGTGGTAGCTAAAAGACAAGGAAGGGAAAAGCCCGCGAAAATAGAACAAAGGAAGGTCCGAGGACTGAGGGCCGTAGTGAGGACCTCAGGTGGAAAAAACAGCACTCCTGGCTAGCCCAGTTTACATAGGACAGGCCCAGGGAGAGGAGAAAGCATAAAAAGAGGAGCCCAATGGCCAGGGGTCTCTCTGTCCCATGTGCATGCTCGCTCTCTGTCTCTCTCTCCCACGTGCTGGCGCGTTCCCCCACTCTCTTCTCTTCGTGTCTTTGGGTCGGCATGCCCTCATGCCTTGAGGATGGATTTTCCTGCTATTTTCTAAATAAAATAGAGCTGTAACACGGAGCTATAACACTGATTTGTCTAAGAGCTATAACGCGGTCTGTTTGAGACCTGAGAGCTATAACATGGTCTGTCTGAGACCCGAGAGCTATGACACGGCGAGGGCTCTAACGTCTGTGGCTTCAAATTTTTGTTGAGACAAGACAGAACTGAGGAGAATACACTCGCCTGACATATCCTTCCGCTCTCCAAAATCCCAGGAGAGGAACACAGAAGTAGCTTTGAATCCAGGAAACTCTGAACCCAGTTCCCTAGCCTCATTATGGCTTTTAGCATTTTCCGCTTCATCTGGAAAAGCCTGACCCAATTTGAATTCCACTGAAACTGATTTCCCTTAACCTGACACCTAGGCATGTACCCTCAAGTATTCAAAATCCTAAGGAATCTAAACAATGCTCTCTCTGATGTAAGTCAACTTTCCCAGCTTCACATTTCAGTCCTACCACATTCCTCAAATTCCATTCTGCTGACTGTTTACAACCAGACCTATCCTCCCTGGTGTGCTTATGCTAATACTTGGATGATCCCTGTGCTCAGCCTGTGTTTCCCCTGGCAGCAAGTGATGGGATGAATCTCAGAGCTGGAAAAGACCTTGAAAGATAGCTGGTTCTTTTTGTAGCTGTTTATTTCTGTTCAGTTCAGTGACTCAGTCGTGTCCAACTCTTTGAGGACTCTCAGCCCTGTTACCAGACAAGTTAATACCCAGCCCAGTCTGGGCAGATGTGTGTTTTAAATGAAGGACAGAAAATGAAGCCAGTCGAACTGTTGCCCCAAGTACTTGATTCACTGACATCTGACGTCTGGCAGCATTTCTCTTCTGCTGCTGCTTCTTCCCGTTCCCTGCTCTCCATCAGACCACCAAAGTAATACTCTCCCGACCAAGGGCTTGAAACCACTAGCCACGAAGTCCTGTTTTCTCATTCTTTCTTCCCTCCTGAACCTGGAATGGTTGGCTCAGGACATCAGCCTCCTTACAACTCTTCTAATAACCATGAAGGACAAGGTAAAAAAATCAACCTTGCTTCCTTGAGGTTGAAAATTCCTTTTTTGACAAGTTGATTTTTGACTTAGATATGATTACAAGCGGCTATACATTAAGAACAGTGTGTATCTACAGTATCCCGTAGTTTCAAATCAGCTTTATAAATCTTGGCAGCAGGCATAAAGTGATTTCAAATTAAAATCCAGATTCTCAGATCCTCCTCTTTTCATTTCAGTTTTCATCATTTGTGTTCCCGACCCCCCCCCCCCCCGCTTTGTTTTGTTTTCATATGGAAACAAAATAGAAATAGATCTCCTTGCATTTATGGCCTGTGACACCATAAATGGACAAAAAATTCTTATTGATGGCCTAACATTTAAATAAGGTTCTTCATGTATAAATTCGAGTCAGTATATCTGAATGCTATGTGAGAAGGATAGAAACTGTTTTATTTATGAGATTTGTTTAAACCAGACTAGTGCTTTGTTTTCTTAATTGATTAATCTTGAGTAGAAATTAATTAACTTGACATTAATCAAAGGAACCTTTCATTCAGAGGCCAACTCCTCTTTAAATGAATGTAAAATTCTAGTTTTGTAAAATCTGCAGTAAGACTTCTGCTTGAGACTTCAGCACAGACTAGGAATTCTATTAAATAGTGTTTATTAGCAGGCTAATTGTTTAGGGTGGCAGCCCCCAAACTTTTTGGCACCAGGGACTGGTTTCCATGAAAAATTGTCTTCAGGGGGATAGTTTCAGGATGATTCAAGGACATCACATTTATTGTGCACTTTATTTCTATTATTATTACATCACTCCCCCTCAGATCATGAGGTATGGGGATAAGCAGTTGGGGATCCCTGGTTTAGGGAATAAGTTTTGCCCTTCCAATTTCCATGAAAATGACTTGAGATCAAGACCAAGTTTCCACAGTGTTTTAGTTTCCATTTTTCTTCATTCTCTTTAACTTGTTCTTAGTCCCACAACTGAATAGAAGTTTATCCATGGGCATTAAAAAAATATCACCCTCTTTATTTGTTGTTCAGTTGCTAAATTGTGTTCAACTCTTTGCAGTGCCACAGACTGTAGCACACCAGACTCCTCTGTCTTCCCCTAACTCCTAGAGTTTGCTCAAATTCATGTCCATTGGGTCAGGGATGCTATCTAACCATCTCATCCTCTGCCACCCCCTTCTCCTTTTGCTTTTAGTCTTTCCCAGCATCAGAGTCTTTTCCAATGAGTCAACTCTTTGCATCAGGCGGCCAGAGTATTGGAGCTTCAGCTTCAGCAACAGTCTTCCCAGTGAATATTCAGGATTGACTGGTTTGATCTTGTAATCCAGGGACTCTGAAGAGTCTTCTCCAGCACATTTCTGTTCTGTGACAACCTAGAGAGGTGGGATGGGGTGGGAGGTGGAAAGGAAATTCACGAGGGAGGGGAAAAATGTATATCTATGGCTGATTCATGTCGATGTATGGCAGAAACCAACACAACATTGTAAAGCAATTATCCTCTAATTTAAAAATTAAAAAAAAATTATATAGGACTGACTTTAGATAAAGTTGTCAAAAGAGCTATATTACCACAAGAAGTACAATCAAAAACTTCTTTATACTGAAAAAAAGGCACATACAAAGTGGTGGGCCACCGTGTGATTAAATTTGGTGGTAGAGATTCAGGTAACTTAAATGGAACACAAAGTTACAGTGTTCACACGTCTGCTGCCACACCTACCTCATCAAGCATGGCTCAAGACTCTAGGCTACCTTTGTTCTAGCATCAGGAGTCTGGACACCACCCAAAAGAATTACCCAACCCTATGGATTAAGGCCACCATGATGCTAAAGGAGGAAACAGAACAGGCTCTATCTTGAAAGCAGGACTCCATCTTGGGCCAGACTGTGGACTTTCAGCTATATGCCCAGTATCTATGGAAACAACACACCAACTGGAAAACCAGGCCCCCGGAAGGAAGAGCCCCAGGACTCTCAATCGCCTAAAAGAATACCCTAATTATCTGTGTAACCAAATAGAATCATAACATTCTATTATGCTTATTGGAGTGTGACCACAGGCCTATTGATAATTGTCCACTGTTAACTACCTAGGCTTAAGACATATGAATCACGGGTTAACTTTGATTGTATTTTTCTTTTTTCCTTTGTTCAGACTAGTTTCAGGCAATTTGGAGAGGTGTGTTTGGGCACATATGCTTAGGGTATATAAGGTTTTTACAAAAACTGGTCAGGGTCCTTGGCTAAGAGGAGACTCTGCCTCGGGCCTGCCGGTATAATAAACTGCACTCCACTATTGCATTGTCCTTCTGGGTGAATTTGTTTCCCAGAACGCGTGGCGACACAATGCTAGCTGTTTATAACATCGGTGGGAGAATTAATATTAAGTATTGACTCTCTTATTTGTCCTTGATCTGACTGTGTCACAGTCTCAAAGCTTCATATGTCTCCAGCCCATCTAAACAGATGCTTTCACTACTTGGTTCTCTGAGAAATTTGAAGCAAGCATGCATGAAATATTTGAACTTCCTGTCTATCTACTACATACTTGTCTACATTCATACTTTTTCTCCTCCCCTTTTCTTCATTTGTAGAGCAAAATAGATTGTTCTTTCTCAGGCTCAAAGCAAACACACTCCTCTGTACTTTGGACCCTATCTCCTCCTGTCTCCTAGAGGACCAGCTCCATCAATTAGTGTTTCTGTCTTTCATCTTCAGCCTGCCCTCTTCACTGGCTCCTTTTCTTCAGTGTGTATCCATGCTTATATAGAACTTCTCCCTCTGTGTACTTCATGATTAATTTCCTTCTCAGCTACTTATTTACTGGCCATTAAAATCTCAGTGTAAAATAATCTAACTCCTACCCCAACAAATCTATTGAAACAGCTCTTGTTAAGCACATCAGTATCCAGTTACAGCACTTAATAAATCACAGCCTTGTCATGGCAAAGGGACTTGCATAATTCAATGAAGCGATGAGCCATGCTGTGCAGGGCTACCCAAGACAGACAGGTCATAATGGAGAGTGCTGACAAAACGTGGTCCACTGGAGGAGAGAATGGCAAACCACACTAGGTTTCTTGCCACGAGAACCCCATGAACAGTATGAAAAGGCAAAAAAATATGACACCAGAAGTTGAGCCCCCAGGTTGAAAGGCATCTAATATGCTACTCAGGGAGAACAGAGGGCAATTACTAAAAAGCTCCAGAAAAAATTAAGCAGCTGGGCCAAAGCAGAAACGTCACTCAGTTGTGAATGTGTCTGGTAGTGAAAGTCCGATGCTGTAAAGAACAATATTGCACAGGAATTTGGAATGTTAATTCTGTGAATCAGGAAAAATTGGACACTGTTAAGCAGGAGATGGCAAGAGTGAACTTTGATATCTTAGGAATCAGTGAATTAGATTGATGGGGATGGGCAAATTTAATTCAGGTGACCATTATATCTGCTGTTGGGGGCAAGAACCCCTTAGAAGAAATGATATAGCCCTCATAGTGAACAAGAGTCCTAAGTGGAGTACTTTGGTGCAATCTCAAAAACGACAGAATGATCTCAGTTTGTTTCCAAGGCAAACCACTCATCATCACAGTACTCTAAGTCTATGCCCCGACCATTGGTACCAAAAGGGCTGAAGGTGACTGGTTCTATGAAGCTTATAAGAGCTTTTGGAACTAACACCAAAAAAAAAAAAAAAAAAAGGAAGGTGGCCTTGGAGTACAAGATGAAGCAAGGCAAAGGCTAACAGAATTTTGTCAAGAGAACGCACTGATCACAGCCAACACCCTCTTCCAACAAGACGAGAGACATATGGACTCCACCAAATAGTCAATACTGAAATCAGACTGATTACATTCTTTGCAGCCGAAGATGGAGAAACTGTATACAACCAGCAAAAACAAGACTTGGAGCTGACTGTGGCTCAGATCATCAGGTCCTTATTGCAAAATGCAGGCTTAAATTGAAGAAAGTAGGGAAAACCACCAGGGCATTAAGGTATGACCTAAATCAAATCCTGTATGATTTATACAGTGGAGATGACATGTGGATCCAAAGAGTCAGATCTGGTAGACAGAGTGCCTGAAGAAGTGTGGACAGAGGTTCATAATATTGTACAGGAGTCAGTGACCAAAATCATCCCAAAGAAAAAGATGCAAGAAGGCAGTGTTTGTCCGAGGAGGCTTTACAAATAGCTGAAGAAAGAACAGAAGTGAAAAGCAAGGTAAAAAGGGAAAAATTAGAGAATAGCAGAATAGCAGAGAATAGCAAGGGGAGATAAAAAAGCCTTAATATTCTCTTCAGTCAACTCAGCTGAGGAAAAGAAAAAACAAGTCAGAATCACAAAGCCTAACTCCTTCATTCTGGGTCTGTGCCTTCGGAACAAAGGGAGAGGGTTTAGGGCTGTGCCTCTATTTTGTCAGTAACACCTAACACGGCTCCCGACAATTATGCTCAAAATCCTTCAAGCTAGGGTTCAGCAGTACATGAACTGAGAACTTCCAGATGTACAAGCTGGATTTAGAAAAGGCAGAGGAACCACAGATCAAAGTGCCAACATTCATTGGATCATAGAGAAAGCAAAGGAATTACAGAAAAACATCTACTTCTGCTTCATTGACTATGCTAAAGCCTTTGACTGTGTGGAGAACAACAAATTGTGGGAACTTCTTAAACAGGGGAATACCAGACAACCTTACCTGTCTCCTGAGAAGCCTGGATGTAGGTCAAGATGCAACAATTAGAACCAGACATGGAACAATACACTGGTTCAACACTGGGAAAGGAGTATGACAAGGCTTTATATCATGACCCTGTTTATTTAACTTCTATGCAGAGTACATCATATGAAATGCCAGGCTGGATGAATCACAAGCTAGAGTCAAGATTGCTGGGAGAAATATCAACAACCTCAGATATGCAGATGATATTACCCTAATGGCAGAAAATGAAGATGAACTAGAGAGGCTCTTGATGGGGGTGAAAGAGGTGAGTGAAAAAGCTGGCTTAAAACTCAGCATTCAAAAAACTAAGATCATGGCATCTGGTCCCATCACTTCATGGCAAATAGATGGGTAAACAATGGAAACGGTGACAGATTTTATTTTCTTGGGCTCCAAAATCACTGCAGGTGGTAACTGCTGCCATGAAATCAAAAGACACTTGCTCCTTGGAAGAAAAGCTATGACAAACCTACACAGCACATTATAAAGCAAAGATATCTCTTTGGTAACAAAGGTCCATATAGTCTAAGCTATGGTTTTTCTAGTAATCATGTACAGATATGAAAGCCGGACCTCAAAGAAAGCTGAGTGCCAAAGATTTGATGCTTTTGAATTATGGGCTAGAGAAGACTCCCCAGAGTCCCCTGGATTGCAAGGAGATTAAAGCAATCAGTCCTAAAGGAAATCAGTCCTGAATATTCATTGGAAGGGCTGCTGCTGCAGCTGAAGCTCTAACACTTTGGCCTGATGCTGGGAAAGATTGAAGGCAAAAAGAGAATAGAGTGGCAGATGATGAAATGTTTAGATAGCATCACCAACTCAATGGACATGAATTTGAGCAAACTCTAGGGGATAGTGAAGGACAGGCAAGCCTGGAGTGCTGCAGTCCACGTGGTTCTAAAGAGTTGGACATGAATGAGTGACTTAACAACAACAGATTCGATTACAATGGACTCTTCAGCGACCTTAGCTTAGTAGAACTTTGACTCTTCATGACAATTTCTTTCTTAAAATGCTCTACCCCTGGATTTGTACGGTAAAATATTCTGTTGATTTTCCTGTTACTTCCATCTCAGTGTTAGCTTTTTTGCCCACAGATTTCAAAAGTTGGTGGTTTCATGCCACTTTTCTCATTCTACATTTCACTCTGAATGATCTCATCTACTTTCACAGTTTTAGTTGTTACAAAGATGCTGATGTAGCTGACATGGGTTTCTTTTTTCTTTCTTTAGTGAAGTTTGGGCTAGCAGTGCTAAAGTGTCACTTGGAGTCTCTTCTCAGGTTCCAAGCTATCTATCAGACAGTTTCCTATTTTGGAGAAAGGATTAATGCCACTTTTTTTTATTGACCTGTTTTTAAAGGAATTCAGCCTCATGGGATGCCAAGCTCTGGGTAGAAGATAAGGCAACTTGCCTGAACTTCCTGAGGATCTTTCCAAGTGAGAGTGTAACTAAACCCCGATACCTATTCCTGAGGTTTTTGAGGTAGGAAGATCTACCCAGGTAAAGCAGAATTGTCTCCCAGCCAGGCTTTGTGGTAAAGAAGGGTGACAAGACCTCTAAAGAACTGCCATGACCATAAAGAGAGAAGATGTTATGAACTAGCTGTCACACTGCATCAGAAGAGAGAAAGGGACAAGGCAGGTTTTTGTCCCTTAAGTAGCCAATATGGAAACCCCAGCTTGTGACCCAAATCATTCTTTTTCTCACAGAACTCTTATATCCTGTAGGATTTTGTCTTGGATTCAAATTTCCAATCATCTGTATATTTTATCCCACTCTCAGTTTCATTGTCATGGATTTATGCCAATCCCTCACCTCTTTCCCGGAAGATTATAATGCAGTTGACCCTTGATCAACATGGATTTGAAGTATGTGGGCCCACTTATATGCAGATTTTTTTTCAATAGTAAATATTAGTACCACATGGATCCCCTGTTGGCTGAATCTGTGCATATGGAACGGTAGATAAGAGGAACCTCAGGTAAGAAGGAACCACAGACATGGAAGACTGATTATAAGACATACTCAGATTTTGACTGTGTGGAAGGTTGGCTTGTATAAGGGTCACCTGTAGTCTCTTCACTGGGTTTCTACCTCAAAGTCTTACCCATTTATCAGAGCCATGTGCCTACACTTGTCTGTTTAAGATCATTCTATATCATTCCACCATCCACAGGCTAAATAAACTGCAAACTCCTTAACGTACCCACATGTGGACTCCATTTTCTGAACCCTGTGTGTCTTTTTAACCTCAATTATCTCACTCATGGTGCAGGAAAACCAAATTATTTGCAGTTATCCCTCATCCCATACTATTTCTTGCTTTCCATCCCTTTGCTCCTGGTGTTTACCAAGTATAGAATGCTCTGTGTGTGAGTGCTAAGTCACGTCAGTTGTGTCCAACTCTTTGCAACTTCATGGACTGTAGCCCACCAGGCTCCTCTGTCCATGGGATTTCCCAGGCAAAAATACTAGAGTGGGTTGCCATTGTCTTCTCCAGTGGTTCTTCCTGACCCAGGGATCCAACCCAAGTCTCAAGTCTCCTGCACTGGCAGGCAGGTTCTTTACTAGTGTCACCTGGGAAGCCCCCAAATGCTCTATATCTTATTTTGCTCTTAATTGGCTATTAAGTCTCAGCTTGGGAATCACCAAATCTCACTTCCTGACCTATATTCTATGTAACTGGTGCATTTATCTTCATAGTTATTATCAACATCCCCTTCTCCTTAATCAGTCATTATTCAGTACCTTGAAGGAATTCTCAGTGTCAAAGCTTGGAAGTCCCATCCTGATAGTTATCACAGATGTTAAGGCAAAACAAGTGTTAACACATTATTGGGAAGATTCTGAAAGGACGCTTGCAAAAATACCTTAGGAACCTTGAAGAAGCAAAGCAGGTCTTAGCTTTATTTTTTCCAAGTTTTACTCATTTTCTATTATTATTCATTTCTCCCTGATGAGATATGTATCCTCTGATAATTATTATTTTCTGAAGATTCTTCACATGGTATCAATGGGACCTAAGTTATGTGTTTAAGAGGCATTTTCCTTCACAATTTTTGTATTTCTAGTTCTCAAAGTAACTAGGGAATGCTTCTTATGATGGGTGGGCCCACATAGGTTAGTCACTAAAAGCAGAAGCTTTAGAATTCAATTAACAGATTCTCCCTCAAATACTCATTCTGCCACATACTGTGTAACTCTGGAACTTAATCTCTCTGAAACTTAATTTCCCATCTCTAAAATGAAAATACTAATAATAATACCAACCACATAGGATTATTGTAAGGACTAAGTGAACTAAAATATATAAAGCACACATTAATTATAAAACATATAAACCTCAATAAAAGTTAACCTTACAGTGCTCTTTGAAGGATGAAGAGAATTGAGACCAGTTGGAGGAACTGCAGGTAAGGAGAAAGCTAAGCCTGCAGAAAGAGAATATATTTTTCTTGGAGTGAACCTGATGCTTTGCCTTTCACTGCAGTGAAGCAGGAGTGACTTTGGGTGACAGTGGCATGAATAGCTGGAAACAGATCCCTCTCCCCCAAAATATTGCTGCAGCTTATGTCAAAGAGTGTTTTGCCTGTGTTTTCCTCTAGGAGTTTTTAGTATCCAGTCTTATACTTAGGTCTTCAATCCATTTTGAGTTTATTTCTATATATGATGTTAGAGAATGTTCTAATTTCATTGTTTTACATGGAGCTGTTCAGCTTCTATTTTCATTCTTTTATGTAATAGCTGTCTAGTTTTCCCAGCATGACTTATTGAAGAGACTGTCTTTTCTCCATTATTGCTTTCTTTATCATGGATTAATTGACCATGAGTATGTGGGTTTATTTCTGGTTTTCTATTGTGTTCCATTGATCTATGTGTCTGTCTTTGGTGTTTTCATACAAATTTTTAATATATTTTATGTTTAACATACTATTTTTATAATAGGGAAAAATTATAAATCATAACAGTGACAAGAATAGTAGAATAGATCAACATAATGTGGAATAGCCATATATTCCATATGAAGTATTATGTAGCACTTTAAATGAATGAAAAAGAGCTGTGCATATTAAATACATAAATATAAAATAAAGTTACAAAACAAGTTATAAAGATGCATTCAACATGACACCATATATGTAACATTAAAATCATATAAAATATTGCTATATATTATTAATTTTTTTTTTAGATTCTGACTCTTCTACTTACGTGTTTGTATGCTAAGTCGCTTCAGTTATGTCTGACTCTGTGACCCTATGGACTGTAGCCCACCAGGGTTACTCTGTCCATGGGCTTCTCCAGGCAAGAACACTCGAGTGGGTTGCGATTTTCTTCTCCAGGGGATCTTTCTGACCCAGGGATCGAATCTGTGTCTCTTACATCTCCTGCATTGGCAGGCATGTTCTTTACCACTAGCTTTGGGCAAATTTTAAACTTTTCTGAGTTTCAGTTTCCTCATCAATAAAATGGAAATGACAGTGATACTTATCCTACAGGATGGAGAGATAATATGACTAAACACATAGAAAGTGCTTAGAATAATGTTGGACACATTGTAGGAAATGTTTGTGTTAGTCACTATTATTACTATTGCTGATATATAGAAAAATTTCTACAGAAATAACTCTCACCAACTTATCTCCATTGTAGTGGCCTTGCATAAAATATTTCACATCTATAAATAATATTTTATTTCTCAAAATTTTGAACCTATCATGATGACATCTCAGCAGGGGATACATGAATATTGCAGAGACATGTTCTCCCAGCAGTCTATGCTAACACTGGTGACACCCTCCAATGTTGCTAAAGACAGAGTCCAACTCCCAGACTTGCCTATTTTCTGGGGACATGCCTTGAGATGACTTTATGTCCCCCTTCTTACTTTCTAGGAAAGTGAGAAGCAATTATTTATGGTTGGCTTATCAGCAAATAAAGAACCAGGGACTATTTTGAGTGACAGGTTTCCAGTTTAGTGGAATTCATCTAAACTGGGAAAAAAAGTAAGATTTATATGTTAATTATAGGAATGAAAGGGACATTAGATTACCCTATTATTAAAAGAACATTCTCTAAACTCTGTCTCTGGGTCTCATTCCCTGGGACAGATGTTGAACTCATGGTGATGGGTAAGACTATTCAGAGGTGGATGTTGTGAGATGGCAAATTGACAGAGAAATGCTATCCTAAATTGGGACTATATCTGAGGAAGTCTATAGTACTCTTGCTATAATGAGAATCCTTTTGGTTAAGAGTATCAGTGCTCCTCTTGGTTGGGCTGGAAACATTGGCTTTTGGAAATCCTTTAGAGAAAAGGTGAACTCATGAGTTGATGGGAAAGATTTGGTCAAATACTAATATTTGAACTGAATTCCTCATCTGCCAAGTTATTAACTGATTCCCCATTCTCCTCAGGGCTGTATAGAACCCGTCTCATTTGTAGAAGAGGATCTTGGGACTAAAGAGACCAAGGCCCTGGGGAATAGGCCAAAAGCTTGGGAAGCAGGAGTTTCACCAGAAACAGACTCCTCATGTGTGTGCAAGGACTGATCTGAGCCCAGTTTAATATTCAGTCCTGATCAGTGACCAATATCAGTCACTGATCCAGCCACCATGAGAGGACGACCACGGTCAGCAGACATAGGCTTGGTTGGCAGATGGCTCAGCCTCGTGACCATTCCCAAGCCCTTTCCAAGGAGCCCACAGATGTCTTGTTGTCACAGTCCTAGGGAAGGACCTGGATCACAGTGGAGAGACAGGTAGTCAGGGCACAACTTAGAGAAGCTTCCTACACAGTCTCCCCACCAATACTAGCGTCACTCTTCTCCAAATGGCATGATTCATTTCTGCTCCTTCCTAGAGTAAAAGTTGTAAAAGCAAAAACAAACAAACGAGACTAATTAAATTTAAAAGCTGCTGTGGTTATTTCTAGTCCTAGACCTTATGAAACTGGAAGCTTCCACTTCTTATCTTGTAGGATTCTGAGTTCTGGAACCCTGCCATTATGTAACTCATAGAGCCTCCCAAGTGGAAGGGACTAGAGATCTCCAGCCTTCTGCCCTCACTGAGTTCCCAGCCAACAACTGGCCAGGCATGTGAGTATGCCAACTTACAAGTGGATCCTCCAGCCCCTAGGAAGACTCAGTTGATGCCACATGGAACAGAGACAAGTCTTCCCCACCACGCCCTGCCTGAATTGCAGTTTCATGAGTTATATAAGTGATTATTGCTTGAAGGCACTGGATTTGTCATAGTCTGTTACACATCTAAGTTTCCTTTCCCTCTAAATTTTTTCCATGAGTCTATACATTTTTTAATGACTAATTTTCTGGTTTTAAGAATAGAACCAATTCTTACTAGTAGTACATACATCATGCCTGATTTCTCCAACAGATTCCTCATTATAGTAAGAGACTTCTGTGGATCTTTCAAACTAGATAAGTGACTTAACACTGCATAAAACATTTCTTTCTTTTTAAGGTGGATTCAGCATGAGGCTACATGCGTCCCTGGAATTTGTTGAATGAAAACAACACATCTCAGGCTCACTGCTGCTGCTGCTGCTAAGTTGCTTCAGTCATGTCTGACTCTGTACGACCCCATAGACCATAGATGGCAGCCCAACAGGTTCCGTCATCCCTGGGATTCTCCAGGCAAGAACACTGGAGTGGGCTGCCATTTCCTTCTCCAAGGCATGAAAGTGAAAGTGAAGTCGCTCAGTCGTGTCCGACTCTTAGCGACCCCATGTACTGCAGCCTACCAGGCCCCTCCACCCATGGGGTTTTCTAGGCAAGAGTACTGGAGTGGGGTGCCATTGCCTTCTCCAGCTCATTATGCTTTCATTAAATAAGTTGAGTTCTCTCTGAACTAAGTAACATTTTTACTTTATACTTTGTCTAATGCTTAGAAACTCCCAAAGTTCTTTTTTTGTAGGATGTCTCTAGGAAATAAAGACACAAATATCCACCTCAACTAGAGAGAAACAAGACTTGAATGGAAGAGCAGTTGGGATGTTTAAAAGGGAAAAATGGTTATTCTCCTTCTCTGCTTTTACCTACCTCTTCCAATAAATTCACATAATGCCTTTCCTTTACCTCCATCTCTCGATAAGATGATGAGGAAAAGTAAACAAAAGATGAGAGGAGAGGGGAAAGGATATCCCAGAAGGCTTATGTACATTTTTACAGTACTTTACATTTTCTGAAATGTAGGCTTCCTGTGAAGTAGACAGTAGAACCCTCATTTTGGGGCCTGTGAAAATTAGTGAATTGCATGGTATCATGCACTTTGTGACAGCATACATTGTGGAATCTGAGTACACCTCGGGATTATTTCATTGATCCTAATATCATGCCTTTACAGTGGGGAGGATAACCAAGACCAGCTACCACTAGAGCCCTGAGGAAGGTGTCCAAGTATGCAGAGACTGACCTTCCCAGGTCAACACTCAGCCTGCCTTCCTGGAAGTTCCTCATCTCATACACTGATGTTTCTTCTTCCATCTCCCCATGAGACCGCACTTCCATCTTCTGCCTTAATCCTCCCAAGATTTAGGAATGTGGTTTAAAGAGGAGCTCAGAGACTCCCCAGACTCTTTCATGGAGAGAGGGGATGGGGTGAGGGAGACAGGACCAGTGCCTGGTCATGCAACACACTGTATCTTCTTTATATTCATTTGCTTTGTTGCTTAATGAAAGAATGGAGAGCTGATCACTCGGAGGTACAGAATTCCCTTTACCTCTCGTCTGCTCTCAAACCTTCATGATACAAGAAGAACAAAGAGAAAGCTGTGTAACACATGACCATGCCCTTGTCCATACTGCCTTTTCCTTTTATTCACACCAGAAAAGTAGAATAAAATACTTCCTTGTCAAAAAGAAAAAAAAAAATTGGGGGAACATTGCTCCCTTTTGGAATGTCAGAGCTGAAGTCAGTGTGGAGGCCAGCAGTTTCACATTCTGCTGTGCAGTGCCCTCACGCTCAGTGCAAGGGAATCTACACAGACTTTTTGACTTAGGTTTTAAAAGCTATGTAGACAGTCTCTGCCATTCCAACCAGTTTCTGCTTCAACCTTTTGATATATCATGGCTTTGTATAAGATTTTATTGATAAAAGGCTATCAGCGCTTTTTAAAAACATAAAACACCACCTATCTGCTCCAATCACCTTCTTTTGCAGGGGGCAAAAGTTGTTTGTTTTGCTGATTTTAAAATGTTTACTCTTTAAAAAATTAGTTGCTTTTTCTATAGCTATACAAAATTCTTAGTGTTTCTTTGGCAATGGAATGTAATGGAATTTTATGACTGTATTAAAAAACAAGTTACCTTTGCTCAGAAATTCTGTAACATCCAGCACCCTAATTATTTGACTAAATAAATGGATTGCCCAGGAACCTTGATGCAACGGAAGCAAAGTCAGAACAGATGCCTCTTAACCTCCTTTTTAGCACCTTGCAGTCCTCCCCCACTCAAACACTTCACGTTGTGTGATTTATTTGCCAAGAGGAAGAGGGGGTGGGTTGCTAGGATAACAGAAGCTGACTGACCTTGAATTTCACTCTCCCAGTGAGTAAGCCAACTCAGTGGCTTTACCACGTCTGTCATCATTTCTGCTTCACAGCAGGCTCATTGTGAGTAGAAAGCACAGGACTCCTTATTGACTATGCTCCATGCAGAGCTATGTGGGCCACACTGAGACCCCTCACTCAGCATCCAGCAGCCTGCAGGCCTACAGAAAGTAGACTCACCATGCTGGGAACATCCTCCTTTGAGCCCATCACATCTCCCAAACTTTGAGACAACATATCCCTAAGATGTCAATAAGTGTATTACTTAAAAAATGTGAATGGGTAGAAATATATTCAAAGGCCTTGACTTTGATATCACTTCCAAGTGAGATCTCCCTGCCTTCCCAACCCTAAATGACTCTGAAATTATATAATGCCCTTATCTGTTTTGATCAGGTTGACCCTTTTAATTTACAGTCTTCTGGTTTTTGTTTTGTGGTTGTGCCCTAGAACCACAGAATGGAAAGTTCCTTGAAAACTGGGATCAGATTATATGAACCTGAGGTTTCCAAACTTCAAAATAGGACATATACATACAAAATAGGCACATAAAGCTTAGACAGCATATTAGAATCAGAGACTGTCTGGGAAAATGTGGCATTGTAGCAATTGGTAAATATACATAACAGGATACTGTATGTTTAACAGGCTCCTTAATCCCCAAGGAAGAAAAAAATCAGACCCAGTCTGCACAGACTCCATGACCTAGAGACAAAATATGCTGGCCAAGTATATATATATATATATATATATATATAATGATGAGTTCATTGATAAGAAGCAGAATAATATGATTTTGCAGTTAATGGAATGATGACATCCTTTTCAATGCAATCTGAAAAAAGACTCTGTAGAACACTGTGATAAGGACTAGGCAACCTGGGGAATGCTGATGCAAGGAGAATATTCAATATTTCAAACTAAAGCTGAAATGCAGTCCCAGACAGAGTGGAGTAGGGCCAAATGTGCAGCCAGAGTGAAGAAGTATGTTGTCTGGAAAAGGGCTTTGAAATGGAGCAAAGTTTCTGGATAACCATTTAAAATCACCTGGTCAAAGTGCTGAGAGCAAGAAAACAGCGCTGGCTGCAGTTTTGAATGATTTGAAACTCAAACCTTCTGCTCAAGGCAAGCAGAGGTGGAAATTCGTAGGTTTTAACTCGGGTCTCATGTTAGCCAAATTTGTCTGTTTTGTCATTTGACAGTAATGGCGACACTGACCTCAGTGGTTAAGCAGAGAAACTCATAATTCCCCTGGTTCAGAGTGGGTTAAGGAAAATGTCAAGGAAGCGTCAGAAGGTTCACATTCCTGGTGGAACAGCAGTGTCTGACGGCATTTTAACCCTTTCCCCCCCCACTTTCAACCTAGAACTAGATGGATGGACAGAGAAATTGCAATGGAATATCTAAGAAGTACCAGAGCAATCTATTTGACTACTGAAAGATCAAGATGAGGCTTCCTGGGTGGCTCAGTGGTGAAGAATTCACCTGCCAATGCAGGAGACACAGATTCAATCATTGGTCTGTGAGCATCTCACAAGCCTCCAAGCAACTAGGCCTGTCCAAGTGCCACAACTATTGAGCCTGTGCTCTAGAGCCTGGGAGCTGCAACTGCTGAGCCCACGTGCTGCAACTCCTGAAGTCTTGGCACCCTAGGGCCTGTGCTCCGCATAGGAAAAGCCACTGCAGGAAGCCCATGCGCAGCAACTGGAGAGTAGCTCCTGCTCGCAGCAACGAAAGACCATGCACAGTAACAGAGACCCAGAACAGCCAAAAAAATAAAATTAAATTACAAAGGAAAAAATGACCAACATGTGTTTCATGGAGGCTTGAACCAGAAAACTGGTGAAAAAGTAGTTTGATCTAGACCTACTTCTTGGACTCTTTTTTCTTTCTCCTTAAGAATGTTTTACAAAGGCAGTGTGATAAGTGCTCATTGAGTAGTACAAAGAGTATCTATTTACTCTAGAGAGTTCAAAGGAGCAGAGATCATAGCAGGCCAGAGCAACTGAGTAAATAGTGACTAGAACTTGGACTTGTAGGATGGGTGGGATTCAGATTAAGTGGAAGTAGAGAGAAAGGAGGGGCTTGTTGGGTAGAGGGAGATGCCAAGTACAAAGTAAGCAGAAAGCACAAGGCCACCATGACTTGTTGCTTTAACAGGTGAAAAAATTGAGGCTTAGATACTAACGAACTTGACCAAGGATATGCAGCTCCTGAATTACTCCACAGGGAACTAAAGTAAAGCTGTGCTGTGCTGTGCTTAGTTGCCCAGTCATGTCCTACTCTTTGTGACCCTATGGACTGTAGCCCACCAGGCTCCCCTGTCCATAGGGATTCTCCAGACAAGAATACTGTTGTGGGTTGCCATGCCCTCCTCCAGGGGATCTTCCCAACCCAGGGATCGAACACAGGTCTCTTGCATTGCAGGCAGATTCTTTACCATCTGAGCCACCAGGGAAGCCCATTAAGCTACTTAATATCAAAGTCCACATTCCTTCCTCCAGACTCCAGCTTTACAAAGCTGATAGACCCATAAACAACTATAACATAACACATGTTTTTGAATTAAAGGTCATTTCAATACTTCTCATTTTCATTTAGTTATACTTGTCCTGACATGTCAAAAAAAGAAACAGCATTACTTTTGTAGAGAAATGCTTATTTTGTGAATAACTCAATAACTCACATGGTGAGTTAACTCACATTAACTCAACTCATATGGTAGGGAGAGTCTTCCAAGAGGAATAATGGTAAAATGATGTGGTCCAAAGCACAAACTGGCAATTTTCTGAGGGTGAAGTGATGAAATAGAAAGAGAGGGACACAGAGAGAGAACAGAAACTTTCAGATAGGAAAAGGAGTATGTCAAGGCTATATATTGTCACCCTGCTTATTTAACTTATATGCAGAGTACATCATGAGAAACGCTGGGCTGGATGAAGCACAAACTGGAATCAAGATTGCTGGGAGAAATATCTATAACCTCAGATATGCGGATGACACCACCCTTCTAGCAGAAAGTGAAGAAGAACTAAAGAGCCTTTTGATGAAAGTGAAAGAGGAGAGTGAAAAAGTTGGCTTAAAGCTCAACATTCAGAAAATTAAGATCATGGCATCCGGTCCCATCACTTCATGGCTAATAGATGGGGAAACAGTGGAAACAGTGGCTGACTTTATTTTGGGGGGCTCAAAAATCACTGCAGATGCTGACTACAGCCATGAAATAAAAGGACGCTTACTCCTTGGAAGGAATGTTATGACCAGCCGAAACAGCATATTGAAAAGCAGAGACATTACTTTGCCAACAAAGTTCCGCCTAGTCAAGGCCATGGTTTTTCCAGTGGTCATGTATGGATGTGAGAGTTGGACTATAAAGAAAGCTGAGCGCCGAAGAATTGATTCTTTTGAACTGTGGTGTTGGAGAAGACTCTTGAGAGTCCCTTGGATGCAAGGAGATCCAACCAGTCCATCCTAAAGGAGACCAGTCCTGGGTGTTCATTGGAAGGACTGATGCTAAAGCTGAAACTCCAATACTTTGTCCACCTGATGTGGAGAGTTGACTCACTGGAAAAACTCTGATGCTGGGAGGGATTTGGGGCAGGAGGACAAGGGGATGACAGAGAATGAGATGGTTGGATGGGATCACCGATTCAATGGACATGAGTTTGGGTAAACTCTGGGAGTTGCTGATGGACAGGGAGGCCTCGCATGCTGCAGTCCATGGGGTCGCAAAGAGTCGGACATGACTGAGCGACTGAACTGAACCGAACTTACTGAAAGAAAGGAGAGCTGGAACTGTTTAGCTCAAGGAATGAAATTGGGTCCTTTTCGTGATGTGGATAAAACTAGACTCTGTCATACAGAGTGAAGTCAGTTAGAAAGAGAAAGACAAATATCACATATTAACACATATATGTGAGGTCTAGAAAAATGGTACAAATGAACCTATTTGCAGAGCAGGAATAGAGATGCAGATCCAGAGAACAGACGTGTGGACACAGTGAGGTTAAGGGGAGGGTAGGACAAACTGGGAGAGTAGCACTAATGCATATGCGCTGAAAGTGTTAGTCCCTCGGTCCTGTCAGACTCATCTGTGACCCCGCGGACTGCGGCCCTCCAGGATCCTCTGGATTTACCAGGCAAGAATACTGGACTAGGTCGCGGTTCCCTTCTCCAGGGCATCTTCCTGACCCAGAGACTGAATCCTGGTTTCCTGCATTTCAGGCAGATTCTTTACCATCTGAGCTACCATATATACACTATGCTGTGCTTAGTCACTCAGTCGTGTCTGACTCTGTGCGACTCCATGGACCGTAGCCTGCCAGGCTCCCCTTTCCATGGGGATTCTCCAGGCAAGAATACTGGAGTGGGTTGTCACACTCTCCTCCAGGGGATCTTCCCAACCAGGGATCAAACCCAGGTCTCCCACACTGCTGGCAGGTTCTTTACCTTCTGCGCCATCAGGGAAGCCCATGTGTAAAATAGATAGTTCATGGGAACCTGCTATAAAGCACAGGAAACTCAGCAAGGTATTCTGTGACAATCTAGAGGGGTGGGAGGGATGCTCCAGGAGGAGGGAATACGTGTAACTGATCCACATTGTTATATAGCAGAAACTAACACAATACTATAAAGCAGTTATACTCCAATAATAAAATTTTTTAAATGTTCTGAATTAAGCTTATAATCCTTTTCAGCTCAGAAATACTTCAGGTTTTTAGAAATAAAAGTTTTGGTCAAAAGCAATGTAACACTGGTGTTTGTGAGGTATATGTTCCTCTCCAATGTTTGGAATCTAGAAAAATAGACCACCCAGAAAGGATTACTATTGACCTTGGCGAGTGAAGGATCTAACTTACTCTCACCATCTGGTCTTCTCTCCTTTGTGGAATAAAGTGGTGAATCAGCAAATCAAGCAAGTAGGCAGTGTAGAGTAGAAAAGATTAACCTTCTCGTTTAAAACTACCATTACAAAGTCTGTGTATCCCTGTCTTCAGAAGGCTTGCTAGGCTGAGCATCTTGACAACTGACTTGATACTTGACTGATTAATTGCTTAATTATCCATGAACTAAAGGGAATTGTCAATTCAATTCTCTGCCTGTGCCTACTTCAGTTAAGTTCAGTCGCTCAGTCGTGTCCAACTCTTTGTGACCTCACGAATTGCAGCGTACCAAGCCTCCCTGTCCATCACTAACTCTTGGAGTTCACTCAAACTCACGTACATTGAGTTGGTGATGCCATCCAGCCATCTCATCCTCTGTCATCCCCTTCTCCTCCTGCCCACAAACCCTCCAAGCATCAGAGTCTTTTCCAATGAGTCAACTCTTTGCATCCGGTGGCCAAAGTATTGGAGTTTCAGCATCATTCCTTCCAAAACACATCCAGGACTGACCTCCTTTAGGATGGGCTGGTTGGATCTCCTTGCAGTCCAAGGGACTCTCAAGAGTCTTCTCCAACACCACAGTTCAAAAGCATCAATTCTTCAGTGCTCAGCTTTCTTCACAGTCCAACTCTCACATCCATACATGACCACTGGAAAAACCATAGCCTTGACTAGATGGACCTTTGTTGGAAAAGTAATGTCTCTGCTTTTCAATATGCTATCTAGGTTGGTCATAACTTTCCTTCAAAGGAGTAAGCGTCTTTTAATTTCATGGCTGCAGTCACCGTCTGCAGTGATTTTGGAGCCCCAAAAAATAAAGTCTGACACTGTTTCTACTGTTTCCCCATCTATTAGCCATGAAGTGATGGGACCAGATGCCATGATCTGCGTTTTCTGAATGTTGAGCTCTAACCCAGCTTTTTCACTCTCCTTTTTCACTTTCATCAAGAGGCTTTTTAGTTCCTCCTCACTTTCTGCCATAAGGGTGGTATCATCTGCACATCTGAGGTTATTGATATTTCTCCCAGCAATCTTGATTCCAGCTTGTGGTTCTTCCAGCCCAGCATTTCTCATGATGTACTCTGCATATAAGTTAAATAAGCAGGGTGACAATATACAGCCTTGACGTTAGTACTCCTTTTCCTATTTGGAACCAGTCTGTTGTTCCATGTCCAGTTCTAACTGTTGCTTCCTGTCCTGCATATAGGTTTCTCAAGAGACAGGTCAGGTGGTCTGGTATTCCCATCTCTTTCAGAATTTTCCACAGTTTATTATGATCCACACAGTCAAAGGCTTTGGCATAGTCAATAAAGCAGAAGTAGATGATTTTCTGGAAGTCTCTTGCTTTTTCCATGACCCAGCGAATGTTGACAATTTAATCCCTGGTTCCTCTGCGTTTTCTAAAACCAGCTTGAACATCTGGAAGTTCACGGTTCACCTATTGCTGAAGCCTGGCTTGGAGAATTTGGAGCACTGCTTTACTAGCGTGTGAGATGAGTGCAATTGTGTGGTAGTTTGAGCATTGTTTGGCATTGCCTTTCTTTGGGATTGGAATGAAAACTGACCTTTTCCAGTCCTGTGGCCACTGCTGAGTTTTCCAGATTTGCTGGCATATTGAGTGCAGCACTTTCACAGCATCATCTTTCAGGATTTGAAACAGCTCAACTGGAATTCTATCACCTCCACTAGCTTTGTTTGTAGTGATGCTTTCTAAAGCCCACTTGACTTCACATTCCAGGATGTCTGGCTCTAGGTGAGTGATCACATCGTCATGATTATCTTGGCCGTGAAGACCTTTTCTGTACAGTTCTTCTGTGTATTCTTGCCACCTCTTCTTAATATCTTCTGCTTCTGTTAGGTCCATACCATTTCTGTCCTTTATCAAGCCCGTCTTTGTTCCTTTGGTATCTCTAATTTTTTTGAAGAGATCTGTAGTCTTTCCCATTCTGTTGTTTTCCTCTATTTCTTTGCATTGATTGCTTGGAAGCCTTTCTTATCTCTCCTTGCTATTCTTTGGAACTCTGCATTCAGATGCTTATATCTTTCCTTTTCTCCTTGGCTTTTCGCTTCTCATCTTTTCACAGCTATTTGTAACCTTTTGCTTTTTTGCATTTCTTTTCTATGGGGATGGTCTTGATCCCTGTCTCCTATACAGTGTCACAAACCTCTGTCCATAGTTCATCAGGCACTCTACCTATCAAATCTAGGCCCTTAAATCTATTTCTCACTTCCACTTTATAATCATAAGGGATTTGATTTAGGTCATACCTGAATGGTCTAGCGGTTTTCCCTACTTTCTTCAATTTCAGTCTGAATTTGGCAGTAAGGAGTTCATGATTGAGACACAGTCAGCTCCCAGGCTTGTTTTTGCTGACTGTATAGAGCTTCTCCATCTTTGGCTGCAAAGAATATAATCAATCTGATTTCAGGGTTGACCATCTGGTGATGTCCATGTGTAGAGTCTTCTCTTGTGTTGTTGGAAGAGAGTGTTTGTTATAACCAGTGCGTTCTCCTGGCAAAGCTCTATTAGCCTTTGCCCTGCTTCATTCCGTATTCCAAGGCCAAATTTGCCTGTTATGCCAGGTGTTTCTTGACTTCCTATGTTTTCATTCCAGTCCCTTATAATGAAAAGGACATCTTTTGTTGGGTGTTACTTCTAAAAGGTCTTGTAGGTCTTCATAGAACCACTCAACTTCAGCTTCCTCAGTGTTATTGTTTGGGGCATAGACTTGGATTACTGTGATATTGAATGGTTTGCCTTGGAAATGAACAGATATCATTCTGTTGTTTTTGAGACTGCATCCAAGTACTGCATTTCAGACTTTTGTTGACCATGATGGCTACTCCATTTCTTCTAAGGGATTCCTGCCCACAGCAGTAGATATAACGGTCATCTGAGTTAAATTCACCCATTCCAGTCCATCTTAGTTCACTGAATCCTAGAATGTCAACATTCACTCTTGCCATCTCCTGTTTGACCACTTCCAATTTGCCTTGATTCATGGACCTAACATGTCAGGTTCCTATGCAATATTGCTCTTTACAGCATCCGACATTGCTTCTATCACCAGTCACATCCACAGCTGGGTATTGTTTTCGCTTTGGCTCCATCCCTTCATTCTTTCTGGAGTTATTTCTCCACTGACGTCCAGTAGCATATTGGGCACCTATTGACCTGGGGAGTTCCTCTTTCAGTATCTTTTCATTTTTCTGTGAATGTGAAGTCAAGTGGGCCTCAGAAACCATTACTATGAACAAAGCTAGTGGAGGTGATAGAATTCCAGCTGAGCTCTTTCAAATCCTGAAAGATGATGCTATGAAAGTGCTGCACTCAATATGCTAGCAAATCTGGAAAACTCAGCAGTGGCCACAGGACTGGAAAAGGTCAGTTTTCATTCCAATCCCAAAGAAAGGCAATGCCAAACAATGCTCAAACTACCATACAATTGCACTCATCTCACACGCTAGTAAAGTAGTGCTCCAAATTCTCCAAGCCAGGCTTCAGCAATAGGTGAACCGTGAACTTCCAGATGTTCAAGCTCGTTTTAGAAAAGGCAGAGGAACCAGAGATCAAGTTGCCAACATCCGCTGGGTCATGGAAAAAGCAAGAGACTTCCAGAAAATCATCTACTTCTGCTTTATTGACTATGCCAAAGCCTTTGACTGTGTGGATCACAATAAACTGTGGAAAATTCTGAAAGAGATAGGAATACCAGACCACCTGACCTGTCTCTTGAGAAACCTATATGCAGGACAGGAAGCAACAGTTAGAACTGGACATGGAACAACAGACTGGTTCCAAATAGGAAAAGGAGTACTAACGTCAAGGCTGTATATTGTCACCCTGCTTATTTAACTTATAAGCAGAGTGCATCATGAGAAATGCTGGGCTGGAAGAACCACAAGCTGGAATCAAGATTGCTGGGAGAAATATCAATAACCTCAGATGTGCAGATGATACCACCCTTATGGCAGAAAGTGAGGAGGAACTAAAAAGCCTCTTGATGAAAGTGAAAAAGGAGAGTGAAAAAGCTGGGTTAGAGCTCAACATTCAGAAAACGCAGATCATGGCATCTGGTCCCATCACTTCATGGCTAATAGATGGGGAAACAGTAGAAACAGTGTTAGACTTTATTTTTTGGGGCTCCAAAATCACTGCAGATGGTGACTGCAGCCATGAAATTAAAAGACGCTTACTACTTTGAAGGAAAGTTATGACCAACCTAGATAGCATATTGAAAAGCAGAGACATTACTTTGCCAACAAAGATCCATCTAGTCAAGGCTATGGTTTTTCCAGTGGTCATGTATGGATGTGAGAGTTGGGCTGTGAAGAAAGCTGAGCACTGAAGAATTGATGCTTTTGAACTGTGGTGTTGGAGAAGACTCTTGAGAGTCCCTTGGACTGCAAGGAGATCCAACCAGTCTATCCTAAAGGAGGTCAGTCCTGGGTGTTTTTTGGAAGGATTGATGCTAAAGCTGAAACTCCTATACTTCGTCCACCGGATGCAAAGAGTTGTCTCATTGGAAAAGACCCTGATGTTGGGAGGGATTGGGCGCAGGAGGAGAGGGGGCCAAAGAGGATGAAATGGTTAGATGGGATCACCAATTCAATGGACATGAGTTTGGGTAAACTCTGGGAGTTGGTGATGGACAGGGAGGCCTGCATGCTGCGATTCATGGGGTCCCAATGAGTCGGACATGACTGACTGACTGAACTGAACTTACTGAAAGAAAGGAGAGGCGGAACTGTTTAGCTCAAGGAATGAAATTGGGTCCTTTTAGTGATGTGGATAAAACTAGACTCTGTCATACAGAATGAAATCAGTTAGAAAGAGAAAGACAAATACCATATATTAACACATATATGTGAAGTCTAGAAAAATGGTACAAATGAACCTATTTGCAGAGCAGGAATAGAGATGCAGATCCAGAGAACAGATGTGTGGACACAGTGAGGTTAAAGGGAGGGTAGGACAAACTGGGAGAGTAGCACTGACGCATATGCACTGCAAGTGGGCAGGTGGAGAAGGGGACGACAGAGGATGAGATGGCTGGCTGGCATCACCGACTCGATCGATGTGAGTTTGAGTGAACTCCGGGAGTTGGTGATGGACAGAGAGGCCTGGCGTGCTGCAGTTTGTGGGGTTGCAAAGAGTCAGACACGACTGAGTGACTGAACTGAACTGAACTGAGGCAGTTGACAAGGACAAAATATCTTTAGGATAGCTGCCATTGCCCAAGGAAAAGAGTCCAGGTAGCTCTAGAGGCGTGTGAGTCGCTCAGTCATGTCCAACTCTTTGCAAGCCCATAGGCTATAGCCCACCAGACTCCTCTGTCCATGGGATCCTCCAGGCAAGAATACTAGAGTGGGTTGCCATTCCCTTCTCCAGGGGATCTTTCCGACCCAGGATCTCAGGTCTCTTGCATTCTAGGCAGATTCTTTATTATCTGAGCCATTAGGCTAGCCTGCTATCTCTAGTGGTAGCTAGAAGTAGAGTAACTGGCTATTTGACTCTTCTGATACTTTTGTGATAGAGAAGCCCTTGGGCAGTTTTTGGCAGAGCCCTTACCACACTATATTGAAACTGTCTGTGTATAGCTTTGCCATCCTCAGTAGGCTGAATCCTTGGAGGCAGTGACTGTATTTAATCCTTACTTATATTCCCACTTCCTTGTGTGTGTGCCCATCCAATGTTGAGTGAGTAAAATAGGTAGATGGATGGAGATAAATTATCACACTCCTCATGGATAAGCAACTCAAACCTGGCAGTGCAAAGTTTCACATTAACCTGGCAGCGGGAGAAAATTAACCCTGCAAAGAATTAATTTTCATGAGGCATCTCAGGAAAACTGACCAAAGAATGTGTTTTGGTAATCAATGGTTAATCTATTGAGAAACTTGTTTTCAAGGAAGCAAGTCACAAGTGAGGGTGTTTACAGCGTTTTGCTTTTAATTTTAAATAACAGTGCTGCAGAATGCACCGAGCTCTGGGATGGTGATAACACAGAAAAGGCCTGGGAGGATCACCCCCAGACATCTGGAGCATCTTCCCTCTGACTAATTTTTCAAACCATCTGGAGTGCTTTTAAGATACTGTCTCCTGGAACAGTATTCTGAACTTTCTCTTCTTTTTCGTTGTACAAGTGTTCTGTCTCGTTCCCCTCCCTGCTCCCTCCATCCCATTCCTGTGTTCTTACATCTAAAAAGTCCCTTGACCCAATTATTGCCTCTGTCTTCATTGCCTTGGAGGAGGAATGGGACAGGGTAGAAAGCCAAAGTATCCTGAGAGCTATTTCTTGGCTTTGTTTCTAAGATCCTCAGCTCTGTAAGGGAAACAGATAGTCATGAGTTCATCTAAAATGTATGAGGAGAAGGCAATGTCACTCCACTCCAGTACTCTTGCCTGGAAAATCCCATGGACGGAGGAGCCTGGTGGGCTGCAATCCATGGGGTCGCCTGACTGAGTGACTTCACTTTCACTTTTCACCTTCGTGCATTGGAGAAGGAAATGGCAACCCACTCCAGTGTTCTTGCTTGGAGAATCCCAGGGACGGGGGAGCCTGGTGGGCTGCCGTCTGTGGGATCGCACAGTCAGACATGACTGAAGAGACTTAGCAGCAAAATGTATGAGGAACAGGACTGGAGAATAACATTCCCTCTAGTACAAGGAAAAGCTTCTCCAGGCTGGGGAGATGTAGGGCAGGGGTCCCCAACCTCTGGGATCTAATGCCTGATGATCTGTGATGGAGCTGATATAATAAAAATGGAAATAAAGTACACAATAAATGCAATGTGCTTGAAATCATCCTGAAACCATCCCCTCTCTCTGGGTCTGTGAAAAAATTATCTTCCACAAAACTGGTTCCTGGTGCCAAAAAGGTTGGGGATTGCTGATGTAGAGAAAGAATAAATATGATGAGAATAAATAAGTGGGGTGGGCTTCCCTGGTGGCTCACCAGTAAAGAATCCACCTGCCAATGCAGAAGATGCTGGTCCAATTCCTGGGTCAGGAAGATCCCCTAGAGAAGGAAATGACAACTCATTCCAGTATTCTTGTCTGGAAAATCCCATGGACAGAGGATCCTGGCAGGGTATAGTCCATGGGGTCGCAAAGAGTTGGACATGACTTAGTGACTAAACAACTACAGCAACAAGTGGGTAGACCCCAGAGAGAGAGGTCTGATACTCTGCCTTCTGGGAAGAGTCCCAGAGAGATGGCAAAACCCCTGACAGATTTAGGGGAGTAGAGAGAATCTACACCTTGCAGGAAAAAAAGCAGAGCCAGAGAACAGGACTTCAGAAGTGGTGGATCAAGACAAGAGAACGCCATAGTTCTTAGGACAATTTGTTGGCAGAAACATGATTCACAACGGGGCCCAGAACATGTGAGGAAATTTGCCAGCCTTTACATAAGAGGAAGTGACAGTTCAACAGACACTTGAATGGACTAAGAACTGAGGACCAGGCTGAATCATGGAATCACAATAGAAACCTGTGGGACAAATGATGTTTACCTGCAACTTGATGTCTGTCTCTGTCAGTTTTTCAGGACTAATCTACATGTGTGCTGAAAGAGGGAAGGGACCTTAAACTGACTAGCTTAAGTTGTCTTTGCTACCATATACTTGTGAACTTAAAAGGGAGCTCTAACCTCACCCATACATTTTTTTTTTCTCTCTAGAATTTCCCTTTGAATATCAGGAATAAGTCAGGTCTTTTTCCCTCCAAGAAGTCAAAACATGTTTTTAGTACTATGTAATGAATGACCAGGCCGCCTACTTTGTCTTTCTACAGACATTATGTTTCGTGAGCCAAGTGTTGCATTGTCTATGGCTCCAGCACAGTGTCATGTGCAGCTCCTAGAACAAAAACCACACCCACATGGGGTGAAATTTTAAATTCCTAGCACAAAATGATTTCTGAGAAAGTGCAGTAGGCAGATTTGAGTTCCCAGTCTGTGCAAAACAATGTCACCAGGATTCAAGTTTCACTGTAATCTAATATTAATACCAACTACCAACTATACTCATAAGAGTACTATTTCAAGCCACACTTAGTACTTTTTGGTAGTCTGCATTAAATCTTTCAAGACTATTCTCAACACATAAAGAAGTCATTTCTGAGATGTGTCTCTCCTGGGCCTCTCCCGAAAGTTATTTAGTAATGGAAAAGTATTCATCAACAACATAAAAATGAGATGTGTGTGTGTGCGCGCGTGTGTACTGAGTCGTGTCTGACTCTTTGTGATCCCACCAGGCTCCTCTGTCCCTGGGATTTCCCAGGCAAGATTACTGGAGTGGGTTGCCATTTTGCCATTTCCTACTCCAGGGGATCTTACTGACCCAGAGATCAAACCCGAGTCTTCTGCATTGGCAGGCAGATTATTCACCACTTTGCCACCTGGGAAGCCTGTACAAAAATAAGATGGTATTATGCAAACGTGTGTTTCCATCAGCTTCATTAAAAAAAAATCCGTGTGATTTGACTTTTTCGTAAAACTTTTCCTATAGTTTCTTAGTTATGTCTTCAAAATGATAAGAAATATGTGCAGTTAGATTTCCATTTCCAAATGGTCATTCCTGACTAGTACACATCATTTCTGCTCAGACAACTGACATGCTTCTATAAATTGTCGTTCATAAACATTTCTGATTCCAGGAAAACTATTTTTACTTAATACAAGCTACATTTCACAACAGCATGTCCTTTAGTCATAAATTAATCCTTGGTGACAAATAATGTCCTTTCACAGTTGACTATGTGTTATTTTTTGAGAAGGTACCAACAAAATTCCTATATTCCCATTAATGCCTTAAATTGTATTTGGTTGTCTCAGGTACACATTAGCTTGCAAATGAATTATGTAACCATCTTTGATTTTTTTTTTTTAAGGTAAAGTTTTACCTTGTTTGGTCACTAATTCAAATTGACCCTAAAACAAAGCGTATATCACCAAAAAAAAAAAAAAAGTTAACACACAAAGAGTTATGTATAGGAAAGCTGAATTTAGGAAGGCAAATCTTCTCATCCCAATGATATTGTAGGTTATGAGCAACTTGGCGCTAGTGGTAAAGAACCTGCCTGCCAATGAGGAGACGTAAGAGACATGGGTCCAATCCCTGGGTCAGAGAGACTCCCCTGGAGGAGGGAATGGCAAATCACTCCAGTATTTTTGCCTGGAGAATCCCATGGAGAGAGAATCCTGGTGGGCTACAGTCCATGAGGTTGCCAAGAGTTGGACATGACTGAAGCAACTTAGCATGCACGCTGTAAGATTAGAACTTCAGTTTTCTTGGTTCGTTATATTACTTACACACATTTTTCTTTTTGTAAACGCATGCACAAAACAGATGGATCATGCCAGTGTCTCTGTTACCCAGGATGTGTTCTCTAACTTCCATATGAACACTAAGCTTCATGGCTGAAGAGGTGTTTTAAGTATGGCAAGCAATTCATTAAAATACTAAAATGGGCCTAGTATTTCCAGATAGTTCAGGATTTTTAACATAAACCAGACATGGAGATTACTATTTAAATGAAATATAGTTGACTTACAATATTGCATTAGCTTCAGGTAGACAACATAGTGATTCAATATTTTTATAGATTACACACCATAGAAAGTAGTTATAAAATATTGACTATATTCTCCATGACATTATAGTCCTGTGACATTTATTTTATAATTGGTAGTTTGTATCTCTTAATTCCCTTCACTTATTTTTATCTCTTCCCCTACTTCTCTCCTCTCTGGCAAATCATCTAGGAATTCCGCTCCTGGCTATTTAATCAGAAAAAAATGAAAACACTAATTCAAAAAGATAGATGCACCCCTATGTTCACAGTAGCATTATTTACAAGAGACATAGAGGATTCTAACATTAACTTGCCAGTCTTTTAATGACAATTAATTTTTAAAAATTGCTTTCACATATTGCAGGCAACAGTTTGTGGGCAATTATATCTGCCTCTGGCTCTTGAGTCAACAGTTTACAATTTTCAAGTGGCTGCAGATCTTTGATTTAAGAGAAGAGTGCTCTTATTTTTTAAGATTCCACATGTAAGTTTTTGTCTTTCTCTGTCTGACTTTTTTCACTTAGCATAATTCTCTCAGGTTCCATCCATGTTGCCACAAATGGCAGGATTTCCTTCTTTTTATGGCTAAATAGTATTCCATTGTGTGTATATGTGTGTGTAGAAATATATTTATGTTTTCTTTATCCATTTATCTGTTGATGGATACTTGTGTCCATGTCTTAACTATTGTGCACAATGCTGCAATTAATGGGGGGTACAGAAATATTTTCCAGATGGTGATTTTATTTCCTTTGGAAATATACCCTAGAAGTAGAATTATTGAATTGTATGGTAGTTTTATTTTTAATTTTTTTCCACACTATTAAACATAGTAGCTGCACCAATTTACATTCTCACCAACAATGCACAAGTGTCTCTTTTTCCTCCACATCCTTACTAACGTTTGTTATTTCTTATCTTTCCTGATAACAGCCATTCTAACAGGTATGCAGTGATATCTCATTGGGCTTTTGATTTGTATTTCTCTGATTATTAGCAGTGTTGCCCATCTTTTCACGTGTCCTGTTTTAGAAAAATGTTTAATTGGTTCCTTTGTTCATTTTTTAAATCAGATTGTTTAATCTTTCATTTGAGTTGAGTTCTTTATATATTTTATATATTAATTCCTTATCAGATACATGATTTTCAAATATTTTCCCAGTCCCATAGGGTGCCTTTTTATTTTGTTGATAGCTTCCTTTGCTGTCCAGAGACTTTTTAGTTTGATATAGTTCCACTTGTTTGTTTTTGTTGCATTTGCTTTTGGTGTTAAATCTAAATAATCATCACCAAGACTGCTATCAAGGAGTTTGTGTGTGAGTTCATTTGCTGTGTCTGACTTTTTGTGACTCCATGAACTGTAGCGTGCCAGACTTCCCTGTTCTTCACTATCTCTTAGAGTTTGCTCAAACTCATGTCCATTGAGTCAGTAATGCTATCTAACCATCTCATCCTCTGCCACCCCCTTCTCCTTTTGTCTTCAATCTTTCCCAGCATCAGGGTCTTTCCCAATGAGTTGGCTCTTCACATCATGTGGGCAAAGTATTGGACAGTCAGCTTCACCATCAGTCCTTCCAATGAATATTAAGGGCTGATTTCCTTTAGGATTGACAGGTTTGATCTCCTTGTAGTTCAAGGGGCTCTGAAGAGTCTTCTCTAGCATCACAATTTGAAAGCATCAGTTCTTTGGTGCTCAGCCTTTTTTATGGCCCAAGTCTCGCATCGTATATGACTGCTGGAGAAATCATAGCTTTCTATGCTTTTTTTCTTTTTAATATGGATGTCTGTTGGCAAAGTGATATCTTTGCTTTTTAGTTTGCTGTCTAGGTTTGTCATAGGTTTCCTTCCAAGGCACAAGCATCTTTTCATTTCAAGGCCACAGTCACTGTCCACAGTGATTTTGGAGCTCAAGAAAATAAAATTTGTCACTATTTACACTTTTTCCCCTTCTAAAAAGCAAAGATATTACTTTGGCAACAAAGGTCCGTCTAGTCAAGGCTATGGTTTTTCCAGTGGTCATGTATGGATGTGAGAGTTGAACTGTGAAGAAAGCTGAGGGCCAAAGAATTGATGCTTTTGAACTGTGGTGTTGGAGAAGACTCTTGAGAGTCCCTTGGATGCAAGGAGATCCAACCAGTCCATCCTAAAAGAGATCAGTCCTGGGTGTTCATTGAAAGGACTGATGCTAAAGCTGAAACTCCAATACTTTGTCCACCTGATGCGAAGAGTTGACTCATTGGAAAAGACCCTGATGCTGGGAGGGATTTGGGGCAGGAGGAGGAGGAGACAACAGAGGATGAGATGGCTGGATGGCATCACCAAATAGATGAACATGAGTTTGAGTGAACTTCGGGAGTTGGTGATGGACAGGGAAGCCTGGTGTGCTGTGATTCATGGGGTCCCAAAGAGTCAGACACAACTGAGTGACTGAACTGAACTGAACTGATGGGATTGAATGTCATGATCTTAAGTTTTTGAATGTTGGGCTTTAAGCCAGCTTCTTCACTCTCCTCTTTCATCCTCATCAAGAGGCTCTTTAGTTCCTGTTCATTTTCTGCCATTAGAGTGGTGTCATCTGCATATCTGAGGTTGTTGATATTCTCCCGGCAATCTTGATTGCAGCTTATGATTCATCCAGCCTGACATTTTGCATGAGGTACTCTGCATATAAGCTAAATAACCAGGGTGACAATATATAGCCTTGTCATACTCCTTCCCCAATTTTGAACCAGTCCAGTGTTCCATGTCCGGTTCTAATTGTTGCTTCTTGACCCACATATAGGTTTCTCAGGAGACAGATAAAGTGGTCTGGTATTCCTCTCTTTAAGAATTTTCCAGTTTGTTGTTCTCCACACAGTCCAAGGCTTTAGCATAGTCAATGAAGCAGAAGTCGATGTTTTACTGGAATTCCTTTGCTTTCTGTAAGATCCTCCAAATGTTGGCAATTTAATCTCTTGTTTCTCTGCTTTTTCTAAACCCAGCTTGTACATCTGGAGGTTCTTGGGTCACATATTGCTGAACCCAGGTTGAAGGGCTTTGAGCATAACCTTACTAGCATGCAAAACAAGCACAGTTGTCTGGTAGTCTGGACATTCTTTGGGACTGCCCTTCTTCGGGACTGGAATGAAAGCTGACCTTTTCCAGTTCTGTGGCCACTGCTGAGTTTTTCAAATTTGCTGACGTATAGAATGCAGCACTTTAATAGCATCATATTTTAGGATTTGAAATAACTCAGCTGGAATTCTATCACTTCCCATAGCTTTGTCTGTAGTAATGCTTCCTAAGGCCCACTTCACACTCCAGGATGTCTGGCTCTAGATGAGTGACCACATCACAGTGGTTGCCTGGGTCATTAAGATCTTTTTTGTATAGTTGTTCTGTGTTTTCTTGCCATCTCTTCTTTATTTATGCATTTATGAAGGAGCTTACTCCATTACATTTTCTTCTAAGAGTGTTGTACTTTCAGGTCTTACATTCGTCTTTATCTCATTTTTAGTTGCTTTAAAAAAAAATAAGATGTAAGATAGTGAGAATTGCTTTTCTTTCAGCTTTATTCCCTAGCTATTCAATTCACTACAAGGGTATCCTAGACATTTCCAAGGACACCAGGTTGCCAGAGGCGTTGCTTCCAAAAAATTTTGCAATAGCCCTTTTCCCCTCTCTGCTTCCTATTAGCAATAAGCACAGCTCAGCTCACTGTGGTGAAGTGAGTGTGATGCCATGCCAAGTTCTTGTTTCACTGAGGCCCCTGGGTCACATCAAAGGTCACATGATGGACTTTGGATAACTGGAAATGCTTCTTTTTGCAAGGACAGATGTTTCATCTTTATGAACCCCGTCATAGAGAGGGCTGGGAGGTACTGCTCTTAGCAGGCCTTAGTTGGGGATGAGGCTGAGGCCATACTGCAGCTACTCATATGTCTTCCAGGAAAATACACTACCCTCTTCCTTTTTTGATTTTCCAGCAGTTTTCTATCACTGTCTTGCTATAAGCCAAACTTCCTAGCATGACATGTGAGTCCCACTTCCCAACCCAGATTTACCTCTGACGTGTCCTCTCCTATCTTTTCACCCTTCGCTCTATGTACTAGTCAAAGGTGCAGCTTTCTGAACTATCACTGTTCCATGGCTTTGTAGACACTGTTTCTTCTGCTTTGAAAGCCTTTCTTTTTTGCCATATGTATACTGATAGGCTGACTACAACTTGTCATTCAAAACTTTGTTCTATTAGCTCCTCTTGATAAAATTACTTTAATCAGTTAGGTGTTATTGTATTTGCTTCTCTCAAAGATCTTGAAACTTTTCACTTTTTTATTTTCACCTCCACAGACTGTCACTATTTTCTCCATATCTCTTTATCCGGTCAATATACTGTGAACTGCTGGAGGGTAAGAATGCTATCTTTTATCTCTGTATTTCCAGTTTTAGCACAGTTATTCTAGATTAATTGTAGATCTTCCTAAATGTTGGTAAATGCTAAGAATCTCCACAATTTTTCAACAAATCATTTAATAAATATTTGAGTATTAAATGCAAAACTCCCTCTTGGATATGATACAAAGGTAAATAAGACTCCTATTTTTCATCCTAGGGGATTAAAATCTTATAGCAATGTGCAAGCAAACAGACTTTCACAGGACTTGAGGCTATGTTGACCTCTACAGAGTAGGCCTCCACAGTATTTTAAATATGAATTTATTCTAACATTTAAAATGGGGTTATTCTGCTCTGATTGCTATGGCCAAAACTTCCAGAACTGTTAAATAGTAGCAGTGAAAGTGGGCACCCTTGTCTTGTTCCTGACTTTAGGGGAAATGCTTTCAATTTTTCACCATTAAGGATAATGTTTGCTGTGGGTTTGTCATATATAGCTTTTATTATGTTGGGCCAAAGAATTAAATAGGCATTTCTCCAAAGAAGACATACGCCGTAGATGGCTAACTAACAAACACATGAAAAGATGTTCAACATCACATATTATCAGAGAAATGCAAATCAAGACCACAATGAGATACCATTTCACACCAGTCAGAATGGCTGCGATCCAAAAGTCTACAAGCAATAAATGCTGGAGAGGGTGTGGAGAAAAGGGAACCCTCTTACACTGTTGGTGAGAATGCAAACTAGTACAGCCACTATGGAGATCAGTGTGGAGATTCCTTAAAAAATTGCAAATAGAGCTGCTTTATGATCCAGCAATCCCACTGCTGGACATACACACGGAGGAAACCAGAATTGAAAGAGACACATGTACCCCAATATTCATTGCAGCACTGTTTATAATAGCCAGGACATGGAAACAACCTAGATGTCCATCAGCAGATGAATGGATAAGAAAGCTGTGGTACATATACACAATGGAGTATTACTCAGCCATTAAAAAGAATACATTTGAATCAGTTCTAATGAGGTGGATGAAACTCGAGCCAATTATAGAGTGAAGTAAGCCAGAAAGAAAAACACTGATACAGTATACTGACACATATATACGGAATTTAGAATGATGGTAATGATGACCCTGTATGCGAGACAGCAAAAGAGACACAGATGTATAGAACAGTCTTTTGGACTCTGAGGGAGAGGGAGAGTGTGGGATGATTTGGGAGAATGGCATTGAAACATGTATACTATCATGTAAGAAACGAAGTGCCAGTCTATGTTTGATACAGGATACAGGATGCTTGGGGCTGGTGCATAGGGATGATCCAGAGAGATGATATGGGGTGGGAGGTGGAGGGGGATTCAGGATTGGGAGCTAGTATACACCCATGGTGGATTCATGTCAATGTGTGGCAAAACCAATACAGTATTGTAAAGTAAAATAAAGTAAAAATAAAATTTACAAAAAAAAAATAAAATGGGGTTATTTATATAGAAAACCTAAAATTTCATTTCTTCTCTCAAAAACTGGGGGAAAAAAATAGTCACTGCATTGTTTTTCTCATGTCAATGTTGGACTAAAGGCGAGAGATAGTCTACACTTTGATGGGCAGTTGAATACACAGCTGATTATTCCAAGTATCTGTTGCTAGTTATCATCTGACACTAGGCCAATTTCATCCCTTAGTCATCTCCCAGTCTCTGTGAACCAAGCTTCTATGAAAACAATATGTGGCTCATCTGAGTGAGAAAATGAATAATCCTAAGTGAAAAGAGTGGATTTGTAGGTTAAAGTTGAATATTATATGGAAAAATTGGTATTGGTAGAGGTGGGAGGTGATGAAGAAAAGCTTTTTGTGTATATAACTAATTGCTGCTGTTGCTTTGTGGTAATCCACATAAATTACAACTTTGGGGTTTCTTAAATGTGCACAACCACAAATGTCTAGCAAATCAAAGTTTCAACTGCTGCTGAAAGCTAAGGCTTTCTCTGGCTGACAGTGTAGACACTCATTTATATTCAGAGCATCATTTTAATTTCTTAAATAAAAGCAAAGGAACTGACTTGCATTTTTTTTTAAGTTCTTAAGATAGGGTGAGAAGAGAAAGACATTTCTTACTGCAGTGGATGCTGCTGCCAGCCTGCCCACATCCCCTGCACTGAGTGGGCACATCCATCCCCCAGTAGCACTGAGCATCACCACTAAGGGTACCCAGATGCTCCTTCTCCAGAGAACCACCCTCTGAGAGAAGTCTCCCAAGACAGTCCACCACCAGCAGTTGACAGACAGGGACTATACAGTTCTGGCTCCCTTGCCTCAAAGTGCAACTAAACTGTGGTATAATTCATGCTCTAGAACTCCTTGTGGGACATAGACTGAAGCTAATTCCAAGTGAGATCAGATCCTTAACTTTCTTTCCCTGTTCTACACAGGAGATGAGGGATTGATCCCTGAGTGGGGAAATCTCCTGGAAGGGGGCATGGAAATCCACTCCACTATTCTTACCTGAAGAATCCCATGGATAGAGGAGCCTGGTGGGCTACAGTCCATAGGGTCGCAGAGAGTCAGACACGACTGAAGTGTCAGCATGCATGCATCCCACTTCTCTTCTTCTGAGAGCATATCTTCAATAAATTGCCTTCATAAAAACCTGTCTCAGAGTCTGCTTTTGGGAACCTGAAGACACTTAACTCAGGAGATCCATCTGGTTCCTAGTACAAGGACTAGGTGGGTTCAAATACTCTGCAAATGTCTGAAAAAGGCCGGAGTCTTTGTCCAGCCTGACACCTCTGCATCTGGGCCCTGATCAAGGACTCCCCCTAACTCACATCCCCATTAGAAATTCATTCTGCTCTGGAGGCACCAGACAGTCACCAGATCAAGGTACAGTAACTCAATCATGTCAAAGATGTATAGTGCTACTTCAGACATCCCCACCCATCAGCAAATATAGATTTCTCTATAGATTCCTAGCAGAAATAACCTATGAAAAAGCCCAGTTCTCAATTCTGGATCATATAAAGAAAACAGAGCAAGAGAGAGGAAAAGTTTATCAAAAAATAAGGTCAAAATAATCAGAAGTTCTTGTAAACATTAAGAAAAACTGATTCTATAAATTTCCACTTTATCTTGAACACTGGCAAACCCATATGTACCTCTAAGGCTAATTGTTGACACTTATTTTTCTTGCTTAATAATAGCTAAATTTAAGATTAATATGCAGAATGGTAAGTGTGTTTTTCTGCTTGAGACTCCAAAGGTATGGACTCCAATGGTGCTGCAATATACTAAGGTGATCTCAGATATTAGAAATGGAGGCAAGCTGCCAACTGTTATGTTTTCAAAGATCCCGTTTTTACACAAGATGAATTTGATTTTGCCTGTGAAGATTCAGGGCACTGCAAAATGAAACTGACAATAATAGATGATAATAATAATAATGATGCCCTCAAACTGAAGAATTTCCATTTTGAGAAATGATGGAAAAAACTTGAGAACTAGATCTTTAAAAAAAATCACCACCAAACTGTAAAATGAAGAATGTTATAGTTGTGAGAGACCAACCAACAGTAGTAAGGAAGGGAAAAACAGTGTTTTAAGAGACAGGAAGCATTATACCAATTTCTAGTTTAAAGTACTTGTTGTTTACTGAATTAGGCCCTTTTTATGAATCATCTAAACCTAGAGAGCATATTGAAAAGCAGAGACATTACTTTGCCAACAAAGGTCTGTCTAGTCAAGGCTATGGTTTTTCCAGTGGTCATGTATGGATGTGAGAGTTGGACTGTGAAGAAGGCTGAGCGCCGAAGAATTGATGCTTTTGAACTATGGTGTTGGAGAAGACTCCTGGGAGTCCCTTGGACTGCAGGGAGATCCAGCCAGTCCATTCTGAAGGAGATCAGCCCTGGGTGTTCTTTGGAAGGAATGATGCTAAAGCTGAAACTCCAGTACTTTGGCCACCTCATGGGAAGAGTTGACTCATTGGAAAAGACTCTGATGCTGGGAGGGATTGGGGGCAGGAGGAGAAGGGAATGACAGAGGATGAGATGGCTGGATGGCATCACTGACTCGATGGACCTGAGTTTGTGTGAACTCCGGGAGTTGGTGATGGACAGGGAGGCCTGGCGTGCTGCTATTCATGGGGCCACAAAGAGTCGGACATGACTGAGCGAGTAAACTGAACTGAACCCTAAATGGAGAAGCCTTGGAACTTTATTTTACCCTTCTTCCTTATTTTATTGAATAAAATATTCTTTAAATTCTATAGTGCTTAATAATTTTCAAAAGTTTCACACATATGATTTCATTTAATAACCCTTTTCCCTCTTATTCCCATATTGTCCCTCCCCCTTCCCTCTCCCCACTGGTAATTTCTAGTTTATTCTCTATACCTGTGAGTCTGCTTTTTTAAAAATTATTCATTTGGTTTGTTATATTTTTTAGATTCCACATATAAGTAATGTCATACAGTTTTTTTCTTCCCCTGTCTGACATATTTCACTCATAATGCCTTCTGAGTCCATCCATGTTGTTGCAAATGGCAAAATTTCATTTTTATGGCTGAATAATATTCTATTGAATATATATATACATACACACACACACACACATATATATATATACACACACACACATACCATGTCTTCTTTATCCATTTATATGTTGATGGACATTTAATTTGCTTCCATATCTTAGCAATTATAGGACTTCCCTGTAGCTCATATGGTAAAGAATCTGCCTGTAATGCAGGAGACCTGGTTCAATCCCTGTGTCAGGAAGATCCCCTGGAGAAGGAAATGACATGCCACTCCAGTATTCTTGCCTGGAGAATTCCCAAGGACAGAGGAGCCTGGCAGGCTATAATCCTTGGGGTCGCAAATTGTTGGACATAACTAAGCAACTAACACACACATCTTATCAAATATAAATAAAGCTGCTGTGATCATTGGTGTGGATGTACATATTAGAATTGGTGTTTTTATTTCTTTAGGCTATATAGCCAAGAGTAGAATTGCCAAGAGTAGAGTAGGATTATATGGTAGCTCTATTTTTCAATTTTTTGAGGAAGCTCTATGCTGTATTTTACTTTAATTGACTCAGAAATCTGAATTTGATTGGGTACCATGAGAATTCTATAGAAACTACTTGGAGATGATCTTTTGCAGCTTGTCTGAAGGAGTGTATATTTGGGGGCACATGACAGTAGAGGAAGGAACTGTCCTAGAATTTTACATAAATTCTCTAGGTTGCATCTAACAGCAGTCCAGTTTGTGGTAATCATTAAGCCTAGTCTATGGATTAGAAAACTGAGGCCCAGAACTTTAAGTCATTGATTGTTTTGACCATATCATAGGCAAAGTCTGAGTCTAACAAGTTATAGGATGGACCAACACTGGAAATACTGGCCTAATTTTCCCATCCTCTGTCTCTACCCATTGGAGTAAAGCGAATGTCTTGCCAAAGGGATTCTGTTGGGAGCACTTTGGCAGTACAGTCAGAGATCCCTTTGATTTAGGTCTAGAACTTTGTTTATAAATAGAAGGCAATATATCAGAGAAAAAGAAACACAGCTATTGGGGTCAGGAAAATTGAGTTCAGATCTCAGGTCTTCATATTACTAACTGTGGAAACTTACCTTAGTTACTTTAATATACTTAAACTCAGTCCCAAGGGACATATAATAGTCAATTCATCAGTTCAGTTCAGTCACTCAGTCGTGTCCAACTCTTTGCAACCCCATGGACTGCAGCATGCCAGGCTTCCCTGTCCATCACGAACTCCCGGAGCTTGCTCAAACCCATGTCCATTGAGTCAGTGATGCCATCTAAACATCTCATCCTCTGTTGTCCCCTTCTTCTGCCTTCAATCTTTCCCAGCATCAGGGTCTTTTCAAATGAGTCAGTTCTTCACATCAGGTGGCCAAAGTATTGGAGTTTCAGCTTCAGCATCAGTCCTTCCAATGAATATTCAGGACTAATTTACTTTAGGATTGACTGGTTTGATCTCCTTGCTGTCCAAGGGACCCTCAGAGTCTTCTCCAACACCACAGTTCAAAAGCATCAATTCTTTGGTGCTCAGCTTTCTTTATGGTCCAATTCTCACATCCATATATGACTACTAGAAAAACCATAGCCTTGACTAGATGGACCTTTGTTGGCAAAGTAATGTCTCTGCTTTTTAATATGCTTTCTAGATTGGTCATAGCTTTTCTTCCAAGGAGCAAGCGTCTTTTAATTTCATGGCTGCAGTCACCATCTGTGGTGATTTTGGAGCCCAAGAAAATAGTCTGTCACAGTTTCCATCATGTGCCCATCTATTTGCCATGAAGTGATGGGACTGGATGCCATGATCTTAGTTTTTTGAATGTTGAATTTTAAGCCAGCTTTTTCACTCTCGTCTTTCATTTTCATCAACAGGATCTTTAGTTCCTCTTTGCTGTCTGCCATAAGGGTGGTGTCATCTGTGTACCTGAGGTTACTGATATTTCTCCCAGCAATCTTGATTCCAACCTGTGTTCATCCAGCCTGAATGGGGTGGTATTATTATTTACTTCATAGGGTGGTATTTAAGATTAAACTAATGCATGTAATCTTAGACCTGTGTCTAGCAAATAGCAAATTTTCATTAATGGTAGGAAAAAAATAAACACGTTGACCTTTCTGGCATTTCACTTCCTTCAGGTCTCTAGTGATGTTGAAAGTGTTAGTTACTAAGTTGTGTCCAACTCTTTGAGACCCCACAGACTGTATCTGGCCATGCCCCTCTGTCCATGGGATTCTCCAGGTAAGAATATTAGAGTAGGTTGCCATTCCCTTCTCCAGAGAATCTTCCAGACCCAGAAATTGAAACTTCCCACATTGCAGGCAGATTCTTTACAATCTGAGCCATGAATACACCCCCTAGTGATGTTGACATACCACCAATATGATCTTCTTTTTTGGTTACCACCATTTAAATTCCTGTTTTCTACCAAAGTAGGAGTTCTTCATTGCTTAATTTATGTTTATTGAGATGGCTGGATGGCATCATAGACTCAATGGACATGAGTTTGAGAAACTCCAGGAGATAGTGACAGACGGGGAAGCCTGGTGTGCTGCAGTCTATCAGGTTGCAAAGAGTTGGACACGACTTAACGACTGAACAACAAGTATTACATGATATGTAAAGTGACTAGATGTTCCTTGTAATACAAAACAGATCTCACAAAATGGGGAGGCATCATCTGTAGTTTGGCTCTAAGACAAGCACTTCTAAAACACATATTTGGAAATATCTATTTTTCAGGGTTGGTACTCCAAGTTTGCCTTGCCCTGAGACATCTGTTCACCCAACAGTTCTGCTGGGGCTGTGATGTCTCATTGAGCCCAACCTATATACTGAAAGGAGAATGACTACTACTGCCCGTGGAGGATTTGAATATGCTAGAGATGGGGAACGTGTCCAGATAGCCAAACTCACCTTCAAACACTAGGGATCCCTTTGCTCGAGAAAGGTCATGGTGGCTCAGATGGTAAAGCGTCTGTCTACAATGTGGGAGACCCGGGTTCAATCCCTGGGCCAGGAAGATCCACTGGAGAAGGAAATGGCAATCCACTCCAGTACTATCGCCTGGAAAATCCTATAGACAGAGGAGCCTGGTAGGCTACAGTCCATGGGGTCACAAAGAGTTAGACACGACTGAGCTACTTCAGTTACTCCACTTATCCTTCCTGAAAATACTGCCCCAGATACAGACAGCGCAGAAATTGAATTGGAATTGAATTCTCTATGATGGTTAATTTTATGTATCAGCTTGGAGTGGATGGTACCCAGATAACAGGTCAAACATTATTCTGGGTGTGTCTGTGAGGGTGTTTTTTGATGAAATTAACATTTTAATCAGTAGACTCAGTAAAGCATATTTCCCTCCCTAATGAGGATGTCACTCATTCAATAACTTGAAGGCCTAAATAAAACAAAAAGGCTGACCCTGACGCAGATATGGGGAATTCCTACATGACTGCTTTGAGCTGGAACATGTCTTTTCCACCCTTTGGACTCAAACTGAAGCACTGCTTTCCTTGGGTCTTGAGCCTGCCAGTTTTTAGATTGAAACTTATACCTTGGCTCTCTTGGGTCCCCAGCTTATTGACTATAGTTCTTGGGTCTTCTCAGCCTTCCTAAGCACATAAGCCATTTCTTTATTTTATACACACACACGCCCCTCCTAATGGTTTGCTTCTCTAGAGAACCCTAATGCATTCTTAAAACGTGTGTATGCTCATGCTCAGTCGTGTCCCACTCTTTGAGACCCCCATGGACTGTAGCCTGCCAGAAAGTTTCCAGGCAAGCATATTGGAATAGGTTGCCATTCCCTGCTCCAGAAGATCTTCCCAACCCAAGGATTGAACCCCCATCTCTTGTGTCTCCTACATTGGCAGGTGGGTTCTTTACCATTGCATGACCTGGTAAACCCTAACACATGAACTGTCAGAAGTGGTATTCAAGCCTGTACCTCCAGGGGAGACTGAGACCTGAATGCAGTGCCTTAGACCCCTTGGCCATCCTGATGTCTCTCTTGAAACTTAGGATGACATATTTTTAAATGCCTTCATTTTAAGTAAGAATACCTGGGGAAGAAAATGTGCATTCTTTCCCTCAGAGTTCTCAGTCTTGCATTTGAGAAGAGATTAAAGCACAAAGTGAGAAAATACCTACTTGCAAGCCTGCAACATGTAGTGTGTGTGTTTGTACGTGTGTGAGTGTCGGTGTGCATACACAGAGGGTGCAGCTACAATAGAATTTGGTTTCTAAGGACTGAAAAGAGAAAATAATGAGAACAGTTAAAATGGAGCTATGTTATTTACTGATATTTCTTCCATTATTAAGATGCTAGTTTATGTTTCAAGAACCTAGCTGGATGAAGTATGAACAGTGATTCATGCTGAAAATTCTCCAGGAGAAATAGGCTCCAGCTGTATCGGGGCAGGGCCTTTTCTTTAGGAAGATTTCCTCTGGTGATAGGAAGAAAAAAAAAATGTTGACATTTCCCTCTAGTGGCAGAAAGAAAATAAAACTCACTGAGAAGGTAAGATTAGAGGTCTTCAGTGAAGTGCAGTGACATCCTTCCTTCCTTCTTTTTGAGTATAATAATTGGTTGCTAATTATAAGCTGTGCATTGCCCAGACAAGGAATCTTCTGCATTAGAGAATTTGTAACTGAACTGGGAAAGTGAAAGTGAAAGTCACTCAGTTGTGTCTAACTCTGTGTGACCCCATGGACTACACAGTCCATGGAATTCTCCAGACCAGAATACTGGAGTGGGTAGCCTTTCCCTTCTCCAGGGGATCTTTCCAACGTAGAGATGGAACCCAGATCTCCAGCATTGTAGGCGGATTCTTTACCAGCTGAGACACAAGGGAAGCCCAAGAATGCTGGAATGGGTAGCCTATCCCTTCTCCAATGGATCTTCTTGACCTAGGAATTGAACCAGGGCCTCCTGGATTGCAGGCAGATTCTTTACCAACTGAGCTGTCAAGGAAGCCCCATAAACTGGGGAAGGTTTGATCAGAGAAAAAGAGAAACCTGACTACTGAATGGTTCCAAGACAATTTTGTGAAGTAGGTGAAAAAATAAGGGATTATCTTCCTTTTTACCATGACTGAGCTTTCACCAGGTATCCATCCAATGATAACAGAATCTACTTCCCCTTAAGTTTTACCGTCAGGAATATTCTGGTCCTTTCTTGCTTCTACCTTCCTCTCCTTCCAAGGCCTTAATGCCTCATGGTTCTCTTTTCACCTTAGTACTCCTGTCCTTCAATGATCCACAACACCTTGTACTATCATTGACTTCCCTGAATTATTTTAAAATTGCCCTATAGTCAAAGCTATGATTTCTAGTAGTCAAAGAAGGCTGAGCACCGAGGAATTGATGGTTTTGAACTGTGGTGTTGGAAAAGACTCTTGAGAGTCCCTTGGACTGCAAGGAGATCAAACTAGTCAATCCTAAAAGAAATCAACTCTGAATATTCATTGAAAAGACTGATGCTGAAGCTGAAGCTCCAATACTTTGGCCACCTGATGCAAAGAGCCAGCTCATTGGAAAAGACCCTGATGCTGGGAAAGATTGAAGGCAAGAGGAAAAGGGGAGGATTTCTGCAGAGAATAAGATGACTCAATGGATATGAATTTGAGCAAACTCCAGGAGATAGTGAAGGACAGGGAAACCTAGCTTGCTGCAGTCTGTGGGGTTGCAAAGAGTCAGACACAACCAAGTGACTGAACAACAACAACTCCTATCCTTCATCAGTGATCCACAACACCTTGTACTATCACTGACTTCACTAAATTATTTTAAAATTGTATGCTTTTTGTCTATTTCTCCCCACTCCCACTAAATTTTTAACTCCTCACGGGCAGGATCTAAATTTTATTCATCTTTGAATCACAAGTGTCTCGGGGTCTAGAACTCAATAAACATTTGTTGAAATAAAGCATGTACATGTTAACAAACCATTAAATGAATAAGTTTAAAAAGAATTTGCTAATTTAACAAGCCTACTATTTAAACATATTAACTACATTTGGTTTTATCAGGGGAATTGTGGGAAAAATACTTGAATTCAAAAGGGAAGCTTGAATAAAAGAACCGTAGAAAATGTGTGAGATTGTTGAGATTGTTCTTCTGTAGTTTCCCAGAATTTAGCCTACTTAAAACCATGTTTGAAAAATATGTTTGAGGGTGATCACATGGTTGGAAGGACTCAAGGACAGCTCTGTACACGTTAAATAGCATCATGCAAAGATTGCTGTTGAATTGCAGTTCTTTCATGATGGGGAGAATAGAAGGAAACCTAAGGCTGAAGAAATCTTACTCTCAGAATGAGAATGACATTCAGAACCTGAAACTAGCAACTGCTCCCCTTTCAAAACTTCATTTCCTCTAACTTCTTTTTCCTATTGAGAAAAAACCGATTATTTCTGATAGTCAGAAAGATAGGGATTTTATGACCCAAAGAATAGCAAAAATGAAAAATGATTAAATCATATGTGTAAATGAGAAGAAGAAATGTCATTCATGGTTATATCTGTCAGGAAAAAGCAGTAAAAAAGGCTACCCTACAAGAAGTAAATGTAGAAGAGACATATTTTTTTCACATTCTAGATGAAGACACATGACTCAAATAAAGGGCATATTTATATTTTAAATGCAAACACTCCTATATCAAGATCATTGTACATGAGAGATACCAATATAGCCACAAAAATAAGCTGAGAACTTTTACTTTTAAGAAAGATGTAATAGATAAAGGTAAGACAAAGCCCTTATGGTTAAAATTAGGAAATGTTGGATACATTACAAAAAAATCATTTTCAAAGCATCAGAGAGATATGGTAGCAAAGAGAAAAAGCAAAGAATTATTAAAATTTCAGCTCCTTTTTTGCATTAATTGACAAGCTAATCCTAAAAATCACACAGAAAGGCAAAGGACCCAGGTATAAATCAATACATTTGTAGTAGATAGATTTTCAGTAAAAAGAATGAAGGTGATCTCTAACTCACATTATACATTGAAAATTAACTTAAAGCAGATCATATACTTACATGTTAAAGTGAAAACAAAACTCCTAGACCAAAAATTGAAGTAAATCTTCATGACTTTGGGTTAGAAAGTAGATTCTTAGATATGACATCAAGATCACAAGTGACAAAGGAAGAGAGGAGGAAAAAAGGGACTACATCAAAAGTGAAAAAAAATAAAAAAACTTTGTGCTGCAAATAATACCACCAAGAAATTGAGAGTACAAGCCACAGAATGAGAGAAAATATTTGCAGATATTACAAGATACCTGCACCCAGAATATATAAAGAACACTTACAACTCAACAATAAAAAGAACTCAATTTAAAAACAGACAAAGAATTTAAGTGGACATTTCTCTAAAGATATATAAATGGCCAACAAGTTCAACATCATCTGTCATTAATGAAATGCCATCAAAACCACACTTGGCTGCCACTTCCACATATACTAGGATGGTTATAATCTACAACACACAGTAGCGACCAGGGCTGGCAAGGATGTGGAGAAACTAGAGCTCTCATACATTGCTAGTGGGATATGAAAGGGTACAGTCACTTTGGAAAATAGTCTGAGTTCCTCAAAAATTAAACATAGAGTAGGGAGGGATTGGGGGCAGGAGGAGAAGGGGAACGACAGAGAATGAGATGGCTGGATGGCATCACTGACTCGATGGACATGAATCTGAGTGAACTCTGGGAGTTGGTGATGGACAGGGAGGCCTGGCGTGCTGCAATTCATGGGGTCGCAAAGAGTCAGACACGACTGAGCGACTAAACTGAACTGAACTGAACCACATACTCTTGCAATTACACTTCTAATGTATGCCTAAGAGAAAGGAAAACATGCAAAATGTGTACACAAATATTCATGGCAGCATCACACATAATAGCCAAAAAATGGTAGCAAAATAATCATCAACTGATGTGCGAATAAATAAAATGTGGTATATCCTTCAATGGATTATTACTTAGCCATAAAAAGGAATGAAATACTGATACACGCTGCAATACAGACGATCCTTGAAAACATCCCAAGCTAAGCCAAAGAAGCCAGTTACAAAAGTTACGAAAGGCTACAGATTGTACAATTCTATGTGTATGACATTTCCACACTAGGCAAATCCACAGGGAGAGAAAGTATATTAGTGGTTTCCTGGGAGTGTAGAAGGAGAGAGAAGAGGAGTTTCTTTAGAGGGTGATGAAAATATTTTGGAATTATAGTGCTGACACTTGCACAATTTGATGAAAATACTAAAAACTATCAGTACACTTTAAAACTGATTTTTATGGCATATGAATCTCATTTGAAAAGTCAATAGCAGTCTAAATCATCTCATTCTTCCAGGATAGATCAGTAAATCAGATGTATTTCTGAGGCATGTTGGACAGAGAAATCTGTGTGATCTGAATCTTAATGACATGGTACTCTGTGGGGCTCAGAAAGCTGCATCTCTGAATGTAGCATTGACTGTCTTTTTTGTAACTAACTGTGCTCTTCTCTCCCCCACTGCGAACCTCTGGGGACTGCAGGACCCAGCAGAAGGGCACGGAGCAGTCTTTCCCAATCCAGGTTCCCCATGGGGGAGGCCTGGCAATTTTATTTTCTCTACTCAAGGGCAAAGTTTCTTGTGTCAGACTCATCCATTAAGAGTGACTCAATCAAGGATGATCCTAAGGCCCATCTTTCTTTCTGTATTTGGATGAACAGGGCAAGAGACTTCTAATAGAAGGCTAAGAGATCTACCATCTATGGAGTCATTTGCAGTAAAAATGTGTAAAATCAGACGAAAAGATGAATTTCTCATTTGCATCCCACAGAGGCAAACAGGAAATCCTTCTGATGGCTATCTAGCTAACATGTTTTAGCTTAGTGATGACTCACCCTCCATTCTCTGGTGTATTTCTAGCAAGCACCCTAACCACAGCCTGAGTCCCCGAGGGCTTCCAGGTCTTGATGATTCCCTATCATCCGCTTCCTTCCATCTCTCAGGTTGCCTGAAATCTGACAAGGATAGACTAACAAAATATAGATGTTACAAATGGTTTGCTAGAAAAAGTGATGACACAGGGGAAACAAAAACCAAATGGTCTCTATTACAATAAGTTAAGAATACACCTGAAAACAGGGCCTCTAAGGCAACTGAAAAAAAAGAATTAATGACCTATGTTAAGACCAGAAAATGATTATTTTTAAAAGAATTCTAAGCTGCTATCATTTTTTAAAAATTCTTAATTAGAGTGTAATTGCTTTATAATGTTGTGATGGTTTTTGCCACACAACAATGTGATAGCTCAATGGGTAAAGAATCTTCCTGCAATGCAGGAGACACAGAAGAGATGGTTTCAATCTCTGGGTCAGGAAAACCTCCTGGAAGAGGAAATGGCAACCTACTCCAGTATTCTTGCCTGAAAAATTCCATGGACAGGGTCACAAAAAGTCAGACATGACTGAGCGACTAAACAGAAATCAGCCATAAGTATAAAAGCAGAGACATCACTTTGCCAACAGAGGTCTGTATAGTCAAACTATGGTTTTTCCAGTAGTCACGTATGGATGTGAGAGTTGGACCATAAAGAAGGCTGAGTGCCTAAGAATTGATGCTTTCAAACTGTGGTGCTATAGACGATTCATGAAAGTCCCTTGGACAGCAAGAAGATCAAACCAGTCAATCTTAAAGGAAACCAGTCCTGAATATTCATTGGAAGGGCTGATGCTGAAGTTGAAGCTCCCATACTTTGGCCACCTGATGTGAAGAGCTGACTCACTGGAAAAGACCCTGATGCTGGGAAAGATTGAGGGTGAGAGAAGAGGGTGACAGAGGATGAGATGATTAGATAGCATTACCAACTCAATGGAGATGAGTTTTCACAAACTCCAGGAAATAGTGAAGGACAGGGAAGCCTGGCATGCTGCAGTCCATAGGGTAGCAGAGTTGGACACAACTTAGTGACTAAACAACAGCAATACATATATATATCCCTTTTCTCTTGAGCCTCCCTCCCACCTTTCCCATCCAAACCCTCTAGGTCATCACAGAGTACCAGGCTGGGCTCCCTGTGTTATACAGCATAAGCTGCTATAGTTTTTATAAAATGATAATTTGAACAGTTACTTGTATAAAGGTTTTTTTTAAGTGACCCCTCCTCCAATATCTAAAAATATCTTACTTTCTAGAGCTACTAACTGAGAGCCACTTCTGATCCAGTAGGTCCAGTTGCACCTGAGTTCTTCTTTCTGGCTGTTTTTTCCTGTTCTTAGGCTGAGAGTGATGAATAATAATAGCAGGACTAAGCCAACCTTGTTCTACATTGGGAAAGGAAGAATTGGACAGCAGTAAAGACAGCCAGTGATTGCAAACAGAAAGAGGCAGAAGCTAGAACATGGCTGCACAATGACCTGGAAAGCACTTTAATATTCTGATGCTCAGGTTACATCCTCAACCTGTTAAATCAGAATTTCTGTGCATGGAATCCAAGCATCAGCGTTTTCCAAAAGCAAACTAGATGTCCATAGACAAAGGAATGGATAAAAAAGATGTGGTACTTATGGCTGCTAGGAGAAGGGTGTGGGGAAGGGATAGTTAGGGAGTTTGGGATGGACAAGTACACACTGCTATATAAAATGGATAACCAACAAAGACCTACTATATAGCACAGGGAATTCTGCTCAATGTTACATGGCAGCCTAGATGGGAGGGGAATTTGGGGAAGAATAGATACATGTATATATAAGGCTGAATCTCTTAGCTCTTTACCTGAAACTATCGTTGCAACTATCATAACATTGTTAATTGGCTATACTTCAGTACAAAATAAAAAGGCTTTTAAAAAAATTGTTCCAATGAATAGCAAAGGTTGAGAACTACTGGGCCAGAGGAAAAAGAGAGATGATCCTAACGTTTCTAACTCAAAGTCACAAGCAGTTTGATTCCATGCAATTATTCTAGAACCCTAAGCTCTCAGCTCCGCTACCATCTTCAAGCAAAGAGTAAAACCGTTCTTCCAGCTGTATTCTGTTCTCTCAGCTGTAATTCCTCCTTTTGACATTTTCCCCACTTAAGACACCTTTGAGGTTCAAGTTAATTTGGTTTTATCTTATATGTATCTATTGCACAGGTGCTGTAAACAGGGGTTTTCTCTAATCACTGTCATTCTCTATCTCATTCCTCACCTACACCCTATGCCTAAAGGCTAGAGATTCTCAAAGCATGATTTCTAGACCTCGAGCATCAGTATCACCTGGAAATGCACAGAAATGTTGGTTCCTGGGACCCACCTGATGAACCAGAAATTCTAGGGGTGGAGTCCAGTAGTCTGTGTTTTAATAAACCTGCAGGTGATGCTGACGCACGCTAGAACTTGAAAACCATTGCTCTGGCAAGAAGCACTAGATTAAGCCTGCTGTGAAGCTCAAAGCCAACCAGTCAGCATAGAGCCCTTAGAAGAGGTACAGAGAGCCTGGAGGCAATGTTATGACAGGGCACAGAAGCTGCCTTGAGGCTAAATAATTAGAGCAACATAAGCATTGTTAGCGTTAGGGGGCTAAAGGGACCATGACCCTTGAGTGTCTTTCTGCTTTGCTTTCCACTAACCTCTTCTATCTCCTCTGTATCCATGGATTTCCTTTCAGTTAAACGGCTATCTGTTGGAGATATATGTGTTCCTATTTTGAACATAAGTCCTCTCACAGGGCAGCAGCTCTCTGCCTTAAGTCTTCCAAAATATGAGTTGTACATAGTGCTTGTAATTTCATTACCCGGGAGCCAAATAAAAAGAGCACAATTCATGGAAAGAACAAGGAGCTTGGCTTCAGTCCCAGACACTTAACTCATCAATAAATATTTATTTATTCTATGAGGACATTATTATGATAGTTCTTGTTAACAACTGGTCTAACATTCATTTGGGGAGCTTATTTTTATTTTTACATGTTTGCATGGTGGCCTAATAAACCTTGTTCTGCCTCTCACTTGCCTCCTTCCAATCTACTTGCTATACAGAAGCCGAAAGATTCTTTCAAAAAGAATATCTCATTGTATTACATACTTCCTTCCTTAAAACTCTCTTAATAACTTTAAATGTGCTTGAAATAAACCCTAAATTTATTACAAAAGCCTGCAAGAGTCTTCAGGCTCCCCAGTACCTTCTTGCTTCTTCTGCCACTATTTTCCCTTTCAAGGCACTATCCTCTGGTCACCACTGTCTTGCTTTTCCTCAACAAGTCGGTCTCCTTCTCACCACGGTGTCTTTGCACTTGCTGCTCACTTGCCTAGAAAGGTCCTCTCCATATTTTCACATGGTTTTTGTGGATCAGATGGTAAAGAATCTGCTTGCAATGCAGGAGACCCAGGTTTGATCCCTGGGTTGGGAAGATCCCCTGGAGACAAGAACAACTACCCACTCCAGTATTCTTGCCTGGAGAATCCTGTGCACAGAGGAGCCTTGTGGACTACAGTCCATGGGGTCACAAAGAGTTGGATATGACTGAATGACTTTCACTTTCTCTGTTTATTTAGGTCTCAAGTCAAACATTAACTTTTGCAGGAAACATGAGCACATACTCAGTTAGCAATCCTCACACAGCTGCTATTATACTCTTTATGTAGCATTTAAAACTAGCTGAGCACATGTATCAATCTATATATCTATCCATTCACTTTTTTTTTTCAGTTAAAAATCTTTTATTTAGTTAAATTTATTTGGTAAAGCAATTATCCTTCATTTAAACATCTTTAAAGATAATCTTAAATAAGATTTGTTTTTTGAATTAACAGTATATTTATATCCCATTAAAGTTTTTCTCAACCTTAGTTGAACTCTCAGAGGTAAAATAACACATTTTAATATGAAATAATCCATTTCATGAAAACCTTCTCATTTATTAGAAAGCTTTACATATTTCTCTTTTGCAGTTAAATGTCTCTCTTATCCATTTACTTTTCTGCATGTTGTTTCTCAAGGACTTTGTTTTTCTTCTGTTACCGCTCATTGAGAATCTAAGTTCCCAAAAAACAGGGGGATTTTCTGTCTTGTTCATCCCTGTATTTCTAGATGTAATAGGATAATAAACATTTGTGAATATATAAAAGTGAATAAATGCATATGCCATAAAATATTTTGAAGAATAATAGTATATAAAGTTTTCTTAAAAAAAAAACTAATCATTTATAAGGTGCTAATAAACTTGAATCATTAGCTACTTTCATGTTATAAAATCTGAATTAGTTAGGGGTGTTACAGAAACCAGTACTCAAGACACCAAGCACCACACTCTGAGAGTCAGAGAACTCAGGTTTTTTATGCTGGTGGGCCCAAAGGAGTTAACACTCCAAGCTCTGAGCCCTGAACAAAGGGATTACAGAGTTTTTATAGACAGGCTGTAGTGGGCAGCACTAGCTGTTAATAGGCTGGGTTTCTCACACATGGGAATAGCAGTCAAGATGGAGAGGAGGATGCCTGGCCTGGACAGGCATGATTAAGCAGTTTTGCAGGGGCTGGGCAATTGCGAAGAGCAGGACAAGAGTAAGTGAGATAAACTCCTGTTCCTAGTATTCCAAGTCCCCACTTTCTGAGACTACGTGACCTACGTGATCTAGACTTTGCAAGGGGCAAGCTGAGTTACAGAGGCAGAAGAAGGAGGTTATATAAAATTTTAACTTTTTCTCTTCAGGGGAAGTCTAAACATATTTTTAATATAGAATATTGGTGTGCAAAGGAGTATTAAAAGTTTATTATCCTTTCACAGAGCAGGAATGCTTTCCAACCACCAAGCAGAAAAGAAAAGTCTTTTTGAAGAAAAGTATCAGCTACTTCCTTTTGCTCACTGTGAAGTCTTTGGACTCTGGAATGTTGTATGACAGATTATTCCAATTTAGACAACATCTCCCCTACCTTCCATAGAAGGCTAATTTGCAAACCATATTCATATTCTCTAATAAGTAAGTATAACCCAGTAAGCAAGCAGATTTACTTGGCTCATGAAGTGGGCTTATCTTTAAGGTAAAAAAAGAAAAACACAGTGAGTTTCCAAGTACAATTTTCATTTTAAAAATCTGTGTCAGAGATAAATGGTTTGAAGGCAGAGGTTCCAGGTTTCAAGAGCCAGTGCTATGTAAGTCACCCAGAACAGAAACCCCTGCAATATTCTGTAATATCCATGACAGCTTTTCCTTGATAATTTCCAGCCCATTACTTCACTAGACAACCCGATCCACAATTGAAAAGTTTGAATTATAAGATAATTCTTTCCAAACATGTCTTTAAATCTGCCTCTCTAAATCTTTCCTATCCACCTGCTATATAGGTCAACACAAATGAGTCTGTCCCCTTTCCCACATGACATTCCTTCAAACATGAAATCACACGCGTTCTTCCTTTGTCTCTTTCCAGATCAAGTTTTCTCATTAGTCATTAGCTGTTTCTTTTGTGCAGTTTCCAAGACCCTATCATTATCGTTCTATTCCTTTATATATGCTCCAGTTGATCAATGTGCGTGCTTGTGTGATCAGTTGTGTCCAACTCTTTGTGACCCTATGGACTATAGCCTACCAAGTTCCTCTGTTCATGGAATTTTCCAGGCCAGAATACTGGAGTGGGTTGCCATTTCCTCCTCCAGGTGATCTTCCAGACCCAGGGATCAAACCTGTGTCTCCTGCATTGGCAGGCAGATTCTTTACCACTGTGCCACCTGGGAAGCCCCCAGTTGATCAACATCCCTCTTAAAATGTAAATTCCAGAGGGAAACCGAACATTTAACAAGTGGCTTGACTGTTTCATGGTATACAATGCTGTTGTTCTCCTTATTTTGGTCCTGTGCCCAGAATAAGACAGTTAGGGTGTTGACAGCTTTGTCACAGTTGACTCATATTTAGAACATACAGATTAAGACTCACTTTAGTTATGTCCTAAATCCTCTGCCAACTTTTACAGAAGTGTACACAATGACCAGGGATAATTCAGTGAACTTGGGGTTTTCTAGGCTTTTAAGGATTTCAGTATAGTTACCAATAAAGGCAAGAATTCCTTCTTGATGTACTTTCTAGGTGGGTTTAACATTTAATCATCTATTCTGGTTCTCTGACTTTGATGGCTCTTTATCAGCAAATCTTGTTATAATATTCTGGCCCTCAAAAAGAGGTTTCCAGGAACAAAGAGCAGGGAACCTGAAAGGCAGCTTGTCAAACCTCTTGTTTCTTTCTAGGTACAAGCTCAAATGCTAAACCACACGTCTCCCTGGTCGGTTGCTAATTCATCTGCTTATCTTTTTTTCCATCTAAACAATAGCCACACTTTAATAGAGGGTTAAATACAATGCTGCAAACAGCAGAACTGTGATTCCAGATAGCCAAAAACATTTTCTGCCAAGACCTTGGGAACTGTTTCTTCTCTTGTTCTCACAAATGCTGACTTTCTGACCTCCAAGGCATGCCCTAAGGTTTGTGTTTTTCAGTATTCATCCCAAAGTATGAGGTGATCTAATCTACCTAGGGCCTTCCTGGCTTGTTTTAAACTTGCTACTGGCAAGTAGAATGGAACAGTGTGAAATTAAGACTGGAAACATTCCTGATTTAGGAATTTACCGTGATTATCACACTTTATGATCTAAGGCATTTATAATCCTGATTTATTTATTTATTTTTTGGGCACATCTTGAGTATGCTACTGTCTATGCACAGAGGCTGTAATCAATAGCACGTGTCCAGTGAATGAAGTAACTAGCATTACAGGCTTTCCTGTAGGTTTCCCATATACAGCTATATGCACAAGATATTCAACATCTGTCACTGACCAAATGGACTATTACTCTGCTTAGCTTAACAAATTCCTGGTGGGGCTAGGCAGAGAACCATTATGACAAAGTCATTATCTCTTTTTTCTCTCTGAAGACTGCTTTCCCTGGTTCTGAAACCCCATCTTCCCTTCCCAAGACTCAATACTTTCAGTCATCCATTTAGTTGTCCACAGCCCTTGCTGAAAGACTGCACTCAGACTTGCATTCTGTAGCATTACCTATCAGTTCAGTTCAGTTGCTCAGTTGTGTCCGACTCTTTGCAACCCCATGAATCGCAGCATGCCAGGCCTCCCTGTCCATCACCAACTCCCGGAGTTCACTCAGACTCACGTCCATCGAGTCAGTGATGCCATCCAGCCATCTCATCCTCTGTTGTCCCCTTCTCCTCCTGCCCCCAATCCCTCCCAGCATCAGAGTCTTTTCAAATGAGTCAACTCTTCACATGAGGTGGCCAAAGTACTGGAGTTTCAGCTTTAGCATCATTCCTTCCAAAGAAATCCCAGGGCTGATCTCCTTCAGAATGGACTGGTTGGATCTCCTTGTAGTCCAACGGACTCTCAAGAGTCTTCTCCAACACCACAGTTCAAAAGCATCAATTCTTCGGCGCTCAGCCTTCTTCACAGTCCAACTCTCACATCCATACATGACCACTGGAAAAATCATAGCCTTGACTAGACAGACCTCAATTGGCAAAGCAATGTCTCTGCTTTTCAATATGCTGTCTAGGTTGGTCATAACTTTTCTTACAAGGAGTAAGCGTCTTTTAATTTCATGGCTGCAATCACCATCTGCAGTGATTTTGGAGTCTCCCAAAATAAAGTCTGACACTGTTTCTACTGTTTCCCCATCTATTTCCCATGAAGTGATGGGACTGGATGCCATAATCTTTGTTTTCTGAATGTTGAGCTTTAAGCCAACTTTTTCACTCTCCACTTTCACTTTCATCAAGAGGCTGTTTAGTTCCTCTTCACTTTCTGCCATAAGGGTGGTGTCATCTGCATTACCTATAGTTCCCTCCAAAAAACAAACATCCAAACCCAGATCTGTCCTCTGCCCCTTATTCTCAAAGCCCCAAAATATGTCTAGAAAATTAACCCAAGAAATCTAGTGTGTAAAGATAGGAATAATATTGAGAGTTTTTTAGTCTAGTGATTAAGCTTAGTAGCTTTCACAGACAAACTGCCTGGTTTGGAGGCCAGCTCTACCAACTAATGGTGAAACCAGGGGCAAGTTATTTAACTTTACTGTGCCTTAATTGTTTTCATTTGTACACTAGGGCTAATAGCATTTACTTCATAGGGTTGTAAGTAGTATTAAGTTTATGCAAAAATTTTAAATATCTGGCACATAATACATACTCAGTAAATACTATCTATTACTCCTTCCAGTCAGTTTCAGTTCCATACTTGAGAGGTTTTTGTTCAGAGGTGTAACAGTAACCTCTCCTTTGGGGGAATTTTAGAATCCAGCAAAACATTCTGGTACCCTTCAAACTGGGGCTTCCCAGGTGGTGCCAGTGGTAAAGAACCTGCCTGCCAATATAGGAGATGTAAGAGATGCAAGTTCCATCCCCTGGAGGAGGGCTTGGCAACCCACTCCAGTATTCTTGCCTGGAGAATCCCATGGACAGAGGAATCTGGCAGGCTATAGTCCATAGGGTCACAAAGAGTTGGACATGACTGAAGCAACTTACGCACATACACTTCAAACCACGTTAATTAGGTACTCAGCTATCACTTAGGAATAAAGACAACCCTGCTGCTGCTAAGTCGCTTCAGTCGTGTCCGACTCTGTGCAAACCCATAGACGGAAGCCCACCAGGCTCCGCCGTCCCTGGGATTCTCCAGGCAAGAGCACTGGAGTGGGTTGCCATTGCCTTCTCCAGTGCATGAAAGGGAAAAGTGAAAGTTGCTCAGTCATGTCCGACTCTTAGCGACCCCATGGACTACAGCCTACCAGGCTCCTCTGTCCATGAGATGACCGCAAATACCATGATTTCCATGTATACAAGCACGGGCACTAAGGCAGTGGGATTCAAAGTGTTGCCTAGATTCTGATGGTATCTGAAGACTTTCTGAGGATATGCAGATGTACATGGTTTCAAGGCATTAATTTATTCTCAGCTTCCTTAAAATGCTTATGAAAAAGCGTAGTTTTTTCTTTCCCATATACCTCTTCATAATAATTTTGTCCACTTTGCAAAAGAAAGAACCACCCATTATCCATCCAAAAGTTGCTTTGGCTCATTGCTCCAGAGTATAAAAGACTACTGGGTAACAAACAAAGAGACATTTGAAAATAGTGATGCTGGTGTTGAGAAAGCAAATGACTCTGTTTATGACAGATCTGTTGCAAGTTGGATGGTTTTGAGCTCTGAGCTTTTCAAAATTGGAGGAAGACTTAACCAGTCTGTCAGCTAATAGATCACTAAATAGTTTATTTTAGTATATGTGCCACTCCAGTACTCTTGCCTGGAAAATCCCATGGGCAGAGGAGCCTGGTAGGCTGCAGTCCATGGGGTCTCGAAGAGTTGGACACGACTGAGTGACTTCACTTTCACTTTTCACTTTCATGCATTGGAGAAGGAAATGGCAACCCACTCCAGTGTTCTTGCCTGGAGAATCCCAGGGATTGGGGGAGCCTGGTGGGCTTCCGTCTATGGGTTCGCACAGAGTCGGACACGACTGAAGTGACTTAGCAGCAGCAGCAGCAGCTGCTGAAGACAGCATGATAAATTGTTTCTTATTTAATGTCCTGATATAAACATTGGCATTTAACACAGAAGAAGGATTATTAATTGAATGACATTTCTACATAATCATGTGAACAAGATTTCCCAGTGCTTATACATTTACAAATAAAAAATAAGAGTAAATTGATGAACTTTGTCTCATTCTAGTATTGAGAAATCTATGAACAGAATATCTGAAACAATTGGATAAAAAACTCCCATTTACTTTTTTTTTTAAGTGCATGCTAAGTCTCTTCAGTCATGTCTGACTATTTGCAACTCTATGGACTGTAGCCTGCCAGCTTTCCCTGTCCATGAAATCCTCCAGGTAAGAATACTGAAGTGGGTTGCCATTTCCTTCTCCAGGGGATCTTCCCAGCCCAGGGATCAAACACACATCTCTTATGTCTCCTGCATTGGCAGATGGGTTCTTTACCACAAAAGTCACCTGGGAAGCCCTTTCTAAAGGTAAAAATGTTCAAAATTTTGTCCAATTACATTGCATCCCACATGTTGTATATTCATGTCTCAACCATTCTGTACTAATAAACTGTATGGTAATTATAGGAAAGTTTTTAAGTAGTGAAATTTCTGTTTATATACATCTATTTGCTACAAAAAAAATATGATAGGGTAATCAATGAGAGACCTCAAAGTTAAATAGGTTATATGAAGATAAAACAGTGAGAAAGGAATTAATTCAAAGATTACAAAACTTTCATGTATCATAGAACATGATCATCTATTTCAATGTGGGTGACAGTATCAAACCACTATGATATTTAGATTTCACTGAATATATTTAAAAAGAATGATTTCACACTTTAATTATAAGTAATGCTTCCCAGGTTGCACGGTGGTAAAGAATCCAGGAGGATCTGACAATGTAGGAGCCACGAGAGACACAGGTTTGATCTCAGGGTTGGAAAGATCCCCTGGAGAAGGAAACGGCAACCTGATCCAGCATTCTTGCCTGAGAAATTCCATGGACAGAGGAGCCTGGCGGGCTGTAGTCCACTGTGTCACAAAGAGTAGGACATGGCTGAGTAACTGAGCACTTCACGCCAATATTTATAGGACACTGGAAATTTCATACTTAGCAATTATTTAAATTTAAATGAAGAATTTTAACTGGTAATTTAAGAGTGTGAGAGGTAACTATATGGCTCTAGATCACTTTACAAGGGCCTTTTAGAGATTATGTAAGCAAAGTCTTTGAAAACATCACACTTAAGCATCCTATCTTTTTGTACATTAGGACCAGCATTTGTCATGCGGAGGCCTAACTCGTGGTCAGAATTTAGGGTTGCCAGATTTCCTAGGAAAATGCTGCTGCTGCTGTCGCTTTAGTCGTGTCCAACTCTTTGCGACCCCATAGACGGTAGCCTACCAGGCTCCCCTGTCCCTGTACCTCTTAAAGAATGCTAAATAACAAGCATCTTCTTGATGTGTCTCTGCCCTGCTTACTGGAGGCTGACATCATTGCCCAAAGATTAGTCTTAGGTATAGTTCAACACCGCAAATCTGGAACAAAGACTTGGGTTCAAGTCCATTCTTCTTAAACTCTGGGGGTTTCCACTGACCCTTGAGTTAAATCACAGTTCTTCTGCATATTGACTGCCTCTTTGAATGAGTTACTTAATCTCACTAAATCCAGCTGCTTTGTGCATAAAGCTGATGTTATAGTGCTTAGCCTATGGGATCATAGAGAGGATTAAATAAGATCATAGAGGCACAGCACTGAATACTGCCTGGAAAAGAATAAGCACTATTATTAATGTTATTTTTATAATTTTACCACCTAAAAATTTTAAAGGACTTCATAGCCACTTCACTTTTTCATTTTTATTCGTACTTCTAATTGATTCCTATGGAGTTTATCATTTATATAACACCTTCTATCTTCCTAATAAAGGGTAGGTAATAGCATGAATGGACAGGCAGATAGCATATACCTGTCTATCAGATTCAAGTTATGGGATTCAAGATAAGTAGCCATAGGACAAATTTTATAGCCCAATCTATATAATCATGGTAGACACAGCTAAAATCTTTCAGATGATCTGATTTTCTTCATTGGAAACAATCATCCTGAGACCATAGAAACGTCTAGTTGGTACTTCAGGAAAATTAACAGCTTTGAGCATGTTCTGCAAGTTTTATTTCACCACGTTTGCATAAGCCTGGCTATTGTGTCTTTCCTGGAGTAATGAGTTAAAAAGACAACATTGTTAAACTAATGTTGATAGAAAAGAAGAATTTGAATAGAATTTTTCAAATCGTATTTGTCTGGATGCAGGCTCTAGAAAGAGTCTTCAGATATCTTCACTAAGTGCTCAGGTGTCATGGGGATGGGTTTATTATCCTACAAATAGTTTTGCTTAGTTTTTAAAAATCATAATAACATAACACACACAATGGATTTTAGGTGGTGCCATTCATTAATCCAGTTTAGAGAAAAGGTCACAAATGATTCTTTTGCAGGCAAAAAATTAACTTCTAATGCTAATCTCACAAAGGATGTAGTCAAAACACTTCCCACTGGAAATTATTCATCCCTTTCAATACTGCGTTCTTCCCTTATTCTTCTAGACATCCACATTAGAAACAGGTAAGTCATCCTTGACTATTCCTTCCTCCAACTAACTGTTCCTTAGGACCTAATGCTTCATCCTTCTAAACATGTTACCTGGAGAAGGAAATAGCAATGCATTCCAGTATTCTTGCCTGGAAAATTCCAAGGACAGAGGAGCCTGGCAAGGCTATAGTCTATGGGGTCTCAAAGAGTCAGGCAAAACTGAATCACTATCAGTCAAACATTTTAAGTTTGGGTCCTCATCTCTCTCACTTGACTTCCTAAATAGTCTTCGTACAAATGAAAACTACCTAACATGTAAACTTTAATGCTTAAAAAAGTCAAAATCTCCTTCTGCATATGCAGGATAAAGTCTAAACCCTTTAGTATTATGTTTAATATGCTCCAAGACTGGCACCTGTCTGCTTTCCTAGTCCCTTCCTCATCTCTCTCGCTTCAAGTCAATACTCTATCTACGTTGACTTACTTATGTTCTCCAAATTTAAATACCCTCCCCTCAGTGCACCTTCCCAACTTCTTCAGGTAGAGAAAATCAGTCCCAATCTGTCCAACCACTGCACCACATTTATATATTATTAAATTCTATGCAATTATTTGTTTCTTTTTTATTGTCTTCTCTCCTAGATTCAGAGCCATCTGCAAATACATACCATGTGCTAAAACCTTTGACTTTACCCTCAGTGCCAAGTATAATGGGAGACTTAATAGATAGCTGAAGAATTAATGAATAAACAAATGCATCTTTTCTATACCTAAATTTTGTCACAAAATATTAAGGTATTTTTCTTTAGTTTCTAGTAAAAGGCCTTTGGGAAAATCCAGTATACTTCAGTTATGCCAAGCCCCAAATTAATTTTGTTTGTGGCAGTAGTGGATCAAAATTTTAGGGGAACAGTAGGCCTCTGAGTATAGGATAAGGTAGTGGCTGCAAAAATAAACATGACAAAGTCTCAAGGAGGAAATGAAACTTGGGCCATCAGAGCAAGGTCTGTTTAAATAGTTAACCCCTACCCCATTTCCACTGAGGATTTTCTCCTACAATTCTTCTTGGCTAAAATCTTTAGGTTTTGATGTCTTGGTCTCAGTATGAAAATCATTCCCTCTTAAGATAGCAGAGCATCAATCAATCTACCACAGTGTGAATTAATCAAAAAAAGATCCAGGGCACAGGTGGAATGGTTGATCTTAAATAGGGGGACAGAAAACGCATTCATCTTAATAGGAAGGGAGGCAAGACTCTATGGGTACAAAAGGCGCAGGGAGGAGAGAGATTTGGTTGGGAAGAGATGAGGAACTTTTTATCTGATTACTCTATTTCTATAGTAAAATATCAGGCACAGTAAACAGTCAAGAGGGAGCAAGAATAGAGCTGTTGTAGATCTGAAGAGAGCGGAAAAGGTAAGAACTAAAGGTCCCAGAAAGCAGGAGCAGACTTGCTAGTAAGTGTAGTGTGCTTGTGTTACTTAATACTCTTGAATTTCAAACGTACCAGTCTGCCTAGTTATATAGTCTTTCCAACCATATCCACCTCCTCAGGTGCAAACAAAAATGGGTTGAGAATTGGATTTAACCTGGCAAACATAACCAGAACCTAAAGGGGCAAGGGATTAAAAGTATATCCCAGAGGTAATTATGAGAATAAACCAATGAACTAATTTGGGTAAGGAGGGAAGACAGGCTATGGAGGAGATAATGGGCAATGAGAAGTGGAGAGGGTGACTGGGAGAAGGATCCCTGGGGAGTAGAGGAGGGCTACTAGAGGAACTGAACTGGAGACATAAGAGTGGTGATCAGACAGTTTGATTGAGATTCAGTGCTTGCAAAATATTGGGTTGGAAATATTCAAATGAACTTTTTGGCCATCCCAATATGTGGTCTAGGGTATAAGTGTAGGAAGTGTTAAAAAAAATTCAACTGAGTAGACTTTAAAGATCTTATTGGCTTTATTCAATGATTCATGAGTCAGACAGCATCCAATCTAGAAGATAGAAAGGAGCTCCAAGGAGCTGAATAAAATGAAAGACTGTTGTAGTCAGAAGTGAGCAAGATCAAGAGAGTCATACCAGTGAAGAGTGGATTGGTTGTGGTGTGGTCACTTTCCCTTATGGGATAGGCAAGGGTCTGTCAGGCACTAGTGCTCACTAGTGCTGATCAAGTGATTCTTAACTTACTGGTTTAAGAGTCCATTTCTGGAAGAGTCAAAACTGCAAATATGTTCAATCTCAGCTTGGTGACATGGGGCTTATCATAAGTGACCCCGTTTGGGCTTCCTGTCCTGATTTGGACAGGAGTAAATGACTGAGATGAGGTGTGGTGGAGGTTAGGAGCACTGAAAATGAGATCCAGGTACTGAAAGACCAAGTAGAAGATGAATTATTTCAGTGGATGATGAGGTATTAGAATTTCTGACAGGAGTGGGGGTGGGGAAAAACAGAAGTTGAAATTTTTATCAAAAAAAGGGGGAGATCCACAGCTTAGGAGATAGATGAGGATGTGCATAGACTCTAATGGTAGGTGTTTTCAGAAAACTGTTTAAAGAGAATGGTTAACAATATTTGGAAGTACTAAGAGTCAAATATTCACCTCCAGAACTATGGTACAAAGGTTGGAAGAAAAAAATAATTGCCTTCATTTGCAAGGGATGTGGAAGAATTGATGTCTCTAAGGGAGACCTAGATTTTGATTAGGACAAGCTAATGAGGGAGTAATGGAAAAAGAGGTTGGGTATATAGGAGGCTTTGTTGAGGCTTGACTGTGAGAACACAGTCAAAAAGGAAGGTTTGGGGAACCTGACTGAGAGGTTTGGAGAAGGAGCTCAAGTAGGGAATATGGAGCAACACGAGGAGAGGTGGAATAACACGAAGGTAAGCCCTAAAGACTCTGGTGAAGAACACTCAGTTCTGACCACAGCGCCTTCCTGCATTCAGTCCTCAGGCCATGTGCAGTGTCGAGGTGAAGAGAAGTATCGAGCACAGAGCTAGGAAGACTGGGGGTGTGGGAAGGGTCCTCTTGACAGAGTGGTGTAGAGCTCTTCGCACTGCCCTTCTCTCCTGCCATGGGATAACTGCAGAGGTTTAAAAGGAACTCTTTGGGCTTGCTTTCTCTCAAGTAGATGCCAGCCAGTAATTGGTTCTATTCATTTATCAATCACTCCCGGGTGCCTACAACGTACAGGGCACGGTTTTAGATTCTAGGCAAACAAACACTGCCTCTGTCCTCCTAGACTTTACAGTTTAGTGGGAGACAGACATTTAAAGTAAACAAATCTACAAACACTGAATGCTGGCGAGGGTGTGGAGAGAAGGGAACCCTCCTACACTGTTGATGGGAATATAAATTGATACAGCCACTATGGAGAACAGTATAGAGGTTCCTTAAGAAAAAAAAACAAACAAACTGAAAATAGAGCTACCATATGATCCAGCAGTCCCACTCTGGGGCAAATATCTTGAGAAAACCATAATTCAAAAAGAGATGTGTATCCCAATGTTCATTGTAGCACTTTATAATAACCAGGATATAGAAGTAACCTAAATGTCCATTAATGGAAGAATGGATAAAGAAGATATGGTACATATATACAATGGAATATTACTCAGGAATAAAAAGAACAAAGTAATGCCATCTGCAGCCACATGGATGAACCTAGAGTCATATTGAGTAAAGTAAGTCAGATAGAGAAAGACAAATATATGCCATCACTTATATGTGGAATCTTAAAGGATGGCACAAATGAACCTGTATACAGAAGAAAAATAGAGTTACAGATATACAAATCAAACTTGTGGTTACCAAGGGAGAAGGGAGGGGGCTGTATATACATTACTGTGTATAAAATAGATACCTAACAAGGACCTGCTGTATAGCACAGCGAACTCTACTCAGTACTCTGTAATTAGTTATATTGGAATAGAACCTAAAAAAGAGTGGATATACGTATATGTATAGCTGGTTCACTTTGCTGTACAGCAGAAACTAATACATGAATCAACTATACCCCAGTAAAATTAATTTAAAAATTAATAAAATAAACCCCAAATGGCCAATTATTTGTTCCAATGACTATAAGCCAAAGAACAAGATGCAACAAGATCATAGAATACTTTATAGCATTTGATTTTTCTATATGCTTTTGAGTTTACCATGTTGTCTTATCCTAAAAAAGAACTCGGAAGTAAAACTGGAGATGTATGGTTTGATTATTTTCTGAGTTAACTAAGGAGACTGTGAAGTAATGGGACTGATCCCCAATGAGACTAAGATTACTTGTTATCTCATAATCTCTCTATGTGTCACTTTTTGGCTTATATGTTAGCCTTCTCTTGAATTCACTTTAAACTGTAATTTACTAAGCACTGTCACTTAAACATGAGAAAATGTTAAATGGAAGTTACTTTGGAAGAGAGATATCAGGCATGAAAAGTATGAATAAATAGGAAAGACCCAAGATCTATTACATTTTTCTGGGTGGAGGCGGTGCTTTCTGCCGGAATATGCCTTGAGCCTACTTAGTCACAACATAAAATGTAAATCAAGTATTTAGAATCACATGCTCAACTTCAGTTCTGTATTTCTCCTCTAAACTGCTTTGGGTCCCAATGACTCACTGGCAGAACATGATTAAAAGAATGTTTTACTCATCAAAGAAGAATGCAGCTCCCTGGGAAGAGCATGGCTGATGGGAGAACACTTGCCAATGAGAAAATACCAGATTCTTTACACAGTTTGGGAGTTTTCAGGCAACACAGGAATAGAAGGAATTTTGCCTATTGGTCTCCATCATAGGAGTGTCTTTGACAGGAGATAGGACACTTTGTAATATCTAATTAAGGTTAGGAATGTCAAGATGAGTTTAGGATAAGCTTTAAAAATTTCCCAACCTACCTACTGACTGGAAAATAGGACAACTTTTAGTATCAAGGATGAGAAACTAAATGCATTGTTAATGCTGCTTTTCTAGATCAGCTTGGGAACTTTACTGGCACTATTTCCTAGGAGCCTCCGTGTATAGAGGGAACAAGTGAATAAATAAATAAATGCAATGAATACCACCTCATCGCAAGACTGGAGACCTCTCAAGTAACCATTTGGAGAAAAGGATAAGAAACCACCCAAAAAAGTGAAAGGGGAAGGCAAATTTTGTTCACTCAGAATTCTTCAAGCTTCTCTTTAGGCCAATGCATTCATCTATTTATCCATCCATTTAGTTATTTATTTAGCAGTTATTAACTGAGCAGTTACCAAGTATCTAAGGCTCACAGGTAAATAAGACAATGTCCATGTCTTCAAGGAGCTAATTTGTAATGTAATAACAAGCCATCAGACAACTACTTGGATAATTTCCAAGTTATGTGGTGCTGTGCTGAATCATTTCAGTCATGTCCGACTCTTTGCAACCCTGTGGATGGTAGCCCGCCAGGCTCTTCTGTCCATGGGATTCTCCAGGCAAGAATACTGGATTGGACTGCTGATTTTCAAGGTTTTAGAAACTGGATAATGAATTCTTAGTGAGATCTGTAAGTGACTTGGTTTAAGGTCAGACCAGCTGATCTGTTTAATACTTATTGAATAATCATTCAAATCAATTTTGTTATTGATGTTAGATCCAGGAAGGCAAACAAACATTTGAAACACTCATGCTCAACTGTTGGGTCTTACTTATAGGGGAGGCAAATCTGGGCCAGATGTCCTGTGGAATTCTTTCTAATAGGATACTTTAAACTGACAAGCTTTTGAAACAGCACATCTTTAACTGTGACTTTTGATTTTTAATCTTATTGCTGCTTTAAGAATATATCTATATCTATCCATCCATCCATACACACACACAAAGCTATTTTTGCTCATTTTGACAAAGGAAACAAGAAGAGGGGAAAATATTAGACTCTTTGACTAACATCCCAGACTCAGTTTTTTAAAAAGTCAAAACAGAATTAAATTAGTGACAATCACCCACATAACTTACCTCTTCATGATTTAACCTAAAATATAATGGAAGAGAGACAAGATGTTTTAGACAAAAAAGATCTATGAATATATCCACTGTATTCATAGTCAAAAAGAGAAAAATAATTAAATCAACTTTATGGTAATAAAATTCAAAATAAAAATTAATGAATTAGTTTCTTCTGTGAAAAATAGTTTCACAGCTCAAATCAAGACCCCCTGTCATGATAAGGTACTAAAAGTGTTCCCATTATAATCAGAAACTGAATAAAGATAACCATTTTCCACATCATTACTGGGATCACAATCTCAAGTAATTAGGCAAGAGAAAAAAATAAAAATCATAACATAGGCAAAATTACAATTTTTTTTGCAAATAAGAGACACACATATATATATACACACACACATATATATACACTTAGAAAACATTGGGATTGATTAAAAACTATTATACTAAGAGAAATCGACATAGTGATTGGTTAAATAATTCACAACAATCAGTAGTTTCTCAATACAGAAGTAAATGACAAAATATAATGGGGAAAAGACACCATCTACGATAAAAACAGGAGAGATAAATACCTAGATACAAACTTAAAAATATATAAAAAATCTGCGGGTCCTATCTAAACAAAGTTTGCAATTCTATAAGGGAACATAGAAGTCTTGAATCAATAGGAAATTATTTTCTTGACAGTAATATTCAAATTCTCCTTAAACTAAGATAGAAATTCAAAGCAACCCCAGTAAACATCCCAGGAAGACTATCTTTAACATGGTAAACTGATTCTAAAATTTATATGATAATAAACAAACCAAAAAAGCGATACATACCAGGAATTCTTTTTCTACACCAAGAATTCCAATCCACAAAATAATGAGAGATGAAAAGAAATAGTACTAGGGATTAAAATGGTCATCAGTGTAATCCTAACACACAGAAGAATGCCAATTATATAGTAGGCCCTCAATAATATATTGGATAAAGGCATAACAGAATGAATTTAAGCCAGAATGATGAAAACTACTGGTGCTGGTAGAGCTAGGAAGTTCTATGGACTGGCACAGAGAATCTAGAACCATACCAAATCCTCATGGGAAATCAGTACAGCAGATAAAGATGGTACTTGAGTCAGTAGAGAAAGATGGACTATGCAATAAATGACGTTGGGATAAACAGCCAGCCATTTAGAGAAATGAAAATCAAGCAAAACTAGATTGCTACCTCACCCCTTATATCAAAATTCATTCCATTTGCAGAAGAAAATACAAAAGTTGATTTTATAATAGGGCAGGCCTTTCTAAGCAAAATCCAATCCAGAAACCAAAAGAAAAAGACTAAAAAGTATACACTAAAATTAAGGTTTAAAAAAATTAAATAATACCAAACACACAAACTAATCAACATGGAGTGAATAGAGCGGCATTGTAAGCTTGGGAGAGAAGCCGGATTTTTATACACACACACACATATACGTATATATAAAAAACTAAGGGAGAGACAGTGAGAAAAGCAAGAAGAATAGCACAAACAATACCAAGAAAATAAATTGATTGAGTGTAAGATATAAGGGCAAGAGTGAGGAGAAACAAAGGGTGTGCCTCAGGAAGTGAGTGGAAAGCGTGAGTCATTAATTAATTCATTTTTGTTTTGGTTGAGAAACTCAGAACGGTATCTGTCCCTTCACAGCATAACAGTTTGGCAAACCCCATCTTTGGATGAATTTGACTACCATACAGCTGAAGAGGTACACACCCAGGCAAGAAGGGCTAACATGTGGCCTCCATTAGGCAAACGATTTAGTTAGACTTCATGCCAAAGTTACAAAAACCGCAAGAGGTGTCTTTGTGAGCATTCTCAGTGGCTGCAGTCTTCTCCAAGCATAACTCAGAGGCCAGACTAATGATGAGCTGAGATGACAAGGAGACACAGAAGGACTCAGCCCCAGCTACTCACAACCCTCCTGCAGGCTGAGTGGCAAGCCTCCCATTGTTTTCCAACCCTTGTCATCTGGTCACGGCACAAACCTTTATACAGATGTAGGTGGAATATTCTGGAGTTGTTCTAGACCACCACCAGCAGTTCTGGAATAAACATTTTCTCCCATGCTGAATGAGAACTTAGTCACCCAAGGGTGAGAAAAATATTCTGTCCTTTGCCCTCTAAAATAAAGTTTTTTGCTTTTGTTTTTCCAGTTGAGGATTTGCGTAAAACAAGAACCAAGACTGATGAGAGGGAGCTTCCGTGGAAGTTCAGGATGGGGGACGCTGCCATTAAAGTTTTGGCATAAAGTATGTAAACTTGCTTGCAACTCTGGCAATTGTGGGTGTTTGAATATCTCTTTAGGCACCTGGAACCATGGACATGGTTAGTAATTTCTTAAACTTCAAAGGGCCAGCAGAGCCCAGGCTCATTTTAATCTCATATTTGTACTTTACTTGACTATGTGGCATTTGGATCAATTCTGTGTGAAAATAATCAAGTCTGAACTCCTGAGTCTTGGCCCTTCCAACACCACCACTGGATCAAGTCAGAACAAATTCATTTTTATGAGGTACAACTCCTGGCTTAAATGAACAGTTTTGCTAATTCTCCATGAGTTATAGTTAAGATCTTTGTTGTCACTGAAAACTCATTTTTTTTTTTTGGTACCACTGGTAATAAAACCCAGTGAATTCACATTCCAATTGAGGTGATAAACCAAGAGTAGCATTCCCCTCTCCCCTGTTCTATGTTTCATACTCGTCACCACTGTCCAGGCACCACTACCATTTCCCAACTGAGTATATATTTTATAACATGGATTCATGATAAAAGACCCAGTCCTGTAGTAACCCCACCAGGTGAAAGCCACAGCAGAAACTCTAAATCCTGGAGATCCACTCACCGCAGCAGAGACATTTTGCTAAGTATCTACAGTGACTACAGCAAATATTAAAAAAACAACAACAACAACAATAAAAACCTCAATAATATAAGATGCTTTGTTAAATTCTATGAGAACATTTTTATCCTTCAAGAATGAAAGTACAGTTTAAAAATAAGCTTATCAAGTTCAAGCAATTTACCTAGTGCCTTGTCCTTCCATCAAAAAGTATGGCCAAACTTCTAAGTTTTTCCACAGTGAAAGAAGAGAGTAAAACTGGAAGCAGTCACTCAGCAAGCTTTCAGGCCCACATCTGAGAACCAGATGTGTGATGAATAATACACAGGGTTTTAAAAGTGATTATTAGGCCTGGCAGGTAGAAAAGGAAATGACAGTTTCTGAATGCTGATAAGAAATAAATGAACCTCAGCACCAGCAGACAGTAAGTCATCCTAAGGCAGAAGACAAAGTCAGCATTTACTTTACTCTTTTCTCATGGGTTGGCACTGCTGGTGTGGAACTCTGAGAAGATTGGCAACACCTTGGAGCTGACATAGAAGGAACTCAACACAGGTAGTAGGCATCATGTTTGTGTATCTCAATTGAGCAGTATAGCTATGAGATGCTAAGTTGTTTCTGGCTAAGGTCAGTTTTGATTTCAATCCCAAAGAAGGGCAATGCCAAAAAATGTTCAAATTACCATACAACTGCACTCATTTCACATGCTAGCAAGACAATGCTCAAAATCCTTCAAGCTAGACTTTAGCAGTACGTTAACTGAAAAATTCAGGATGTACACACTGGATTTAGAACAGGCAGAGGAACCAGAGATCAAATTGCCAACAACCACTGGATCATAGAAAAAGCAAGAGAATTCCAGATAAACATCTACTTCTGCTTCATTGTCTATGCTCAAACCTTTGACTGTGTGAAGAGCAACAAACTGGAAAATTCTTTAAGAGTTGGGAATACCAGATCACCTTACCTGCTTCCTAAGAAACCTGTATGTAGGTAAAGAAGCAACAGAACCAGACATGGAACAGCAGACTGGTTCAAAATTGGGAAAGCACTTTGTCAAGACTGTATATTGTCACCCTGCTTATTTAACTTCTGTGAAGAGTACATCATGCAAAATACCAGGCGGCATGGGAATCAAGATTGCCAGGTGCTTCTTGATGAAGGTGAAAGAGAAGAGTGGAAACGTTGGCTTAAAACTCAATATTCAGAAAACTTAAGATCATGGCATAAAATCCCATCACTTCATGGCAAATAGAAGGGGAAAAAGTAGAAGCAGTGACAGATTTTGTTTTCTTGGGCTCCAAAATCACCACAGACAGTGATTGCAGGCGTGAAGTTAAAAGACGCTTGCTTCTTGGAAGAAAAGCTATGATAGACCTAGATGGTATATTAAAAAGCAAAGACAGCACTTGCTGACAAAAGTCCATATAGTCAAAGATATGATTTTTCTAGTAATCATGTAGAGAAGTGAGAGTTGGACCATAAAGAAGGCTGAATGCTGAAGAAGATGCTTTCAAACTGTGGTGCTGGAGAAGACTCTTGAGAATCCCTTGGACAGCAAGGAGATCAAACCAGTCAATCCTACAGAAAATCAACCCTGAACATTTATTGGAAAGACTAATGCTGAAGCTGAAGCTCCAATACTTGGCCACCTGATGTGAAGAGCAAATTCAGTGGGAAAGACTCTGATGCTGGGAAAGATTGAGAGCAGGAGGAGAAGGGGGTGACAGAGGATGAGATGGTTGGAAGGTGTCACTGACTCAATGGACATGAATAAACTCTTCATGTCTGACTCTTCGTGACCCCATGGACAACAGCATGCCAGGCCTCCCTGTCCATCACCAACTCCCAGAGTTTACTCAAACTCATGCCCATTGAGTCAGTGATGCCATCCAACCATCTCATCCTCTGTCATCCCCTTCTCCTCCTGCCTTCAATATTTCCCAGTATCAGGTTTTTTTCAAATGAGTGAGTTCTTCGCATCAGGTGGCCAAGGTATTAGAGTTTCAGCTTCAACATCAGTCCTTCCAATGAAGACTCATGACTGATCTCCTTTAGAATGGACAGGCGAGATCTCCTTGCAGTCCAAGGGACTCTCAAGAGTCTTCTCCAACACCACAGTTCAAAAGCATCAATTCTTTGGCACTCAGCTTTCTTTATGCTCCAATTCTCACATCCATACATGACTACTGGAAAAAACATAGCTTTGACTAGACAGACCTTTGTTGGCAAAGTAATGTTTCTGCTTTTTCATATGCTGTCTAGGTTGCTCATAACTTTCCTGCCAAGGAGTAAGCATCTTTTAATTTCATAGCTGCAGTCAGCATCTGCAGTGATTTTGGAGCCCCCCAAAATAAAGTCAACCACTGTTTCCTCTGTTTCCCCATCTATTTACCATGAAGTGATCGGACTAGATGCCATAATCTTGGTTTTCTGAATGTTGAGTTTCAAGCCAACTTTTTCACACTCCTCTTTCACTTTCATCAAGAGGCTTTTTAGTTCTTCAATTTCTGCCAATAAGGGTGGTGTTATCTGCATATCTGAGGTTACTGATATTTCTCCCGGCAATCTTGATTCCAGCTTGTGCTTCATCCAGCCCAGCATTTCTCATGATGTACTCTGCATACACATTAAATAAGCAGGGTGACAATATACAGCCTTGACGTATTACTTTTCCTATTTGGAACCAGTCTGTTGTTCCATGTCCAGTTCTAACTGTTGCTTCCTGACCTGCATACAAATTTCTCAAGAGGCAGGTCAGGTGGTCTTGTATTTCCAACTCTTTCAGAATATTCCAGTTTATTGTGATCCACATAGTCAAAGGCTTTGGCATAGTCAATAAAGCAGAAATAGATGTTTTTCTGGAACTCTCTTGCTTTTTCCATGATCCAGCAGATGTTGGCAATTTGATCTCTGGTTCCTCTGCCTTTCTTAAAACCAGCTTGAACATCTGGAAGTTCACAGTTCATGTATTGTCAAAGCCTGGCTTAGAGAATTTTGAGCATTACTTTACTAGCGTGTGAGACGAGTGCAATTGTGCGGTAGTTTGAGCATTCTTTGGCATTGCCTTTTATGGGTATGGAATAAAAACTGACCTTTTCCAGTCCTTTGGCCAGTGGCTGCTAAGTTTTCCAAATTTGCTGGCATATTGAGTGCAGCACTTTCACAGCATCATCTTTTGGGATTTGAAATAGCTCAACTGGAATTCCATCACCTCTACTAGCTTTGTTTGTAGTGATGCTTCCTAAGGCCCTCTGGACTTCACATTCCAGAATGTTTGGCTCTAGGTGAGTGATCACACCATTGCGATTATCTGGGTCATGAAGATCTTTTTTGTGTAGTTCTTCTGTGTATTCTTGCCACCTCTTCTTAATATCTTCTGCTTCTGTTAGGTCTGTACCATTTCTGACCTTTATTGAACCCATCTTTGCATGAAATATTCCCGTGGTATCTCTAATTTTCTTGACGAGATCTCTAGTCTTTCCTATTCTATTGTTTTCCTCTATTTCTATTTTTTTTAAATTTTTATTTTTACTTTATTTTACTTTACAATACTATATTGGTTTTGCCATACATTGACATGAATCCACCACGGGTGTACATGCGTTCCCAAACATGAACCCCCCTCCCACCTCCCTCCCCATAACATCTCTCTGGGTCATCCCCGTGCACCAGCCCCAAGCATGCTGTATCCTGTGTCAGACATAGACTGGTGATTCGATTCTTACATGATAGTATACACGTTACAATGCCATTCTCCCAAATCATCCCACACTCTCCCTCTCCCTCGGAGTCCAAAAGTCCGTTATACACATCTGTGTCTCTTTTGCTGTCTTGCATACAGGGTCGTCATTGCCATCTTTCTAAATTCCATATATATGTGTTAGTATACTGTATTGGTGTTTTTCTTTCTGGGTTACTTCACTCTGTATAATCGGCTCCAGTTTCATCCATCTCATCAGAACTGATTCAAATGTATTCTTTTTAATGGCTGAGTAATACTCCTTTGTGTATATGTACCACAGCTTTCTTATCCATTCATCTGCTGATGGACATCTAGGTTGTTTCCATGTCCTGGCTATTATAAACAGTGCCGCGATGAACATTGGGGTACACGTGTCTCTTTCAATTCTGGTTTCCTCAGTGTGTATGCCCAGCAGTGGGATTGCTGGGTCATAAGGTAGTTCTATTTGCAATTTTTTAAGGAATCTCCACACTGTTCTCCAAAGTGGCTGTACTAGTTTGCATTCCCACCAACAGTGTAAGAGGGTTCCCTTTTCTCCACACCCTCTCCAGCATTTATTGCTTGCAGATTTTTGGATCGCAGCCATTCTGACTGGTGTGAAGTGGTACCTCATTGTGGTTTTGATTTGCATTTCTCTAATAATGAGCGATGTTGAGCATCTTTTCATGTGTTTGTTAGCCATCTGTATGTCTTCTTTGGAGAAATGTCTATTTAGTTCTTTGGCCCATTTTTTGATTGGCATTGATCGCTGAGGAAGGCTTTTTATCTCTCCTTGCTATTCTTTGGAACTCTGCATTCAGATGCTTATATCTTTCCTTTTCTCCTTTGCTTTTGGCTTCTCTTCTTTTCACAGCTATTTGTAACGCCTACTCAGACAGCCATTTTACTTTTTTGCATTTCTTTTTCTTGGGGATGGTCTTGCTCCCTGTCTCCTGTACTATCTCATGAACCTCTGTCCATAGTTCATCAGGCATTCTCTCTATCAGATTTAGTCCCTTAAATCTATTTCTCACTTCCACTGTATAATTGTAAGGGATTTGATTTAGGTCATACTTGAATGGTCTAGTGATTTTCCCTACTTTCTTCAATTTAAGTCTGAATTTGGCACTAAGGAGTTCATGATCTGAACCACAGTCTGCTGCCAGTCTTGTTTTTGCTGACTGTATAGAGCTTCTGAATCTTTGGCTGCAAAGGATATAATCAATCTGATTTCAATGTTGGCCATCTGGTGATGTCCATGTGTAGTCTTTTCTTATGTTTTTGGAAGAGGGTGTTGGCTATGACCAGGACGTTCTCTTGGCAAACTCTTGTTAGCCTTTGCCCTGCTTCATTCTGTACTCCAAGGCCAAATTTGCCTGTTGCTCCAGGTGTTTCTTGACTTCCTTTTTGCATTCCAGTCCCCTATAATGAAAAGGACATCTTTTTTGGGTGTTAGTTCTAAAAGGTATTGTAGGTCTTCATAGAAGCATTGAACTTCAGCTTCTTCAACATTATCGGTTGGGGCATAGACTTGGATTACCATGATATTGAATGGTTTGCCTTTGAAATGAAGAGATCATTCTGTCCATTTTGAGATTGCATCCTAGTACTGCATTTTGGACTTTTTTGTTGACTATAATGGCTACTCCATTTCTTCTAAGGTATTCTTGCCCACAGTAGTAGATATAATGGTCATCTGAGTTAAATTCACCCATTCCAGTCCATTTTAGATCACTGATTCCTAAAATGTCAACATTCACTCTTGTCATCTCCTGTTTGATCACTTCCAATTTGCCTTGATTCATGGACCTGACATAACCTTGGACATGGGGTATCTCCTCATGGCTGCTGCTACTGATCTTGGATATAGAGTATCTTCTCTCTGCAACTCGCCACTCCAGCACTGCACAGCCGCCTGATAATGTTCAGGGAAGGACAAGTAGATTTGCATGTCTTTTTTGAACAGATGGTTGTTTTTGTTTAGTTGCTAAGTTGTATCTGACTCTTTTGCAACCCCATGGACTGAAGCCCACCAGGCTCCTCTGTCCATGGGATTTCCCAGACAAGAATACTGGAGTGAGTTACCATTTCCTTCTCCAGGAAACCTTCCCAACCCAGGGATCAAACCTGCATTCCTGCATCGGCAGGTGGATTCTCTACCACTGAACCACCAGGGAAGCCCTGAACAGGTGGATCCAAAATTACAGAATACACAATTGAGCACAGAAATAGTTTGCTTTGATAGGGATGATGCTTCTGGTATTTTCTCCATAACAGATACTGTTGGCACTCTTCCCAGATTCCTTTCAGTCTTTTCTTGTGTTTCTTTGCAGCCTTACCATCTTTGTGTTCTCTTTCTTCTAGAGCCCATATACTAGAGTCCCCCCAGTCTCCTAGCTACTAGAGCTGTTTTTCCTGCAAGGATAGAAAGCCAAAGTCCTGGCTAACCATTGTTAGCCCATGACTGCCCAGTGTAGGAGCAATGAAAGAACAACTCTCATATGTAAGTCATACCATAAAGTTTCTCTTGGGATAAGACTAAACTACTCTCTAGGGTACTTTGCCTAAAATTTTACCCTTGCTTGACTCCTTCCCCTCTCTCTATCCTATTTTCCCCAATCCCTTACTTAGAATGAAAAATCTAACCTAAGATAGCTTCTAATATGAGTAGATAAGAATCACCAAAAAAGGAGAGGTGCAGTCAGTCATGCAACAGAGGCCAGTGTTAAAAATTATGTTGATACTTTGCTGTCCACCTGAAACTAACACAATATTGTTAATCAGCTATATTTCAATTTTAAAAGAAGGCATCTAAATTTTGAAAACAGATGTCGCTGGGAGTTTAACGTATGCAAAGCTATATTGGAGTTTAAGAGGTTAAAATAATATATAAGCTATACTAAATTTGGCCGACTAAGATCCATCTAGTCAAGGTTATGGTTTTTCCTGTGGTCATATATGGATGTGAGAGTTGGACTGTGAAGAAAGCTGAGCACCAAAGAATTGATGCTTTTGAACTGTGGTGTTGGAGAAGACTCTTGAGAGTCCTTGGACTGCAAGAAGATTCAACCAGTCCATCCTAAAGGAGATCAGCCCTGGGATTTCTTTGGAGGGAATGACGCTAAAGCTGAAACTCCAGTACTTCGGCCACCTCATGCGAAGAGTTGACTCACTGGAAAAGACTCTGATGCTGGGAGGGATTGGGGACCGGAGGAGAAGGGGATGACAGCGGATGAGATGGCTGGATGGCATCACTGACTCAATGGACATGAGTCTGAGTGAACTCTGGGAGTTGGTGATGGACAGGGAGTCCTGGCGTGCTGCGATCCATGGGGTCGCAAAGAGTCGGACACGACTGAGCAACTGAACTGAACTGAACTGAACTGAACTGAAGTCACTGAAACACCTGAAGTGTGGTTTTCATGGATTAGAACAAATCGATGCTTGAGTATAGAGAAATCTGGAGAAAATTAGCCATTAGAAATGTATAATTTACAATCAGGAAAGCACACATTAATTTTAGGGGAAAGTATTTCATCCCTATATTTGTTCTTACATTTTAGTCACAAATATGCATTGAGTATCTGCAATATATACAAAGTAATCTACTAGGAAGTTGGAACTGTGTGGAATTAGCAAATCAGATAGAACTTTAGAGCTTATTGGGGAAGACATTAAAACTAATCACTTATACAAAAGAAATGGCTAAGTACTACTTGTGGTAAGGGCCTCAAGTAATGTTTGCAAAGATCTACAAGAGCATATAACAAGAATCAGGACTTAGGCTGAGGGGTCATGAGTTAGCAACCTCAAGGTAGCAATATATAAGGTGAATCTTAAGTGTCAAAAAATTAATTGGGTGATGGAGGTGAAAGGTAGCATCATTCTACATCAAGGGAATAGCATAGGTAAAGCCCTCCAGGCAACAGAAAAACATTCTCCAATTTAAGAAAGATAGCTAGTTTTTTCCAAACATCAGAAAAATTTCCAAAAGGACTCAACTTTTGGTGTTCTTTAAGAATTCCAAATTCTTTGATTTAAAGCATCCCTAAAGGAATATAGCTAATATTTTATAATAACTATAAATGGAGTATAACCTTTAAAAATTGTGAATCACTACACTGTATACCTATAACTAATATAATATTGTATAATATGTTACAACAGCCAAACCTCAATTTAAAAAATTAATTTTTCAAAGGCCCATAAAATACAAAATAATAAACAATCAATTTTTCATCCTGGGTGATTGACATTTTAGGTTTGTGCAGTTCAGCATTTAGATAAATAACCATGAAAACATCATTTAATTTCAACTCAAAGTGTTTTTGCATTAGTTAGAAACACTGTGAGTACCAATTCCATTCAAGGAAGCAGAAATCTACCTCCCTTTGTTCCACTTTTCTGAGCAAAGTATCTCAGGGATGGTCTAAAATACTAGGTTGGCCGTTCAGCTTCCAAACCCTGAGGACTCAAATAATATCACTTTGAGTGTGGACCACAGTAAGGATGTGAAAAAAGAAAAACCTGCTTCCAGTTTATGAAGATTTTGGATGACCCTTCACTCATCATCTGCTCAGCATTTCAGAAAGAGAAGGAATAAATGTTCTTTATGGTAACGAAAAGGATATAGAGCCAGTTGTTCATTTAGATAGACTAAAATTGGAGTGGCATTTAAGAAGAACCCAATCCAGACTAACAATGCTAAATGAAGACATGTTATCGGATGGGTAAAAAGTCCTTAAGGGCAAGAATGGAATTCCCATGAGTATAAGAGTTATGACTTGACTAGTCTAAAAATTAATGGTGAATTTCCCGTCAGATTTTCTCCATCAAAAGACTCATTGGTTGTGACTAAATTTCTTAATCCCTATTTCAGTTTTAATAAATAAATTTTCCCTTGCTGGGGATTAAATTATTCAAACTTGAAGGATTGGGAAGGAAAAGTAATGATCCTCAAAAGTTCTTATGAAAACCACAAAAAAGCATTTCAAAAGTGAGCTCAAAGCACTTCATGCAGAGAAACAATATTTATGTTTAACAAAGGCCACAAAAGAATGCATTTCTTTTTAATTAGAGGGTTATATACGTTGGCCGATCTTTAACTTTCACTTCTTAGGAATATATGAAAAGATTTTCAGAAGTTTAATTAAGTCTTAAAGGTTCACTAAAATAATTATATCAGCCCATAAAAATATTATCTCATTATATATTTCCTGGCTCAAGCTATTTTCTAGGGCTAGCATAATGTCACAGTTGAGCCAAAGTAGTCACCCTTTCTCCAAGAGGTAACCTATGACAAATATATGTATTAAATACGTTTGTATAATATATTACTTTCATAAAAGGATAGTTTTCAATTCTATTTCAAATATTACTGCCCTTATCAGCAATTTTTAGTTTGTGTTACTTTCTAAAACTCATATACTATCATACCACTGTCAGAATACTTGAGTGTGAAATATCTTTAGACAATTTTGTCTTCAATGAATCACATGAAATTGAAATTGTCTCATATAATTTAGTCATTTTCTAAAGTGGCTGCCACCTCAAATATAATTGATAAAAAAGCAATTCAGCTCCATTATCTAATTTTAAAAAAAAGCTTAAACAGCAGAAAATGATTTGCTATTTGTACTGGGTTCAGTCTTCTGAAAAATTAGATGAATCATACAAAATATGAAATTACAAACATCTTTGTCTCACAAACTATATTGCCACTGAATAAAAACATTGCCACATTTGGTTTTTAAAAAATTCTACAGCTGCTTTATGTATCTTGACACATTCAAAGACACAATGACTAACACTGCCACTGGAAGACACAAATTAATACGTATTAGTCACTGGATCTTAAAACTGGCTAATGTACATTCTGAAACCCATTTGAAACAAGAGGGGTTTATTTAATTTTACCACAGGAATAGTATTTAAACCTTCTGTAAGGTCAATGCTGCACCACATTTTCATCATGACATTTAATAGAAGAGAAACTAAATGACCTGATTTTGAGCTCAACACACTGGTGGTAGTGCATGGAATGTCCAGATATTACTTCTTTCCTAATGTCAAACATATATTTTAGAGAAGGCATCATTTGTTTACTTTATAGTCCTATACGGCCAGTTCAAAATTTCAAAGCATTGTGAAAATCCTTACTTGTATTTAAAAATTCATTTCAAATGACTTCCACATTCACAAATCTGAGGTGTGTGGATGGGGGGTGGGGGGTGGGTATGTGTGCACTCAATTGCGTCAGACTTTTTGTGACTCCATGGACTGTAGCCTGGCAGACTCCTCTGTCCATGGGATTTTCCAAACAAGAATACTGGAGTGGGTTGCCATTTCTTCCTTCAGGGTATCTTCCCCACCCAGTTATTGAACCTGAGTCTCCTGCCTGGGACTCTTGCACTGGCAAGCAGATTCTTTACCACTAGACCCACCTGGGAAGCTGTACCTACCTTACAACACACACACACACACACACACACACACACACACACACACACTTAACAGATATAACTGAGTTGATAGTTCCAGATCTAGATATGAAATCTCATTCAAAATAAAACCCTTTCATTATTCTCTTTGCCCTAATTATATTGTGATCTAAGTTGATGCAATAGTGTAGAATGCTGTTACCTGAGAACAGATAATTCAGAGTAAAAAAAAAAAAAAGAGCACTGAATTTTATTTGGATTCCACACTTAATTCATGTATTATTAAGCATTCAGCGTTTTGTTTTTTTTTTTACATCAGAAGTAGACTTTTAGAAAAATTCAGCACCACCAGAGCTTTGCTTAATCTATGAAAATTATGTTAAAGTCAAAGAACTAGAATCACAACTGTCAACTTTCAGTCATTGACACGAATGAATCTATATATAATTAGTCTCTGCTTAAAATCTCAAGTCCTTTGGTTTATGTATTGTACCCTCTTCTCAATCATGTGGTTCAATCAGAATTTCTAACAAATAGGAAAACTAAGTTTCATCTTCTTGATTCATACACCTTACTTTCTAAAGCTTTCTTGAGCAAGGATACAATTTTAAAAGTCTCAGCATATTCAAAAGCAGAGACATTACTTTGCCGACTAAGGTCCGTCTAGTCAAGGCTATGGTTTTTCCTGTGGTCATGTATGGATGTGAGAGTTGGACTGTGAAGAAGGCTGAGCACCTAAAAATTGATGCTTTTGAACTATGGTGTTGGAGAAGACTCTTGAGAGTCCCTTGGACTGCAAGGAGATCCAACCAGTCCATTCTGAAGGAGATCAGCCCTGGGTGTTCTTTGAAGGGAATGACGCTAAAGCTGAAACTCCAGTACTTCGGCCACCTCATGCGAAGAGTTGACTCGCTGGAGAAGACTCTGATGCTGGGAGGGATTAGGGGCAGGAGGAGAAGGGGACGACAGAGGATGAGATGGCTGGATGGCATCACTGACTCGATGGACGTGAGTCTGAGTGAACTCCAGGAGTTGGTGATGGACAGGGAGGCCTGGCGTGCTGCGATTCATGGGGTCACAAAGAGTCGGACATGACTGAGCGACTGAACTGAACTGAACTGAAACCATGGAGAAGAGAACAAATATTTTAAAGAAACAATTAAACAAATATTCTAACAGAAACAATTCAAAATAGTTAGCTCTTGACTATCTAGTTGGTGGTGGGCAGGGTTCCCCTGCTTTTTCCCCGCTCTTATAATAAATGACTGGGAAAATTCTGATGGAAGAGAGTACTGATAAATAGTCACAATAAAGCAGAAAACATGACTTCAGAGCTTCATTGATTCATATTAGAGCATCCTCATTTTATATCTTATAGACCTTGAAAGAAAGTGAAAGTGAATTCACTCAGTCGTGTCTGACTCTTTGCAACCCCATGGACTGCAGACTACCAGGCTCCTCCATCCATGGGATTATCCAGGCAAGAATACTGGAATGGGTTGCCATTTCCTTCTCCAGGAGATCTTCCCGACCCAGGGATTGAACCCGGATCTCCCACGTTGCAGGCAGACGCTTTACCGTCTGAGCCACCAGGGAAGTCCGTCTTGCAGACCCTGAAGCATCCTTAATGAAACAGAGATTCTGATATGCAAGTGTCATGTGCACACTAACAGCTCATTTAATTAGTGGAAGGGAATCACTATTTATTTAGTTATATATTCCTTGAAAGACCCAGTAACTGAGTGTTATTTGGGTCAGATAGTATAAAAATACAACTTGAGAGAAGGAAGGAGTAAGAGAGCTCTGGAGTGAAGAAAGCCAGGACTCATCAAGGTAAATGAAGGAGTCAGGGATGCCTTGATGAAGAGTGGTCCAAAGGGGAAGCAGAGAGCCACATCTGATTAAAAAAAAAATGCTTTGAAGACAAATGGAGAGGATCTGACCTATTGACTTAACGGAATGAGGAAAGAAGAGGAATGAGGGTGATTCCAGGCAAAAAAAATCTCCATCATCTCCACTTAGATAATGGAGATAATGAGGTGATTAGTAACAGAGAAAGAGTCTAAGATGAGAAACAGGACTTTTAAGGTTTCATTGGAGTGTAAGAATGGAGGAGAGTTTAGAAGAGTTCTAGTTAGACTAGAGGTATATCTATCTGCAGGAGTAAGGCAATGGAAAGATTTCCACTATGCAATTAGAAATGAGCTGTAGATAAAAAGAAGCAGAGACAGACTTTAAGGCAGTGGTCCCCAACCTTTTTGGCACCAAGAACTGGTTTTGTGGAAGACAATTTTTCCATGGACTGAAGCAGGGTAGGAGATGGTTTCAGGATGATTCAAGTGCATTACATTTATTATACACTTTATTTCTATTATTATTAACTTAGTTCTACCTCTGATCATAAAGATCCTGGAGGCTGGGGACTGCTGCTCTAAGGCATATAGGAAAGAGCTGAAAAGAGAATGTTTGGAAACACTCCAAGAAAGAGCGAAGAGCAGGAAGAGAACAGAAGTTGGAATTCTGATAAACAGCAACTTGAGATGTGGAAAGAGGAGGTTGAGAGAGATGATCAAGGAGACAGGAAGAGAATAAAAGGAAAGTGAATTTATCTTAAAGCTGAAGGAGAACAGACTTTCAGGAAAGAAGAAGTGGTCAATATTGTTAAATACCATAACCAGATTCAAAGAATGAGGAAAGCAAAAAAAAAAGGCATTGGATTTGGGAAATAGGATTTTTCACTGTTGACCTTTAAGAATGTTGGATCAAAAGAGGCAAAAGTCAAATTTGAGTGGGTAAAAATGTATGAAAGGTAAAGGAGCAGAAGAGGCAAGTAAGGCTTATTTTAATAAACTGGGTAGGAAAGAGAATAGTAGTGAAGAGAAGGAGAAAGTTGGGTGGTACAGAGTTTTTCAGAAAGGGGAAATAACAAACATCTTTGTGGGTTGAGTATTTGGAACTTTCGTAAAGAGAGGGAAATAAATGGATATGCAAAGAATGAAGCTGACTGATAAAAGAAAAACTCTAAGGATGTAGGAGGAAATGGATCAAAATATAAGCAGAAGAATTACTCTGGTGATTCAGAAGAAATTTTTATTCCATTTCAGTGAAAGAAAAAGGTGGGTGAAGATCCAGGTTGGAACCAAGAACATTTTTACTTGATAGTGTTTTTTTTGTCAGTGAAATAGGAACCTGGGTCGTTTGCTGAGGCTTTGTGTAGAGTGAAAACTTCCGGGTAGTCTCTAACGGGAATAGGAACAAAAGCTGCTGAGAAAGAATAAAGGAACTAAAATGATACAAATGAACTTATTTACAAAACACACTCACACCGGTGGTCAGGGGGGAGTACAGGAAATAGATTGGGATTTGAGGACTCACATGGTACACTCTGCTGTACTTAAAATAGATATCCAACAAAAACCTACTGTATAGCACAAGAAACTCTGTTCAATATTCTATAATAACTTAAATGGAGAAAGAATTAGAAAAAGAGTAGATACATGTATAACTGAATCTCTTTGCTGTACACCTGAAGTTAACACAACATTATTAATCAACTATAGTGAGTGTTAGTTGCTCAGTTGCGTCCAACTCTTTGTGACCCTGTGGACTATAGCCTGCCAAGCTCTTCATATCCAGGGGATTCTCAGGCAAGAATGCTGGAGAGGGTAGCCATTCCCTTCTCCAGGAGATCTTCTCCACCCAAGGATCAAACCCGTGTCTCCATGTCTCATGCACTGCCGGTGGATTCTTTACCACTGAGCCCCAGGGAAAGCCCAACGTTGAGCTGGGCCAATAACAAGTGGTGATAAAAGGGGGAAAACTCAGTTTCAAGTCATAATATATTACTTAAATATATTACATGGTGTGTGAAATTGCTGTTGCATGCATTTTATGGTAAAAAGAATGGTACAATTAGGTGGTGTGGCTTTCAGTGGAGTAAAGGCTTTTGAACTAAGGGCACGGTCAAGAGGAATTTGTGAGTGAGCAAAGAAAGCAGACATAGTCGCCCAGGCCCAAAAGAAGACACTATGATAGAATCTGTCCGAGATTCTAGACGCTATGATAGTGCTTCTGTCCAAGGGGGTTTCAAAGGAAGTGGTATCATTGATAAGAGAGGTGAATAAAGAATCTGGATTTTTAAAAAGCGGAAAAAGGGGAAATTTAAGTGTAGGTGTTACTGAAGAGATAAAAATATAGACTTACTGAGAGACTGGTGTTTGCACATAACATTAAAGCATAATACAAAAAAAAAAAAACCCTTCATGTATAATTAAGTAGAAGGCTAGAAGATCAGAAACAACTGTACACTTTTTTTATCATATCTTCAAAGTCTAGAACATTGTAAGTACTTCAAAAGTATTTCATAAATGAATAAATAAAAACTGAAATATTCTGTCCATCTATAAAGGACATGAGGTTTAGAGTCATTTGACTACTTCTGGTTTGTATTGAGCCAACTGCACCTTCAGTGTCTATTGTTACTTTTTGCTCAAATTTTATTCATAAAAGCCTGAGTTTAAGGGTGCAGCCTGTGACTACAGATGTAAATAAAGCCAATTAGATGTCAGGGCCTTGTACGCATGGCTTAGGCCTTTTCTTGAGCCCACCACACCCAGCTTTATAAAATAGATCAGAGTGATTTTTTCCCCCCTAAAATTTCATGGTTTTTAAAAAGATATTTAAAAGAGGTGAATTCATTGGAGGTACTTTGGGAACTACCTTAGGAGACACAATAAGACTAAGAAGATGCAATTTCATGTCCCAGGCCCTACTGTCTAGTTTCAACCAGAGCACTGTTGCTTCTATCTATTTTATATTTGGGATTTTCACATTAAGTTTTACTTTTTTTAAGTTGGTGTTGTAGAAGAATGCCATTTCTCTGGAAAGAGCACAGGGCTCACCAAGGGCATGGTTCCTACAAACTCACTGATTGGGCAGGATGCCCCAGGAATAAGGGTCAAGTAGGGGCAGAATGGTCCTTATAGAGCAACCAACCCAGATTCAAATCAGATCAACACCTGATATTGGATTTCAGTGAAGCCAGGTTTCAAATTTCTCAGGAACCTGACAGAAGCAAACCTCTCTGGAGAATGATGACACTATCCTAGACCTCAAACAGGAAATTTGTCAAAGTCTAGCAGATAATAAAAATTAATCATACGTATGGGGAGATGAGGTAACGCAGGTGAGAACCAACAGAAACAGATACAGAAATAGTCGTATAATGCTTCTAAATATGGTTGCCAAACACAGCTTTAGAATAATTCTGCTTGTTATTTTCAGGGAGATAATAGATACTATCAAAAATTTCAGCAGAGACTGGGAACGATTTTTTTTTTTGAGTTGCAAATATTAAAAATAGCTATTTAATTTGAGAACATTGATGGCAACCCCCAAGTAAATCTCCCTGATGGTATCAGAAAGCTAACAAGTAGAGAAGAATTACAAGACTAAGAGATGCTTATACGGACATTAGATTCATAACAAGTAGGGGAAAGTATTAATATATTGTTTTCAATAAATGATGTTGGAGCAAATAAACATCTATATCAAAAATGTGAAATGATCCTTATTTCACACAACATATAAAAATTAATTCCATGTATATTCATGACTTGGGGGTGAAGAAAGAATTAAAGAGGTTACTAAAAGCACTGATAAGAGAGAAAAAGCATAGTAGTAGAAAAAAGATGTAGAGAAGGAAAAGTTGAAGAAAAAGAGAAAAGGAAAGTTGATGGTATAAGTTTCCAGAAGGGATAGGAACAGATTACGAGGAGTTGACACATGTAATTTTTCATACATCTTAAAAAATGACCTGATTAGTCCTAATGTTTCAGTGAAAGTGTTAGTCACTCAGTTATGTCCAATTCTTTGCAGACCCTATGGTCTGTAGCTCTCCAAGCTCCTCTGGCCATGGGATTCTCCAGGCAAGAATAAGGGAGTGGGTAGCCATTCCCTTCTCCAGGGGATCTTCCTGACCCAAGGATGGGACCCAAGTCTCCAGCATTGCAGACAGATTCTTTACCATCTACGTCACCAGGGAAGCTTCAGTGTATGAAGAGATTTGTACAGTACATAGCTTTAGCTGAGTCACATGGTTTTTTCTCTCTTGCCACTTACAAAAAAAAAATCTTTTGACTATGTTTGGTAATCAGCATCCTGATTCTAATCACGAGTACCCTACTATGATTCTTTCTACTCTTGTATCACCTCTGTTGATAAGATGGAAAAGTATTCTATCTCTGGTTATATCCAGTTGAATCCTGAGGTAAAGAAAAGCAGTAAATACCTGCTCCTGAGAAGGTATATTTCTGAGAATGTATTAGGGATAGGCTGGTTGAGATGGAAGAGGTTGTGTGTAAACTTTCAACTTTCAGATATTTCTGGCCTAAAATTCCACCATTATCAATTCAAGCTTTTGTAATAAACTCTGATTAGTGTCTCTTCAGGTTACCCACATCAGAAAGATAATCCTATAAATTCCTATTACAGTAGTGTAAATTAACTTAGTAGAACACTCTCCTACGTTATCCCTACAGAACAGGAAGACAGAGCAAATATGGGAATGTCAGGAATCTGGGAGGAGAAAATACACTGGCTGAAACTGAGAATAGAGTATAGAAAGGTGTGAGATGACAGCTATAATGCCTTTGTCTTTTCATCTAGATTAAAGGTATTAAAATCTTTTTTAATAAAGGAAGGTCATGCATTCTCATATGTTTGCGCTCTTAAAAGTAAAAGCATGACAAACTTTTAAAAGGTAAAGCACAAAAGACTTTAACATTAGACATAATAGGAGAGAGCATAGGCAAACATTCTCTGACGTGAACTGTACCAATGTTTTCTTAGATCAGTCACCCAAAGCAATAGAAATAGAAGCAAAAATAAACAAATGAGACCTAATCAGACTTCTAAGATTTTTCACAGCAAAGGAAAACAAAATGAAAAGACAGCCTACTGAAATGGAAGAAAACTTTTACAAATGATGTGACTGACAAGGGTTTAATTTCCAAAATATACAAACAGCTCAAACAATTCAACAGCAAAAAACAAAAAACTGAATTGAAAATGGGGGGAAGAACTAAATAGACATTCCTCCAAAGAATACATACAGATGACCAACAGGCATATGAAAAGATGCCCAACATTGCTAATTATTAAGGAAATGCAAATCAAAACTGCAGTGAGGTACCACCTCACACCACTCATTCGGCCATGAGTAAAAAGTCTATAGATAACAAATGGTAGAGAGGGTGTGGAGAAAAGGGAACCATCCTACACTATTGGTGGGAATATAAGTTGCTGTAGCCACTATGGAAAACAGTATGGAAATTCCTCAAAAAACTAAAAAAAAAGAGTTGCACGTGACCCAGCAATCCCATTACTGGGCATTTGTTCAGACAAAACCATAATTTGAAAAGATACGTACCCCCCTATATTCATAGCAACACTATTCACAATAGCCAAGACATAGAAATAACCTAAATGTCTACTGACTGACAGAGGAATGGATAAAGATGATTTGGTACATGTTTATAGTGGAATACTACTCAGCTGTAAAAAGAATAAAATAATGCCATTTGCAACAACATGGATGCAACTAGAGATTGTCATACGCAGTAAAGCAAGCCAGAAAGAGAAAGCTACATATCATATGCTATCACTTCTATGTGGAATATAAAATATGACAAAAATGAAGTTATCTACAAAACAGAAGCAGACTCACAGACACAGACAGCAGACTTGGGGTTGCCGAGCGGGGAGGGATGGACTGGAAATTCAGGGTTAGAAGATGCAAACTATTAATTACATATAGAATTAACAACAAGGTCCTACTGTATAGCACAGGAACCATATTCAATACCTGGTGATAAACCATAATGGAAAAGAATACAGAAAATAATGTACATGTGTGTATAACTGAATCATGTTGCTCTACAGCAGAAATTAACAAAACTTTATAAATCAACTATACTTCAGTTTGAAAAGTAAAGTATATATTTGCACAAAGAGAGAAAGAAATTTAAGAGATTATACTGCATATAAATTCCCTAAGATCACACAACATGATAAAACACCCACCTCATTAAGCAAAGACTTCAGAAATCCATTTTTTCCTCTTTTTTTGGTCTTTTTTTCCCCCATAAATCTTTTCTCTATGTACTATTCTTGCTTCATAGTTTGGAGGAGCTCTATGCATAACTATACATGTGATAAAACTCATGTGGTGCTCAGAAAATCCCCAAAGGCAAATGATTTCTGTCCTTTGCTCTCCCAGTGTCATGTTAGTCATGCCCCAGTGATCAAGGGAACTCACTCCTGCCAAGTCCAGCTTCAAGGGTGAAGCAGTGGACTTGACTTCTTGATGAGAGGAGCCACAAAGTCATGCTGCAAAAAGGAGTGTATACAGGGATGAGAAGAATGTCACACCAATTTTACAAAGTAATGCATAAAGAAAGGTATGAAAGGATACTGTTAAATTTGGCAGAGGATTGGCAAAGGAGACAGTGGTCTATATTCACTTGTATTTGCTTGACTACTACATCAAGCATTCATTACCCTCATAAGTTGTTTTGTTTTTTTTTAAGTAGAAAATGTAATAAATATAAAAACCATGATGATTACATTCCTACCACCAAAAGTTTTATTTTATGGAAATCTGAATTCATTAGCAATCCAAAGAAGAGAAAATAAAGAAAACACCCAATAGAGTAATCTTATAAATATTATAGCACTACTGATGGAGACTGGATCAAGAAATGACTTGACCAAATGATCCACAAAATTGTTTTGCAGTTTCACAGCTCACAGATTATTTTTCACTGGACACATCTAGGCTTCTAACAGAGTTTTACTTGCAAATGTCAAATGCACCCTTCAGGAAATTTACATGCTCAGCCCGCTGCCTTTGCTTATAAAAATCTACTGCCTTTTCAGTTAGCACTGGCAGATGAAAGGACATTCTCTGATCTTTTTGCCAAGAACTAGTCATAAAACCTCTAATAGGCTCTAATTTAGTAATATGAAATGTACAGCCACAAGTATTTTTATGACTCAGAATTTGCCCAAGTGTCCTTTCCTAGTTTTGGTGTTATTGAGCCTGAGAGAACTAAATATAATAGTCTATAAAGATTTCTCAAGTCTCACTCTTTCTCTCTGCCTCTGTTTCTCACACTTTTTCAAGTTAAGTATCTTTACATCCTGAATATTCATTGGAAGGATTGTGGCTGAAGCTGAAGCTTTAATACTTTGGCCACCTGATGCAAAGAGCCGATTCATTGGAAAAGACTTTGATGCTGGGAAAGACTGAAGGCAAACAGAGAAGGGAGAGCCAAAGGATGAGATGGTTAGATAGCATCACTGACTCAGTGGACATGAATTTGAGCAAACTCCAGGAGATAGTGGAGGACAGAGGAGTCTGGCATGCTATAGTCTATAGGGTGGCAAAGAGTCAGACATAACTTAGCAACTGAGCAACAACATCTCTACACCTCTGTCTCCACCAAAGGAATCTGAAATATAAATAATATGATAGTATTTGGCACACCCATATCTGTTCTGCAGCTTGTGCAGAGCCTATTTTTTTGTTCACCTGAGTGCTTTATTGTGATTGACCTTACTGTTCTCCTTCAGGAAACAATCCACAGACCACAGCATCAAAATCTTTTATATAAAGCATGTAAGACAGTTTCCTCTTCATCCCCCATTCAGGCCTGATTGGACCACTGCAGGAAATGTTGATGAAGACCCTCTCCTTCAAGGAACCTCTCTCCATACATGGACGTCCTCTTTGCCCAGCAACCAAGTAATCACGTGATACAGGGACATCCAGAAGCCTAACACATCATATAAGGGAATTAAGACTCCCATCATCACCTCCAAGGTCTTTATGTCTACATTTCACTAGTCATTTTGGAAACCATAAATACATGAAAGTCATTTGACCATGTATCAACATCTGGTAAAATGAGTGACCACCCTGTATAGACTTTATGACTAAAATTTCTCCAGAAGACTTGCACTAAAACAAATTGATTAAAATCACAGATTAGTTGAAAACAAAAACCTTTCCATTCACTGTCTTATAAAATATGTTTCTGCATATCATGAGACTGTTTTTCAATTTTTGAGGCTACAATTAATTTCAAGTCATTTCTTCAGAAAGTATTTGGTTAGAGAATCATTTTTCTTATACTTTTTAACGAATAATAGTTTATATTTTAGTATTTTTATTTGTCAAATCTCATAAAATTATCTTAATTGGTTAATATTTTCAGACATTATAAAATAATATTTCTCTGTCTAAATAAAGTACCCAAAATAAATTGGTAAATATTTAAAGTGTCTAACCACTTGTTCATATACAACTAATATTTAAGCAACCTACAGTAATTTAAAAAAAATTTTAAAACACATTTAAAAAGCTATTTTGTCCACTTTCAGTGATGTGTAACTACATTTTCCTGACTTTTTATAACATAAGGAACTGTGACAATTCTCTATAAAGAAAATTAAACTTCCAAAATGAACAAATGAATGCTTTTCTTTTTGTCAAGTATTTTTAGAAAGAGTACTATGGTTTAGAATGTTATTTTAAGAGTGCAATAAGAAATAAAGATATTGGAAATACTTCATAGATCATTTCTATTGATTTACATGCATGCGTGCTCAGTTATGTCCAACTCATTGTAGCCCTATGAACTATAGCGTGCTAGGTCCATGGAATTTCCCAGGCAAGAATATTGGAGTGCATTGCCATTTCCTCATCCAGTAGATCTTCCGGACCCAAGGATTGAACTGGATTCTCCTGCATTAGCAAGAGGATTCTGAGCCACATGGGAAGCCCATTTTATTGATTTAATTTTCCAGTAATTATAGACATTATTGTACTATTCACACTAAATACTCAATACATGATGAGTGCTATCCCCATTTGTGAACAAATGGTTTTTATAATGAAGTGGTAAGCATCACTGAATGAAAAGTTACCATGATCGGAAATATCAATTTTTGACCAATATCTTAATTTTAAATGCTGGGCTGGATGAGTTACAAGCTAGAATCAAGATTGCTGGGAGGAATATGAACAACCTCAGATATGCAGATACCACTCTAATGGCAGGAAGTGAAGAACTAAATAGCCTCTTGATAAGGGTGAAGGAGGAAAGTGTAAAAGCTGGCTTAAAACTGAATATTAAAAAAACTAAGATCATGGCATCTGGTTCCATTACTTCATGGCAAATAGGGAGGGGGTAAAAGTGGAAGCAGTGATGGATTTTCTCTTCTTGGGCTCTAGAATCACTGTGGATGGTGACTGCAGCCATGAAATTAGAAGACTCTTGCTTCTTGGAAGAAAGGCTATGGCAAACCTAGATAGTGTATTAAAAAGCAAAGACACCACTTTGCCAACCAAGTTCTGTCTAGTAAAAGCTATGGTCTTTCCAGTAGTCATGCATGGATGTGAGAGTTGAACCATAAAGAAGGCTGAGTGTCAAAGAATTGATGCTTTTGAATGAGGGTGCTGGAGAAGACTCTTGAGAGTCACTTGGACAGCAAGGAGATTAAACTAGTCAATCCTAAGGGAGATCAAACTGAATATTCATTGTAAGGACTGATGCTGAAGCTGAATCTCTAATACTTTGGCCACCTGATGTGAAGAGCTGACTCTTCAAAAGATTGAAGGCAAAAGAAGAGGGTGACAGAGGATGAGATGGTTGGATGGCATCACCGATTCAATGGACATGAACTTGAGTGAACCTCAGGAGATGGTGAGGGTCAGGGAGGCCAGACATGCTGCAGTCCATGGAGTTGCAAAGAGTCGGACATGACTTAGCAACTGAACCACCACAACAAGTTGATTTCACCTACCTTCAATTTGCCCATATTTATGCCTCCATTTAAAATTTTAAACACAGGTCATATTACAAACCTCAATGTGTTAGAAAACTATTTCTCACATTATTTGTGTAGTCTAGGTATTTACTGCATGAAAAAGACTTCATTGTCATCTAGACACAGATGCCATATTAGCAATAATCTTTATGGATAGAGGAGCCTGGTGCGCTATAGTCCATGGGGCCACAAATAGTCAGACACAACTGAGCAGCTAACACTTTTTCCCCCTCAAAAGTCTAGTCATGATAACCCCTGAAACTTGAAGGTCTTTGTTTCCCTGGAATGTTAAAAGGCCATTTGGGGCACCAGTTGGTTTCATTCTCCTAGGGCTCTAGACTTTTAAAAGATATTTTTGTGGGTGTCTGCTGAAGATATTCCTCTCTCTTGCACCCCACAGACTCTCCTGGATTCTGCCTTGTAGCACAAAAAAGGATTATTTATTAGATGGATATGTGAAACTGGAGACACAGCCTTGCCCTGCTCAAGGCAGCACTCTTCTCAGTACAAGGGTAGGGATAGGCTGTAGGAGTTCTTTGCTTTTGTGGGAAAATCTCATGCACTATCAGGGAAGAGTCTCCTCCTGGCCCAGACCCATCTCCATAGTTCCAGAAAACTCACTGTCATCTAGATAAGCAGGCAGCTTCTCTGGGCTGCCTTCATCACCAGCACCACTACAGTAATTCTGAAAATGACAGTTATTGGTGTCTGTATATTGGGAATACCCTTGTTCCCAGAATCACAGTGCATGCTAGCTCTAGTGGCTTCCTCCTCCTCATTCTACTATCAAAAAGCCAAAGAGAGCATCAGCCTTGGGAAAGAAAGGTCAACCCAGATGCTGGGCCATTCAGGATTTCCCAGTAGACATTATAATGAGACTTCTGAGATTATGTTGTTCAGGTCGGGAATGTTAAGAAATGATGAGGGTAGGATAACAGGTAACCGAGCTAGCTTGGCTGTCAGTAAATTGCCAGTTCTAACCCTAAAAATGTTCTTTTTCTTCCCTTGGACTAGGGGAAATCTATGCTTTCATTCCCATTTCTCCCTGATCTTCTCCCTGGGACCCAGTTCTATCATTTAAGATCCCATCCCATCTTGGTGTGGAATCCCCCCACCCCGCTCCCCGCAAAGCATTCAAATAGTCATTTGCGGTAGTTTATTTGAAAGGGGAATGAAGAAGTGAGTCAGGGCAGCCATTAAAAAGAATGAAACAATGCCATTTGCAGCAACATGGATGAACTTAGAGAATGTCATACTGAGCAAAGTAAGTCAGAAGAGGTGAAATATTGTAAGACATCCCTTATATGTGGGATCTAAAAGGAAATGATACAAATGAACTTACTTAAAAAACAGAAAGACTCATACACTTTGAGAATGGGCTTATGGTTCCAGGGGTTGGAGGAATGTTGGGGTGAAGGGAGACTTAGGGAGTTTGGGATGGACATGTACACATGGCTATATTCCTTCACTGTTCACCTGAAACTATCACAACATTGTTTGTTAATCAGCTCTGCCCCAATACATATAAAAGGTTTAAAAAATGAAGTGAGTCAGGGAAGGGAAGGAAGCCAGTGAAGGGTGTGCTATCCCAGAGAGCACTGAGATCAGTTCTGTGGGGAAACCCTGAGAAATGATATGGAACCTGTGCCTCAGAGGAATCTTATCTGTGTGTCAAGGAAGAAGCTGATGAATTTCTTCAGCCAGATTCCTTCAGCTGTTGCTTTAGGGCTTCTCTGGTGGGGGCCGGGGTGGGGTCTGCAGGTGGGGAGGAGGGTTATGGGCATTCTGGCACTTCTGATCTGTCATGAGCTTGGGCGTAGCATGCTTCCAAGGCAACCTCCAAGCCAGGAGGTACAGATCCTAGATAGGAGCACACTGCAGGTGGGCATGGGGCTGGTCAGTGTCTGCCTTTCCCCACCTTTCTAACTGATAGAGAGAGAAAAAGAAGAGGGGGGAGGGAAAGAAAGGTTTAACAAAACAAAACAAGAAAAAAATAAAAGAAAGAAAAATAGAAAGAGTGTGGGGATTTTATTGATTTATTTAGCAACTACTGTTACTTTGTGTGGGCTTTTCTGGTGGCTCAGTGGTAAAGAATTCACCTGCCAATGCGGGAAACACGCGTTTGATCCCTGGGCTGAAAGGTCCCCTGGAGAAGAAAATGGCAACCTTTCCTGCCTGGGAAATCACATGGACTGAAAAGCCTTGTGGGCTACAGTCTATGGGGTTTCAAAGAGTCAGACACGACTTAGCCACTAAATAACAGCAACAATTATTATATGTAAGGCACCTCATCGACTTCTCAAAGCGACCCCATGACAAAGGCATTTTATTATCCCCATTTTACAGATGAACCTACTGAATTTAAAGCAGTTAAATAAAGTCCTCCCAAATCACACAACTGGCAGGTTAAGGATGTGGAATTCAAATTCAGGTCTTCCTTTCCTATTCAAAACCCTTTAGTAGTTTACTGTTACTTACATATAAAGTTTCTCCTTGATCTACTCCTGTAAGTTGATGGAATATGAAAACTTCTGGCCTGTAACACAGAACAGACACCTGATCCTGGCTCTGCCAGTCATAGTACCACTGGGATGATGCTCCAGTCATTCTCTCTCTCTCTCTCTCTCTGGGTTTCACTTTCCTTGTCAGTAAATGAATGAACTAGACTAATTGATGGAAAGGAAATTAACCCTGAATATTCACTGGAAGAACTGATGCTGAAGCCAAAACTCCAATACTTTGGCCACCTGATGCAAAGAGCTGACTCAGTGGAAAAGACCCTAATGGTGGGAAAGATTGAGGGCAAGAGGAGAAGGGGGCAACAGAGAAAGAGATGGTTGGATGGCATCACCAACTTAATGGACATGGGTTTGAGCCAACTCTGGGAGAGAGTGAAGGACAGGGAAGCCTGGTATGCTGCAGCCCATGGGGTTGTGAAGAGTCAGACATGATTTAGGGACTGAACAACAACAAAGGCACCACCAGTGGGAAGAATCCTGTTCTTTCCACTTTAACCTTTGGTTAATCTCCTATAACTACACTGAAAAAGGCTTCATTCCCAATAATACCTCATACTTTCCTAGGCTGTACCTGCCTAATAACCCTTCATGCCTAAATCCTCCACATCTTCCAAATGCTTTCTTTTCCAGAATGGCATATATTATCCTTTGAATTAGAAACAATATATCATTTATCTGGAGACTCCAAGTGTTTTCTTCATATCTTCCTTAAAATTTCAAATTGTATACCTTGTCCTGTCCTATATATGAAGTCTGTTAAGTTACTGCATGTAATTATGAGGCACCAATTACAGCACAGATTCTGGAACCATATTGCTTGGCCTGTTGTCTCAACTCCCCCACTTTCTAGCTATGCAACCTTGGGCAAATCATTTCTGTGCCTCAGTTTCCTCCTCTGAGATATGGAAGAATAGTGCAGACTGTGAAGTTTAAATGAGTTAGTAGTAATGTATTTTAAATGCTTAGGGTAACTCCTGGCACATAATAACCCCTATGTGTGCATTTGCTATTTTATTAAAAATTATTGATTTTTTCTTTCTTAGTTTTTAGTACTTTAAGTATGCAGATTATCTTTCTTCTGATCTTGTAAATTTTCTGAATGCAGAAATGTTTTCTTTTTCTTTGTATCTTTTTAACATAGTGTCTTATATATAGCAAAGACCCAATAAATAATTGATGAATGTATCTATGTGTATGTGACATGTATCATTATTATATTCATATCTGTCTTTACCTTTCTTTGTTGCAACTCTTGTTGCAATAAAATTGTTATTGTTGCAATAAAATATTGTTCTAGTTGCAATAAAATAAACACTGTTTTCCTTCTGTGTAAGTTCTATAGCAGGAACTGTCTTATCACTTGCTTCTTTGTATTATAACAATATGCTCATATTAAAGTCCTTGAAGTTTTTTCACTTTGTGGGGTTCATCATTTCCTACCAAAATGTAGAGCACATATTAGCTAGTTAGCTGTGTAATTTTTGGAATGAATAAACAAAGAAATTTTGGACAAATACATGCTTCATAAATCTAGACACTGGCACTTCTCTCTCTAACCCACTTCCAAGTATAAGACACTAAAATTTAAACCACATTCAACTGTATTCTCTACTCCAAACTATAGTGAAGAATAGACTTTCTTAGGTGTTCATTCAAAACAGAACTAAATCTCTATTATTCTTTTCTGCAAAACTTTCAAATGTCTACTTGACAGAATGTGTTACTCTGTGGGTAGAAACTTGGAAGGTCTGAGCCACTAGACAGACCCTGAGTGATTTCTTCAAAACAGTCTAGAAAAGCAATTGATGAGTCTTCAAATCAACATGAATTAGTTTCTTTACAGATAAAATAACCTAACTTTTCTAGGTATTAGTGATACTTTCCCATTACTGAGGTAGAGTTTTCAAATTTCCCTTTATTGTTTTTAGCCAATTTGATTAATTGTATCTGCAATGCTGACTAAACAGAATGTCTTGGTCAGAATGAAGGAAATGAAATGAGTTTGTCTGAGAGTCAACAAGTTTAGTTAATGTCTCATTTTCTTTTAAACCCGTGACATTAAAGATGTTGACAGTGCAATGTATCAGTTATCATGGGCAAAATAGTCATGATACTATTTGTTTCATAATATTATTAATAAATATAATTTTCTTGAAGATAAAATATCTTATTGATCTCTAAGTTCCCTAATCCCTAGCACAAATGTAATAGATGTTATTATCTACTCAAATCCTTTCTCCTCTTCTCCCTTGCCCACAGAAACCCAATTATATTCAGGTACTAGAACACAATCTACTTTTAGAGATGTTAATCCCGATGTTAATCAGCTGGGGAAGAGGGTAAATCTTCATTAATCTTTGTAAAGCTGTGGTGGTTTTATCAGTGATGTATTAATCATGGGTGTGTGGCACAATTCTGGTTTATGAGAGCTGAGGGGAAGCCTTTGAACTTAGGAAGAGCTGTTTTTGTCCTTAAAAAGGACTGAAAGACATATCCAATTTCTTTTCAGCCTGTGGATATCGCAACCTGCGTGTGAAACTTGGAACTGTAATTGCCATCTTATGCCCTGAAAAGAATCAACTTAAGACAACAAGGAAAACTCTGAGGATTAAAGAACTAAGTTCAGTTCAGTTCAGTTGCTCAATCGTGTCCGACTCTTTGCGACCCCATGAATTGCAGCATGCCAGGCCTCCCTGTCCATCACTAACTCCCGGAGTTCATTCAAACTCACATCCATCGAATCGGTGATGCCATCCAGCCATCTCATCCTCTGTTGTCCCCTTCTCCTCCTGCCCCCAACCCCTCCCAGCATCAGAGTCTTTTCCAATGAGTCAACTCTTCTCATGAGGTGGCCAAAGTATTGGAGTTTCAGCTTCAGCATCATTCCTTCCAAAGAACACCCAGGGTGTGAGAACACCCAGATCTCCTTTAGAATGGACTGGCTGGATCTCCTTGCAGTCCAAGGGACTCTCAAGAGTCTTCTCCAACACCACAGTTCAAAAGCATCAGTTCTTCAGCATTCAGCTTTCTTCACAGTCCAACTCTCACACCCATACATGACCACTGGAAAAACCATAGCCTTGACTAGATGGACCTTTGTTGGAAAAGTAATGTCTCTGCTTTTCAATATGCTATCCAGGTTGGTCATAACTTTTCTTCCAAGGAGTAAGCGTCTTTTAATTTCATGGCTGCAGTCACCATCTGAAGTGATTTTGGAGCCCAGAAAAATAAAGTCTGACACTGTTTCTACTGTTTCCCCATCTATTTCTCATGAAGTGATGGGACCAGATGCCATGATCTTCATTTTCTGAATGTGGAGCTTTAAGCCAACGTTTTCACTCTTCTCTTTCACTTTCATCAAGAGGCTTTTTAGTTCCTCTTCACTTTCTGCCATAAGGGTGGTGTCATCTGCATATCTGAGGTTATTGATATTTCTCCCAGCAATCTTGATTCCAGCTTGTGTTTCTTCCAGTCCAGCATTTCCATTGATGTACTCTGCATATAAGTTGAATAAGCAGGGTGACAATATACAGCCTTGACGTACTCCTTTTCCTATTTGGAACCAGTCTGTTGTTCCATGTCCAGTTCTAACTGTTGCTTCCTGACCTGCATATAGGTTTCTCAAGAGGCAGATCAGGTGGTCTGGTATTCCCATCTCTTTCAGAATTTTCCACAGTTTATTGTGATCCACACAGTCAAATGCTTTGGCATAGTCAATAAAGCAAAAATAGATGTTTTTCTGGAACTCTCTTGCTTTTTCGATGAGCCAGCAGATGTTGGCAATTTGATCTCTGGTTCCTCTGCCTTTTCTAAAACCAGCTTGAATATCTGGAAGTTCACGGTTCACATATTGCTGAAGCCTGGCTTGGAAAAATTTGAGTATTACTTCACTAGCGTGTGAGATGAGTGCAATTTTGCAGTAGTTTTAGCATTCTTTGGCATTGCCTCTCTTTGGGATTGGAATGAAAACTGACATTTTCCAGTCCTGTGGCCACTGCTGAGTTTTCCAAAGCATCCTAACTGATAGAGTTGGGATATTTATATGATTTACTACCTAAAGGATTTATTATTCTTAATATTAGCATTGATAATAACTAATAATAATAAAAATAATAATTTACAACCCTTATTTTATTCTGTAAAAAAACAGTATACCAGGCACTTGTATAGAGGGTGACAGAGGGTGAGATGGTTGGATGGCATCATCCACTCAATGGACATGAACTTGAGCAAACACCAGGAGATAGGGGAGAACAGGGAAGCCTGATGTGTTGCAGTCCATGGAGTCACAAAGAGTCCGACATGGCTTAACGACTGAACAACAAGGCAATTATATAAATTATTTTATCTAATACCAATAGTTGATTGAAATAGTTGTTATTGCTCTCATTTTACATGTTAAAAAAGCAAAAGCAAAAAAAATAGGAGGCTTAAAAAGATTAAGTAACTTGATACAATGTTCACAGCAAGTGAAAGCAGATCCCAGGCAAAAATCTCACAGGAACTAGTGGCATAAACATAACCTCTGATCACATACTGAATGAACAATAACCTATGAAGACCCAGAAGCAACTCCAAGGAAAATCATTCCTACACTTGAATGTCTGGAAGACTGCACGCATGCAAAAGGCCATTTCCTGTGGGTTGCCATTTCCTTCTCCAGGGGATCTTCCTGACCCAGGGACTGAAACCAGGTCTCCCGCATTGCAAGCAGATGCTTTAACCTCTGAGCCACCAGGGGAGCCCCATGAGTAACTGGAGAGAAAAAAATCCAAGGTACTAGTTTCTTGGTGAATGTGGCAGCAAAAATGTTAACTTGAATCTTTATAGCAGCCTCCATACCTACACATGTTCAATGGTAAAAGAAAAAAAATCTTACTGGCCAAGTAGACTTAAGCACAATTTTTGACAAATAAGGGTTTATGTTGAAGTAGGAGCAATTCTTAGGTATCCAGGCTAAAAGATTTTTTTTTTAATTAAGCAGGGATATGAGAGCTTTTTGACCACTGGGAAGGGAAGTAAACTGCAAAGACTTAATTCAGCTAAGTTGTTAAACAAATGACCAAACAAGCAATAACAAGATCAAGGCTCTGGGGATGGGGTAGAGTACAGTATTCAGAGTGGCTACATTATATTGTTTCAAATGTCTAGCTTTCAATCAATAATTATAAGACATGGAAAGACACAGGGAACTGCAATCCATACACAGGAATAAAAGCAGGCAATAGAAATTGCTTTGAAGAGGCCCAAGTGGTAGATTCAGCAGATGATCACTTCAAAGCAGTCATCATAAATATCTTCAAAATTAAAAGAAACCACACCTAAGGAGTTGAAGGAATGATAACAATGTCTCACCAAATACAGAAAAAAAAAGAAAAAAAAAAAAACAACCCACACACAATAGAAATTATAAAAGAGATCAAATGAAAGTTCTGGAGTTAAAAAGTTTGATAAAATGAAAAACTTATTAGAGGGGATCAACAGTAAATATGAGCTGACCAAAGGAAGAGTTAACAAACTGAGAAGTAGATCAATAGAGATCATACATCCTGAATAACAAAGGTAAAGAAAAAAGAAAAAGTGAGGTCTCAGACAGATTTGGGACACCATTAAGAAAATTAACCATATGTATAATGAGAATGTCAGAAAAGGAGAAAAAGGACAAAAAAAAAATGCTCAAAAAATAATACCCCCTAATTTTTTTAATTTCTCAAATTTGAAAAAAGCAAAATGAAATATTCTACACATCCAAGAAGCCCTATCAACTCCAAGTATCCTACTTTATCCTAAACGCAGAGATTTACATTCAGTTGCATCACAATAAAATATTAAAATCTAGAGATAAAGACTGGTAAGCATTAAGAATAAAACAAATTATTATGCAGACAGTAAAGAATCTGCCTATAATGTGAGAGACCTGGGTTCAATTCTTGGGTTGAGAAGATCCCCTGGAGAAGAGAATGGCTACCCACTCCAGTATTAGTCCATGGGGTTGCAAAGAGTTGGACATGACTGAGTGACTTTCACTTCACTTATTACCCAGAAGAGAACTGGGTAACATAGCTGGATAACATAGCTGACATCTCATCAGAAACAATAGAGGACAGATAGGCAGTAGGAAAGTGAAAGTGTTCAGTCATGTCCTTTGCAACCCCACGGAGTAGCCTGCCAGGCTCCCCTGTCCATAGGATTTCCCAGGCAAGAATATTGGAGTGGGTTGCCATTTCTTTCTCCAGGGAGCTTCCCAACCCAGAAATTGAATCTTGATATTCTCAATTGCAGGCAGATTCTTTATCATCTGAGCCACCAGGGAGGCCCAGGTAGTAGGAGGACATATTCAAAATCCTGAAAGTAAAAAATTCCTCAACTAAGAATTTCACATCAAGTAAAACCATCTTTCAAAAATAAAGGCAAAAACAAATACATTCCTCGATTAAAGGAAAAAATAAGATAATTTCAGCAATTTGCTAGCAAAGCTGGTAAGAAATATTATAAAGAAGTTCACAGGTCATACAGATGGCCAAAAGGCACATGAAAAGATGCTCAACATAGTTTTTCTAATTATTAGAAAATGCAAACTAAAACTACAGTGATATCTCACACTGGTCAGAAATGCCATCATAAAAAAACCTGCAAATGCTGGAGAGGGTGTAAACAAAAGGGAATCTTTCCACACTGTTGAGGGAATATAAATTGGTGCAGTCACTATGAAGAACAGTATGGAGGTTCCTTAAAAAACTAAAAATAGAGCTACAATATAATCCTACAATTCCACTCCCAGGCATATATCCAGAGAAAACTCTAACTTGAAAAGATACATGCACCAGCAATGTTCATTGCAGCACTGTTTTCAGTAGCCAAGACATGGAAGCAACCTAAGTGCCCAGTAACACAAGAATGGATAAAGAAGATGTAGTATATACATACAATAAGATATTACTCAGCCATTAAAAAGAATGAAATAATGCCATCTGCAGCAACATAGATGAATCTACAAATGATCATACTAAGTGAAAGAAGTCAGACGGAGAAAGATAAATCTCATCTAATATGACTTATTTGTGGAATCTAAAAAATAATGACACAAATTAACTTATATACAAAACAGAAACAGATCCACAGACATAGAAAACAAACTTACAGTCGCCAGAGGGGATAGCAAGAGAGGGGAGTGGATAAGTTAGGAATTTGGGATTACCCTATACATACTACTTTTGAACTGTGGTGTTGCAGAAGACTCGAGAGTCCCTTGGACTGCAAGGAGATCCAACCAGTCCATTCTGAAGGAGATCAGCCCTGGGATTTCTTTGGAAGGAATGATGCTAAAGCTGAAGCTCCAGTACTTTGGCCACCTCATGCGAAGAGTTAACTCATTGGAAAAGACTCTGATGCTGGGAGGGACTGGGGGCAGGAGGAGAAGGGGACGACCCAGGATGAGATGGCTGGATGGCATCACTGACTCGATGGACGTGAGTTTGAGTGAACTCCGGGAGTTGGTGATGGACAAGGAGGCCTGGCGTGCTTCGATTCATGGGGTTGCAAAGAGTCAGACACGACTGAGCGACTGAACTGAACTGAACTGAACTGATACATACTACTACATATAAAATAAAATAAACAACAAGGATCTACTAAATAGCACAGGAAACTATGCTCAGCACCTCATAATAACCTATAATGGAAAGGGATATAGAAAAAGCACACACACACACACACACACACACACACACACACACGAGTCACTTTGTTACAGTTGAAACTAACACACATTGTAAATTAACCCTATTTAATTCAAAAATGAAGGAAAATAAAAATGGAAAGGAAAAAAACAATTATATACTATGTACAGGAAATACAATTTAGATCAACGATACAAGTAGGTTGAAAGTAAAAGGGTGGAAAGGTATCTCAAAAATGAACTTGAACAGTTTTACTAATATCAGACTAAATAAACTTTAAAACAAAAAATGTTACTAAAGATAATAGAGAAACTATAATGATGAAAAGGTCATTCCATCAGTAATATGTAACAACTATAAACATACACTGGAGAAAGAAATGGCAACCCACTCCAGTTTCCTTGCCTGGAGAATTTCATGGACAGAGATGCCTGGAGGGCTACCGTTCATAGAGTCAGACGTGACTTAGTGCCTAAACAATAAACGTACATTCTCCTAACAACTGAGGTCAAAAAGACATGAAACAAATCTGAAAGAATTGATGGGAGAAACAGATAATTCAATAATAGTTGAAGAGTTCAAGACTCAGTTTAAATAATGGATATCACTAGGCAGAAGATCAATAGCAGAATAAGACTTGAACAAGACAATAAAACAAACAGCACTAACATCTGTAAAACACTCCACCCAATGATAGCAGAATACACATTCTTCTGCAGTACATATGGAACATTCTCCAGTATAGACCATAAAACAGATACCAATAAATTTAAAAGGACTGAAATTATACAAAGTATATTCTCAGACAAAAATTAAATTAAATTAGAAATTGATAACAAAGGGAAGTTGGGCAATTCACAAACATGTAAAAATAATTAAACCTCTTGAATAAATAAGTTAAAAATGCTAACAGATAAGATGAGAAAAATACTTTCATGATTTAAACTGAAACATCGCATACCAAAACTTATGGAAGGCAGTTAAAGAAGGGCTTAGTGGGAAAACTAGAGCTGTAAATGTCTCTTTTGAACACATAATAAAGATCTCAAAACTTTCGTGCTATACCTACTTTGAATACACCTATAATTTTTAACTTACTAATAAGATTGAATCAGTAATTTAAAAACTTAAAAGGAAAACCCCAGGAGTTTGCAGTTTCATCAATAGATTTTACCCTGTGAAAAGGAGGATTAATACCAATTCTTCCAGAAAACATAATTGGAGGGAACACCTCCCAACGTACTACATGAGACAAATATTGCCTGATCCTTGAACCGGAAAAAAAAATCACCATAAAAACAAAAACACCCCCTGAAGAAAAACTACAGGCCAGTATGCTCAGAAATACAGATGCAAAAAATCCTCAAAAAGTACAAGCAAACTTAATCCAACAATATTTTAAAAGGATCATGTTTCATAATCACATGAGAATTATCTTCTTGGGATAATTCATAAATTCAAGGTTGGTTTAATGTAGAAAATGAATCAATGTAATATACCAGGCATGTATATAGAGACGTAGACGTGCGCTTGCCTAGGCTCAGATCGGGGAATGGGGAGTGACTACTGAAAGGAAAAAGATTTCCTTTGCGAGAGAGAAAAATACATGTAGACTGTGATGATTGCATAACTCTCTGACTCTACTAAAAGAATTGTACATTTTAAATGGGCAAATTTTTTGATATGTGAATATTTTTATATAGATGTCAAAAAATAAGAAAAGAAAACGTAAATCATTAAATTTATCTTAAGAGTATGTGTGTGCTCAGTTGTTCAGTTTTGTCTGACTCTTTGATGCCATGGACTATAGCCCACTAGGCTCCTCTATCCATGGAATCTCCCAGGCAAGAATACTGACGTGGGTTGCCATTTCCTACTCCGGGCGATCTTCTCAACCCAGGGATCAAGCCTGGGTCTCTTGCATCTCCTGTGTCAGCAGGGGGATTCTTTACTCCTGCCTCACCTGGGAAATCCTTGAGCTTAAGTATTAGTTCATAAAAATCAATGTTAATTAGTTTCAAGTATATTTATAAAATCCATTCTATACATTTATTTTCACTGCCACCTCTAAAGTTAGTATCCAAAGATCTACAACTGAATAGTTTCTGCTAAGCTCTTCTGAGTTTGACTTTAAAATTCACCAAATATATGATGAGCATGTGGTATACTAGATATTCTGATAAGTACTGTAATGGATAGACACATAAATGCTTAAAAATAATCATCAAAGCATCTATTCTGAAGTCAAATAATTTATTTTGATTTAAAGTACAAATTTCATTCAGGGTTAAAATGTTTTTAGAAGAGTACCTTGGAGTTTCAGGTTAGATGGTATTTTCATCTATAAGATGAATTTCATTTATTTATTTACATTTCTATATTGTTATTTACTTTTTTCTTAAATTATGTCAGTTACCATATGCTTTATATTAACTGGGCATGGTAAGAAAATGTGAGATTGTTAGTTATTCAGAAGTCCTGGGGAATTTTTTTATTCCGCTATCATTTTTATTTTAGGAATTATTCAGTTCTTACTTGATCCTAGTCACTGAGGTAAGTAGGAATATGTTTATTTAATAATTTCAAAATTATTTTTAGAGTGGAAATCATTCCTGCAACATAGCTAGTAAGTGATTTGGACCTCATTCTTCTGACTTCATTATTCTTTTAAATGCCTTCAATACCAGAAAGCTGCCATTATATAGGAATCAGACTTAGAGAAAGTCAGATGGAATTAAGTGTCTGAAGTTATTTCTGGGCCACTCAACCTAAGGAAGGAGAGTGAAAGAAGAGTTTACCATGGGGTAAAAATACCAATGTCAAACTAAGGAAGAAAAGGACAAGCAGAGAGGCAGGGACCTATGCAACAAGAAATTTGGGCTGGAGCCAAGGGACCAGATTCTTATTTAGGGTCTGTCATTAAGTTCCTGTGTAATTTGAGTAAGCCATTCAAGCTCCCCAGGCCTCCATTGCCTCATCAATAAAATAAGAAGATTGGTATAAGTACCTCCAAGATATTTTCCAGCCCTTTCATTTTATGGCTCTTGGTTAGCAACTGTACAGACTGGCTGCCCTATTTTCTCCATGTGTTCAAGTAAACAGATGAAACTCACTCAGCAGCTTAATTTTCTTGTCATGCTGTATGATCCTTAGACCATCTTAGATTTGCTACTTTAAATTTCATTATTTTAATGCAGAGTCATCAATTTTTTTTTAAGTTGTCTTGCTTCTTTTCTAACCAGCTCTTACTTTTAAAATGGCATTCTCTTGTATGTTTGAATGCTCTCTTTCTACAGTGCATGAGTACATTTTAAAATCTTTTCTCTCCAGGATGTGGAGAAAAGGGAATATTACTTTACTCAGCCATAAAGGATAAAGAAACAACGTCATTTACAGCAACATAGATGGACCTAGAGATTATCATACTAAGCAAAGGAAGCCAAAAAGAGGAAGACAAGACCACATGATATCATTCATACATGGAATCTAAAATACAACATAAATGAACGTATGTATGAAACAGACTCACAGAGAGACTTGTGGTTTCCCCAAGACAATAGGCTTGTGGTTGCCAATATGGAGGGGTGTGGGAGGGGGAAGGACTGGGAGTTTGGCATTAGGAACTCCACCTATTATATACAGGATGAGCAAAAAAGTCCTATTGCATAGAAGGGAACTAAATTGAATATTCTATGATAAATCATAATGGAAAAGAATATATATGTGTATAATTGAGTCGCTGTTGTACAGCAGAAAGTAACACAGCATTGTAAATCAACTATACTTCAATAAAATTAAAATCTTACTTCTCTGTTTTTTAATTTTTGGAGTTTCATCAGTGATCTCTTCAATTTTTATATTTTTCATAGACTACTTCAAAAGGTTAAACTTGGGTCAGTTTAAGAATGGTTTATGGGCTGTTTACTGGATAAATTATCTACTTACACTGTCATGCAATGAAATGATTGTGTAGTTTTTGCACAGGACCTTAGTTTAGTCTGGAAAATTCATATTTGATGACTCTCTTGAGGGAGGGGTTATTGTCTAGGTCAATAGAAATGTATCCAATGCCACTGACTTCATAATAGTTTCCTGAAATACAGTAGGAAAAATTGGAAGGAATTTAGGATGGTGAACATTTTTTGCCAAAATAAATACATAGAGGACTGAGAGTCACTCCTGTCAACTTTAGAGAAATGAGTACAAGATAAAGGAGGTAGGGTTAAGAAGAAGCCAGCTAGGGAGAAAATGAAATGCAGGAGAATCTAATCAGGCTGCTAGACAGGGCACCATGCCAAGAACAAACCCTCTGAAAGAAATGCTCCTGACCTATTACCTGAAGAATCTTTAGCATCTGGGCTTTACTGAGCCATATGCTGATTAATTAAACTTAAAGTTCAGGAAGGTGGAATATCTTATTTTTGCATTAGTGATGTCATATGTATACATTCATTTCCTGAAAAAAATAATGTGGTGCAAAATAAAATCAAAATATCACTGGGGCATTGACATGATACTACCAGGAAGACACAGAGTACTTAACTCAAAGCCTGGGAACTGTGTCAAATGGTCTCAATGACTATTTTCAAATCTTTTCCTTGATCTTCTTCAATGGAAGCACATCATGCTCAGTATCACTGACACAATGGTCTTGGACTTAATCATATATATATATATATATATGTATGTGTGTATGTATGTATATATATATATATATATATATATATATATATATATATCCTCTGGAGGAGGGCATGGCAACCCACTCCAGTATCTTGCCTGGAGAATCCCATGGACAGAGGAGCTTGGCAGGCTTCGGTCGGAAACGACTGAAGCGACTTAGCATGCACATAGCACACACACACGCACACATGCACACACTCACATATATATATATATATATATAACCTTTTCTAAGGAGATCAAGACTGATTTACAATCACTGAGGAGTGACTGACATGCAAAAATAAATGGAAAGCAGACTAAGTGTGATCTTTCTGCTTAGCTAGAAAGGACTTTAAAAACATGTAAATATTAATGCATTTATATGAAATCTAGAAAATGGTACTGATGAACTTATTTGCAGGGCAGGAATAGAGACACAGACATAGGGAATGAACTTGTGGACCCAGAACGGGAAGGAGAGAGTGGGATGAACTAAAAGAGTAGAATTGAAATATATACATTCCTATGTGTAAAATAGGTAGCTAGTGGGAAGTTGCTGCATAGCACAGGCAGCTCAGCCAGGGGCTCTGTGATGACCCAGAGGGGTGGGATGAGGGGCATGGGAGGGAGGCTCTAGAGGGAGGGGATATATATATACTTTCAGCTGATTAACATTGTTGTACAGCAGAAACCAACACAATATTATAAGCAATTATCCTCCCATTAAAATTTGGACTCTGTGGGAGAGGGCGAGGGTGGGATAGTTTGGAAGAATGGCATTGAAACATGTATAATATCATATGTGAAACGAATCACCAGTCCAGGTTCAATGCATGATATAGGGGGCTCGGGGCTGGTGCACTGGGATGAACCCAGAGGGATGGGATGGGGAGGGAGGTGGGAGGGGGGTTCAGGATGGGGAACACATGTACACCCATGGCGGATTCATGTCAATGTATGGCAAAACCAATAAAATATTGTAAAGTAATTAGCCTCCAATTAAAATAAATAAATTTATACTGAAAAAGAAAAATATGAAAATAAATAAATAAAAATATGTAAAATTCTGAAATGGGTCAATTGTATATAATGGGAGCTTCTCTAGGATTCTTGGTTTCTATCCTGTGGCCTCTTATTTTCCTGCTTGGTAGGGTCTATTTAATTATTTGAGTCATTCTGCCCTGTTTTCCCCCTCCTTTCTCTAAGACATTGAAGAAGATCAGATGACAGTTTGAAAAATCTGTGTGGGAGGAGAAAGGAATCTGACTGCTTTAGAAAGGCAAAAAATATTTTAATGTTAGCCCAGTTTAAGTTAAAAACTCAGGGTGAAGCTTCCTTCCCTTTTAAAAATTGTCTTGATGATTTTCAAAACCACAGACAGCGTATGCCTCCTTGGCCAGCTCATTAGGGCATTCCTGGGAACAGTGTGAACCCCTACAGGAGTATGTGTTCCTCTGAGAAGCTGCTCAGCATCTCTTCCCTTAGCACCTGCAGGCCTCCTACAAAGCTGAAAGCTAATGATTTAATGAGTGTAAGCCCACACCTCTGCTACCCTGGTTTTATTGATCTCCTCTGGGCTACCCTGAAATCTCTTTTATTCCTATACTTTTTACTTTGATTTTCTTAGATTCACAGTAGAAGTAACCACTCCCACTAAAGTCAACTCACCCTCTATTGACAGAAAACTGGTCAGTGGTGAGACAACAAAACAGAACTGAAACTCAAAACTGTGGACAGACTCACTTTTCTGGAGATGAGTCTGCCTATTTGGGGTGACAGTGTGTTGTCAGTATTCTGTAACTGGCAAAGTCTCTTTCCTTCCCGGTATTTTGTCCCTGGGGAAGAGCAACTTGAAAACATGTAAAGACAACAGGTGCTGGTGAAAAGGGTCAAGTGAAAAAGGGTTCAGGCAGAGAGCTAGTGAAGGAGAGATCTGACTTGATCCTCCCTCAAGAACATTCCTAACACCAGAGATTTTTAAGGGCTGACTCTGAGGCTGAGAAATTCCTGCTGATAAAGTATGAGAGGGGAAGGTTCAAAGTGCCTTTCTTTACCAGTTAGTCAGAGAAGACATCTTCCCCAAAAGGTGGCCCATTCTCACCACCCACTCCTCTCCCATGACCTGACCCTGTCTCAGCAATCTCCTTCATACATTTGGACATCTGACCATGGTGTGGTCACTGTCCTTAGGTCCTCAGAGAGCTTGGGTCCTCTAAATCTCTGTTGTCTCAGCCCAAATGCCTCCTGCAGTAGAGCCCTTCTTGACCACTCAGCTGAAGTTGCATCTCCCACCCTTGTCTGTGTCACTATACCATCACCCTGTTTTATCATGTTCATAGCACTTATCTCTTCTGAAATGACCTTGTTCATTTTGTTTGTTCCCATGGATTTGTTTATTTGTCTCAATTTCCTTACCACAGTATAAGATCTAGAAAGTTAGGAACTGTATTTTTCTGATGCTCTGCTACATCCCCAGTGCCAGGGAAAGTACCTGGTACAAGATATTTGTGGAATAAATGAAGTTGTGAGTGAATGAGAATCATCATAGGTAAGAAGATATTAACTATATTCAGAAGCAGGGAGTCTGTGCTCTCTGTTAGTTCCTTTATGTATCCTGCCCCCGTGTTTCCATCAATGCAGTAGGTAAAGATGCACATATCGAATCACACTTTTCAGGTCAGGGTGTGAAGTCAGGGTGACCAGGGGAAGACTTCACTATTTCACACACCTAGATACTTTTCTCTGAAATCCAGCTTATCCAAGGAGGTAAGTACACAGACCCTGAAGTGCAATACTGAGGTCACAGCCTGCCTACACAACTGGTTTAGTAGTGTGACCCTGGGCAGATTCACCTCCCTGTGCTTTATTTTCTTTGCTATAAATGAAAATAGATGACTTCCCTAACTGGGTTGTTGTAAAGATTAAATGAGTTAATATAAGTAATGTACTTAGAATAGCATCTGGCTTGTCATAGCACCACAAGTATTTCTTATTAATTCTATTATAATTCTCACTTCATGTACTGTGCCTCTAAGTCTTAGGAATTTGCACCACTTCTTGGGCCATAGTTTTTGACAGTATGGGGAAGACTGTAGACCATTTGTCATAAAAATGCTCATAAAAACATAAACTACACAATATTACAAAGGAAGCAAGTATATGGAAATATTTATCAATATTTAAAAACCTGTGATATTGAAATATATCTACTTTTTAAACACATTAAATAATAAGATACACTGTCAGGAATTAAAGCCACCTTAATTTTAAAGTAGTGAAAAACAGATAATATTTCAAGGTATTGACAGCAACAATGAAAATACCTGTGATTTCCATTAGTGAGAAAATCACAACTATTGCTAAAACTACTGTGGTTTGTCATTATTACTAGCAATTGAAAGCTAAATTTCAGAGGTGAGAGGAAATGAAGATGCTAATTTTTTTCCCATCGTAGTTCAGACACTCTGATCATATCCATAGTTCACGTAACCCAAGATGAAAACCCCTGCTACAGATACTGTTTGCAACTTCTTTAACAGCTATCCCAGGGCAGTTGGCAAAATATACATAGTTTTTATAAATGCATTTTTATAAATAGACATATATCCAATAGAAATGCTTATGCAGATCCATACACAAGAACACTTACTACAGTCTATCTGAAATGGTGAAAGACCAGAGGCAACCCACATGTCTGTTGACAGGAATTTGTTAAAATAAATTTCATTAACCTGTACACTACAGAATACAAGTTTTGTTTCTGTTGGTTTGTTAAGGAAGATGAAGCCTGAAAGTTGTCTCTGTGTACTGACGGAAAGAGCACTCATCACTGAAATCACAAAGTCACAAAACATATACAGTATTATCCATTCTTGTAAAAAAAAAAAAAACCCAGGTAATTGCATAGATATACCAATTAACAGTGGTTTGGGGGTGGGTGGTTGATTATGGGAAACTTTCACTTTCTACACATTTCGGTAATTAAACATTTCTTTTTTCCAATAAGCCTGTATCTTCAGTTATCAAAACATGATGATGATTATTTTTGAAAAAACAAACCCTGCTCTCCCAGATTTCCTGGCATTTAGAAGCTTATAATTTAGTAAATGGGTAAAGATCAAACATATTTATTATTATTTGCATGTCTGCAAGCAGGCAGCTCCATCTAACCCAAAGAGATAACCCCTGGGGGTTTTTCCCAGAATTCCTATATAAGAATGATGCTGTGGTTCTAAGGCCACACCCTACAGGTTTTCTATTACTCAGACATGAACTAGCATTTAATCTCAAGAACTTTGAAATGTTTTGGGTCCACTGGATCTTTTCTGCCAATGTTTCTGGTTTTGGGACCCCTCTGTCTACCCATTCTTAAGCTGCTCCTTGATGTAAACCAGATGCTAGCCCATTTCATGTTCTTTGTTCTATCTGCCACAAAACGTTACTTTCACTGTCCTCAGCAAGTACCTAGTCCATTCTGGCAACTGGGTCTTATCCTTCTAGCTCTCCTAACCTGGCTGCACTGCATTTGAAGATCAGAGAAGAGAGCAAACATCAGGTTAGGGAGGCTGTAATGGGCACAGCCACTGTACAGCCCCAGCAATATATACATACTTAAACATCACCCAGCAATGCCAAATCAATGGCAATGATTCGTTCTAAGAATCTATTCTTCTTTTAAAAGAGAAAGGGGAGGGGGCTTGCTGCTTCCTCTCAGATCTCATCAATTCTCAGCTCATAGCAATCTAGCTCCTATCTCCACCATACTTCTAACGTCTCCAACAAGAGCCATGCTTGTTGCTGCTCTTTCCTTTTTTGTTCTCGTGATATGATATTGCTGCTCACTGACACATCTGCGAAACTCTGTCCTCTTCTAGGACACCATGCTTTTGATTTCCCTCCTTCCACATAGTTCGCTCTTTCCCACTCTTAAATCTCAGGGCTACTCAGGGCTCTGTTAATGGCTACAGAACTATGGCCCATAAGCATCTGAAAACTCAACATGTCCAATCCTAACTTTAGCAGTTTTCTCCCCAAACCCTCTCCTTTATTCGCCAATATTTTCTATTCCAATACGTGACATCCTGCTTTTCTACGTGTTCACAGCCAAACGCTAAGCATCCTAGTAGAACTCTCCCTCTCACTCAGCCTTACAAACCCAACATCTCTTTTGACTCCATAGCTTTTACTGTCTTAAATGTCTTCAATCTATCAATTTCACCCCATTTTGGCTTAATTCAGAGTCTCAGTACTCTTCACCTGGGCAACTACTACACTCTCTCAACTGGACTTTTTACCTATAATTTGGCTAGCATCTATTTACAAATAACTACATGTGATCTTTCTCAAGTCCAAATATGATTATGCCTCCTAGTTCAATTTCACAGATTCCTATTGCATTTATTGGATAGGCCAAAAAGTCCATTTGTGTTTTTCCATAAGATGGTATGGAAAACCTGAATGAACTTTTTGACCCAAACAACAGTACTAAAGTTAAAAAAAACAAACAAAAAACAACAACAAAAAAAAAAAACACTTCATGGACCAACCAAAGTCTTCCACAATTTAGTTTCTGCCTTCTTCTCTAGGCTCATTTCCTACCATACCCACTGTAGACAGTTCAGTTCATTCACATGAAATAATTTGGTACATATCCCTTCTGAAAATGTGTCAGTTCAGTTCAGTCGCTCAGTCGTGTCCGACTCTTTGCGACCCCATGAATCGCAGTACGCCAGGCCTCCCTGTCCATCACCATCTCCATGTCACATGTCCACAAATTTGTATATGAAAGCCTCTCCACCTGAAGTATCCAATTTCCACACACCCCTCACCACCATTGTCACACATATCCATACACACACCTCTAATACAAGTCTAGCTAATGTGGACCTATCTTTGCAAACAAGTGTCATTGACCAATATAGCTTTCTTTTATCATTACCTCTACCTACCAGTCTCATTTAAATCTATCCTATACTACCACTATCAAAGCACTGCTTGTGCATGTGTGGTAAGTCGCTTCCTCATGTTCAACTCTTTGTGGCCCTATGGTCTGTACCGAGGCTCTTACATCTCCTGCATTGCCAGGCAGGTTCTTTACCACTAGTGCCAACTGGGAAGCCCCAAAGCACCGATTACTTGGCACTATATCTCTCATTAGGCCAGAAGCTTCTCAATCACAGAAATCATGTCTTATCAGATTCAGTATCACCAGCAACCACTGGGCACTCAACAAGTGTTTGTGGAATAAACAAATGGGTGATTTACTTTATGATACAAACTCCCATTCACTCCACTGCTCAATCCCCACACTGAAAATCGTTCATGTCACTCCCTTTCCTAGAAGCCTCTCCCATACCATTATGAGAATAAACTGTAAGTTCCTTAATGTAGAAACTAAGACTTCATAATCTAACTCCAAACTGCTTCTCCAGAATTATTTCCTACATACATTGCCTATGGATCATTTGCCATAGCCCCAGTCTACTGCTCATCTTTCCCTGAATAGTTACTTTCTCATGCTTTCAGACTTTGATCTATTAAAAGAGAATTCACAAATTAGTCTCATTTGGAAAATTTTTCTCAGGAAGAATTAATTTCAGGAGAATTAATTCACTCAATACAAAATATCTTTTTGTTATTTATCTATTTAATTTCCTCCCATTGAGTTATAACATCCCCAGAGATGGAGAATTTGTCTTGCGCATAGTTGATAATCAATACACACTGGGTAAATCACATATATTCAACAGTAAAGTTTCATCTATTTAAAAAATGTTTAAATTTTGAAGACAATAATGCAAAATTATGCCTAAAATCTGTGTTCTTCTTATTCCAGCAACTTCAGAAATAAAATCCTGGACACAGGCAACAAAAAAGGACAAGAGGAATAGCATCAAACTAAAAAACTGCACAGCGAAAGAAGCAATCAACAACATGAAAAGACAAATGATAGAATGGGAGGAAATATTTGCAAACCATGTATCTGATAAAAGGTTAGTACTCAAAATATATAAGAAATTCTTACAACTGAAATAAAAAAAAAGCTGATTAAAAAATGGCCAAATGATTCAAATAGACCTTTCTTCAAAGAAGACATACAGTTGGCCAATAGGTAGATGAAAAGGTGCTCAGAATCACTAATTATCAGAGAAATGAAAATCAAAACCACAGTGAGACATTACCTTACAACTGTTACAATGGTTATAGTCAAAAAAACAAAAGATAACGTGTTGTGAGAATGTGTGGAAAAGGGAACCCTTGTACACTGTTAGTGGGATAGTAAATTAATGCAGCTATCATGAAAAATAGTATGGAAGTTTCTCAAAAAATTAAAAATAGAACTTCCAGAAGATCCATCAATCTTGTTTCTGAGTGTATATCCAAAGAAATCGAAAGGATCTTGAAGAGATAGCTGTGTTCTCATGTTCATTACATCATAATTCAAAATAGCAAAGATATGAAAGTAACTTAAGTATTCATCACTGAATAAATGGATAAGGAAAATTATGGTATATACATACAACGGAATATTATTCAGCCTCTAAAATTGAAGGAAATGCCATTTGGAATAGCATGGATGAATTTGGGAGACAGAATGATAAGTGAAATAAACCAGACACAGAATGACAAATAGTTATTAATGATCTCACCTTTATAAGGAATCTAAAATAGTCAAACTAAAAAAGAAAAAGAAAAAAAATATAGTCAAATTGATAGCAGAGAGTTGCCATGGGGGTAAAGGGAAGGGAGAATGGGAAGGATGAGTCAAAGGATATAAAGTTTCAGTTATGCAACATAAATCCTAGAGATCTATTGTACAGCACAGTGCCTATAGTAAACAATACCATATCATATTCTTAAAATTTTGCCAAGTAGATAGAACTTAGGTTGAGTTCTTATCACAAATAAAAGAGCGTGGATGGCAATAAACTTATAGAAGTAAGAGATACGTTTATGGCACTGGCTGAGGTGGTGGCTTCATTGCTGTATACTTATCTTCAAATTCACTAATTGCACAATTGATTATGTGTAGCTTTTTGTGCATCAATCATACCTCAATAAAGTGGTTTTAAAAACTCTGAAAAATACAAATATCATTTATCCATTCACAGAAAAAAATCCTAAATATCATAACATTACTGCTAATTAAGGAACAGGTATATTAATAATTTAATATATAAGAATGAACATAATATGTGAAAGTAATAATAATATTCTATGAAGAAGCCCATACTTTCCAAGAAGGCAGTATCTGTATAAGTAGATTGAGTATACATTCCCTTTACTGATTTTAAAAGAAATGGGGTATCCAAGGGATTATTCAAAGTTATTTCTAACAAAGCCTCCAGACTCTCAACGAGGTCAAGGTAGTCAGTAATATTAGACAAGACAAATCCTTATTTGAGGCATGCATGCATGCTAAGTTGCTTCAGTCATGTCCAACTCTTTGCCACCCACTAGACTGCAGCCCTTCAAGCTCCTCTGTCCATGGGATTCTCCAGGCAAGAATACTGGAGTGGATTGTTATGCCCTTAGCCAGGGTATCTTCCCAATCCAGAGACTGAACCCACATCTCTTATGTCTCCTGCATTGGCAGACAGTTTCTTTACCAGTAGTGCCACCTGGGAAGCCCCCTATTTGAGGCAATCCCAGCTAATAATTTATCTGTTAATACAAACAAAAGGGAAAACAAAGCTGGCATCTCTGGTTATCAGAACAGCTTGGAGTTTGCACCCCTAAGAATGTACTTCTCTCCTCTCAGCCTGTCCTCAACTTCCATTCCTCTCAGTAGCGCAGGGAAATTCCAATGCGCTCTTATGTCGTTGACCAAAGGTGAACACATCAACTGTGGTAGAAGCTGCTGGTCCCTGGTGACTATGTCAGAAACCCATGTATTTCTCCAAGTATTACTCAGCAAGCAATACCTTCAGTAAATAAATGGCTTCTGCCTCCCCTATGCCTCAGACAATAACAACACAAACGAATCTAGATGCAGCAGGAGGCTGGGGGTAGGTATGAGGTCAGGGTGGTTAAGAGGAGACAGAGAAAGAGTGATATCAAGGGAAGTCCCCTTTCTGACTCTGGGTATGGTTTTTTTTTTTTTTTTTTTGGTCTCTGAAGTATCAGTTACATCAAATCTAGCTTAGTGAGCTTAACCTTCTGTTAGACTCTGGTGGAGGAGGAGCTACAAAAAATTTTCACAAACTTGTGGAGCAGTCTATTATTACACATGGAAAACAATTGGAAAGTAACAAAGGGCATTGTATAATCAAAGGTCAGTTATAATCAAATGATTCAGAATTCTTGTTTTGAGTAGTTAAGTTGAAGAGGTGCAAGAGCCAGAACTTATTTTTTTAATTTTAATTAATTAATTTATTTTAATTGGAGGCTAATTACTTTACAATACTGTAGTGGTTTTTGCCATACATTGACATGAATCAGCCATGGGTGTACATGTGTTCCCCATCCTGAACCCCCTTCCCACCTCCCAAGAGCCAGAACTTATAAAGGAGGTTTTTCTGAACATGGAGCCTAAACTAATTTTGGAAATGTAAACTATTTTTTTTTTAGTTTTTTATTTTTTAAATTTTAAAATCTTTAATTCTTACATGCATTCCCAAACATGAACCCCCCTCCCACCTCCCTCCCCATAACATCTTTCTGGGTCATCCCCATGCACCAGCCCCAAGCATGCTGCATCCTGCATCAGACATAGACTGGCGATTCAATTCACATGATAGTATACATGTTAGAATTTTTGACAGGCAGAGCATAGGCACCAACATATCATAAGGAGCTTGGAGAAATAAATTGGGACTTGCCCTTCTTACAAAATCCTGGAAACTTGAAATCTCTTATTAAGGATTTTTAAAGGTCATTTTATTTTAGGCTTTAACTCAATACTACTTCCCTTCCCAATTATTTAAAAATCTTGGTACTAAATTTACTTTATGTTCAGTTGTTTTTCTATGTGGAGTCCAGGAAACTTGAAATAAGAAACAGTGTTACCACGTGTAACATCTATAGCTCCTGGGAAGTTGCTGTATAACACAGGGAGCCCAGCCATGTGCTCTGTGATGACCTAGAGGGGTGGAATGGGGACTGGAGTAGCAGGGAGGTTCCAGAGGGAGGGGACATATGTATACCTATGACTGATTCATGTTGTTGTATAGAAGAAACTAACACAACATTGTAAAGCAACCATCCTCCAATTAAAAATAAAATAAAAAGACAAATGCATAAAATAAGCCAAAAGAAGGAAAATAAAAAATCTCAGAAATGGTTCTCATCCCTTTTCCCCACCCCTCCTGAGCTATACAGTTTGAAGGCAATAGGTAGGGCTGAGCAAGACAGGCACTGAAATGTGGGAGAGAAGGAACATCTAGATCTAAGGTGTGGGAGCCTGTAGAGTGAGGAGGGTGTCTGTGAAGAAGGGTGGACTGGCATATGTTTGAGAGCCTGAGGGAAGTTCGTCAGGCTTCCAAAATGGTCCAGTGAGAGTGAGAAGAGAACAAAGTATTCATCCTGGCAGGGGGCTGGCAGGAAGGTCATGATGTGTCAGAAGCCCAGAAAGATAAAGAGAAGGCCAACAAAGAAAGGAGCACAGGGTGGAGGTGTTAGAGCCCAAGAGGCAGATAAAGAGGATGTCTATACAGGAGGGCAGCTTGGTATGGGTGGAAGAGTCTATGTAGGTGGATGAGAGCATCCATGTAGGTGCCCTGCGTAAGTGTCCGTATCCAAGGGAGATGACGGGGGCACCTCGTGTAAATATAACCTGAGCAAGATAAGGAGAGGAATCCTGTTGGGAACATTAGAGCCCAAGAGGCACCAGGGACTTCAGCCTGAAGATGTAGTCAGCCCAGGACATCTGAATTCAGGTGATGTTAGACAGGGGTTCATGGCAGGATTAGGAAAATGACAATAAGAGATTAGTTACAAACAAGGAGGTTGATCAAATAAGAAGTATATGCTTTCTCACTGTTGGAAAAGAGTTATAAATGTGGGAAGGAAGAAAACTAGAATGAACCATGTAGTGTTGGACTGTAACTGAAGGTACTGGCCAATTGGGCTTTTTTTCACATGTGTGTATATATATACACACACAAAGATAAATATAGACAAAAATGGGTATGCACACACAAATACATCTACATACATTCCTCACTAGGCTCTGTATATGTATGTGTGTGTATATATATATATATTTTTTTTTCACTCCTGAAAAAAAAAATATATATTCTCATTCCAGCTGAGCTATTCGTTCATGGATCGGAAGAATCAGTATAGTGAAAATGAGTATACAACCCAAAGCAATCTACAGATTTAATGCAATCCCTATCAAGCTACCAGCGGTATTTCTCACAGAACTAGAACAAATAATTTCAAGATTTGTATGGAAATACAAACAACCTCGAATAGCCAAAGCAATCTTGAGAAAGAAGTATGGAACTGGAGGAATCAACATGCCTGACTTCAGGCTCTACTACAAAGCCACAGTCATCAAGACAGTGTAGTACTGGCACAAAGACAGAAATATAGATCAATGGAACAAAATAGAAAGCCCAGAGATAAATCCACACACCTATGGACACCTTATCTTTGACAAAGGAGGCAAGAATATACAATGGAGTAAAGACAATCTCTTTAACAAGTGGTGCTGGGAAAACTGGTCAACCACTTGTAAAAGAATGAAACTAGAACACTTTCTAACACTACACACAAAAATAAACTCAAAATGGATTAAAGATCTAAACGTAAAACCAGAAACTATAAAACTCCTAGAGGAGAACATAAGCAAAACACTCTCCGACATAAATCACGGCAGGATCCTCTATGATCCACCTTCCAGAATGCTGGAAATAAAAGCAAAAATAAACAAATGGGATCTAATTAAAATTCTGCACAACAAATGAAACTATAAGCAAGGTGAAAAGACAGCCTTTGGAATGGAGAAAATAATAGCAAATGAAGCAACTGACAAACAACTAATCTCAAAAATATACAAGCAACTTATGCAGCTCAATTCAAGAAAAATAAACGACCCAATCAAAAAATGGGCCAAAGAACTAAATAGATATTTCTCCAAAGAAGACATACAGATGGCTAACAAACAGTGAAAAGATGCCCAACATCACTCATTATCAGAGAAATGCAAATCAAGACCACAATGAGATACCATTTCACACCAGTCAGAATGGCTGCGATACAAAGGTCTACAAGCAATAAATGCTGGAGAGGGTGTGGAGAAAAGGGAACCCTCTTACACTCTTGGTGGGAATGCAAACTAGTACAGCCACTATGGAGAACAATGTGGAGATTCCTTAACAAATTGCAAATAGAACTGCCATATGACCCAGCAATCCCACCGCTGAGCATACACACCAAGGAAACCAGAATTGAGAGACACATGTACCCCAGTGTTCATCGCAGCACTGTTTATAATAGCCAGGACATGGAAACAACCTAGATGTCCATCAGCAGATGAATGGATAAGAAAGCTGTGGTACATATACACAATGGAGTATTACTCAGCCATTAAAAAGAATACATTTGAATCAGTTCTAATGAGATGGATGAAACTCAAGCTGATTATACAGAGTGAAGTAAGCCAGAAAGAAAAAAACCAATACAGTATACTAACACATATATATGGAATTTAGAAAGATGGTGGTAATGATAACCCTGTATGTGAGACAGCAAAAGAGACACAGATGTATAGAATAGTCTTTTGGACTCTGTGGGAGAGGGAGAGGGAGAGGGTGGGATGATTTGGGAGAATGGCACTGAAACATGTATACTATCATGTAAGAAATGAATTGCCTGTCTATGTTTGATACAGGATACAGGCTGCTTGGGGCTGGTGCCCGGGGATGATCCAGAGAGATGAAATGGGGTGGGAGGTGGGAACGGGGTTCAGGATTGGGAGCTCATGTACACCGGTGGTGGATTCATGTCAATGTATGGCAAAACCAATACAGTATTGTAAAGTAAAATAAAGTAAAAATTAAAATTTAAAAAAATGTGACTGGGGGGGGGGGGGACTCAAATGCTTAATTGGATTTCTTAGTGCCAATAAAATTGACAACTACTATGTTTTGGGTGGGGGAGGGCAGGGGAAAAGAAAGAAAAAAATCCAAAAGAATATACAGAACAAGTAAAAAAATAAGAATAATAAATGTCTTTCTTGAGTCAAAAAAAATAAAAATAAATAAAAATAAAATAAAATAAAATCTTAAAAGATGATGCTGTTTAAGTTCTGCTCTCAATATGTTAGCAAATTTGGAAAACTTACCAGTGGCCACAGGACTGGAAAAGATCAGTTTTCATTCCAATCCCAAAGAAAGGCAATGCCAAAGAATGTTCCAGTTATCACACAATTGTGCTCATTTCACATGCTAGCAAGATTATGCTCAAAATACTTCAGGCTAAACTTCAGCAGTATGTGAACTGAGAACTTCCAGATGTACAAGCTGGGTTTTGATGAGGCAGAAGAACCAGAGATCAAATTGCCAACATTCATTGGATCATGGAGTAAACAAGGGAATTCCAGGAAAACATCTACTTCTGCTTCATTGACTGCACTAAAACCTTTGACTCTGTGGATCACAACAAACTGTGAAAAATTCTACAAGAGATAGGAATATCAGACCACCTTACCTATCTCCGGAGAAACCTGTAAGTGGGTCAAGAAGCAACAGCTAAAATTGGACATGGAACAATGAACTGGTTCCAAACTGGCAAAGGAATATGTCAAAGCTATATGTTGTCAGCCTGCTTATTTAACTTATATGCAAAGTACATCATGCAAAATGTTGGACTGGATTAATCAAAAGCTGGAATCAAGATTGCCAGGAGAAATGTCAACAACCCTACTCCAGCTATGAAATCAGTCATTTCTCTAAGGAGTTCTTGTCCCTGTTAGTAAAGAATGATATGGTTTTTCCAATAGTTATGTATCGATGTGAGAGTTGGACCATAAAGAAGGCTGAATACCAAAGAATTGATGCTTTCCAAATTGTGGTGCTGGAGAGAACTCTTGAGAGTCCCCTGGACTGCGAGATCAAACCAGTCAATCCTACAGGAAATCAACCAATTTTCATTGGAAGGAGTGTTGCTGAAGCTCCAATACTTTCACCACCTGATGCGAAGAGCTGACTCATTGGAAAAATCCTGATGATGGGAAAGATTGAAGGCAAAAAGAGAAGGGGACGGCAGAGGATAAGGTGGTTAGATAGCATCACCAACTCAATGGACATGAATTCGAGCAAACTCCAGGAGATAGTGGAGGAGAGAAGAGCCTGGGCTGCTACAGACAATGGAGTCAAAAAGAGTCAGACACGACTTAGCAACTGAACAAGCTTGGGGGATATCACCTTAATGATCCAATTAGCATCATTAGTAATGTGACAAATGAGTTGCATGCTTTTTGACAAGATGCAGTGAGAAGAATGCAGCATCAGTTCTATGCTATGCCTGACGATAACCTGAACTCAATCGTGGTGAGAGATCAGAGAAAAATCAAACTGGACACTCTCAAAAAAAAAAAAAAACCCTCAAAGTACCAAGATCCTGAAAGTCAAGAAGAGAAGACCAACGACAGAGGCAAACTAAAGAGACACAGCTAAACACAGTGTGTAATTCTGAACTGGATCCTTTCCTTATAAAGCCATCACTGGGACACTGACTGAAACTTCAGTGAAAGGATAAGATAGGATGGTATTAATAGCATACGTCAATATTAGTTTCCTGATTTTGATGGTTGCTGTGGTTATACAGGGGAATATCCTCATTTGTTAAGAGTACAATCTAGCTTTAAAGTATGATAGGGGCATCCTGTCAGAACTAACTCTCAAATGTTTCAGAAAAAAAATGATTTGTTGTAACTTTTATATAGGTTCAAGATAGAATCAACATTTTAAAATTCACACTACTATATATAAAATAGATTACTAATAAGGACCTACTGTATAGCACAGGAGGCTCTACTCAATATCCTGTAATGACCTATACAGCGAGTCTGAGTGAATTCCGGGAGTTGGTGATGGACAGGGAAGCCTGGCATGCTGCGATTCATGGGGTCGCAAAGAGCGACTGAGCAACTGAACTGAACTGAAAGAATCTAGAGAAAAGTGAATATATGTATAACCGACTCACTTCGCTATACAGCAGAAACAAAGACTATATTGTAAACTAACTGTAGTCCAATTAAAATTTTTACTGAGAGAAGTGCATCAAAGAATTTTGATAGTAAATGGTGAATTGTTTCTACCACATGTCCTGGGCTGGTAAGGGTCCCCCTGAAGAAGGCAGATAGTGGAGTCTTTCCTGGGTGATCGAGTAGGGAAGGGCACAGGACGTCAGTGCTGCAAAGGTGGGGAGCTTGTCCCAGCACACCCTACCCAAGCTGGAGACTGAGGGAATGATGCATCTATGCATCCTCATAGCAGAGATGTCCTGATGAGTGTGCAGGGCAGTGCTTTCTAGTTCTGAGTCATCAGGTAAAGTCAGCTTCCTCTGCTCTTTTCAGTATAAATGATTTTTTAAAGAATAAGCCCTTCCCCTCTAGAGTCCATTCCCATGTAGATGAGCCTCTAGAAGTTGGCAGGGGAAGGGAAACAACTCTGGGTTTGGAAAGTTAAAACCTGGTTTGACCTTGGCCCCTTGGGGCATCCTCCCTTCCCATCTCACTGCTTGCTCTGAGCATCAGATGAGATAGTTATGAAAACTCCTTAGAAAGGGCTGTGCAAATGCTAGAATCACCATGGCTCCTCACTATCTGAGATCACATGAGGAAAATTAAGAAGGTGGGGGTTTTTTTGTTTGTTTGTTTTTTGTGTGTGTTTTTGTTTTTGTTTTTGTTTTTGCCTCTATTTTCCTTTTCTTCATTACTTGTCATCTTCTGAACCTACCTTTGATCCAGCATTCTCAGCAGCTCACTTATTACCCTGTTTTGACCCATTTGCATGTATCTTTTCTGTCTTTCTATCAAAATACTAATTGCTCAGCCAACAGAGGAAATTATGGATCTCAATCACACACATACTATGTGCCAAGCCAGTAGGAGCAAAACAAAAGATTACATGCATGCTCAGTTTCTAAGTCGAGTCCAACTCTTTGAGACTTCATGGATGTAGCCCACCAGGCTTTTCTGTCCATGGAATTGTCTGGGTAAGAATATTGGAGTGGGTTGCCATTTCCTACTTCAGAAATCTTCCTGACCCAGGGATCAAATCCATGTTTCTGAGTCTCCTGCATTGGCAAATGGATTGTCTACCACTAGCAACACTTGGAAGCCCAATGTTATGCTAAAATCATGAAGCTGTGGATATGGGGTAGTTCCACGCAGGAAAAGACCTTATTCCCAGTAGAAAAGAAGGGTGAGGAAAAGCAGGAAGCACTGGAGAAAAAAGGCAGAAATCACTGAGTGTTTCATTACCCAAAAGACCTCAAATTTAAGACCTTAAATAATAATAATAAACTTTTTAAAGTAACTTTAAACAATTTAAAGCCTTAAACAATGATAAAAACTTAAATAAGCTGCCTGAGAGACAGCTTTGCCCATGGCAAAACCTATTCACATGTAAGGTGTGTGATATATTTACTGAAAGAACAGGAATCTGAGGTTTGGGTTAGCATGGAAGGAATAACATTGGTTTTATTGGTTTAACCAAGTGAACACTAATAACCACTCACTCATACACAAATATTCACAGAGCTATCAAGCTGGGACTAACATGCAGGGTTTCAGGGACTATATCCAACTTCATCACGTTCATGATGTCAACTTGGTTTTGGATCAAAATCTTCAGGGTTAGTACTGTATGGTCTTGTTGAGTGTGTCTGTGCTTAGTCGCTCAGTTGTGTCCAACTCTTACAACCCCATAGACTATAGCTGTAGCCTGGAGGCTCCTCTGTCCATGGGATTCTCTAGTCAAGAATACTAGAGTGGGTTGCCATTTCCTTCCCCAGGGGATCTTCTCAACCCAGGAATTAAACCGTGGACTCCTGCATTGCAGGCAGATTCTTCACCAAATGAGCTATCAGGGAAGTCTTGTTACTCCTATATAAAAACATCTATTTAGAGCTACATGAGTTTCCTATTGGGTCAGAGTGAAAAGAGCATTGAAGAGGCTGATCATGAATGCCCTTATGTGTTTGTTTTTTCCTTTCTCAGAGGAATAAGTAGGAGGGTCTGGAAAGTCAGAGTGAAAAATAGCATGACTAAGACCACCACCATAGCATGACTAGGAGGGAGGGAACACAGCTCCACCCATCAAGAGAAAATTGGATTAAAGATTTACTGAGCATGGTCCTGCCCTTCAGAACAAGACTCAGTTTCCCCTTCAGTCAGTCTCTCCTATCAGGAAGCTTTCATGAGCCTCTTATCCTTCTTCATCAGAGGGCAGACAAACTAAAAACCACAATCACAGAAAACTAACCAATCTGATCACATGGACCACAGCCTTGTCTAACTCAGTGAAACTATGAACCATGCCGTGTAAGGCCACTCAAGATGGACCAGTCATGGTGGAGAGTTCTGACAAAATGTGGTCCACTGGAGAAGGGAATGGCAAACCACTTCAGTATTCTTGCCTTGAGAACCCCATGAACAATATGAAGAGGCAAAAAGATAGGACACTGAAAGATAAACTCCCCAGGTCTGTAGGTGCCCAATATTCTACTGGAGATCAGTGGAGAAATAACTCCAGAAATAATGAAGAGATGGAGCCAAAGCAAAAACAACAGCCCGTTCTGGCTGTGACTAGTGATGAAAGTAAAGTCCAATGCTGTAAAGAGCAATATTGCTAGGAACCTGGATGTTAGGTCCATGAATCAAGGCATGTTGGAAGTGGTCAAAAAGGAGATGGCAAGAGTGAACGTTGACATTTTAGGAATCAGAGAACTAAAATGGTCTGAAATTGGTGAATTTAATTCAAATGACCATTATATCTACTACTATGGGCAACAATCACTTAGAAGAAATGGAGTAGCCATCATAGTCAAAAAAAGAGCCTGAAATGCAGTATTTGGATGCAATCTCAAAAACGACAGAATGATCTCTGTTCATTTCCAAGGCAAACCATTCAATATTATGGTAATCCAAGTCTATGCTCTGACCAGTAATGCTGAAGAAGCTGAAGTTGAATGATTCTATGAAGAGCTTTTAGAACTAACACAACAGAATGGGAAAGATTAGAGATCTCTTCAAGAAAGAGATACTAAGGGATCATTTCATGCAAAGATGGGCTCAATAAAGGACAGAAATGGTCTGGACCTAACAGAAGCAGAAGATATTAAGAAGAGGTGGCAAGAATACACGGAAGAACTGTACAAAAAAGATCTTCACGACCCAGATAATCATGATGATGTGATCACTAATCTAGAGGCAGACATCTTGGAATGTGAAGTCAAGTGGGCCTTAGAAAGAATCATTACGAACAAAGCTAGTGGAGGTGATGGAATTCCAGTTGAGCTGTTTCAAATCCTGAAAGATGATGCTGTGAAAGTGCTACACTCAATATGCCAGCAAATTTGGAAAACTCAGCAGTGGCCACAGGACTGGAAAAGGTCAGTTTTCATTCCAATTCCAAAGAAAAGCAATGCCAAAGAATGCTCAAACTACCACACAATTGCACTCATCTCACATGCTAGTAAAGTAATGCTCAACATTCTTCAAGCCAGGCTTCAGCAATATGTGAACCGTGAACTCCCTGATGTTCAAGCTGGTTTTAGAAAAGGCAGAGGAACCAGAGATCAAATTGCCAACATCTGCTGGATCATGGAAAAAGCAAGGGAGTTCCAGAAAAACATCTATTTCTTCTTTATTGACTATGCCAAAGCCTTTGACTGTGTGGATCACAATAAACTGTGGAAAATTCTGAGAGAGATGGGAATACCAGACCACCTGACCTGCCTCTTGAGAAATCTGTATGCAAGTCAGGAAGCAACAGTTAGAACTGGACATGGAACAACAGACTGGTTCCAAATAGGAAAAGGAGTACTTACATCAAGGCTGTATATTGTCACCCTGCTTATTTAACTTATATGCAGAGTACATCATGAGAAATGCTGGACTGGAAGAAACACAAGCTGGAATCAAGATTGCCGGCAGAAATATCAATAACCTCAGATATGCAGATGACACCACCCTTATTGCAGAAAGTGAAGAGGAGCTAAAAAGCCTCTTGATGAAAGTGAAAAAGGAGAATGAAAAAGTTGGCTTAAAGCTCAACATTCAGAAAACGAAGATCATGGCATCTGGTCCCATCACTTCATGGGAAATAGATGGCGAAACAGTGGAGACAGTGTCAGACTTTATTTTGAGGGGCTCCAAAATCACTGCAGATGGTGACTGCAGCCATGAAATTAAAAGACGCTTATTCCTTGGAAGAAAAGTTATGACGAATCTAGAAGGTATATTAAAAAGCAGAGACATTACTTTGCCGACTAAGGTCCATCTAGTCGAGGCTATGGTTTCTCCAGTGGTCATGTATGGATGTGAGAGTTGGACCGTGAAGAAGGCTGAGCGCCGAAGAATTGATGCTTTTGAACTGTGGTGTTGGAGAAGACTCTTGAGAGTCCCTTGGACTGCAAGGAGATCCAACCAGTCCACTCTGAAGGAGATCAACCGTGGGATTTCTTTGGAAGGAATGATGCTAAAGCTGAAGCTCCAGTACTTTGGCCACCTCATGGGAAGAGTTGACTCATTGGAAAAGACTCTGAGGCTGGGAGGGATTGGGGGCAGGAGGAGAAGGGAACGACCCAGGATGAGATGGCTGGATGGCATCACGGGCTTGATGGATGTGAATCTGAGTGAACTCCGGGAGATGGTGATGGACAGGGAGGCCTGGCATGCTGTGATTCATGGGGTCGCAAAAAGTCGGATACGACTGAGCGACTGAACTGAACTGAACCCCCAAAAAATGTTATAGGGGACTGGAATGCCAAAGTAGGAGTCAAAAAACACCTGGAGTAACAGGCAAATTTGGCCTTGAAGTACAGAATGAAGCAGGGCAAAGGCTAATAGAATTTTGCCAAGAGAAAGTACTGGTCATAGCAAATACCCTCTTCCAACAATACAAGAGAAGACTCTACACATGGACATCACCAGATGGTCAACACCAAAATCAGATTGATTATATTCTTTGCAGCCAAAGATGGAGAAGCTCTATAAAATCAGCAAAAACAAGACCAGGAGCTGACTGGCTCAGATCATGAACTTCTTATTGCCAAATTCAGACTTAAATTGAAGAAAGTAGGGAAAACCACTAGACAATTCAGGTATGACCTAAATCAAATTCCTTATGATTATACAGTGGAAGTGAGAAATAGATTTATAGGAATAGATCTGATAGATAGAGTGCCTGATGAACTATGGACAGAGGTTCGTGACATTGTAGAGGAGACAGGGAGCAAGACCATCCCCATGGAAAAGAAATGCAAAATAGCAAAATGGCTATTGGAGGAGGCTTTATAAATCATTTTGAAAAGAAGAGAAGCTAAAAACAAAGGAAAAAAGGAAAGATATACCAATTTGAATGCAGAGTTCCAAAGAATAGCAAGGAGAGATCAGAAAGCCTATCTCAGTGATCAGTACAAAGAAACAGAGGAAAACAACAGAATGGGAAACACCAGGGATCTCTTCAAGGAAATTAGAAGAACCAAGGGAACATTTCATGCAAAGATGGTCTCAATAAAGGACAGAAATGGTGTGGACCTAACAGAAGCAGAAGATATTAAGAAGAGGTGGCAAGAATACACAGAAGAACTGTACAAAAAGATCTTCATGACACAGATAGTCATGATGGTGTGATCACTCACCTAGAGCCCAACATCCTGGTACGTGAAGTCAAGAGGGCCTTAGGAAGCATTACTGCAAACAAAGCTAGTAGAGGTGATGGAATTCCAGTTGAATTATTTCAAATCCTGAAAAATGATGCTGTGAAAGTGCTGCACTCAATATGCCAGCAAATTTGGAAAACTCAGCAGTGGCCACAGGACTGGAAAAGATCAGTTTTCATTCCAATCCCAAAGAAAGCCAATGCCAAAGAATGCTCAAACTACTGCACAATTGTACCCATCTCACACACTAACAAAGTAATGTTCAAATTTCTCCAAGCTAGGCTTCAGTAATACATGAACCATGAACTTCCAGATGTTCAAGCTGATTTTAGAAAAGGCAGAGGAACCAGAGATCAAATTGCCAACATCCACTGGATCTTCAGAAAAGCAAAAGAGTTCCAGAAAAACATCTATTTCTGCTTTACTGACTATGCCAAAGCCTTTGACTGTTTGGATCACAATAAACTGGAAAATTCTGAAAGAGATGGGAATACCAGACCACCTGACCTGCCTCTTGAGAAATCTGTATGCAGGTCAGGAAGCAAGCGTTAGAACTGGACATGGAACAACAGACTGGTTCCAAATAGGAAAAGGAATATGTCAAGGCTGTATATTGTCACCCTGCTTATTTAACTTATACGCAGAGTACATCATGAGAAACACTGGGCTGGAAGAAGCACAAGCTGGAATCAAGATTGCCAGGAGAAAAATCAATAACTTCAGAAATGCAGATAATACCACCCTTATTGCAGAAAGTGAAGAGGAACTGAAGAGCCTCTTGATGAAAATGAAACAGGAGAGTGAACAAGTTGGCTTAAAGCTCAACATTCAGAAAACGAAGATCATGGCATCCGGTCCCATCACTTCATGGCAAATAGATGGGGAAACAGTGGAGACAGTGTCAGACTTTATTTTGGGGGGGCTCCAAAATCACTGCAGATGGTGATTTCAGCCATGAAATTACAAGATTCTTACTCCTTGACAGGAAAGTTATGACCAACCTAGACAGCATATTAAAAAGCAGAGACATTACTTTGCCAACAAAAGTCCGTCTAGTCAAGGCTATGGTTTTCCAGTAGTCATATATGGAAAGCTGAGCCCCGAAAAATTGATGCTTTTGAACTGCGGTGTTGGAGAAGAATCTTGAGAGTCCCTTGGACTGCAAGGAGATCCAACCTGTCCATCCTAAAGGATATCAGTCCTGAGTGTTCACTGGAAGGACTGATGTTGAAGCTGAAACTCCAATACTTTGGCCACCTGATGCGAAGAGCTGACTCATTTGAAAAGACCCTGATGTTGGGAAAGATTGAAGGTAGGAGGAGGAGGAGACAACAGAGGATGAGATGGTTAGATTGCATCACCAACCTAATGGACATGGCTTTGGGTTAATTACGGGAGGTGGGAGGGACAGGGAAGCCTGGCATGCTACAGTCCTTGGGGTTGCAGAGTCAGTCACCACTGGGCAACTGAACTGACTGACTGACTGAAGATCTCCACAGGACTTCTTTGGTGGTCCAGTTGATAAGAATCTGCCTGCCAAGGCAGGGGACATGGGTTTGATCCCTGGCCTGGGAAGATTTCACGTGCTGTGGAGCAGCTAAACCTGGGTGCTGCAACTACCGACAACCGTATGAGAGACTGTGCTCAGCAACAAGAGGAGCATGTGCACTCCAAGTGGAAACCTCCACCACTGCAACCGGAGAAATCCTGTGCCCAGCAACAAAGACTCAGTGCAGCCAAAAATAAGTAAATAAAACACATTAAAAAAAAAAAAAAAAGACCACAACAATATCTTCCTGGGACATTCTTGCTCTTCATATTTGGCTAAGAATTTTACCTTCTGAGGCATGATCCACCAACCCTTTCCTGGCCGCCCCCTGCCTCCCATAAAAGCCAGCTGTCTGCTCAGCTAAAACCAGCATGCAGAGGGCCTCTTTGCCAGTATCTGTGAAACCTTCAAAATTTATTCTCTCCCTATTTGGTAGGTTAAAGTGAATAATCTCAGCGCAGAGGATACTATTCATTTATATTTGGTTATTTTGACATAAATTAAGCAATGGTAGTAGTATTTTTTAATAACAATAATAAATCTATTATGCAATTCTTATGTGCTAGCTTCTATGCATTATCTTTTCTAATCCTTATAAAACCTAGAAGCTATCTAATATCATTCCCATTTTACAGATAAGAGACTGAGACTTGGGAGAATTAAGCAACTTGTCCAAGTTACAGAGCTAGTAAAAGGCATAACTGAGTTTTATTCGGTTAAAGTTAAAGCTCTCATTCTTAACCACTATTTTACTAAGCTAATTTTAACATGTTTTATTAGAATATGCAATAATATTTGGAAGCAATAACTTTTATTTCTTTTTTAATTGGAGGAAAATTGCTTTACAATGCTGTACAACTATAAATAATAAGTCTAAGATAATTTTGAAATCAAAAGTTAAAAAAATCACAAAGTATCTTAAAATTATTGAAATGGAAGCAATAACTTTAAAATACTTTGTGATTTTTCTTAACTTTTGATTTCAAAATAAGTTCAGATTTATTATTTTCCAGTTACAAAGACAGCACAGAGAATTCTCATATACCCTTCATTCTGCTTCCCTTAATGTCATATTATTTAATAAGCATATTACATTTATTGAAACCAGAAATTAGCATTGGTTCAAGACTGTTAACTAGAGACTTTATTCAGATTTCTCCAGTTTTGCTTTTTTTTAACTTGTTCCCATTTTTAGATCCAATCCATTTAGTCATTAGTCTGTGACAGTTTTCAGACTTTCCTTGTTTCTCATGACTGACACTGGTAGAGTATTCCTCAGGTATTTTGTAGAATGTCCCTCTATTGGGGTTTTTCTGAGGTTTCTCATGACTATAATTCTTTTTTCTTATGAGGTTATACATTTCTGATGAAAAATAGGACAAGGTGAAGTGACATTTTCATTGTATTATCAGCAATACACTATATTAATGAGACTTTTTACCGGTGATGTTAACTTGACCACTTGATAGGGTGGTATCTTCCAGGTTTCTTCACTGTAAAGTGATTATTTTTCACAGCTCATATTCTATTCATTTGGAGCTTGCCACTAAGTTCAACCCATACTCAAACCTTCACCACCTGGAGAAAAGGGTATCAAAAACTTTGTGGCCATATGTTAAAACCACCATGGCAATTCATATTTGGGGCAGTTACTTTGAAACTTCAAGTATTCCCTTTCTCCTTAAAGTTTTGCCTGCTAATTTTAGTACCCATCAATAGACACCGCCTGCACCAATAATTACTCTGGTGTTGTAATGGTGATTTTGTATTTCTCTTATTATTTCTGCATTTTTTATTTGCAATTCTTCTGTAAGGAAGATTTGTTCATCCTTCCTCATTTATTTATTTATTCCATCATTTATATCAAGATATATAAATTAGGTTTATATAAAATCAGTATACATAAACTGCATATTATAGGCTCTTAGGTATTTATTAATTCATTTAAACATTTTATCTAGAAATAATTTTAGATTTACAAAAAAGTTGCAAAAGAATTCCCATATACCCCTCACCAAGTTTCAATTTCCCCTAACACAACTAACTTAAATTACTATGGCATATTTACCAAAACTAATAAACTAATATTGGTTTCACTATTAACTAAATTCCGTACTCCATTTGGATTTCATCACTTTTCTTGTTAATGTCTTTTGCTGTTCTAGGAGCCAGTCTTGGATGCCATATTACATTTTATTGTCATTTTTCCTTTAGTCTTTCTTAGTCTGTGGTGGTTCCTTTCTCCCTCATCCTTTTCAGGAAGATTATGTCATGTATCTGTATTTGTTTAACACAGTCTGTGTTCTATTCCAGGATCTCTTCAATATCCTACTTGATTTTTTTAGAATTTGCATAAAATGAGGTTTATTCTTTGTGATGCACACTACTACAGGTTTTATCAAAAGCATAGATACCTTTATCTACCACTGCAATACCATACACACTAGTTTCATCATCCTTAAAATTTCCTTCTACAGTCTGTTTGTAGTCATGCATGCATGCTAAGTTGCTTCAGTCATGTCTGACTCTGTGTGACCCTGTGAACTCTAGCCTACCTGGTCACAGAAAACCTAAGAACTTACTGCCAAATTCGGTGTCTTGTAGAATTTTTGCTTATGTTTTGTTTCTTAGACTTTTATAGCTTGATATCTTCTCTTTAGATTTATGATCCATTCCAAATTAAGTATTATGTATTGTGTGAGTTAAGGGTCAATGTTACTTTTGCATGAAAGTGAAAGTTGCTCAATAGTGTCTAACTCTTTGTGAGCCCATGGACTATACAGTCCATGGAATTCTCCAGGCCAGAATACTGGAGTGGGTAGCCTCTTTCTTCTCCAGGGGATCTTTCCAACCCAGGGATTGAACCCAAGTCTCCTGCATTGCAGGCAGATTCTTTACCAGCTGAGCTACCAGGAAAGCCCAATATTACTTTTGCGTAAGGATAACCAATTGCTCTAGGACTGCTCATTAAAAAGTTTATACTTTCCTTATTGAATGGGTTAATATCTTTTATTGAAAATCAGTTAACCCTATTAACTGTCTGACTTCATTACTGTAGTTTTATGGTTATAGTTTTATAGCTATATAATTCTTAAAATCTGAGTACTGCAACTTTGTTCTTCATTTTAAAAACTATCTTGGTTATTCTGGGTCTCTTGTATTTACATGGGAATTTCAGAATCAGCTTTCAATTTCTACAAAAAAAAAAAAAAAACCTTGATGAGATTTTGATTGTGATTACATTGAATCTACACATAGATTTTTGAGTAACTGATATCTTTAAAATATTGTATCTTTTGAATCATGAACATGATATATCTGTCTAGTGATTTATGTCTCTTTTAATTTCCCCAAGAACAAAATATTTCTTGAAGACAAAAGAGTAAGAGTGATAGTTAAAGTCCACACAGCAAAGCTACAGGATTTAATACTACCTAAGGCAGATTAATGTGGTGACAAGTAGCACTTTATATATTTCAGAATCCTCTCTGAAAATGAAATTTAGTAACTGACATCATAATGATAACCTAAGGTTATCAAGTGAATATTAAATGCTATCCAGCATATTATTTAACATGGCAAAATAGCATATATTTTTAAAGAGATCTTTTAATTAATAGTGATAAAAATGAAGTGTGGCGCTTAAAGAAATAAGTTCCCGTTAAATGGAAAATTCACTGAAAAAGGAATACTTCATTTCCAATAGCGCCAAAAGACTGAAACATAAAGCATAAAGACTAAAACATAAAGGATAAATGACTCTCTTTATCTAGATATTTATAGAAGTGAAACAGATAGGCCAGGTTTCTCCTTCTGCCTGGCGATCTCCCTGCGAGAGACACAAGGAGTTTTTCTTTCACTATATTCAGGGCTTTGCAGGATGTTGTTTGATCTTGTTTGTGACTTCAAAAAGTGGCTAACAATGTGCGAGTGGCTCTAAGAATTTCCCACAAGAAATGCAATGTTTTCTCTTACCTAAAAATAAAGGAAGCCCCGGTTTTCTTGTAGATAGACTTCAGTTTCTTAGAGAAGAGATGAAAGTTGTCAGGTTTATTTTCTTTTTCTCACAATACTAGGTAAATCTCCCTTGGCCTTACAGCTTTGGTAGTTGGAGACCTAATCAACACAGACAAGAGAGATTAAAGGAGAACAGTAAAAACAATTTGCATCATTTTACACAATTGCTTCATGAGTCATGCTTATCTATGATTTGATGCTGAATACTCCCTTAGGATATTAGAGCCTAGTTAAATACTTGAAGTATTCCACTCAATCAGGGATGAAAGGAACAAGCATGGCCTCAAGACTGTTTTCACATTAAGTGCTGTAGGTCCAGCCCCAGAAGAGTACTTGGGGAGAACTAGCAGTGGAAAAAATTGTTAATAATTCCTTCTAGCTCAAAAAATTATTATTTTTTCTGGAAGACTTTCTTGGCTTATAATATTATCACTGAAAAGGCTGAATATGAGAAGGAGAAGTGTGGAAGATGAAAACTACAATTTAGCGTTGATAAAGACTTGTCATTTTTTGAAAAACATCATTCCGATTCCTGGAAGTCACTGATCTTTTAATCAGTTCTCTATTCCTTGCTAGCACAGAAATAGTGTCTCCTCCATTATAGGTAGATTCTTCACCTGCTGAGCCATCAGGGAAGCCCAAAATCTCAATACAAGACCCTTTTTTTCTGCCATGGTGATTTGGGCCTATGCATATTTCTTATTACACTTTGCCCAAAAAAAACTGAAAAATGTAACAAACAGTTTTTCATCAATATTAACAAAACATAACATTTTTCAATAATCAACGTTTCAGTCTTTTTATCATTAATATATTTAATGTTGGACAGGGAGCAATTCATTTGGCATTATGTGAGGTGGGGATCTCTAAAATCAAGAGTACCTAAAATAAACTGTAGATCTTTAAAAGACTATATTATTTAGTTACTGGGTGGTGGATAACCTCTTCCAATAACACAAGACATGCCTCTACATATGGGCATCACCAAATGGTCAATACCAAAATCAGACTGATTATATTCTTTGCAGCCAAAGATGGAGAAACTCTATACAGTCAGCAAAAACAGGACCAGGAGCTGACTGTGGCTCAGATCATGAACTCCTTATTGCCACATTGAGGTTTAAGTTGAAGAAAGTAGGGAAAACTAGTAGGCCATTCAGGTATGACCTAAACCAAACCCTTATGATTATAAAGTGAAAGTGACAAATAGATTGAAGGGATTAGATTTGATAGACAGTGCCTGAAGAGCTACAGACACAGGTTTGTAATATTGTACAGGAGGCGGTGATCAAGACCACTCTAAGAAAAGAAATGCCGGAAGGTAAAAGTTGTCTGAGGAGGCCTTACAAATAGCTGAGAAAAGGAGAGAAGCAAGAGGCAAAGGAGAAAGGGAAAGATATACCCAATTGAATACAGAGTTACAAAGAATAGCAAGGAGAAATAAGAAAGTCTTCAATGAAGGACAGAAATTATAAGAACCTAACAGAAGCAGAGGAGATTAGGGGGAGGTAGCAAGAATACAGAGAACTGTACAAAAAAAGGTTTAATGACCTGGATAACCATGATGATGTGATCACTCATCTAGAGCCAGACATTCTGGAGTGTGAAGTCAAGTAGGTCTTAGGAAGAATTATTACCAGCAAAGCTAGTGGAGGTGATGGAATTCCATCTAAGCTACTCAAAATCCTTAAAGGCGATATTTTAAAGTGTTCCACTCAATATGCCAGCAAATTCAGAAAATTCAGCTGTGGCCACAGGACTGGAAAATGTCAGTTTTCATTCCAATCCCAAAGAAGAGCAATGTCAAAGAATGTTCAAATTACCATACAATTGCTTTCATTTCATATGCTAGTAAGAGTATGCTCAAAATCCTTCAAGGTAGGCTTCAGCAGTATATGAACTGAGAACTTCCAGATGTACAAGCTAGATTTAGAAAAGGCAGAGGAACCAGAGATCAAATTGCCAATATCCTTGGATCATAGAAAAAGCAAGGGAATACCAGAAAAATATCTACTTTTGTGTTATTGACTATACTAAAATCTTTGACTGTATGGATGACAACAAACTGTGGAAAATTCTTCAAGAGATGGGAATACCAGACCACCTGACCTGCCTCCTGAGAAACCTGTATGTAGGTCAAGAAGAAATAGTTAGAACTGGACATGGAACAACGGACTGGTTCCAAATTGGGAAAGAAGTATGTCAAGGCTGTATACTGTTATCCTGCTTATCTAACTTATATGCAGAGTATATCATGCGAAATGCCAGGCTGCATGAATCACAAGCTGGAATCAAGATTGCCAGAAGAAACAACAATAATCTCAGATATGCAGATGACACCACCCTTATGGCAGTAAGCAAAGAGGACCTAAAGTGCCTCTTGAAGAAGGTGAAAGAAGAGAGTAAACTGGCTTAAAACTCAACATTCAAAAATATTGTGGCATCTGGTCCCATAATTTCATGGCAAATAAATGGGGAAAAAATGGAAACAGTGACAGGTCTTTTCTTGGGCTCCAAAAACAGAGCAGCTATGAAATTAAAAGATGCTTGCTTCCTGGAAGAAAGCTATTACAAACCTAGACAGCATATTAAAAAGCAGAGACATCACTTTTCTGACAAAGGTCCCTATAGTCAAAGCTATGGTTTTTCTGGTGGTCATGTACAGATATGAGAATTGGACCATAAAAAGGCTGAACACTGAAGAAATGATGCTTTCAAACCATAGGGCTGGAGAAGACTTTTAAGAGTCCTTTGGATTGCAAGGAAATCAAACCAATCAATCCTAAAGGAAATCAACCCTGAATATTCACTGGAAGGATGGATGATGAAGTTGAAGCCCAATACTTTGGCCACCTGATGGGAAGAGCTGACTATTGGAAAAGACCCTAATGCTGGGAAAGGTTGAGGGCAGGAAGAGAAGGGGTGACAGAGGACGAAATGGTTGGATGGCATCTTTGACTCAATGACTGTGAGTTTGAGCAAACTCTGGGATACAGTGAAGGACAAGGAAGCCTGGCAGGCTGCAGTCCTTGGGGTTGCAAAGAGTCAGACATGACTGAGCTAATAAACAACAGCAATAATACCCGATAGACGCAAACAGTTACTCTAATATATCACAATCATAAAAAGCCTATGACATTTGTTGTGGTTTTTTACAGTCATGTCTATACCCCTACACAGCCATTACTTTATTCTATGATCATAGCAGGTAGAACTAGTGTCTCTGCCTTTCTTTTTTTTCTTGTAGCCATGGAGTTCGCTTTCTAAAACACATCTTTTATTATGTCACATGCTGTGCGGGTGCAGGAGGGCCGAGAGGAGCTAATCCATGTTCAAGGTCAGGAGGGGCAGCGGTGAGGAGATACCCCTCGTCCAAGGTAAGGAACAGCGGCTGTGCTTTGCTGGAGCAGCCGTGAAGGGATAACCCATGTCCAAGGTAAGAGAAACCCAAGTAAGATGGTAGGTGTTGCGAGAGGGCATAGTGGGCAGACACACTGAAACCATAATCACAGAAAACTAGTCAACCTAATCACACTAGGACCACAGCCTTGTCTAACTCAGTGAAACTAAGCCATGCCATGTGGGGCCACCCAAGACGGGCAGGTCATGGTGGAGAGGTCCAACAGAATGTGGCCCACTGGAGAAGGGAATGGCAAACCACTTCAGTATTCTTGCTTTGAGAATCCCATAAACAGTATGAAAAGGCAAAATGATAGGGTACTGAAAGAGGAACTCCCCAGGTCGGTAGGTGCCCAATATGCTACTGGAGATCAGTGAAGAAATAACTCCAGAAAGAATGAAGGGATGGAGCCAAAGCAAAAACAATACCCAGTTGTTGGTGGGACTGGTGATAGAAGCAAGGTCCAGTGCTATAAAGAGCAATATTGCATAGGAACCTGGAATGTCAGGTCCATGACAAGGCAAATTGGAAGTGGTCAAACAGGAGATGGCAAGAGTGAACGTCAACATTCTAGGAATCAGCGAACTAAAATGGACTGGGATGGGTGAATTTAACTCAGAAGACCTTTATATATACTACTGCGGAATCCCTTAGAAGAAACGCAGTAGCCATCATAGTCAACAAGAGTCTGAAATGCAGTACTTGGATGCAATCTCAAAAACAACAGAATGATCTCTGTTCGTTTCCAAGGCAAACCGTTTAATACCACAGTAATTCAAGTCTATGCCCCAACCAGTAATGCTGAAGAAGCTGAAGTTGAATGGTTCTATGAAGACCTACAAGACCTTTTAGAACTAACACCCAAAAAAATGTCCTTTTCATTATAGGGGACTGGAATGAAAACACAGGAAGTTAAGAAACACCTGGAGTAACAGGCAAATTTGCTCTTGGAATACAGAATGAATCAGGGCAAAGGCTAATAGAGTTTTGCCAAGAGAACACAGTGGTCATAGCACACACCCTCTTCCAACAACACAAGAGAAAACTCTACACATGGACATCACCAGATGGTCAACACCAAAATCAGATTGATTATATTCTTTGCAGCCAAAGATGGAGAAGCTCTATACAGTCAGCAAAAACAAGACTGGGAGCTAACTGTGCTCAGATCATGAACTCCTTATTGCCAAATTCAGACTTAAATTGAAGAAAGTAGGGAAAACCACTAGACCATTAAGGTATGACCTAAATCAAATCCCTTATGATTATACAGTGGAAGTGAGAAATAGATTTAAGGGACTAGATCTGATAGATAGAGTGCCTGATGAACTACGGATGGAGGTTCATGACATTGTACAGGAGACAGGGATCAAGACCATCCCCATGGAAAAGAAATGCATAAAAGCAAAATGGCTGTCTGGGGAGGCCTTACAAATGGCTGTGAAAAGAAGAGAAGTGAAAAGCCAAGGAGAAAAGGAAAGATATAAGCATCTGAATGCAGAGTTCCAAAGAGTAGCAAGGAGAGATAAGAAAGCCTTCCTCAGCAATCAATGCAAAGAAATAGAGGAAAACAACAGAATGGGAAAGACTAGAGATCGCTTCAAGAAAATTAGAGATACCAAGGGAACATTTCATGCAAAGATGGGCTCCATAAAGGACAGAAATGGTATGGACCTAACAGAAGCAGAAAATATTAAGAAGAGGTGGAAAGGATACACAGAACTGTACAAAAGAGATCTTCATGACCAAGATAATCACGATGGTGTGATCACTCACCTAGAGCCAGACATCCTGGAATGCAAAGTCAAGTGGGCCTTAGAAAGCATCACTACGAACAAAGTTACTGGAGGTGATGGAATTCCAGGGGAGCTATTTCAAATTCTAAAAGATGATGTTGTAAAAGTGCTGCACTCAATATGCTAGCAAATTTGGAAAACTCAGCAGTGGCCACAGGACTGGAAAATATCAGTTTTCATTCCAATCCCAAAGAAAGGCAATGCCAAAGAAGGCTCAAACTACCGCACAATTGCACTCATATCACATGCTAGTAAAGTAATGCTCAAAATTCTTCAAGCCAGGTATTGTCAGCAATACCTGAACCATGAACTTCCAGATGTTCAAGCTGGGTTTTAGAAAAGGCAGAGGAACCACAGATCAAATTGCCAACATCCGCTGGATCATCAAAAAAGCAAGAGAGTTCCAGAAAAACATTTATTTCTGCTTTGTTGACTACACCAAAGCCTTTGACTGTGTGGATCACAATAAACTGTGGAAAATTCTGAGAGAGAAGGGAATACCAGACCACCTGACCTGCCTCTTGAGAAACTTATATGCAGATCAGGAAGCAACAGTTAGAACTGGACATGGAACAACAGACTGGTTCCAAATAGGAAAAGGAATACGTCAAGGCTGTATATTGTAACCCTGCTTATTTAACTTATATGCAGAGTACATCATGAGAAACACTGGGCTGGAAGAAGCACAAGCTGGAATCAAGACCGCCAGGAGAAATATCAATAACCTCAGATATGCAGATAACACCACCCTTATGGCAGAAAGTGAAGAGGAACTGAAAAGCCTCTTGATGAAAGTGAAAGAGGAGAGTGAAAAAATTGGCTTAAAGTTCAACATTCAGAAAACGAAGATTATGGCATCTGGTCCCATCACTTCATGTGAAATAGATATGGAAACAGTGGAGACAGTGTCAGACTTTATTTTGGGGTGCTCCATAATCACTGCAGATGGTGACTGCAGTCATTAAATTAAAAGATGCTTACTCCTTGGAAGGAAAGCTATGACAAACCTAGACAGCATATTAAAAAGCAGAGACACTACTTTGCCAACAAAGGTCCATCTAGAAAGGCTATGGTTTTTCCAGTAGTCATGTATGGATGTGAGAGTTGGACTGTGAAGAAGGCTGAGCGTGGCAGAATTGATGCTTTTGAATTGGAGAAGACTCTTGAGAGTCCCTTGGCCTGCAAGGAAATCCAACCAGTCCATTCTAAAGGAGATCAGTCCTGGATGTTCTTTGGAAGGAATGATGCTAAAGCTGAAACTCCAGTACTTTGGCCACCTCATGCGAAGAGTTGACTCACTGGAAAAGACTTTGATGCTGGGTGGGATTGGGGGCAGGAGGAGAAGGGGACGACAGAGGATGAGATGGCTGGATGGCATCACTGACTCGATGGACATGAGTTTGAGTGAACTCCGGGAACTGTTTATGGACAGGGTGACCTGGCGTGCTACAATTAATGGGGTTGCAAAGAGTTGGACAAAACTGAGCAACTGAACTGAACTGATGTCATGTGCTAAATCACTTCAGTCATGTCCAACTCTGCGATCCCATGGATTATAGCCCACCAAGCTCGTCTCTCCATGGGATTCTCCAGGCAAGAATATTGGAATGGGTTGTCATTCTCTCCTCTTATTATGTCATAGATCTGCTCAAAAACATATAGTGGGTCAAGGAAGAGGAATTGTTTAAGATGAATCTCAAAGAATAAACCAGAGAATAGCAGACTGGCAGGTCAGGAAATAGGCATTCCAAGCAGAAAAAATACCCTACATTAAGATACCAAATGGCTTACTACTTTCAGCAGCTTCTACGTAACTGGCTGTGTCTGAGGCACATGTGTTAGGAGGGATGGAAAGGAGGCTGTGCAGTTAACCAAGGATCAAATCACAATGAGTCTGGTGAATCATGGCAAGAATTTTTGACTTTATCATGTGGTATATGGTAGTTTAAGCATGAAATTAATATGATGTGATTTTCCTTCTAGAATATAGTTCTAGGACTTTCTGTTCCATATAGTCATTTAAAGGGTAGCCATTCCCTTCTCCAGGGGATCTTCCTGATCTGGAGATCAAACCTGGGTCTCTGCTTTGCAGGAAGATTCTTTACTGTCTGAGCTACCAGAGAAGCCCCTAAAGGCTTCCAGGTGACCTATGTTACTTATTATGGAAAACCACATAAACAAAGCACCCGTGCTCCACCTTGCATCTCATCCATTATACCCACCACACACTTCAAAATTCTCCAAAAGATTTCCAGGATTCTTTGCCCCATTTGGTTCCATGGTCCATCCTCTGAATCTCACCATTCATTTCTGCCTTACATTAATGATATTGATTTAGACCTTCTAACCTCTGGACATAATATTGAGATTCATGAGTTAGCGTGATATATTGCAATTTGGGGTAAGAAGCTCTTCCTTACACACCACCACTCTGCTCCACCTTGGCTTCTTGAACATAGCTTTTACCTGCGACTTACCTGACTGGAATAGGAACCAAATAACAGGAGTGGAAAGCTCGAAGTTAAAAGCAGGTTAGAAAGGACACAAGAAAGACAATGGTGGAACTGTTGCAATGACTATGGATAAGATGAACTAAGAGAAGGAATGTGTGAAAGAGTGTGAAGAAAGTCAAATAAAAACGGTTTTATGGGGATAAGGAGCAGAGGAATGACTTCCAGATGACTAAGAGGTCCCATTCATGGAGATAAAACAGAAAGCAGATTTGATGGGAAAGACTATGACCCCGGTTATGGATCTGTTGAGTCTATAGTTTTTATCAGAAATTTTGATGTAGAAATCCATGGGCAGCAGGACATTTAGATTTGGAACTCAGGAGCATCTACACTGGAGACAGTGATTTGGATGCAGTGCAGGAAATAGGCAGAAATGAGGTCACCCAGAGAAAGTGTTCACTGTGAGAAGAGGATGAAAGATGAAACCCTGCGGAACAAACGCATACAATGAACAAGTAAAAACAACAATATCTGGTGAAAAAAACAAGTAGGAGTGTCCAGAGAGATAGAAACTAGACCCAGAGAGAGTTCCTTAGCTGCCTTCCAGATAAATAGATTTGGTGTTTAGAAGTGTTTTGGTGACCTTGGAGACAGCAGTTTCAGGGAAGTGATGGTAATACATTATTTTTACTGGAAAAGAAAGAGCTGAGGAATTGTTTACAGAAAATATGGGTAACTTTAAAAAACTTGATAACCAATGAAAAGAATGAGATAAAACCTTAGCTGGTTTCAGAGACTTTGTTCCTTTGTTTTGTCTTTTTTTTCAAGCTGGATTTAGAAAAGGCAGAGGAACCAGAGATCAAATTGCCAACATCTGTTGGGTTATAGAAAAAGCAAGAGAATTCCAGAAAAAACATCTACTTCTGCTTTACTGACTACACTAAAGCCTTTGACTGCGTGGATCACACACTCTGTGGAAAATTCTTCAAGAGATGAGACTACCAGACCACCTTACCTGCCTCCTGAAACATCTGTATGTAGGTCAAGAAGCAACAGTTAGAACCAGACATGGAACAACAAATTGGTTCTAAATTGAGAAAGGAGTATGTCAAGGCTGTATATTGTCACCTTGGTTATTTAACTTATATGCAGAAATGCCAGGCTGGATGAATCACAAGCTGGAATCAAGATTGTCAGGAGAAATATCAATAACCTCAGATATGCAGATGAGACGACCCTTACAGCAGAAAGTGAGAGGAACTAAAGATCCTCTTGATGAAGGTGAAAGAAGAGAATGAAAACCTGGCTTAAAATTCAACATTCAAAAAAACAAAGATCATGGCATCCAGTCCCATCACTTCATGGCAAATAGATGGAGGAACAATGGAAACGGTGACAGACTTTATTTTCTTGGGCTCCAAAATCACTGCAGATAGTGACTTCAGCCATGAAATTAAAAGATGCTTGCTCCTTGGAAGAAAAGTTACTACCAACCTAGACAGCATATTAAAAAGCAGAGACATTACTTAGCCAGCAAAGGTCTGTATAGTCAAAACTATGGTTTTCCCAATAGTCGTGTATAGATATGAGTTGGACCATAAAGAAAACTGAGCAATGAAGAACTGATGCTTTGGACCATGGTGTTGGAGAAGACTCTTGAGAGTCCCTTGGACAGGAAGGAGAACAACCAGTCAATCCTAAAGGAAATCAGTCCTGAATATTCACTGGAAGGACTGATGCTAAAGCTGAAATTCCAGTACTTGGCCACCTGATGTGAAGAACTGACTCATTTGAAAAGACCCTGATGCTGGGAGAGATTGAAGGCAGGAGGAGAAGGGAACGACAGAGGATGAGATGGTTGGATGGCATCACCAACTTGATGGACATGAGTTTGAGCAAGCTCCAGGAATTGGTGATGGACAGGGAAGCTGGGCATGCTGCAGTCCATGGGGTCAACAAATAGTCAGACACGACTGAGTGACTGAATCAACTTGAATTTTTGGATTAGCAGGCGGATTCTCCACCACTGAGCCACCAGGGTAGACCAAGACTCCAAACAAGGCTAGAGAATATTGTATATGGATGGTACCACCATATCCTATGAAATAGAATAGAAATAGGGAAAGAATGCTACTGATAGTAAGCTTCTAGATGTAGAAGTGAGAAACTGAGGAGATTAATATCTGTGCACTTTGATTTAGGGGACTTGTTCAGCTGTGGAGAGTGAGAATAAATGTTTTAAGTGTGGTGAACAACTGGGATTGTGCTTAAGAATCATCTGGAGGGTTTATTCAAAAAAAGCACATTGCTGAACCCTATTCCCAGAGTTTCTGTCTTAATAGATCTGGAGTAAAGCCAAGAAATTTGCTTTTCTAGTCAGTTTCCAGGTTTGGGGACCATTCTTTCAGAACCATTACTGTGGAAGCTCTGTAATGAGAGTTTATAGAGATGAATTTGCTGAATGAAGAGAAATATGCAGCCTCCATAAGACAGGATGGACAAGAAGGGAACAGAGGTTAAATAGAGAATTGCATTTTTTGTTTGTTTGTTTGTTTGTTTCAATAAAGGGAATAAGGGAATTCATTAAAGTAACTGAGGGCTAGAAGAAACAATATTCACGACTTGGAGTTCCCTAAGAATGTGGTGAAATAGTTTGGAGGAAAGTCAGGTAAGAGTTGGTTGAGGCTCTAGGGAAAATGCATAGGCCTTAAGACAAATAAAGAAATCTGAGAGGCTTTAAGTTAAGGGAATAAATGAAGGAATTGTTTAGGTTGTGAAGCCCTGTGTTAGCAAAGGCTCAGATGCAAAGAGTGCCAAGTAAACCTGCAGCTGGGCCACCACCTGTCAACTTTGTTGCTGTTGAAAAGCTAAGGAAATCTTGCCACAGTGAAACCACTGAGATATGGGGAGTGTCCTGAACGTCTGTCTGTGTGGTTGATCAGCTCATAATCTCTTTATTGGAACACTAGGAAAGCAGAAGATGGAAACTCCTGGGGGAATTTTCTCCTGATTCAGCAATGGCCAAGGGTGTTGGCCTTTAGTGACATAGTCCCATGTGTAATATCAAGATTTGAGCAGATATCTAGAGAGGGCCAACTTGTCTGGAGAGTACCTGGGTTTTAGATTTTAAATAACCTGTCCAAAAGTGCAAGTTCTTTAAAAATATAAAATACTGTTGAATATTGATAGTTTCTCAATGCTGCCTGTGAAATATATGAACATTTCAAGTTTTGTCACTGATAACACTGGAGATCTTATTTTTAAAATTTTTTCAGGCAGATCAAAAAATGTATTCAAAGTCACACAATAACTATATTAGGTAGGGATTAGTGTATCTTCATTTTATAGATATGGAAGTTGAGGGCTAGTCACACAGCTAGTAAATATTAGAGTCAAAATTTGGAAACAGACATTTTAGCTCCAGCTGTGGTGGGCCACGCTTAGTCACTCAGTTGTGTCCGACTCTTTGCGACCCCATGGACTGTAGCTCTCCAGGCTCCTCTGTCCATGGGGATTCTCCAGGCAAGAATACTGGAGTGGGTAGCCATGTCCTCCTCCAGAGGAATCTTCCCAACCCAGGGACTGAACCCAGGGCTCCTGCATTTCAGGCAGATTCTTTACCATCTGAACCACCAGGGAAGCCCCATAATACTACAGTGGGTAACCTATCCTTCCTCCAGGGAATTTTCCCAACCCAGGAATCAAACCCAGACCCTGCATTGCAGGCAATTTCTTTTATCAGCTGAGCTACCGGGGAAGCCCTCTAGCTTCAGAGCCCATGCTTTTAACAACTATTCCATGCATTGCCTCCAAAGATGGATCATAATTTACTGAGCCATTTCTCCTTTTGCTGAATAATAAGTTTTTTAAACTTTCACTGTTAGAAGGAACATCGTGTACACATATCCTTGACACAGACAACTATTTCCATATGATACATTCCTAAAAGTGAAAGAAGGTCTGTTTTTTAATATCCAATGCCCTGCAAAATCAGAGAAACAACAAATCAGAAAATCAGAAATTAAGAAACCTATTTAACATGACCTAGAGCAAGGCATCAGGGCTAGAGAGGAGAGAGCTCCATATGTTTGTTTTTTTTTTTAATGAACTTGGATATGCAAAGGATATATGTGTTCCTAGCTCCTACTTCTACCTCACAAATTTAGACTCTTTTTCTGGTATTACCTTGAGGTTAGAACAAGAGTATGAAAAAAAAAAAAAAATGGAGGAAACATGATAGAACATCCCAGACCTCTGGTTGCTTGCCCGAGTCCTCCAGCTATTCTCACCCTAAGCAGCTTCTTCGTTCTTACAGAAGACACAACCGCTTCCTCCTCAAGTACCCCCAGAAGTGAGAAGGGAGGTCCCAAGAAAACCCCCAGTTGGTTTGGAAGACTGTATTTAGGAAAGGGAAACAAGTGTATAAATCCCTGACTGGATGCTCACAGAATGGCAGAATTAATGATGCTGCCATCAAATTTTGAGGCAAGCTTGTCATAATCTCATGTTCCTAAAGATAAGTGCCTTCATTTTGCCTTGAAATACCTGATTGTGAGAGGCTTGCCATGGTAACCTGAGCTAGTGAAGTAATAGGGAGCAATGGAAATGTGATGGTTAATTTTTTGCCAATTTGCCTAAGTCACAAGATGCCCAGATAACTGATTAAATGTTATTTCTAGGTGTGTGAGGGAGGGTGCTTCCAGAAGAGATTAGCATTAGAATAACTAGGCAGAGTAAAGTCCATTGTGTTTTCCAGTGTGAGTGGGCATCATTAGATCTGATGAGGGCCTGAAAAGAATAAAAAGGCAGAAAAAGACTTCGTGCTGTCTGACTACTTGAGTTTTGGCATTGGTCATCTCCTGCCCTTATACATTGGTACTCCTGTTCTCAAGCCTTCAGACTTTCACTAGAACTATACACCAGCTTTCCTGGTGTATAGTTCAGCTTGCAAATGGCAGATTGTGGGATTTCTCAGCCTTTATAACTATATAAGTCAATTACTCACAATAAACCTCTTGAGATAGATAAGATGTATACTGTTAAGTTTTTCCCCAGCCTTCCACAAAGGGATATATGGCCTTTTACCAGAGTTACTGTGCACCAGAGAAAAGGAAATAATCAGACCTTTCATGGAATACTGGACACTGTCTCTGAACTAACACAAATCCCAGGAGACCCAAAACATCACTGTGGTCCACCAGGCAGAACAGAGGCTTATAAAGTTTAGGTAAATAGGTGGAGTTTTAGCTCAGATCCACCTCAGAGAGGGAGTGGTGGGACACCAAACCTATTCTATGGCTATTTCTTTTTTTTCCCCATGTGGCATGTAGGATCTTAGTTCCCTGATCAAGGATTGAACCTGTACCCCCTACATGGAAGCATGGAGTCTTAACCACTGGACTGTCAGGGAAGCCCCTTCTGTAGCTCTCTCTCTATTTTAAGAATACATGCTCAGCAGTGGGTAGAATCTCCTCAGTGTCCTGACTTGTAGAGTGAGGGCTATAATCATAGGAAAGGCAAAGTAGAAGCCATTGGAACTGCCTCTTCCTAGGAAAATAGTAAATCAAAGGTACTACCACACTGCTGGAGGGATTGCAAAGATTAGTGTCACCACGAAGGACTTGAGGGATGCAGGAGTGGTGTGTCCCAGTACATCCCCACTCAACTCTCTTATGTGGCCTGTGCCCACCAGGCTCCCCTGTCCATGGGATTTCCCAGGCAAGAATACTGGAGTGGGTTGCCATTTCCTTCTTCAGGGGATCTTCCCAGCCCAGGGGCTGAACCTGTGTATCTTGCATTGGCAGGAGGTTTCTTTATCACTGAGCCATCAGGGAAGCCTTTCCTTTTAGTACTGTCATTTAATTTGAAAAGGGTTATAAATTGTCTGTTTCCCCCATTACTACTTTAGATATAGCTGAGTTTTCTTTATTAAGATGGGCAAACAACACTGGGTTTCTGGCCTGGAAGTAATCCTTAGTGGTTCATGGCTCCAACCACCAAGTGTGAGGCTTTTCCCTCTGACCTTGAGGCTCTGCCTTTGGAGTTTCCTTCCTTTTTCATGAAGTATATGTGTTTGAAGCTAAATACTTTCATCAACCTACTTCTCGCCTGTAGAATTTTGGAAGGTCAACTATCATTTTATTCTCTGTCTATTCATTTCAGTCCAAGTGGACAGTGTTTCTGTTGGTAGAAAACCTAGAAATGCGTGGGTCTCCTTTGTATGTGAAGGGATTTACTCCATGAGACAAGAGACTGCTCCATAGATCTTCCCTAGATAATGCTATTTTTAGTTTTGGCTTCTGCTGAGATGGCTGAGGGGCTTCATGAGTCACGCATCTAATTTCTTCAGTGACCCCTGTATGACCAAACACAGTGGTATTTGATTCCTTTCAAGGCACTAACAAAAGATTGTCTAGCCACACCCTTGGCTTTCTCATCAGAGTAGGTCTTCCTGGCAGTGACTCTTCTAGCTTTAGCATATTTGTAAGTTTGGACAGACAGGATTTCCCACATCATCAAGTCTTATTCTCTTTTTAATTAACAGTTCTTCCCTTAATTTATCTCTATCCTCACCCATTTTACTGTAAAGGAGAAGAAGAAGAAGAAAACATGCTGTACCTTCAACACTGCTTGGAAATCTCCTCAGCTAAATTTCCAAGTTCATCACTTACAAGTTCTGCTTCCCACATAACCAGAAGGACACGATTCAGCCAAGTTTTCTGTTAGTATATAACAAGGAGCCTTTTTTCTCACACTTTCAATAGCATGTTCCTCATTTTCACCTGAGCCCTCACCAGTAGCTTTTGTAATATGCATATTTCTAAAAAGTCCACTCATGATGATTAAGGTATTCTCCAAGACAATATGTTTTGTTTTGTTTTACCACATTCCTCACTTCTGAGTTCTCACTAGCAGTCATTAACATGAAATGGCAACCCAGTCTAGTATTCTTGGCTGGGAAATCCTATGGACAGAGAAGCCTAGAAGGCTACAGCCCATTGGGTCCCAAAAGAGTTGGATACAACTTAGCAACTAAACAACAAGTTTCTAGGAAGCCATCTATTACATTTCTCAAAATTCTTCCAGCCTTTGCAATTGCCCAATATCAAGGCCACTTTCAATTATAAAGGTTTACTACAACAGGATTTCGGTTTTGGCACCAAAATCTATATTGGTTTATTACTGCTATAACAAATTATCATGAATTTAATGACTTACGTTGATTTTCTTACTCTCGTGTAGGTCAGAAGTTTCATGGGCTAAAGTCAAAGTGTCAGTAGGACTGCTTTCTTTCTGAAGGCTAGAGGAGACTATATTTCCTTGCCTTTTCCAGCTTCTAGAGGCTGCCTGTATTCTTTGCTCATGATTCCTTCTTCCACCTTCAAAGTCAACAGCATAGTAGCTTAAAGTCTCTCTTACTCTGAGGCTTCTGACTGTCAGGATAATTTCCCATCTCAATATCCTTAACTTAATCACATTTACAAAGTTACAGCTGTCATCTAAGATAACATGTTCACAGGTTCTAGGGAGCCATTATTTTCCTTAACACAAGATGGAAGCTTCGATTATTTGAGATTTTTTAATCTTTTTGATGTATTCATTTAGTACTATAAATTTTTCTCTCAGAACTGTTTTAATTGTGTCCTACAAATGTCGATATGTTGTTATTTATGTTTCAATCACATTAGTGTATTCTTTTTTTAAGTTTCCTTTGAGATTTCCTTTTGACCCATGGGTTATCTAGAAACGTGATGTTTACTTGGCAAGTGTTTGAAGACTTTCTGTCTCTGTAAGTGGTTTCTTGTGATCAGAGAACATATTTTGTATGATTTAAATTTTTAAAAATTTACTGAGATTTGTTATCTGGCTCATGATATGGTCTATCTTGGTGTATATTTCTTGGGTATTTGTGCTGAATGTATGTTGAGTAAATTGTTCTACACATGCCAATTATAACTTGCTTGTTGATGGTATTGAATTCTATACTTTTGCTGATTTTCTGCTTAGTTGCCATACAAATTTTTGAGAAAAGAATGTTAAAGTTTCCAACATGTTAGTGTGGATTTGTTATTTCTTCTTCCAGTTCTGTCAGTGTTTGCCACACTTATTTTGCAACTGTTATTTGGCATATATATATTTAGTGCCAATATTTTGGCAAGACACAAGATTTTGTCTTACTGATGGATTGACTCTTTAATTACATACATTTTCTCTGGTAATTTTCTCTTCTTAGAGTCTAATGTATTTGATATTAACATAGCGACTCCTGCTTTCTTTTAATATGTGCAAGAAGTTTTTACTTTTAACTTGCCTATATCAATATATCTAAATTTCCTATATTTGAGTTTCTAATAGACAATATATAGTCACATTATAATTTTTAATACACTCTGGGCATCACTTACTTTGCATGTAGACCATTTACATTTAAAATAATTGTGTATATTTAGGGCTTCACATCTGCCAGTTTGATTTTTCTGATTTTCTCTCTGATTTTCATTCCTCTGGTCTTTTTCTTATCTCCATGTAGTTTGCTTCAGAATTTTTTACATTCCCATTTTGATTGTCAGTATCTTATTGTATCTTTTTGTATAACTCTTTAGTAGTTGCTCTAGATATTATATATGCATAATTTATTATAGCCCACTGGTGTACTCTTTTACTAGTTTGAATGAATGGCAGAAATGTCCTGTTAGAGTTCTCCAGAGAAACTGGACCAATAGGATATATAGATGTAGAGATAAACATATAAGAGGAGATTTATTATAGAAATTGGCTTATGCAGTTATGAAAGCCAAGAAGCTTTGTAATCTGCTGTGTGCAAGCTTGGGAACCAGGAAAGATAGTATAATTCAGTATAAATCTTAAGGTTTGAGAAACAGGGGGCTTACCGGTAAAAGACCTGGAGACCAAAGGCCCTAGACCAGAGGCCCCAATGTCCAATGGTAGACAAGGAGAGATGTTCCAGCTTAAAGAAGAGAATCTGCCCTTCCTTCACTCTTTTGTTCCATTCAAATCCTCAGAAGATTGGATACTTGACCACATCGATAAGAGTGGCTCTTTCTATTTAGTCTACTAAATCAAATGCTAATCTTTGCCAGAAATACCTCACATACCTCACAGGCATAGCCAGAAATAATTTTTTACCATCTATCTGAGCATAACCCAACCCAGGCAAATTGACACATGAAATTAACTCTCACGATTCTTATTTCCCTTTATCTTCCTTTATCCGCTCTAGCTTATAGTCATAAATATTTTCTCTCCATACATTTAAAACCAATTAGAAAATGTTATATTTTGGCTTCAATTTTCAAATATAATTTACAAAACTCAAGAGAAGAATGAATGTCTAATGTATTTACCCATTTTTTTTCTTACTGTATTCTTTCTTCCTTTGTGATATTCCAAGATTCCTTTTTGTGTTGTTGCTTTTGTTTGGAAAACTTCATTTGGCCTTTCTTTTTTCTTTTCTTGAAGTTTATAAAATAATCTTTTAAAATATTTTTTTCTAGCTATACTAAAGTACAATTGACAAATATAATTGAAACACAGTTAAAATGTACAATGTAATAATCTGCTATATATTAACAGTCAGGTCCAACTCTTTGTAACTCATGGACTGTAGCGTTCCGGGCTCCTCTGACCATGGGATTTCCCAGGCAAGAATACTAGAATGGGTTGCCATTTCCTTCTTCAGGAGATCTTCCTGACCCAGGGATCAAACCCACGTCTCCTGCAAGCTTCCTACATTGCAGGCAGTTTCTTTACTGCTGAGTTATCAGGAAGCCCATATATTAACAAATATATATAACAAATTGTATATATTGTGAAATGTTTTCCTAGGCTTTCTTGTATAATAGATCTACTGGAAAGAAATTCTCTTAGTTTTCCTTCATCTAAGAATATATTATCTTCTAATTCCTGAAGAATATTTTCACTAGATACAGGATAACAGGTTGATAGTAGTTTCCTATGACCATTTGAAAAATGTATCACTTCTAGCTTATATGGTTTCTGATGAGAAACCTGTCATCATTCAAACTGTTCTTCCACAAAAGCTAAGGTGTTGCTTCTTTCTTCCTGCTTTAAAATGTTTCTTTGTCTTTAGTTTTCATAAAACTTCCCTTTGTGGCTCAGTTGGTAAAGAATCTGCCTGCAATGTGAGACACCTGGGTTCTATCCCTGGATTGGGAAGATCCCCTGGAGAAGGGAACAGCTACCCACTCCAGTTTTCTGGCATGAGAATTCCACGGACTGTTTAGTCCATGGGGTCACAGAGTCGGACATAACTGAGCGACTTTAACTTAGTTTTCATAAGCTATACTATAATGTGTATTGATGTGAAGTTTTAGAGAGTTCATGCTATTTGGTGCCCCGTTAAGTTCTTGAATCTGTAATCTTTCTTCTCCTAGGACTCTAGCGATAACATGAATGTTATATATTTTGTTATAGCGCTACACGTATGTAAGGTTTTGCTTGGTTGTTTTTTTTTTTTTTTCAGCCTTTTTCTTTTTTTCCAGATTTGGGTGATTTCTACTGTTTATCCTCAAATTCATTGATTCTTTCCTCTGTTCCTTACATTATGTTACTGAACCCATCCATTGAGTATTCTTATTTTGGCCGCTGCTGCTGCTAAGTTGCTTCAGTCATGTCCGACTCTGCACGATCCCAGAGACAACAGCCCACCAGGCTCCCCCATCCCTGGGATTCTCGAGGCAAGAACACTGGAGTGGGTTGCCATTTTGGCTATTGCATTTTAAATTCTAAAGTTTCCATTTGGTTCTTATGTTTTCTAATTCTTTGTTGAACACTTTTTTTTTTTTTTTTTGCTAAAGCTCTTTTTTTTTTTTTCATTTGATTAAGCATGTTTATAACTGCTCATTGAAGCATTTTTATGATGGTTGTTTTAAAATTTTTGTCAGATAATTCTAATATTTCTGTCATCTCAGTGTTTGTATCTATTGATTTTTTTTTTCATTCGTTTAGAGGTCTTCCTGGTTCTTGTTATACTGAGGGATTGTTGATAAACATGACCATTTGGGTACTTATAAGACTCTAAATTATATTTAAACCTGGAATAGCTTGCTTCCATTGATACTGGGAAGAAGAAAACACCACCTTAACATTGCCAGGTGGGTGTATTAATAAAAGTTCATGTGGGTCACATGGCCTCTGTTGACACCCAACCAGGGAACTCTTCATCACTGAAGGGAGGACTAGGAGTCTGCTCTCTAGGGGCTTCCACTGATATTTCCCCGGCTGGAAGAGGTAAAGTACCTTATTACAGCTTTCCTTGTGGCCTCTACTGACACCATAGGGGAGAATGTAGCCTTACTTCTGCTTGGTAAAGACAAGAAGTCTTGGCTCCCTACTCAGTATTCCTACTATGTCTACTATTCAACCTCCCTACTACACTTAACAAATCCCTACCATAGCTACTACTCACAGTCTCCTTACCCTCATTCCCCAGGGAGAGGAAGGTGTGGGAGGATGATGTGATGATAGTGGTAATAAGGGAACCTTGTTACAGCCTGGTGAGGGTTTCAGTCTCCCCACTCAGCACTTTTTTTTTTTTTCTTTTTTGCTTAGGGGAAGGCCACAGTTTTTTCTGTGATATTTGGCTGGAGTAGAGTAGTCATTATAACAGTTTTCTATATCACTAGGTGTCCCATTTTATTCCTTTGGCTAAAGACAGAAGGCTTTTGTAAAGTCTTTTTTTGTTTGTGCCCCTTTTTATTTCCAGTTTACTGCCTTCAATTTCAAATCTGGGATATATAAGATAAGCAGAAACCTCTGGAAATACCACTGTGACCTTCCACAGTCCTGAAATTTCTACTAATCTGTCCTCATTTCTCTTTCAAGTCTTTCTTATGTTTTATTTATATATACTCCCCATAGGTTTTAGTTATACTTATAGGAAAGATAAGGGGAAATTACACCTACTCCATCTTCTCAGAAATGGAATTGCTAATAAGTAATTATAGAGCTATTAAAAGAAACACGCCCCCCTCCAGATTAAACTTTTACTACATGGAAAGTACTATAGATGTTCTTTCATAAGTACAATTTAAACTACTGAATTTTATCAAAATTTAAAAATGTTCTCTGTGAAGAGCACTGATAAGTGAATGAAAAGATAATCCACAGTCTAGAACAGACCATTGCATGAAAAAATAATATATGAATGAAAATGTCTCCATAGAAAATTAATCCAGCTAAAAATGAAAACAAAATGATGTAATTAGAACATCAACATTTTACAACCTTCAGTATCCTAGTGAATGTAAGTATCTGACTATTAACAGCTGCTAACCCAGGAAGAGAGTAAAAACAAAGGCTAGTTTCCTCCTGATGAAAGAATATATAACATTATCTCTAATCTTGTGAAACTGAACAAACCTGAGTTTTATCAAATCTCTGGATCCAACTACCAAATTCAGAAAATACAAAAGAAGAGAAACATGTTGAAATACATTATCAGTGTGTAATCAGCAAAATCTAGTCTATAGGAAACTCTGCAAGTCAATGGCCCAAATTCTCCAACAAGTACACTTTAAGAAAAAGAGAAACAGAAGATAAATCTTTAGATTAAAAGAGATTTAAATGGCATGTGAACAAGTTTTTAATAGCAAAATTAAACTAAAATATCAAGGGATGCACACTTCCATGATAAAATTATAAACACACACACACTTTTTAAAAGGCACATCAAAAGGACAAAGGTAGAAGAGAGAAGAAGACCAAAATCTTGAAGCTAAAAATTAGATGAGCAGACCTTAATCTGTGGTCAACAAGAAGCTTAAACCAGCAGTGGGTGTATACTTTGCTTTCTCTTCAGATTATAGAAATCTTTTGCCTTTTAAACCAGGAGTGGGCAAACCTGTTCAGAAATTGGTGATTTTAGCTATCCCTAAAATTATGAATGAGGACAGGGCTGGAAGTAAGGGGACTGGGTGAAAAAAACCTGTTTAAGAACCAGCAAAGTCCAGGTACTCTCTGCACATAGATGGCAGCTAGCTCCTTGCCTCTGCTTGAAGAAAAGTAGATGTTTATTCTCGGTAAAAAGTTTAGAAGAAGAGATGGATGATGGATAATAGGCACCCCTGAGGGTTCTGTGCTAACTCAGGATTGAGTAAAGATCTACATCTTGAATGGTGAATCCCCATCCTGGTTTCCCATTCATCTCCCAGATGCTAGCAACCAGGCTTATATGCTCTAGGCATAAGAGGAAAAGATTCTTAACTGAATATTCAACCCAATCCTATAAAATAGACCTAGAAATACTGACAAGTTGGTGGGTCCCCCAAACACAACCAGTTCAAGTCACCATGAAATGAAGCCCAGTGGTCAACAAATCCCACTAAACTCCATAAAGCTTCTGGTCAATTTTCTAGTGTGCCATTCAAATGTAAGCAGACATGCAAGAATTATCAGATATTTAAAGAAAGGCTTCAACCTTCAAAACAGACATCAGACAATTTGGAAGAAATCCAGCTTGAAGCATTACTAATATTCTCTGATATATAAAAGAAAATATTGCATACACAAATATGAAATATTTTTCAAAAATATGAAAAATTTCTAATATGAAAGCATAATGGGGGAAGAGAGCTCTTGGAAATTGAAAACAATAGCAGGAATAAAAAGTACAATAGAAAGTTTACAGGATAAATTAAGAAAATAGGAGAGAAAAGTTTAGAGTTGGGAGAATTGTAAAAAAAAAAATTTTTAATGCCTGAAGTCTGATTAGCTTGAATTCTTTTGCAGGTAAGATGAGAAAAGAGCAGGGAGTGAGTATTATCAAAGAAATAATTCAATAAAATTTCCCAGAAAGTTACATTTTCAATTTGACCACTCCCACCAACTACTCATCAAATATTTCAGAGGAACACTCTAAATTAAGATGGAGCACCATGAAGTTTCAAACTCTGGCCATAGAAAGAACACTCTAAAACCATCCAAGGAAAAGAAAACTAAGGTCACATACAGTAATTAGACATTAAAACAACATTGCATTTCTCAACAACAAAGCTGAAAGCTAGAAGATAATAGATCAGTCATTTCAAGTTTTTGAGGGACGATGATTTGTGACCTGAAATTTTATACCCAGCACAAATAAAATTTGTTAGAGTAGTACTAGCTATTGTAACAAATAAACTTCCAAATTTTGGAGGTTTAATGCAATAAAAGTTTACTTCTTATTTATATACAAAGCAGTATGTATTCCTGTATGGAAAAAATGGCCTTCTGCTTATTGATTCAGAAAAGCAGCTTCTAAAATTTTATGATTTTTCTGTCTTCATGGACTTTCCAGGCCTCTGCCTTCAGATTTGGAGAAGGCAATGGCAACCCCCTCCAGTTCTCTTGCCAGGAAAATCCCATGGACAGAGGAGCCTGGTAGGCTGCGGTCCATGGGGTCTCTAAGAGTTGGACATGACTGAGCATCTTCACTTTCACTTTTCACTTTCATGCATTGGAGAAGGAAATGGCAATCCACACCAGTGTTCTTGCCTGGAGAATCCCAGGGACGGGGGAGCCTGCTGGGCAGCCATCTATGGGATTTTCACAGAGTCAGACACGACTGAAGTGACTTAGCAGCAGCAGCAGCAGCAGCAGCAGCAGCAGCAGCAGCCTTCAGGTTAAGAATGAAAAGAAGAGGAAAGAAGGGGATGGAAGAGACAGACTTATTCAGCTCATTGACCTAGAAGTGATTCATACCACTTTTCTTCACCTACTACAGGTGTGAACTAGTCATCTACCAATTCCTAGATGACGGGAGTCAAGAAAATCTAGTTTCTGGGTAGCCAAGAATTTCTACCAACAGCTCTTTACAGTGAAAGGAAGAGCACAAATTTCTTGTGGACAGCCAGCCATTTTCCCCATACCTGTCAAAATATTAGTTGAACACAAAAGAATGAAAATAATTGCTTAGACATGTGAGGTTTCAAAGAACTTTTTTCCTGTATACTCTTTATCAAGAAGCTCCTTGCAGATATACTCCACCAGAATAAGGAAATGAAGACACGAATGGCAGTCAGGGATTTAATGCAGAAGAGAGGTGAGGAAAATCCCTGGGGTAACAGGAAAGGGAGATCCCAAGGTGGCAGGTGTGCAGTAGGCCTAGAAAACAAGTGCAGATTGGGGCAGCCATTCAGAAAGCTCCAGAAAGAGATTTCCAAGAAGATAAAAATAATAGAACATCTGGCGGTTTAAAACTGTGGGGAGGATTTATATTTATAGTGGAGAATCTATGAAAACCAAACAAACATACCAAAGAAAGACAATTGTTAACTTCAGGGAAAACAGAAACCAAAAAGTTGTACAAGAAAAGAGATATATTTAATTGTAGTTTCCTACATGGAGTGGTGTAAGAAAAAATACATTTGATCTTTGTCCCTGGTTCCTGGTACAGAGCTTCCTGAGAATTTCCTTAGTGATAGGAGTATCTTTTGTTATTCATAATAATCCATTTTAAAATATACCTGAGTTTATGCTAATAAGGTGACTATTGGTGGGACTCTAGAAAGCTTCAGAATGGGGACTGGTAGCCAGAGGATCCAACCATTTAATTAGAAGGCTAGAATTTTCAGCTCAACCTCCCAACCTCCAGGAACAGGAGAGGGGCTAGAGGTTGCGTTGAATCACCAATGGCCAATGAATTAATCATTCATGCTTAAATAATAAAATTTTCATAAAAATCCCTAAACAACAGGGTTTGGAAAGCTCTGGGTTGATGTACACATTGAGGTGCCAGAAGGGTGGTGTTCCCAGAGTAAGCATGGAAGCTCTGCATCTCCACCCTCCTGACAATTGTTAGTGGCTCAGTTGTGTCTGACTCTTTGTGACCCTGTGGACTGTAGCTCACCCACTTCCTCTGTCCATGGAATTCTCCAGACAATAAAACTGGAGTGGGTAGCAATTCCCTTCTCCAGGGCATTTTGCATTATGTTTTCTCCCAATTGTTTGTTCCTAAGTGCCATCCTTTATAATAATCTAGTAAGGGTAGGGAAACAACCATCCTAAGTTCTGTGAATTATGCTGCTGCTGCTGCTAAGTCACTTCAGTCGTATCCAACTCTGTGCGACCCCATAGACGGCTATCCACCAGGCTCCGCCGTCCCTGGGATTCTCCAGGCAAGAACACTGGAGTGGGTTGCCATTTCTTTCTCCAATGCATGAAAGTAAAAGTGAAAGTGAAGTCGCTCAGTCGTGTCCAACTCTTCACAACCCCATGGCCTGCAGCCTACCAGGCTCCTCTGTCCATGGGATTTTCCAGGCAAGAATACGGGAGTGGGATGCTATTGCCTTCTCCAGTGAATTATGCTAGCAATTACTAAGTCTGAGAAGGAGGCTGTAGAACCCCTGGATTTGTAGCCAAGTTGGACAGAAGTAGAGGTAACTTGAGGAACCTAATACTTGAGACTAACGTCTGAAGTGAGGCCTGTAGTCTGTGGAGTCCAACCCCAACTCCAGGAGTTGGTGTCAGATTTGGCTGACGTAAGGAAGGGGAGAACACCAGACACAGTCTGGCTTTGAATAGTGTTCAAACAATTATAATAACATAAACTGAACACTGATCTTACCAAAGTTACAATATAATTATAAAAATACAATTATGATTCAAAAATAATTGAAAGAGAATTTGTGTGTGTGTGTGTCTGATGGTGTTGGAGTGGAGCCTCAGTAAGAAAGCACTAAATCCTTATCTTCCATGATGGAAAGTCAATAGATAATTCCTGAAACTGAAACAAGTGAGATATCATCATATATTAATGCTTTTAGAATTGTGAAGGGAATGCAAAAGGAATAGCCTGCAGAATGCAGGAATGGGGTTAGATACAGGAGGCAGTGGCAGAACGTACTTTATTTTATAAGCAGTTTTCTAGAATGTTTAGTTCTTTTAAACTATGTATATGGGTAACTTTGATTAACACGAAAATAAATTTATTTTTGAAAACAATAGCAGCCTACAGATATCCAGAAAGGAGAATGGATTGAAATCATAGGAGATGGAAACCAGAGGGACTAGTTAAAAGGCTATAGCAGCAGTTCACGAAAAGGGATAATCTGTACCAAATGAATGCAGTTTCAGTGGGAATAGAGGAACAAGGACGAATATATCATGGTCACCAGTCAATTGGGGAGGAAACAAAAGTAAGAGAGGAACATGTCATAACTGCTACATTTTTGTCTTTTATAATTGCATCTACGGAAGTGCCATTCTTAGAGAGAGGAAGTATAGGAGGAAGAACAAATTAACAGGAAAGATAATGAGATTAGTTTGGATGTCATGGATATGAGAAGCTGACTTCTAGGGCCCAGAAGAGAGATTATAGGTATGGATCTATGTTTGCCAAGAGCAGATTATCAGTGATAAGTAATTAAAGCCAAGGTTGACACAGTAAAGATCAGCCAAGAGAGAGCTAACAGAGAGATAAGAAAGTCAACAACTTAACTCTGGTGAAAGCCAACATTCAAGAGCAAAGAAAGAAGAGACACTGCAAAAGAGAAGGAAATGGCAACCCACTCCAGTGTTCTTGCCTGGAGAATCCCAGGGACGGGGGAGCCTGGTGGGCTGCCATCTCTGGGGTCGCACAGAGTCGAACACGACTGAAGTGACTTAGCAGCAGATACCAAAATACAGGGATGTCTCAGACTCCAGGAGAAGGAAGAGTGCCAACATGAGAGGAATCTGAAGTGTCAGTGAGAAAGAGAAGTGGTCAAAACAAATATTAAAAGAGTCTGTTATATTTGGCAGAAGTGGTTTAAAGATAGCAGGAAGCTAAGAGTAACATTTTGTGGAAGAGAACAACTAGGAAGAGACAGCAAGAGAAGTAGTCGAACCCACATGGGGAAAAGGATCAAAGGAGGGTGGTTTGTGTGTTTACCTAATGTCTTTTTTTTTTCTGATCACAAAAATCAAATATGCTTTACAAGGAGAATTTGGAATATTATTCAGCCATGAGAAATGAGGCTATCCAGCCATTTGCAACAATATGGATGGGCCTTGAATACATTATAAGAGATAAGGGAGACAGAAAGACAAGTGCCATATGATATCACTTTTATGTGGAATCTTAAAAAAGCCAGACTCATTAAAAACAGAGTAAATGGTGGTTACCAGGGGATGGGGGCAAGGGGACAAAATGTATGTTGTTTAAGGTTATAAACTTGCAACAAGCAATATATAAGCCACAGAGATCTAATGCACAGTATAACCAATTTTGACAACAACAGTATACTATAATTATGTAATGTGATAATGTCACTACAATGGTAATCATATCATGACATACAAATGTATCAAAGTAACACATTGTACATCTTAAATTTATATGATGTTATATGTTGCACTTATTCAAAAAGGAAAAATTTGGAAATAAATGCAGAGATCATATTTTGATATACAAATTATCAATGTATTTTTCACTTCCACTCCTTGTTAACAATGTTTTTTTTTCTTCATTTAAATTAAAATGCAACATACACACTTTCTCAAGAGAAGGAAAATGCTTTGGAAATAGAAAATTGCTTAGGATTTTAAAACCAGAGTACCTAATATTTTGAGATTCAAAAAAATTTTGCTTTACAGAATTCAATGCATCTATCTTGGGTCATAACTAAAAAGATTTGGAAAACTATGTGATATATAAGAATCAATTTTTCCCAGCCCCACCACAAATCAGCCTCTGGACTTAGGGAAGGAAAAGTTGAAGAACTTCCATATTGATGTATCCCTGGTGCTACCTCTAGTTCAGAATTGAGGGAAGGGGTCATGCCTGAAAATCCAGGTGAGTGTGAGGGACTCCAGAGAAGAAGAAACCTGTACCTGGTTTTCTACCTGTGACTTGAAAAAAATGGCAGGATTTTTGGAGTTTTCTGGACCTAGCTTGCTTGGGAGCAGTGGCAGAGGGCTAACTACATGGACAGCTGGGATTTACACAACCTTATCGAATTTCTTGTGCTCTGAATGGTGTAGGAACACCCAAGAAGGCCACAGTGTTAGCTGAGAGAAGACCAGACTGAGAGAGGCCTTGCATCAAGAAAGCAGAGAGCTGAGCTGTGTGAACTGACATCTGAAGCCAGATAGGAGATGACTTTGACCTTCTGCCAGTACAGACAGATGATGGCAGAGAGCTAGCTCATTGGTCCCCAGAATCACAGCCTTGGCCTGCCAAATATACCCGCAACTTAGTCACAGATCTGGAAACTCTATGAGTAAATATCTACCTCCCCATTCAACTGAGGGTTTGAAATAGAACTTACACTTATTTGCAGAAAAACTAAAGAAAGCTTTTTTTTTTGTCCTCCCTCTGATTATGGATCGAGACTTATGCCCATTAGCCATAAAAAAAAAAAGAAAAGAAAAGAAATGTCATACACGTCAGCACTGAGAGATATTCATCATTAACATTTTGGTGTTTTTCTATATTGTCTTTTATAAATTTATCTGTGTAAATATGTATTTTCAACTTGGGATTAAATCTGCTATATAGTTGTGCATACTGCTTTTGAAAATTTTTCAATATCATAAAGATATATTCTAACTTTCAAACATTTTAGAAAATTATTTTTAAGAGTGTCACAGATTTCATTATATGGTACATATGTGATTTTTTTCTAGGATCACTTTCTGATTTCTTGTTCTAGATGATAAAGCAAGAAGAATATGTGTTAAGTTCACTGATGAACTATGGGAACTATGATAAGACCACAGTAGCAGTAACTGTGCCTGTTAGACTGCTAGAGTTTTACTGCCTATGCTACTAAGTAAGATCATTTTTAAAGTGTTTTTTTTTAAATATGGACCCTTTTTAAAAGTCTATTGAATTTGTTACAACAGTACTTCCAATAATGGGGGGTTTGGGGACTTTCTTTTTTTTGGTCACAAGGCATGTGTGATCTTAGCTCCCTGACCAGTGATCAAACCGACACTCCCTGCACTGGAAGGTGAAGTCTTAGCCACTGGACGACCAGGCAAGTCCCCTTAAATGAGATAACTGAATGAATAATCATAATGAGTATGTAGATCAAGATAAAAAAGAAGACAAAAAAAGCACCTCTTATTTTAATATAACAGTGTCTGGGGAGACAGGAGCAGGGAGAGGAGATGCTGTGAGAATATCGAGCTCTGATCATAAGGTTGGACTGCTAAGGTACATATCCTTCTTATTCTGCATGCAGATATGCATGAACTCTTTGATATTCTTGGGAATCTGATTTTTAATGGAGGCTAAACAGGAAAGGTCACTAATATCAATGTGATATCAGCCATATCCACCCCAAAAGTTAATAACTCAAACCAAGAAACCCTCCTGCTTAGAACTAAGGAATGGGTATTTATTTATTTTAGGAATGGGTATTTAAAAGGTGGACTTTTGGTGCTATTTCTTCCTTCTCTGTTTTGCCACACCCAGCATGTAAAACTCTTCCTTTTCTTTCCAGCCTGTGTTCAATTTGAGATGGGCTCATGCAGATGGAAAGAGTAGACATTTGTTCATCTTTTCCTTCATGTCTCTCAAAGAATATTCTCATTTTTCTTTGGAGAAGTCAGCCCTCCCCATTCTTAGTCATACTACTTAGGTAAGACTGACCCCAGTCTGGCTCCAGAAGTGGGCCCTAAAACTAGCCTAAGCCAATCAGCACTCGTTGGGAAAGATCGTGATGCTGGGAAAGATTGAGGACAGGAAGAGAAGGGGGCAACAGAGGATGAGATGGTTGGATAGCATCACCAACTCAATGGACATGGGTTTGAGTAAACTCTGGGAGATAACGAAGGACAGTAAACTTGGCATGCGGCAACCCATGGGCTCTCAGAGTCAGACATGACTAAGTGACTGAACAATAACAAAATCAGTATTTAATTTCCTTAAGCCAAGAAATTAATTCCTTCCAAAGAAATCCCAGGGCTGATCTCCTTCAGAATGGACTGGTTGGATCTCCTTGCAGTCCAAGGGACTCTCAAGAGTCTTCTCCAACACCACAGTTCAAAAGCATCAATTCTTTGGTGTTCAGCTTTCTTCATAGTCCAACTCTCACATCCATACATGACCATTGGAAAAACCATAGCCTTGACTAGATGGACTTTTGTTGGCAAAGTAATGTCTCTGCTTTTAAATATGCTATCTAGGTTGGTCATAGGAGGTGTTAAATAAAACCCATATTAAATTTTTGAGTTAAGAGTTTCTAAAGTATCTCTGAAAGAGATGGGAATACCAGACCCCCTGACCTGCCTCTTGAGAAACCTATATGCAGGCCAGGAAGCAACAGTTAGAACTGGACATGGAACAACAGACTGGTTCCAAATAGGAAAAGGAGTACGTCAAGGCTGCATATTGTCACCCTGCTTATTTAACTTATATGCAGAGGACATCATGAGAAACGCTGGACTGGAAGAAACACAAGCTGGAATCAAGATTGCCAGGAGAAATATCAATAACCTCAGATATGCAGATGACACCACCCTTATGGCAGAAAGTGAAGAGGAACTAAAAAGCTTCTTGATGAAAGTAAAAGAGGAGAGTGAAAAAGTTGGCTTAAAGCTCAACATTCAGAAAATGAAGATTGTGGCATCCGGTCCCATCACTCCATGGGAAATAGATGGGGAAACAGTGGAAACAGGGTCAGACTTTATTTTGGGGGGCTCCAAAATCACTGCAGATGGTGACTGCAGCCATGAAATTAAAAGACATTTACTCCTTGGAAGAAAAGTTATGACCAACCTAGATAGCATATTCAAAATCAGAGACATTATTTTGCCGACTAAGATCCGTCTAGTCAAGGCTATGGTTTCTCCAGTGGTCATGTATGGATGTGAGAGTTGGACTGTGAAGAAGGCTGAGCGTGGCAGAATTGATGCTTTTGAACTGTGGTGCTGGAGAAGACTCTTGAGAGTCCCTTGGACTGCAAGGAGATCCAACCAGTCCATTCTGAAGGAGGTCAACTCTGGGATTTCTTTGGAAGGAATGATGCTAAAGCTGAAACTGCAGTACTTTGGCCACCTCATGCGAAGAGTTCACTCATTGGAAAAGACTTTGATGCTGGGAGGGATTGGGGGCAGGAGGAGAGGGGAACAACCAAAGATGAGATGGCTGGATGGCATCACAGACTCGATGGACGTGAGTCTGAGTGAACTCCAGGAGTTGGTGATGGACAGGGAGGCCTGGCGTGCTGCGATTCATGGGGTCGCAAAGAGTTGGACATGACTGAGTGACTGAACTGAACTGAATTGAACTGAAAGTATCTCTTTAAAATAATGGTCTATTACATTTATTAATATTCTTTTGGGAGCTGGCATTAATCTCAGAAACCTTGTATAAGAGTGAAACAGGTTTGTCTTCTCTTTGGCTAATCACTACATAATTACTTTGATATCTCCTCTTAAATCATGTAAACATAAATGCTTTATTATAACTCACATATCAAGCAGAATAACAAAATACATAAACTGATTTATTGCAAATGTCTCTCATTCAACCATACCTAGCAGTCACTATTAGTTTTTCATTTTTTTACAGAAGTTAAAAAAAAATCCATACACTTGTGTCTGAGCGGTTTGCCAAAATAATCTCTCAAGTTTGCCACTTCATAGAAAAGGAAAAATATTACCATATATACTAAAAGAACAAATTCAAGACTTTCACAATAATTAAATTTCTCTCATCAAAATATCTTAATACAATCAAAATTAATTTTTCATATTTGTAGCTGGATTGCTGGGAGAAATATCAATAACCTCAGATATGCAGATGACACCACCCTTATGGCAGAAAGTGAAGAGGAGCTAAAAAGCCTCTTGATGAAAGTGAAGGAGGAGAGTGAAAAAGTTGGCTTAAAGCTCAACATTCAGAAAACAAAGATCATGGCATCTGGTCCCATCACTTCATGGGAAATAGATGGGGAAACAGTGGAGACAGTGTCAGACTTTATTTTTTTGCACTTCAAAATCACTGCAGATGGTGATTGCAGCCATGAATTAAAAGACGCTTACTCCTTGGAAGGAAAGTTATGACCAACCTAGATAGCATATACAAAAGCAGAGACATTACTTTGCCAACAAAGGTCCATCTAGAAAGGCTATGGTTTTTCCAGTAGTCATGTATGGATGTGAGAGTTGGACCGTGAAGAAGGCTGAGCACCAAAGAATTGATGCTTTTGAACTGTGGTGTTGGAGAAGACTCTTGAGAGTCCCTTGGACTGCAAGGAGATCCAACCTGTCCATCCTAAAGGAGATCAGTCCTGGGTGTTCTTTGGAACGATTGTTACTGAGGCTGAAACTCCAATACTTTGGCCACCTTATGTGAAGAGTTGACTCATTTGGAAAAGACTTTGATGCTGGGAGGAATTGGGTGCAGGAGGAGAAGGGGACGACAGAGGATGAGATGGCTGGATGCCATCATTGACTCCATGCACATGAGTTTGGGTGAACAGGGAGGCCTGGTGTGCTGCTATTCATGGGGTCACAAAGAGTCAGACACAACTGCGCAACTGAACTGAACTGAAAGACATCATAATGGTGAGACTGAAAACTTTGAGCAACAGTTTTTGACCTTCTAAAACCATCAGCAAGCGTTATCTATAAAGGTGCAGGTAGCAAATATTTTAGTCTTAAGGGGCAGTGGGTAGGCCATAAAGTTTCTGTCTGACTGCTCAACTTCACAATTCTAAACAGCCATAAACAAGACTAAATAAGCAGGCTTGGCTGTGTTCCATCAAATCTTTATTTACAAAATAGGAAGCATGCCAGACCAACCTCTGTTCTAAGCAAGAACATTTTCCACAATCACTTCACTTTTTTTTCCATGCTGATGCAACCCGGCAGTCAAACAACGTGGAAATTAGCTTAAATGTACAGCCTTAATATCTGACATTATTGCATAACGTCTTGTGCAACTACTGATTCCTTTGGCACATGCTCAATGATAACAGAGTCATTTTATAGTCTTTTACAGAAGAAATTTAAAAATAAGTTTCTTTATCATAGCCTTGGGAGCTATACCTCTGACAACAAACTTTTGTCTCCTTAAATGAGTATTGACATAATGTCAGATATCCTGCTTTAAATATAGTTTATCACATTGGATTTTTAAAGTTTTAAGTGGGTTTGTATTTTTTTAAGTGTGTTTTTCAATATTTGCTTATAAGAGCACTTTGTTTATATACTCACTTTGATAAATAAAATTACATAACTAGATATTTCAAAATTAAAATAATCAAGTATAATAGAAACAGCATTATCATCAGCAACTGTGGCAATCCATCAAACTGTTGCAGTTGCCAGAACTCTTCTTTGGAGTCCAATAATTAGAAAAGCAGTATGTGATACATAACAATAGACATAGAAGCCAGGAATGGGAAAATGAGGTTTTGAAAGCTCTGTGTATTCAGGATGGCTTCCCTCAAGAGGAGTGCAGAGTTATTTGGGGGAAGAAAACTTCTTTTTTGTTTAGAAAAGCATCTTAATAAGCCCTTACTTACATAAAAATAGACCCCATGTTTAGTCTGAAAGAGAAAGATGGCTCAAAGTTAAGCTACATTTCTCCATTTAATAGACAAACAGAATTTTGGCATGCTCTCCTGGTTAGACATGGGAAAGGAGATTAAAACAGAACTTGGGAAAAGAAGGGGCTGGGCAGAACTGAAATTGCAGTGAGTACCTGAGGCCTAAACTAGAGGTAAAGAACCCACAATGTTGACAATGTTGAAGACATAAAAGACACGGGTTTACTCCCTGGGTCGGGAAGATCCCTGGAGAGGGGCACAGCAACCCAATCCAGTACTCTTGCCTGGAGAATCCCATGGACAGAGGAGTCTGGTGGGCTACAGTCCATAGGGTCACAAAGAGTCAGACACAACTGAAGCGATTTAGCACAGCATAGCACAACAAACAAGAAATAGGGCCAGTGAGAAGTCTGCTCTGCAGCAGATTGCTAAGAAATGTTAAGAAAAAAAATATGGATAAACTGGGAATTTGAGATTAACAGATACACACTAGTATATATAAAAGAGATAAACAAGGATCTATTATATAGCACAGGGAACTATATTCATTACAGTCGTGCCCAACTCTTTGCGACCCCATGGACAGTAGCCTCCACCAAGCTCCTCCATCCATGGGATTTTCTAGGCAAGAGTACTGGAGTGGGTTGCCATTTGCTTCTCCACATTATCTTATAATAACCTATAATGGAAAATAATCTGAGAAAGAATAGATATGTACACATACATATACGTATAACTGGATCACTTGGTTGTACACCTGAAATTAACACATTATGAATTAACTATACTTCAATTTAAAAATGATTAAAAAATAAGAATAAATTTTAAAACTGAATCACTTTGCTGTACACCTGAAATACTGTAAATCAACTATATTTTAATTTAAAAAGAAAGAAAAAAATTAACACTAATTTATAGCTCACTTCTGCATGGGCTGTAATCCCACTATGTTAGTCCCAAACATATAATCTATGTCCGTTAAATACACTAGTTTCTAGACAGCGAAGGAGATGCCTCCATGCCTGTGGGGAGAGAGCAAATTAGCCAAGATTGTGTGTTCAGGCTCTCTTGCCTCACGTTTTGTAAACAATGACTGTGAAACAGCTGAGATCACTTACAGCACTGTGCATCCACATCAGGAGGTACTTGCTTGGTCACGGGCTACTTTGTGCTATGCACATGTATAACATCCACCTAAAAAGGGGAGCCATATTACTGTTGCATCATGGCTGTGTTTGTTGGGTCAGCCAGGAGAGGAGAGGATATAGTATGTCTGCTGTTACAGGTACTGTGCCATCCAGGAGAGAATAAATGCATCTGTAGTTCCTACAGCTCCTTGAGTTTCCTTCCAGACTTCTGGCTCATGCATTGCCTACCCCAGGTTCAATGAACAGTACACACAGTGAGATACAGCAAGACAATTGGCATCACGAATAGGATGATCAGCAATACAATGCCCATCCATGGAATGAAGTAGCAGAGAGGAGAGTGGCCAGGGAAGGGGCGATGAGAGAAAGCCAGAACCACGGGGGTTGGGAGCAGAGGTACAGACTATGTGATGTCCAAGAGAACTGGTTCTCCACTGACCACACCTTCTCAGGCTGCTGTGCTGGCTCCTCCTCATTTCCTAAACACCGAACATTTCACTGGGCACCACAACTCAATTCTCAAACCTCTTTTCTTCTCTAGTCAAGGCTTTTCAAAATGTGGGCTGCCACCCACTAGTGGATGGTGAGGTTGAGTTGGAGGGCCATTACCAGTTATTTTTAATGAAATAAAAGAAATATCACTGAAAATGTCAGAGTACAACATCTGTGGTAAGGATCAGTTTTGTTTCATCCATTTTGAATCAGCATGCGTGTGCCTGTGTACCACATTGTAGCGTGATACGCATTTCTCACTCTAGCTGTGGTCCAAAAGTGAAAAGCACTGTTTTAGGTGATCTGATCTAGTGCCACAGTTTTAAATACCATCTCTATGCTAATACTTCAGAAATGCAAACTTGTATCTTCCATGGAACTTGACTGCTGAACTCCAGACTCATTTATTCAGTTACTTACGTGATATCTCAGTTTGGATGTCTACCATTCAAACTTGCAAATCAATCTATTGCAAACTAATCTCACCAAATCCAAAAACCTGTTTCCACCCCGATGGTCTGTGTATTGCCTGCTTCTCTTGTAGTCTTCCCATCTCAAAATAAGGCAATTTATTTTCTGGCTCCTCAGATCAAAAATTTTTCAATCATCCCCAACTTCTCTTTCTCTCTCATACTCCCCATTTACTGCATCATCAAATTCTGTCAACGCACACTTCTATATCTATCAAGAATCTTACCACTTCTCACCACTTTCATGGCCTCCACCCTAGCCCAACTGCACCCTCATATTTTGTCCAGATTGTTGCACTAGCTTCCTTCTTCTTCCCCTTACCCTTCTCTAGTATACTCTCAAAAGAGAACCAAAGTGATCCTATACAAGTATAAAGGGGAACATATCCCTTCTCTAACTTAGAAGCCCTTCAGTTCAATTCAGTTCAGTCGCTCAGTCATGTCCGACTCTTTGTGATCCCATGAATCGCAGCACCCCAGGCCTCCCTGTCCATCACCATCTCCCGGAGTTCACTCAGACTCACGTCCATCGAGTCAGCGATGCCATCCAGCCATCTCTTCCTCTGTTGTCCCCCTCTCTTCCTGCCCCCAATTCCTCCCAGCATCAGAGTCTTTTCCAATGAGTCAACTCTTTGCATGAAGTGGCCAAAGTACTGGAGTTTCAGCTTTAGCATCATTCCCTCCAAAGAAATCCCAGGGCTGATCTCCTTCAGAATGGACTGGTTGGATCTCCTTGCAGTCCAAGGGACTCTCAAGAGTCTTCTCCAACACCACAGTTCAAAAGCATCAATTCTTCAGCACTCAGCTTTCTTCACAGTCCAACTCTCACATGCATACATGACCATTGGAAAAACCATAGCCTTGACTAGACGGACCTTACTTGGCAAAGTAATGTCTCTGCTTTTGAATATGCTATCTAGGTTGGTCATAACTTTTCTTCCAAGGAGTAAGCGTCTTTTAATTTCATGGCTGCAGTCACCATCTGAGGAGAAGGCAATGGCACCCCACTCCAGTACTCTTGCCTGGAAAATCCCATGGATGGAGGAGCCTGGTAGGCTGCAGTCCATGGGGTCACTAAGAGTCGGACATGACCGAGCAACTTCACTTTCACCTTTCACTTTCATGCATTGGAGAAGGAAATGGCAACCCACTCCAGTGTTCTTGCCTGGAGAATCCCAGGGAAAGGGGAGCCTGGTGGGCTGCTGTCTGTGGGGTTGCACAGAATCGGACACGACTGAAATGACTTAGCAGTCACCATCTGCAGTGATTTTGGAACCCGAAAAAATAAAGTCTGACACTGTTTCCACTGTTTCCCCATCTATTTCCCAAGAAGTGATGGGACTGGATGCCATGGTCTTCGTTTTCTGAGGACTTCTCAATTTTATGAAAATAAAATCCAGTGTTATTAAAATGACTATAAGGCCATTCATAAATATCTATACCCCACCAATCCTCCCTGATGTTATTGAATACTCTTCTTTTTACTGTTTTTCCCCTTCAGCCACTGTCTCCTTAAGTCTGAGCTTACCAGACATGCTCCTACCTCAGGGCTTTGGTACGTGCTATTCAAGTTATCGTAAAGGTTCTTATACCAAAAATATATGAGGCTGCATATTTCATTGTATTCAGGCCACTATTTAAATGTCAGTTTGCAGATAGGCCCTCCCTCTACTCACGATTGCTGTTTTCCTATTTTATTCTTGTCTGTAATACATATAACTATACATATCAGAAGGTTTAGATTTTTAAGGCTTGTATTTATTAAAAAAGGGGTGAAAAATGTAATTTCACTACACAATTTCCATGAAATCAAAGATGTTCTACACCTTATAGAAAAGAGAAAATAAATGAATGAGAATAAAGGAAAGAAAAATAAAAACCTCAGAGTCTTACAAAAATGGTTAAAATTTAACATGAGAACAAGTATTAAATTTTGAAAATAAACAAAATTCTGAACTTGCAAACAAAATAAATACAACAAAAATAGCTATAAGAATTAAATTTGAGAGATAGTACCAAAGAAAGCTTCTTACTAAAGATCCTATAAGTTGACTTAAAAAAATAAAATCTGGACCCTTTAAATAAATAAGAAGCCAAAGCTTAAATAGATAAGAAGCTTAAAATAGTAAAGGAAAAGATAAAAGATTATGTCTAAAAATATTTCAATATCACTGATGAACATAGATGCCAAAAATCCTTAACAAAATTCTAGCAATCAGAATCCAAGAACACATTAAAAAATCATACACCATGACCAAGTGGGCTTTATCCCAGGGATGCAAAGATTCTTCGATATCCACAAATCAATCAATGTAATACACCACATTAACAAATTGAAAAATAAAAGCCATATGATTATCTTAATAGATGCAGAGAAAGCCTTTGACAAAATTCAACATCCATTTATAATAAAAACCCTCCAGAAAGCAGGAATAGAAGGAACATACCTCAACATAATAAAAGCTATATATGACAAACCCTCACCAAACATTATCCTCAATGGTGAAAAATTGAAAGCATTCCCTCTAAAGTCAGGAACAAGACAAGGGTGCCCACTTTCACCACTACTATTCAACATAGTTCTGGAAGTTTTGGCCACAGCAATCAGAGCAGAAAAAGAAATAAAAGGAATCCAAATTGGAAAAGAAGAAGTAAAACTCTCACTGTTTGCAGATGACATGAGCCTCTACATAGAAAACTCTAAAGACTCCACCAGAAAACTACTAGAGCTAATCAATGAATATAGTAAAGTTGTAGGATATAAAATCATCACACAGAAATCCCTTGCATTCCTCTACACTAATAATGAAAAAATAGAAAGAGAAATTAAGGAAACAATCCCATTCACCATTGAAATGAAAAGAATAACATACTTAGGAATATATCTACCTAAAGAAACTAAAGACCTACATATAGAAAACTATAAAGCACTGGTGAAAGAAATCAAACAGGACAGTAATAGATGGAAAAATATGCCGTGTTCATGGATCGGAAGAATCAATATAGTGAAAATGAGTATACTACCCAAAGCAATCTATAGATTCAATGCAATACCTATCAAGCTACCAGCGGTATTTCTCACAGAACTAGAACAAATAATTTCAAGATTTGTATGGAAATACAAAAAACCTCAAATAGCCAAAGCAAGCTTGAGAAAGAAGAATGGAACTGGAGGAATCAACTTGCCTGACTTCAGGCTCTACTACAAAGCCACAGTCATCAAGACAGTATGGTACTGGCACAAAGACAGAAACATAGATCAATGGAACAAAATAGAAAGCCCAGACATAAATCCACACACCTATGGACACCTTATCTTTGACAAAGGAGGCAAGAATATACAATGGAGTAAAGACAATCTCTTTAACAAGTGGTGCTGGGAAAACTGGTCAACCACTTGTAAAAGAATGAAACTAGAACACTTTCTAACACCATACACGAAAATAAACTCAAAATGGATTAAAGATTTAAACGTAAAACCAGAAACTATAAAACTCCTAGAGGAGAACATAGGCAAAACACTCTCCGACATAAATCACGGCAGGATCCTCTATGATCCACCTTCCAGAATACTGGAAATAAAAGCAAAAATAAACAAATGGGACCTAATTAAAATTAAAAGCTTCTGCACAACAAAGGAAACTATAAGCAAGGTGAAAAGACAGCCTTTGGAATGGGAGAAAATAATAGCAAATGAGGCAACTGACAAACAACTAATCTCAAAAATATACAAGCAACTCCTGCAGCTCAATTCCAGAAAAATAAACGACCCAATCAAAAAATGGGCCAAAGAGCTAAATAGACATTTCTCCAAAGACATACAGATGGCTAATAAACACATGAAAAGATTCTCAACATCACTCATTATCAGAGAAATGCAAATGAAGACCACAACGAGGTACCATTTCACACCAGTCAGAATGGCTGCGATCCAAAAGTCTACAAGCAATAAATGCTGGAGAGGGTGTAGAGAAAAGGGAACTCTCTTACACTGTTGGTGGGAATGCAAACTAGTACAGCCACTACGGAGAACAGTGTGGAGATTCCTTAAGAAACTGGAAATAGAACTGCCATATGACACAGCAATCCCACTGCTGGGCATACACACTGAGGAAACCAGAATTGAGAGAGACACATGTACCCCAATGTTCTTGCAAGCACTGTTTATAATAGCCAGGACATGGAAGCAATCTGTATATCCATCAGCAGATGAATGGATAAGAAAGCTGTGGTACATATACACAATGGAGTATTACTCAGCCATTAAAAAGAATACATTTGAATCAGTTCTAATGAGATGGATGAAACTGGAGCCGATTATACAGAGTGAAGTAAGCCAGAAAGAAAAACACCAATACAGTATACTAACGCATATATATGGAATTTAGAAAGATGGTAATGATAACCCTGTATGAGAGACAGCAAAAGAGACACAGATGTATAGAACAGTCTTTTGGACTCTGTGGGAGAGGGAGAGGGTGGGATGATTTGGGAGAATGGCATTGAAACATGTATAATATCATGTAAGAAACGAATTGCCAGTCTAGGTTCAATGCAGGATACAGGATGCTTGGGGCTGGTACACTGGGATGACCCAGAGGGAAGGAGGTGGGAGGGGGGTTCAGGATGGGGAACATGTGTACACCTGTGGTGGATTCATGTCAATGTATGGCAAAACCAATACAATATTATAAAGTAAAAAAAAAAAACCTTTTTAATAAATAAAATAAAAATTACATGTAATTATTGGGTTGGCCAGAAAGTTCATTTGGGTTTTTCTATGACATCATACAGAAAAAGCCAAATGAAACTCTGTGGCCAACCTGATAATTAAATTAAATACACCAATAATAAATACTTACCACTTTTCAATTTAAAAAAGAAGATATTTCATCAATGATACAAAATATTTGAAAGGTTAAAAAATCAGACTTACAGATTAAACAAAATTGAAGATTAGCAAGTGAATTAAATGTGAAAAACAGGTTAGAGAAAGAAATGGAAAGTAAATAAGAACATAAAGTTTAAAGTTTAAGCAACTAGGTAAAGGAGGAAGAGGAAGCCAGAAGAAAACTCTCAGGAATGAACATCTAAGGAACATACTTGGGCTCTTCTTCTGCTCAAGCAATGAGGGTGGGGACAGGGGTCTCCCTCTAGCTTATCTCCTTTCTCTAATTTATAATTTATACCACACCTAAATAAATACTCTGAGTAAACCAGTTCCATTAAGCTTTAAATTACCTACACAGAAGATCCATAGCTTACTAGCTAGATATTCACGACTCTCTGCAATCTGTCTTGAGATAGGACTGTATTTTTAATCTTATCTCCAGTCCTATCTTTCATGTCTTCCCAACATGAACCCACCTTTCTGTGAGGCCTTAATTTCTCACCACATTACCACAGCTATGCCCTGCTTACATCACCTTCCCCGCCTCGAACAGACTTTACACTCAATTTCCTGATGAACATGCTCCCTTTGCATCAAGGCATATTTTTACTAACTATACCACTGTCTTTTCTTGAGTATTCTAATGCTCTGATTTCACCAACTTTTCAACTTCTATAGTCTCAGCATCACCTGGGAACTCATTAGCATTTCAAGTTTTCAGGCCCCATTTACACCTACTGAATCAATCCGTGGATGGGGCTCAGCAATCTATGCATTAACAAATTTGGGGGGGGATTTTGATGATGCTAAAATTTAGGTTTTTTAAATAGAAGGGGAGGAAGTCAAGATGACAGAGTAGAAGGACTTGAATTCACTCCCTGTAGCAAAAATATCAAAATTGCACAAGTAACTGCTGAACAACCATCCACAAAGATTGGAACCTAACAAACAAGATATTTTACATCAGAAGACAAAGAAGAAGCCACAAGACAGTACGAGAGGCACATCTGCAATACCACTGATTCCATACCTTCCAGATGGGCACCCCACAAACTGGAAAACAATTCTATAACATAGTTTCTCCCACAGGAGTGAGAATTCTGACCCCTACATCAGGCTCCCCAGTCTGGGGGTATGGCATCAGGAAGAGAGGCCCCTAGAGCACTTGGTATTGAAGGCCAGCATGGCTTGATTGCAGAAACTCCGCAGGATTGGAGGAATCCAAGCTAGGAAGGTGCAAACAAAGTCTTGTGCCCACTGGGACCCAGTGACTTCATAGGAGACTGGGACAGACCTATCTGTTGATCTTGGAGGGATTACCGGAGAGGCGGGGTAGCTGTGGCTCCCTGTGGGGGCAAGGACACTGGTGGTAGAAGTACTGGGGAGTACTCATCAGTGTGAGTTCTTCCAGAGGCTACCACTCTGATGCTAAGATAAAGTCCCACCCAATAGCCTATAGACTCCAGTGCGGGATGCCTCAGGTCAAACAATGAACAGAGTGGGAACACAGCCCAACCCACCAGCTGACAGGCTGCCTAAAGTCTTCTGCGGTCCACAGTCACCTCTAAACACAGTAATTGACATGGTCTGCCCAATAGAGGGACAAGACTCACCAGTGGGCAGGCACCAGTCCCTCCCAACAAGAAGTCTGCACAAGCCTCTAGAATAGTCTCACCTTCTAGGGGGCAGACACCAGAAGCAAAAGAGCTTTAATCCTACAATCTGCAGAACAGATACACAGACACAGATAATTAGACAAAATGAGGAAAGGAGTATGTCCCAGATGAAGGAACAAGATAAAACCCAAGAAGAACAACTAAGTGACATGGAGATGGACAATCTACCAGAAAAAGAAGAGATTTTCAACAGAGCTAGAAGATATAAAGAACAAACAATTGAATAATACAATAAATGAAATGGAAAATATACTAGAGGGAATTAATAGAATAAATGAGACAGGAGAATAGATAAGTGACCTGGAAGACTGAATGGTGGAAATTTCTGCTGTGGAACAGAATAAAGAAACAAGAATGAAAAGAAATAAGGACAGATTAAGATACCTCTGGAATAATATTAAACACACCAATACTCACATTACAGGGGCCCTAGATGTGGAAGAAAGTGAGAAAGGGCCTGAGAAAATACTTAAAGACATAACAGCTGAAAGCTTCTCTAACAAGAAAAGAAACAGTCACCCAAGTCCAGGAAATGCAAACAATGCTATACAAGATTAACCCAAGGAGGAACAAAGAGAGACACACATTAACCAAACTGACAATAATTAAAGACAAAGAGAAAACATTAAAAGCAACAAGGTAAAAAAACAAATAACATGCAAGGGAATCCCCAAAAGGTTATCAGAAGATTTGTCAGCAGAAACTCTGCAGGTCAGAGGGTCAGTTCAGTTCAGTTCAGTCACTCAGTCGTGTCTGACTCTTTGTGACCCCATGAATTGCAGCACACCAGGCCTCCTTGTCCATCACCAACTCCCGGAGTTCACTCAGACTCACATCCATTGAGTCGGTGATGCCATCCAGCCATCTCATCCTCGGTCGTCCCCTTCTCCTGCCCCCAATCCCTCCCAGCATCAAAGTCTTTTCCAATGAGTCAACTCTTCGCATGAGGTGGCCAAAGTATTGGAGTTTCAGCTTTAGCATCAGTCCTTCCAAAGAACACCTAGGACTGATCTCCTTTAGAATGGACTGGTTGGATCTCCTTGCAGTCCAAGGGACTCTCAAAAGTCTTCTCCAACACCACAGTTCAAAAGCATCAATTCTTCGGTGCTCAGCTTTCTTCACAGTCCAACTCTCACAATCATACATGACCACTGGAAAAACCATAGCCTTGACTAGACAGACCTTTTTTGGCAAAGTAATCTCTCTGCTTTTGAATATGCTATCTAGGTTGGTCATAACTTTCCTTCCAAGGAGTAAGCATCTTTTAATTTCATGGTAGTGCCACAATATATTTAAAGTTATGAAAGGGAAAAACCTACAACCAAGAATACTCTATCCAGCCAGGCTCTCATTCAGAGTTGACAAAGAAATCAAAAGCTTTACAGACAAGCAAAAGCTAAAGAGAATTCAGCACCACCAAACCAACATTACAAGAAATGCAAAAGGGAATTCTGTAAATGGAAAAGAAAAGGCCTTAAATAGAAACAAGAAAATTATGACTGGGAAAGCTTGCTGGTAAAGGTAAACATACAGAAAAGATAGGAAATCATCCATACACAAATGTGATCTCAAAACCAGCAATCATGAGAAGAGAATACAAATGCAGGCTATTGGGTGCATTGGAAATTAAGAGACCAGCAACTTAAAAACAACTTGTGCATGTGTGTAGACTCTTGTACGAAAACCTCATGGTAAATGCAAACCAAAATTCTACACTAGATATATACATACACACACAGAAAAAGAATTCAAGCATAATACTGAAGATAGATATCAAATCAAAAAAGAAGAGAACAAAACAGGGAAGGAAGAAAAAACAAAAACAAATCCAAAACAGTTAACAAAATGGCAGTAAGACACACATATTGATAATTACCTTAGATGTAAATGGATTAAATGCTCCAAAACATAGACTGCCTTGATAGATACAAAAACAAGACCCATATATATGCTGTCTACAAGAGACCCATTTTAGATCTAAGGACACAGAGAGACTGAAAGTGAGGGGATGGGGAAAGCTATTCTATGCAAATAAATATCAAAATAAAGTTGGAGTAGCAATATTCATATCAGACAAAATAGTAACAGTCTTTACTTTAAAATAAAGTCTGTTATAAGAGACAAAGAAGGATAAATAATAATCAAGGGATCAATTCAAGAAGATATAACAATTGCAAATAAGTATGCACCCAACATGCTGCTGCTGCTGCTACTAAGTCACTTCAGTCGTGTCCGACTCTATGCGACCCCATAGACGGCAGCCCACCAGGCTCTCCCATCCCTGGGATTCTCTAGGCAAGAACACTGGAGTGGGTTGCCATTTCCTTCTCCAATGCATGAAAGTGAAAAGTCAAAGTGAAGTCGCTCAGTTGCGTCCGACTCTTCGCGACCCCATGGACTGCAGCCTACCAGGCTCCTCCATCCATGGGATTTTCCAGGCAAGAGTACTGGAGTGGGTTGCCATTGCCTTCTCCAAAGCACCCAACATAGGAGGACCTTAATATATAAGACAAATGTTAACAGCCATAACAGGAAAAATTGACAGTAACACAATAATAGTGGGGGACTTTAACATGCCACTTATATCAATGGACAGATCATCCAGACAGAAAATCAGTAAGGAAATACAGGCCTTAAACGACACATTAGATCAAACAGACTTAATTGATAATTATAGAGCATTCCATCTGAAAGCAGAATACACATTCTTTTCAAGTACACTTAGAACATTCCCCAAATAGTTCACATGTTGGGCCACAAATCAAGCATCAGTAAATTTAAGAAAGTTGAAATCATATTAAGCATCTTTTCCAACCACAACACTATGAGAAAATAAATCAACTAAAAGAAAAATAAAAACCTATAAACAAACAAACCAACATAAACACATGGAAGAGAAATGATACACTGCTAAACAATAAATAGATCATTGAAGAAGTCAAAGAGGAAATAAAAGAATACCTAGTGACAAATGACAATGAAAACACAATGACCCAAAACCTATGGGATGCAACAAAAGCAGTTCTAAGAGGGAAGTTTATGGCAATACAAGAAAAATCTCAAATAAACAACCTAAACTTACATCCAAAGCAACTAGGGAAAGAAGAATAAACAAAACTCAAAGTTAGTAGAAGGAAAGAAGTTATAAAGATCAGAGTAGGAATAAGTGATGGGAGAGGATTCAAATCAATAAAATTAGAAATTGAAAAGTTTCGACTAATACCACAAAAAGGTAAAGGATCATAAGAGAATACTTCAAGCAACTCTATGCCAATAAATGGACAACCAAGAAGAAATGAACAAATCCTTAGAAAGCTACAATCTCCCATGACTGAACCAGAAAGAAACAGAAAATATGAACAGACCAATCACAAGCACTGAAGTTGAAACTGTGACTTAAAAATTCCCAAACAAAAGTCCAGCACCAGATGGCTTCATGGATAAATTCTATCAAACACTTGGAGAAAAGTTAACACCTATCCTTCTGAAACTATTCTAAAAAACTTAAGAGAAAGGAACACTTCCAAAATTTTTCTATGAGGCCACTGTCGCTCTAATACCAAAACCAAACATACAACAAAGAAGGAAAATTATAGGCCAATATCACTAATACACATAGATGCAGAAATCTTCAACGAAATCTTAGTAAACAGAATCCAGCAATATATTAAGGAATCACAAGCTATAATCAAGTGGGATTTATCCCAAGGATGCAAGTATTTTTTAATATGTGTAAATCAATCAATGTGACATACTACATTAACAAACTGAAGCATAAAAACCACATGACCACCTCAATAGATGCAGGAAATCTTTTGACATAATCCAACATCCATTGATGATAAAAACTCCCCAGAAAGTAAGCATAAAGGGGACATACCTCAACATAATAAAGGCAGTATGTGACAAACACACAGCTAACATCATGCTCAATAGGGAAAACCTGAAAGCATTTCTTCTACAATCAGGAACAAGACAAGGATGTCTATTCTGGCTGCTTTTATTCAAGATTGCTTTGGAAGTCCTAGACATGGCAATTAGAGAGCAAAAAGGGAATAAAAAAGAATACAAATTGGAAAAGAAGCCAAACTGTCACTGTTTTCAGATGACATGATACTATACACAAGAAACCTTGAAGATGCTACTAGAAAACTATTACAGTTAATCAGAATTTCATAAACTGCACGATACAAAATTAATATGCAGAAATCTGTTGCATTTTTATATATTAACCATGAAAGATGAGAAAGAGAAATTAGGGAAACAATTTCATTTACCATTAAATCAAAAAGAATAAAATACCTAGAAATAAACCTACCTGAGGAGACAAAAGACCTATACTCCAAAAACTATGATACTGATGAAAGAAATTGAAGATGACACGGGGAAAAGTGTGCCGTATTCTTGGATCGGAAGAATCAATATTGTCAAAATCACTATAATACCCAAGGTAATCTACAGACTCAATGCAATCCCTATCAAATTACCAATATTATTTTTTGCAGATCTAGAACAAGAAATCTTAAAATTTGTGTGGAAAAACAAAAGCCCCCAAATAGTACCTGCAATCTTGAGAAAGAAAAATGGAGCTGGAGAAATAAGTCTCCCTGACTTCAGACTATATTATAAAGCTACAGAAATCAAAATAGTGTAGCACTGGCACAAAGACAGACTTAAAGATCAATGGAACAGGAGAAATAAACCCACACACCTATGGTCAATTAATCTGACAAAAGGAGGCAAGAATATACAACAAAGACGGTCTCGCCAATAAGTGGCACTTGAAAAACTAGACCACTAAATGCAGAAGAGTGAAATTAGAACATCCTCTAATACCATATACAGAAATAAACTCAGAATGAATTAAAGATCTAAATGCAAGACTGGACACTATAAAACCCTTACAGGGAAAACATAGAACACTTTGCGACATAAATCACAGCAATAAAAATATAGTTTGGATCCACATCTTAGGGTAATGAAAAATGAAAGCAAAAAATTCGGACCTAATTAAATTTAAAGCTTTTGCGCAGCAAAGGAAAGCATAAGCAAAATGAAAAGACAATCTACAGAATGAGAAATAAAAGTACTTGCAAATAGTACAAATGACAAGGGCAACAGGTGGTGCAGCTCAAAAAAAAAAAGAAAAATTCCCAGTTGAAAAATGGGGAGACCTAAATGTCTAAATGCACATTTCTCCAAAGCATATAGATGGTCAAAAAGCACATGAAAAGATGCTCAACATTGCTAATTATTCAGTTCAGTTCAGTTGCTCAGTCATGTCCGACTCTTTGTGACCCCATGAATCGCAGCACGCCAGGCCTCCCTGTCCATCACCATCTCCCGGAGTTCACTCAGACTCACATCCAACGAGTCCATGATGCCATCCAGCCATCTCATCCTGGGTCATCCCCTTCTCCTCCTGCCCACAGTCTCTCCCAACATCACAGTATCTTCCAATGAGTCAACTCTTCGCACGAGGTGGCCAAAGTACTGGAGCTTCAGCTTTAGCATCATTCCTTCCAAAGAAATCCCATGGTTGATCTCCTTCAGAATGGACTGGTTGGATCTCCTTGCAGTCCAAGGAACTCTCAAGAGTCTTCTCCAACACCACAGTTCAAAAGCATCAATTCTTCAGCGCTCAGTCTTCTTCACAGTCCAACACTCACATCCATACATGACCACAGGAAAAACCATAGCCTTGACTAGGCGGACCTTACTTGGCAAAGTAATGTCTCTGTTTTGAATATACTATCTAGGTTGGTCATAACTTTTCTTCCAATGAGTAAGCGTCTTTTAATTTCATGGCTGCAGTCACCATCTGCAGTGATTTTGGAGACAAAAAAAAATAAAGTCTAACACTGTTTCTAGTGTTTCCCCATCTATTTCCCATGAAGTGATGGGACCAGATACCATGACCTTCTTTTTCTGAATTTTGAGCTTTAAGCCAATGTTTTCACTCTCCTCTCACTTTCATCAAGAGGCTTTTTAGCTCCTCTTCACTTTCTGCAATAAGGGTGGTGTCATCTGTATATCTGAGGTTATTGATATTTCTCCCGGCAATCTTGATTCCAGCTTGTGTTACTTCCAGCCCAGCGTTTCTCATGATGTACTCTGCATATAAGTTAAATAAGCAGGTTGACAATATACAGCCTTGATGTACTCCTTTTCCTATTTGGAACCAGTCTGTTGTTCCATGTCCAGTTCTAACTGTTGCTTCCTGACTTGCATACAGATTTCTCAAGAGGCAGGTTAGGTGGTCTGGTATTCCCATCTCTTTCAGAATTGTCCAGAGTTTATTGTGATCCACACAGTCAAAGGCTTTGGCATAGTCAATAAGGCAGAAATAAATGTTTTTCTGGGACTCTCTTGCTTTTTCCATGATCCAGCGGATGTTGGCAATTTGATCTCTGGTTCCTCTGCCTTTTCTAAAATCAGCTTGAACATCTGGAAGTTCACGGTTCATGTATTGCTGAAGTCTGGACTTGGAGAATTTTGAGCACTACTTTACTAGCATGTGAGATGAGTGCGATTGTGTGGTAGTTTGAGCATTCTTTGGCATTGCCTTTCTTTGGAATTGGAATGAAAACTGACCTTTTCCAGTCCTGTGGCCACTGCTGAGCTTTCCAAACTTACTGGCATATTGAGTGCAGCACTTTCACAGCATCATCTTTCAGGATTTGAAACAGCTCAACTGGAATTCCATCACCTCCACTAGCTTTGTTCATAGTGATGTTTTCTAAGGCCCACTTGACTTCACATTCCAAGATGTCTGGCTCTAGATTAGTGATCACATCATCATGATTATCTGGGTCGTGAAGATCTTTTTTGTACAGTTCTTCCATGTATTCTTGCCACCTCTTCATAATATCATCTGCTTCTGTTAGGTCCAGACCATTTCTGTCCTTTATCGAGCCCATCTTTGCAGGAAATGTTCCCTTGGTATCTCTAATTTTCTTGAAGAGATCTCTAGTCTTTCCCATTCTGTTCTTTTCCTCTATTTCTTTGCATTCATTGCTGAAGAAGGCTTTCTTATCTCTTCTTGCTATTCTTTGGAATTCTGCATTCAGATGCTTATATCTTTCCTTTTCTCCTTGGCTTTTCACCTCTCTTCTTTTCACAGCTCTTTGTAAGGCCTCCCCAGACAGCCATTTTGCCTTTTTGCATTTCTTTTTCTTGGGGATGGTCTTGATCCTTGTCTCCTGTACAATGTCACGAACCTCAGTCCATAGTTCATCAGGCACTCTATCTATCAGATCTAGGCACTTAAATCTATTTCTCACTTTCACTGTATAATCATAAGGGATTTGATTTAGGTCATACCTGAATGGTCTAGTGGTTTTCCCTACTTTCTTCAATTTAAGTCTGAATTTGGCAATAAGGAGTTCATGATCTCAGCCACAGTCAGCTTCCGGTCTTGTTTTTGTTGACTGTATGGAGCTTCTCCATCTTTGGCTGCAAAGAATATAATCAATCTGATTTTGGTGTTGACCATCTGGTGATGTCCATGTGTAGAGTCTTCTCTTGTGTTGTTGGAAGAGGGTGTTTGCTACGACCAGTGCATTTTCTTGGCAAAACTCTATTAGTCTTTGCCCTGCTTCATTCCGCATTCCTAGGCCAAATTTGCCTGTTACTCCAGGTGTTTCTTGACTTCCTACTTTTGCATTCCAGTCACCAATAATGAAAATGACATCTTTTTTGGGTGTTAGTTCTAAAAGATCTTGTAGGTCTTCATAAAACCATTCAACTTCAGTTTCTTCAGCATTACTGGTTGGGGCATAGACTTGGATTACTGTGATATTGAATGGTTTGCCTTGGAGACGAACAGAGATCATTCTGCCGTTTTTGAGTTTGCGTCCAAGTACTGCATTTCGGACTCTTTTGTTGACCATGATGGCTACTCCATTTCTTTTGAGGGATTCCTGCCTGCAGTAGTAGATGTAACGGTCATCTGAGTTAAATTCACCCATTCCAGTCCATTTTAGTTTGCTGATTCCTAGAATGCCGACGTTCACCCTTGCCATCTCTTGTTTGACCACTTCCAATTTGCCTTGATTCATGGACCTGACATTCCAGGTTCCTATGCAATATTGCTCTTTACAGCATCGGATCTTGCTTCTATCACCAGTCCCATCCACAACTGGGTGGTGTTTTTGCTTTGGCTCCATCCCTTCATTCTTTCTGGAGTTATTTCTCCACTGATCTCCAGTAGCATATTGGGCACCCAATGACCTGGGGAGTTCCTCTTTTGGTATCCTATAATTTTGCCTTTTCCTACTGTTCATGGGGTTCTCAAGGCAAGAATACTGAAGTGCCTTGCCATTCCCTTCTCCAGTGGACCACATTCTGTCAGGCCTCTCCACCATGACCCGCCATCTTGGGTTGCCCCGCAGGCATGGCTTGGTTTCATTGAGTTAGACAAGGCTGTGGTCCTAGTGTGATTAGATTGACTAGTTTTCTGTGAGTATGGTTTCAGTGTGTCTCCCCTCTGATGCCCTCTTGCAACACTTACCATCTTACTTGGGTTTCTCTTACCTTGGCGTGGGGTATCTCTTCACGGCTGCTCCAGCAAAGCACAGCAGCTCTTCCTTACCTTGAACAAGGGGTATCTCCTTACCACCACTGTTCCTGACCTTCAACGTGGGATAGCTCCTCTAGGCCCTCCTGCACCTGTGCAGCCACCACTCCTCGGGTTGCTCCTCCCGGCCGCCAGCCCTGGCCTTGGGCGTGGGTGGCTCCTCCCAGCTGCCACCCCTGGCCTCTTGCTCGGGGTGGCTCCTCAAGGTCACCGCCCCTGGCCTCGGGCTCGAGGTGGCTTCTCCTGGCCGCCCCTGATCTCAGGCAGGGTGTCTTCTCCTGGCCGCCACTGACCTCGGACGTGGGGTAGCTCCTCCCAGCCACTGCCACTGACCTCGGACACAGGGTAGCTCCTCTTGGCCGCCGCCCCTGACCTCAGACGCAGGGTAGCTCCTCTCAGCCGTTCCTGCGCCGTCGCAGCCTGGCACTCTAGGCTGCTACTCCTGACCTCAGAAGTGGGGTGGCTCCTCTCAGCAGCGCCCAGTGAGCCAGCCCGCAGCCACCTGCACCCAGTGAGCTGGCTCGTAGCCAATTAGTAGAGAAACACAAATCAGAACTGCAATGAGGTCCCACCTCACACCAGTCAGAAATGGCCATCATCAAGAAGTCTACAAACATAAATGCTGGAGAGAATTTGGATAAAAGGCAACCCTACTACACTGTAGGAAATGTAAGCTGGAATGCTGGGACTGTAAATTGGAACAGCCACTGTGGACAATTATATGGAAGTTCCTGAAAAAACTGAATATAGGACTACCATATGGCCCAGAAATCCTACTCCTGGGCATATACCTGAAGAAATTCATAATTCAAAAAGATTCATGCACCCCAATGTTCATTACAGCCACTATTTACAACAGGACATGGAAGCAATCTAAATATCCAACAGATGAATGTATTTAGATGCGGTATATATACACAATCAGATATTATTAAGCCATAAAAAAATGAAATGCCATTTGCAGCAACATAGATGAACCTAGAAATTATCATATAAAGTCAGACAGAGAAAGACAAATATATGATATCACTTTTATGTGGAACCTAAAAAAATTGTTCTCAGTGTAGAAAAATATTTGTACAAAAGAGAAACAGACTCAGAGACTTAGATAGCAAACACGATTAACAAAGGGGAAAGGTGGAGGGGGGTTGGAGGGATAAATCTGAAGTTTGGGATTACCATATATACACTATTATATATAAAATAATCAACAAGGATCTACTGTACAGCACAAAGAACTCTACTTGGTGTTCTATAATAACCTATATGGGAAAGAATCTGAAAAAGGATAGATAAATGCATATGTACAACTGAATCCCTTAACTGTACACCTGAAACTAACACAACATTGTAAATCAACTATACTCCATGTCAGTTACAAATGAAAATAAATGAACTTTAAAAACTAAACATAAAGTTTATGACTGACTAAACTAAAATTTAAGGTTTACAGTTATGTGTTATTTCATTTTCAGTTCATCAAACATGCTAGAATGTAGGCTCTAGAGTCAGGTTACCTAGGTCTGAATCCCATCTTGTCCCTTCTATGACCTTGAAAACTGCTCCTTTTCCTCTCCATACCTTAGTTTCCTCATTTGTTAGGGAGACATAGCATCCTAGTTCCTCGATCCCCTGCCTTCTGACTCTTTGCTATCTACCTCTTTTTAAAAAAAAAAATTGACTGGAGTATGGTTGACTTACAGTGTTGTGCTAGTTTCAGGTATACAGCACAGTGAATCCAGTACGTGTGTGTGTATGTATGTATGTGTGTGTGTGTGTATATATATATATGTGTGTGTGTGTGTATTTCCATGGTGGCTCAGACAGTAAAGAATCTGCCTGCAATGCAGAAGACCCAGGTTCACTCCTTGGGTTGTGAATCCCCTACTGAAGGGAATGGCTACCCACTCCAGTATTCTTGCCCAGAGAATTCCTTGGGTAGAGGAGCCTGGTGGGCTACAGTCAGTGGGGTCTCAAAGAGTTGGACATGACTGAGCAACTTAACACACTATTTTCCCCATTCTTTTTCAAGTTCCTTCCCTATAAGTTTTACAGAATACTTAGTAGAGTTCCCTGTGCTATACAAACCCAGTAGATTTGGATTTCTTAAATGAATTTCTGTATGTACTTTACTGACTCTCCTGTGCTTCCAAAACACAAACTCTCAGTCATGGCATTCAAGTCAAGTCCTTCATGACTAGTCAGCACATTTCCTACCATTCCCCACCTTGTTGCTTATACACCAACAGAACTAAATTCCTTACAGCACTCCCATTGCCCAGGAGAGCCATATGACTTCATATTGTTATCTTTCAGATATAGAGCTTGCTCTGGAACCCAACTCCACAGCCCTGAACATAATCTGCAACCCCTGCCAGACTCACCTCTTCAGTGAAGCCCACCCCACACCCTTCTCCTCTCCCTGACCCACTCCATAAATGGTCACTTCTTTCTTTGAATCATCATTCTCTCTGACACATAAAGCAGTTGTAAAGCTGCAGCTCCTCGAGGGGAAGTGGTACTCATGTGGGATTCTAACATGAAACACAGTATCTGACACATGGAAACATGTGCTCATGAAGATTTACCTAAGGGGGGTGGTGAGGAGGATGATGAGTGAGATGCCAGTTTACTAGCCTGAATTTCCCACTAGCCTATAAACTCTGAGAGCAGTGACATTGCCTAGCACATTTCATCAACGTATCTCCAATCCTACCCATGCCTCCCCTGTACTCAGTGCTCAAGTGCTTGCTGGATAAATGAACGAACAGAAAGCTAACAATCACAGACAAATAGAGAAATCTCATCATAAAAAGGTAGCAAATAGAAATAGAAGAGAAATATTACCTGTTAGATATCAAGCACTCTCTGAAAGTAACTTGTTGAACCTTACAATACGTGAAACTTGAAATGTATCATCCCTCTTTGTGTGTGTGTGTATGTGTATAAAGTCATTCAGTTGTGTCTGACTCTTTGCAACCCCACAGACTGTAGCCTGTCAGGCTCCTCTGTCCATGGGATTTCCCAGGCAAGAATACTGAAGTGGGTTGCCATTTCCTTCTCCAGGGGATCTTCCTGACCCAGGGATCTAACCCATGTCTCTTATGTCTCCTGTATTGATAGGCGGGTTCTTTAACACTGCACCACCTAGGAAGCCCCATCATCCCTCTTGAAGAGAGGATAAAGGTGAGACTCAAATCAGTTGAAGTAACTCACCCAAGGTCAAACAACTAGGGTCAGAAGTCAAATTTGAACTAAGATTGGTCTGACATCAAATATTCCACTAAATGACTTGGGTTCTTTTTTCCTTAAGAAGCTTGTTACTTAAATAACATTAAAAAAAGGGACAGGGGTCGCAAAGAGTCAGACACAACTGAGCCACTGAACTGAACTGGATGCCAGAGGAAAGATGTGACCGTGATAACAGAAGCAAGAAAGGCAGGGGAGATCAGGGTATTTGGGGGAGGGTAGTATGGGAAAAAGGAGACAGAAATGGAATGCGGAAAGTCATAGCATGCTGATGAGAAACACTGAGAAAGAGAGCTGTAAATAACCAAAATGAATAATAAGGAATAATGGAATGAAGCCCAGGAAGGACAGGCAATGACCACAAAAAAAGAAAAGAAAAAAGAAAAAAAAGAGTTCAAGGAGACTATTAACAAGGGCAGGAAATGCTAACAGTTTTGGAAACATTATCAAAAGCAAACCCACAGGGCCTTTCTGCATCTTCAGCACCTCTGGCTGCTAAGCAAGTTACAGTAAAATCCAGAAGTAGGGCAGAGCAGCTCTGCGTGGGAGTTCAAACCACGTCAGCTCCAGGCCTGGGGGGATTGCCCCGGGGCATGGCCAGGGACCTCTCCAAGGTCTGAGAGTTTCATCAGAAGTGGGCAGGGACAGGGTCCCTGTGGGGTGATCTGCTGGAGCTAATGGCCATCTTTACTGGAGAAGTCTGGAGGGGCTCAAAGGAATCTTAACACTTGTAAGAGGAAAAACAGAAAGTCAAGACAATATAGAGGCAGCAGCTTTACGATTCTTTGGCTTCAAACACAACTTATGCAAAGCTTTGAAGAGTAGGAAGGATGTAGGTGAGCAGAGAGGAAAGGATAGGGTATTTTAGGAGGGGAAACTCCCAGAGCAAAGATTCTCAGGCAGGAATTAGCGTGTGATCATGTGTGTGTGTGCGATCATGTGTGTGTGTGCCCATTCGTGCAAGGGATGGGGAAAGTCCAAAAAAGGGACACTCCTGCTTGTACTGGATATGTAAATTTTTTTCTCTAGTGAATTTTGGACTGAAGTTCTTCTTGGAATATATCTTTCAGATCCCAGCATCATCTTTTTTTTTTTTAATTTTTATTTTTACTTTATTTTACTTTACAATACTGTATTGGTTTCGCCATACATTGACATGAATCCACCACTGGTGTACATGCGATCCCAAACATGACTCCCCCTCCCACCTCCCTCCCCACAACATCCCTCTGGGTCATCCCCATGCACCAGCCCCAAGCATCCTGTATCCTGCATCAGACATAGACTGGTGATTCAATTCTTACATGATAGTATACGTTTCAATGCCATTCTCCCAAATCATCCCACCCTCTCCCTCTCCCTCTGAGTCCCAAAGTCCGCTATACACATCTGTGTCTTTTTTGCTGTCTTGCATACAGGTCCATCATTGCCATCTTTCTAAATTCCATATATATGTGTTAGTATACTGTATTGATGTTTTTCTTTCTGGCTTACTTCACTCTGTATAATCAGCTCCAGTTTCATCCATCTCATTAGAATTGATTCAAATGTCAAATGGAACCTCAGAGAATCTCCTCCCAGATCCCTCCAGTAAAATGGAGCCAGTGGGTTTATGTGACTTGATCAAGAAAATATGAAAAAAAAAAAAGAATTACAGTACATTTTATGTTGCTAAATGCTAAATAAATTCAAGGATAATGTAATTACTAGGACATTTTTGAGAAGGACAAGGCCTCCCTCCATCCCTCCCTTGTTTCCTTCTTCTTTCTCTCCATTACTATTTATTAAGTACCAACTGCATGACAAGCACAGTGTAAATGAAAAGACTGACATGCTCCTTGCTTTCATGAAGCTTATATTCTCTGGGGAGAGAAGAGAGGGTGGGATTTGGGGAGAGGGAAGAGGTGAGGCTGCCTTCTTCTAGTTCAGTCAACTGGGCCTGATTTTTTAGTCCCATGTTTAAAAAAAAAATCAAGTAGTTTGTATTCAGTTTCCATTTCTACTTCCTGAGTATATTTCTAACTTTTCATAAAGATAGCTAAGTTTAACAAGAATTAAGATGATGTGAGTAATTTATAGATTAGTAAACATGGTGACAAAACGTGGGGAAGTTTCAACCTTTGTAATAATTGAAGAATATAATTTAAAATAAGATTAAGGTACTACTTTATATTCACTGAATTAATGTAAAATACATTTATACTTCATAAAATAATGAAGTTGTTCAATCAACTGGAGGGTCATCTGGCAGTATATAATAAGAGCTATAGGATTTGTCCTATCTTATGATATAGTCTCATTTTGACCAATATATTTCAAGAAAAGAGTCTATAGAAATATGTATTGAAAATGTCATCAGATATAATATTCAAAGTCCTTTTAAATAATTGACAAGGTAAAGAGAAACACAATTTTAAGATCCTATTAAGGGGCTCCTCATCCTGTTGTAACAGGAAAAGCTCAAGATGAGTCACCAAAGCCCATGGACATGGGGAAATAAACCCTGAACCCATATTTTCCCTGAGGCTGTTATGCAGACAATAGGTCTGGGAAATATTAACAGGTGTCCCTTGGGGAAAGAGTTTGGGGGTCAAGAAAGCTGAGAAGTACAAACAAAAAAAGGGTTTATCCCTTAGGACTTTATGTTCTGTATATTTCTGAGGGGAATTTCTACAGAAGTCATTCACACATTAATTTGGTAAAAAGATCTTGATTGCCAGAAGCATCTGGAGAGTTAATTTTGTATAGAAGATCTGTCATGGAATACTGAGGTTTTTATTTACCCAATTTTGAAAGAAAAGGATCCAATAAAATTTAAACAAAAGCTAATTGCATTATTCAGTTCTGTAAAATATCCTGAATATCTTACATACATAAAGTCATTGTACTCATATTATTTTATATGAGTATATCCTACTTACTTCACATTATCTCACATTTCCAATAATTTACATAGTTGACATAATCTTCTAATATAATTATATATATCTATAACTTTAAAATACCATGAAGCACATGACCATTCTCAATTGAATTAAACAAATATGCAATATTATTGTTTAGGATCTGGTTTTTCATCATTTTTCTTATGCAAAAACATCTCAGGAATAACGTAGGTTCTCATCAGTAATCATGGCTCATTTTGATGATTGTCTCAGAATCTTCCAGGAGAGGGAGGTTGAGGTGGGAAAGGTTGTACTTGTGAGGAAACTCATAGATGATTTTTGTTGGCCCTTCCCACCTCTGTCCCGGTTGGAAATCAGTCTCAGACCCTGTAAATTAGGCAAAGTTCTAACCCTTAAGAGGCTTACAAAAAATCATCAGTTACACGTTCACACCCACACATACACCCCTTCTCTTGCCTTCAGTCTTTCCTAGCATCAGGGTCTTTTCCAATGAGTTGGCTCTCTGCATTAGGTGGCAAAGTATTGGAGCTTCAGCTTCAGCATCAATCCTTCCAATGAATATTCAGGGTTGGTTTCCTTTAGGATTGACTGGTTTGATCTCTTTCTGTCCAAGAGACTCTCAAGAATCTTCTCCAAGATGGCAGAGGAGTAGGTGGACGTGGAATACATCTCTCTCCACGGACACATCAGGAATACACCTTCAGACACAGAAGTGCATGCAGAATACCAGCTGAGAGTGGACAGGAGTACCTAACCAGAAGAAAAGAATATATAGAACCACGCAAAACTCAGTAGGATGAAGGAACTAGGGGGAAAAACAGGAGTGTTAGTAGGACTGCACATGCCCTTGGCAGGTGGGGGAACTGAAGCAGGGGTCCTATCCCCACATCTGGGAAATTGACTGAGTCAGAGGAGAAACATTTAAGATTGAGAGTGAAACAGCTAATCTGTGGCAGCCTAAATGGAATGAGAATGAGACAGGCCTTGCCACAGCCACATATACCCTGGGCAGGGATGCAGGTTCCCTAGAAGGCACAGCAGCTTGGAGCTGGAGTTTAAGGATTGTGGAGAAATCCAGTATGAGGGCTGCTATTGACTGCAGAGAGATGGATAGAGGGGATGTGAGGGAAGAGATTGTGGTGGGAAATGCCTGTGGAGGAAAGACAGGCAGCCATGGAAGAAGGTGATACTGCTGAGTAACACGTAGTGGGTGGAGCCATCACCATAGCATCTCTCTCCCCACACTCCAGCATCCAGAGCTGAACAACAGAGAGGCTGGCCCATCATACACCTGATGCATGGAACTACAGAGTAGGACCCTACCCAAGGTGCCCCTTTAAGTGCCTGACATGCCAATCTACTGAGTAGGACTGCAGCCAGGGGGTCCCCTTTATATGCCTGATGTACGAAACAACAGAGAAGTATCCCAGGTAAGGGAGCCCTCTAAGTGTCTGAATAGGCAGAGCTATGGAGAAAGACTGGCCAAAGAGGCCTTCTGATCAGCTGCTACAAGAGGCTCAAAAAAAGACTCTGATAGGGCCATAACTCCTGTGGCAGAGACAGTCCATATTCCTGCACACTTGGTGCTGCCAGGGTCCCTGTAAGCCAAGCAGCTGTGCCATCTTTGTGCTCAACCTCACAGAGGCAGAACTGTCATAGGCAAAACAAGTTTTGAATCTATCCATGAAGGGTCACTTCAATCATATCCAGCTCTTTATGACCCTGTAGACTGTGGCATGCCAGGCTTCTCTGTCAAGGGGCTTCTCCAGGCAAGAATACTGGAGCATATTAGCCAATACTGGTTGCCATACCCTTCTAGAGCACTATATTTCCTGCAGCCCTAGCTGCCAACTCCCCTTAGTAGTTGGTGCTGCCAGAATCCCTGTAACCCAAGCAGCTGCACAACCTCCACACCTGGCACTCACTGTGGCAGACCCAAATCCTCCAGAACAGCCTCAAAAGCAAACCCCAGTGGATGACCCACATGCAAAGGTGGAAATAAAACCACTCTTGAAACCCAGGGGCAGTGTGGCTAAGGAAAAAGACTCAAAACCTTCCCACAAATTGTACAAGCTGAACATTAATCCAAACGACCAACTAGGCAGACTCTGTGTCTATGGCATATACGAAAGGACATTGAGAGTTCCCACAAAAGAAAACGCACTAGTTCTGATAGCTGTGGACATTGGAGGCAAGAACACACAGGAGTAGGACTAGATTAGCATCTGAGCTGCCCCCACAGCAGGTGCAGAGATCAGCACAGTGTTGGAGAGCATCCTAGGGAGGTGAGGTGGACTGTGACTCCCAGTGAGGGAAAGGACACTGACTGCAGTGACCCAAGAAAAACATTTATTATTTGTTTTCACTTGCTCTGTAGATTCTTTCAGATTTTTTTTTCCCCCCTTGCCGGGGTCCAGCCCCGGTGGATCCAGGGAATTCGAAGGGTGGACGGCGTTGGCGTGGAAAGACTTGTTTATTGATTGATATAAGATTAGATTAAGAAACTATAGTGTAGTAGGAAGATTAAGTGGAGGAAGAGGGCTGAATAGCTTGGTTTACGCGGAAGACCAATAAAATTCCAGACAAGGAATTTGCACCATCTACGTTGGGCCACCGGCGCCCGCTTGAATATCTAAGGGTGCCTCGCCTTAAGCTCCCTTTCGTGCGAGTCTTAACAGCCAGGGCAAGTAAGTAGACCTGGAGAGCCTCCGCGCCCCAGGTGGAGATTCAGCCTGAAGTTAAAGTAAAGAGCAGAGAGAGGGAAAGGGAGAGAAGAAGAGAGAGAGAAAGACACGGGGGGAGCCAGAGTCCCAAGAAACCAGGCCGAGAGACTAGTCCCAGAAACTGGTCCGAGAAGCTGGTCCCATCCTTTATTGTTCAGAAGGCCTTTTATACTTTTGATAAAACACAGAGATCAATGGGTAACACAAAATTATGTAACGTTCGCAGCTCAGACTCTTTCTATACATCATTTGGTATACAAAAGGTCTCAGGTGATTTACATTATCTTCTGGCCAAGAGGCTTGTTAACACTTTTTGGCTCTCTTCCTTAATGAATGTTAATTTTGTTTCCCCTGAAGTGTTTTCCTTTAATCTACATCTCCTTAAAGCATTAAAGTTACATCTCTATAGAACAAAGGTGCAGTGGGATATAACAAAGAAGGTACTTAACTCAAAGATCTAATGTTGCTAATACAAGGTCTACTACTTGTTTTTCTGTATACCAACTATATCTACAAATAAAGGATGTGAAAATTTGGCAGCAAGTATTGACTCAACAAATGAAACCTGTAATCAGTCCTATTTTAAAGATTTTGACTCCTCGGAAGCTCCTACATTCCTAGGATGTTTTAAGCTTCCTGTGCCTCCTGCGGTCAGGAGGCCTCAAACAATCACACGCGCAGCTGTACGAGTCCTGCAGGCAGGCTAGAAAGCCATCAGAGGGTTTTTTGGATTGAAACACTCTTTCAAATGCAGAAGACTAAAGCCCTGAATTGACTTTTTCCAGAAAATGTCAGAAGATTGGAAAAGCAGAGCACAAAAGCCGGCAGATTTTTGTTGGAGTACATGCTTAGGAATTTCCAGAGGGGCCCCTGAAGTCTGAGCACGCCTTGCGTATGTCAGCTTCCTTCCTCATGACCTTGTCACGGGCGGGATTCCTCACACTGGCTCCCGGCACCCCCTCCTCCACCCTGCCCCATTGCAGTTATTGATTTTACTGGCACTATGAAATCTAATTAAGCTTTTGAGGTTTTTTTCTGTTACATTTTTTATTGTTGTTATAAACCTCTGCCTCTACACTGGGCTTCTGCAGTTCTGTGGAATTTTCCTCTTTTTTTTTTTCTTTCTTCTTCCTTTTTTTTTCTCTCTTTTTTAATTTTATTTTTTAAACCTGCTATTATTTTTTCTACATTTATCTCTTTTTTGCTTCTCCTACTGCTCTCTCCCCCTTGCACTTAATTTTTAATGTATATAAATCCTCTTTATCTACATCTATTTAACTTTGGATATCTGTTCTTTCTTTCTTTTCTTTCTTTCCTTTCCTCTCAATATACTTGTTAGTTTTGTTTTGATTGCTTTATTCCCCAGTTGGCACCTTGCGTTAGTTTTGTTTTGCAGTTTGTGCTTTAGTTAGTTTTGTTCTTAACTAGTAGGTATAATTTTTTATTTCCTTTCTTTGCCAGGTCAATCTATTATACTTTATATTTGCTGGATTGCTTTGATTTTACTTATGGGTGTATATGTATATATGTGCATTCCATTATTTATTATTTGCCTGATTTTGTAACTGCCATCTGGGGTTCATCTTTGGTTACTTGTTTTGGGGTATTTGTTTTAATCTCACTTAATGCCATAATAAACCACTTGTGGGATCTTCATTCCTGACCAGAGATCAAGCCCTGAGCCTGTGGAGTGGGAGTGTTGACTCTAAGACCCTAGACTACCAGAGAACTAACTCTAGGGAGTATCAAATAGTGAAAACTCACACAAAGGAAACCACTTAAAGACCTGGCATCACCCCACCACCTGTGGCACCCTGTGCATGATATCTCATCTAAACAACAAAACAAAAACACAAGCCTACTCATCAGCAGACAGGATTACCACCTCACTCAGTCTTGCCCATCAGAGGAAAAACAAAAAAACAGACAAAACTCAGCAAAAATCTCACCCAATACAAAGCTTACACAAACCACTGGACCAACCTTCAGTTCAGTTCAGTCACTCAGTCATGTCTGAGTCTTTGCGACGCCATGAATCGCAGCACGCCAGGGCTCCCTGTCCATCACCAACTCCCAGAGTTCACTCAGACTCATGTCCATCGAGTTGGTGATGCCATCCAGCCATCTCATCCTCTGTTGTCCCCTTCTCCTCCTGCCCCCAATCCTTCCCAGCATCAAAGTCTTTTCCAATGAGTCAACTCTTCTCATGAGGTGGCCAAAGTACTGGAGTTTCAGCTTTAGCATCACTCCTTCCAAAGAAATCCCAGAGTTGATCTCCTTCGGAATGGACTGGTTGGATCTCCTTGCAGTCCAAGGGACTCTCAAGAGTCTTCTCCAACACCACAGTTCAAAAGCATCAATTCTTTGGTGCTCAGCCTCCTTCACAGTCCAACTCTAACATTCATACATGACTACTGGAAAAACCATAGCCTTGACTAGACGGACCTTAGTCAGAAAAGTAATGTCTCTGCTTTTGAATATGCTGTCTAGGTTGGTCATAACTTTTCTTCCAAAGAGTAAGTGTCTTTTAATTTCATGGCTGCAGTCACCATATGCAGTGATTTTGGAGCCCCAAAAAATAAAATCTGACACTGTTTCCATTGTTTCCCCATCTATTTCCCATGAAGTGATGGGAACAGATGCCATGATCTTTGTTTTCTGAATGTTGAGCTTTAAGCCAACTTTTTCACTCTTCTCTTGCACTTTCATCAAGAGGCTTTTTAGTTCCTCTTCACTTTCTGCCATAAGGGTGGTGTCATCTGCCTATCTGAGGTTCTTGATATTTCTCCCGGCAATCTGGATTCCAGCTTGTGTTTCTTCCAGTCCAGCGTTTCTCATGATGTACTCTGCATATAAGTTAAATAAGCAGGGTGACAATACACAGCCTTGATGTACTCCTTTTCCTATTTGGAACCAGTCTGTTGTTCCATGTACAGTTCTAACTGTTGCCTTGTGAGCTGCATACAGATTTCTCAAGAGGCAGGCCAGGTGGTCTGGTATTCCCATCTCTCTCAGAATTTTCCACAGTTTACTGTGATCCACACAGTCAAAGGCTTTGGCATAGTCAATAAAGCATAAATAGATGTTTTTCTGGAACTCTCTTGCTTTTTCCATGATTCAGCAGATGTTGGCATTAGGAGGGCAGAAACCAAAAGGAAGAAAGAATTCAACCTTGAAGGCTGGGAAAAGGAGACCTCAAACACAATAAATTAAAAAGAAAAGGCAGAGAAATACTGCATAAATGAAGGAACAAACTAGAAACACATAAGTTCGAATAAATGAAGAGGAAATCGGCAAACTACCTGAAAACGAATTCAGAAAAATGATAGTAAAGATGATCACAAACCTCAAAAACAGAATGGAGAAAATGCAAGAATCAATTGACAAAGACCTAGAAGAATTAAAGGATAAACATACAGAGACAAACAACACAATTACTGAAATTAAGAACATTCTAGAAGGAATCAATAGCAGACTATCTGAAGCAGAAGAATGAATCAGTGAGTTGGAAGATAAAATGCTATGAAGAGAAGAATAAAGTAAAAAGAATGACAAAAACTAAGGATAGTCTCAGAGATCTCTGGGCCAGTATCAAACGCATGACCATTCAAATTATAGGGGTCCCAGAAGAAGAAGAGAAAAAGAAAGGGTATGAGAAAATTTTTGAAGAGATTATAGTTGTAAATTTCCCCAACACGGAAAAAGAAACAGTTAATCAAGTTCAAGAGGTACAAAGAGTCCCATACAGGATAAACCCAAGGAGAAACATGGCAAGACACATACTAATCAAACTAACAAAAACGAAACACAAAGAAAGAATATTAAAAGCAGCAAGGGAAAAGCAATAAGTAACATACAAGGGAAACCGCATAAGTTTAACAGCTGATCTTTCAGAAGAAACTCTGTAGGTCGGAAGGGAATGGCAGAATATATTCAAAGTACTGAAAAGGAAATATTTACAATCAATATTATTGCACCCAGCAAAAAAATCTCATTCAAAATTGACAGAGAAATAAAAAGCTTTTCAGACAAGCAAAAGTTGAGAGAATTCAGTACCACCAAACCAGCTTTACAACAAATGTTAAAGGGACTTATATAGTCAAGAAATATAAGAGAAGAAAAAAGATCTACAAAATCAACCCTAAACAATTAAGAAAATGGCAATAGGAACATATATATCAATGGTTACTTTAAATGTAAATGGACTAAATACTCCAAACAAAAGACACAGACTGGCTGAAGAGACACAAAAACAAGACCCATATACACGCTGTCTACAAGAAACCCACTTTAGATCTAAAGACACATATGACTGAAAGTGAGAGGATGGAAAAATATATTCCATGCAAATGAGAAGCAAAAGAAAGCTAGAGTAGCAATCCTTATATCAGACAAAATAAAGAAAATAAAGCCCTTAAAATAAAGATTACAAGAGATAAGGAAGAGGGATTGATGGAAGAGGGATTAATGATCGAGGGATTAATCCAAAAAGAAGATATAATTGTAAACATCCACCTAGTCAAGGCTATGGTTTTTCCTGTGGTCATGTGTGGATGTGAGAGCTGGACTGTGAAGAAGGCTGAGTGCTGAAGAATTGATGCATTTGAACTGTGGTGTTGGAGAAGACTCTTGAGAGTCCCTTGGACTGCAAGGAGATCCAACCTGTCCATTCTGAAGGAGATCAACCGTGGGATTTCTTTGGAAGGAATGATGCTGAAGCTGAAGCTCCAGTACTTTGGCCACCTGATGCGAAGAGTTGACTCATTGGAAAAGACTCTGATGCTGGGAGAGATTGGGGGCAGGAGGAGAAAGGGACAACCAAGGATGAGATGGCTGGATGGCATCACAGACTCGATGGACGTGAGTCTGAGTGAACTCCGGGAGTTGGTGATGAACAGGGAGGCCTGGCGTACTGTGATTCATGGGGTCACAAAGGGTCGGACACGACTGAGTGACTGAACTGAACTGAACTGAACTGATGCACCCAACACAGGAGCACCTCAATACATAAGACAAACACTAACAGACATAAAGGGAGAAATTAATAATAACACAATAATAGTAAGAGACTTTTACACCCCATTCACACCAATGGACAGATCATCAAACAGAAAATTAATAAGGAAACATAAGTCTTAAATGATACATTAGATGAGATGGATCTTATTGATATCTTCAGGACATTCCATCCAAATGCAGAATACATCTTCTTCTCAAGTGCACATGGAGCATTCTCCAGG